>NC_141920.1:1940000-2586666 GCF_057802395.1 Ceratotherium simum simum
AAGCCATCTGTCCAAGCCTGTGGCCAATGATGTACATCAGAGGGTCAGCAAGGCCCGCTACAAGCTCCCCCTGCTCCTCCCATCAGTCCCCTCCTCCCATGGGTGACTGGCTGACAACACGGCTAGATGCAAACTCGGGCTAAGGGCTTTGCATCACTGCCCACGTCGGGGATGATGAGGTAATAAACCGTAGTCAATACGAAATCTGAAGAAGAGAGAATTAGAAAACGTGTCTAGCCAGGCCTCAGGATGGGAGGGCTCCCTGGCCACTGAGTTGATTATCTGACCCTGATGAAGAGTCACCCAGCCAGCTGTGTCTGACCAAGGTGAGCACGTACGTACAGGTAATTTTTAAAAACTTTACAGGCTCAGAGAATTGGAAGCCCATTAGCTCATCTCGTTGTTCCTCATGACCGTTAAAGAAACCTTCATTATGTTTTAACAGACACGGCGGGTCAGCGCATCTGGAAACATCCAGAAAGCTTGCCTGCTCATAGCCGTAAGGCCGCTGCTGCTGGGCGGATGGGCCCGTCTGAGATGCTCTGTAGCTCCCGTACTGCTGGCCTTGTCCTTGCTGGTAGCTGGAGTACTGGGAAGGGGCTCCCTGGGCAGGCCCTGAGGACACACACCAGGCACCGTGAGACCAACCCAGCGCGCCCAGGCCTCTGAAGTCTCCGAAACACCAGCATCTGTTCCTCCTTAACACGAAATCCATACAGCGAAAGCGCTCAACCGAGCTCCAGGAGCCGACTGCCGCCCTCCAGTCCTGTGTGGCCTTTGGCCCGTGCCCCCACCCCCACCGGGCAGGGGCCTGGGGCCGCCCTCCAGCACCCATGCACCTGCTTCCTGGAAGCAGTTTGCGTCAGTTATGGTGGGCACTGTCAACACGTGAGTTGAACATCGCAGCAACTGGTGCAAACTGCAACGCCAGAGAGACAGTGGTCGTTCCTATGAAAACAAAGTGGGAGCCTTGGGAAAGAATTGCTGAAAGCCGAGTAACTTTTCAAAAAAATGCTAATTCATTAGTCACGGTTGTAAAAGGTTGAACAAAAATCTGGTGCCCACCTGGCACCTTTTTTGAAAGCTTCCCAGGTGGTTCTGAGGTGCAGAAGGCGGAGACCCACCGGCCTAGACTAGCCTCCTCAGAGGTGGAAGCTGGAGGGGGAGCTGCGCGGGGCGTGTGGTTTGTGGAAGGACGGAGCCTGGCTCTGGCTGGGGAGTGAACGCAGGCTTGTGTTTAAGTTAAACTGAGATGTTCTGGGCACAGATGGATGGATGTTTCACGACTACTCACTGAACTCACTCTTTGGATGATCTAATCACCTGTTCATTCGGGTCATGTCAGGTAGGATGGCTTTCTCTGGGTATTTTAAATGCTAACAGTTTGTGAGGCCGTCACAGGAGGGCAGCATCAGGAGTCGCCGTCTTGTGACAGCAGCGCCATGGAAAACACCCCAGATTCTGGGGAGCGCAGCCCAGGTGCATCTTGGGGGTGGGTTAGGACTCAGGGAGAGTCGCCTGTGGCCTTGGCAGACACAACCCGCAGGCAAGGGGCTGGGGCTGCGCTGTTTCAACCTGCCCAGGGGGGGCGAGGCCCCCAGAGGACTGCTAGATTAGAGGGTTACGATCCTGGCGGAACCTTCTGCTCTGTGCGGCAGCCTGACCTCAGTGAGACTGAATCTGCAGTCAGCTCATCTCTAGTGGACGGGATTTCTCGCTTTGTTGCTACCGCAGCTCACAAAGCTCCCTCTGCCCACTTTTCTGTCTGAGGGCCCCGAGAGCATGCTCGCTGACAGGATCGCCCCGCTGGGTCTGTAGCAGACCCGCTGGCCCCTTCACTTCAGCGAATCCTTACAGGGCGAACAAAAGCCAATGGATGGGCGAGTGCTGCTGGACGCTACTGCTAGACTGACCCACACGTGGACTGCCTCAGGTGAAAGGAAAGTGCAATTGGGCTCAGAAAATACCTACCCGCACTCGGATCTTGGTTTCTAATACCACTCACTCTCCAATAAAAGGAACCAGGGCTCCCGGGAGAAACGGCTGCTTCTAGGGCTGGGGCAGGGCAAATACTCCAGTCCCAGAAAATAAGGAAACGCTCAAAAACAAAAGGACAGGTGCATGTCATAGGGACACAGGGGCCAACCGAAAGAGCTCCCAAGAGGCAAAGCTGGGACAATTTGAAAACAAAGTAAAGAAGCACTGGATTACAATGCAACGTGAAAATTAACACGCGTGAGTATACACTACTATAAGTGAATGATTTATAATAACGAAGTAAATGAGGGAGAAGAGACAAATCTTCCTTACAGAAGAATTCCCATCTATGTAGATTCCCCTCCTCCCCCGAGTGTGGGCTGGACTCAGTGACTCCCTTACAGAGATCAGAGAAGGGGGAAGGTGGGACTCGACACTGGGGAGACCTGGCAGACAACCCTTGACCAAGTGGCCAAAGTCAACACCAGAGACGAATCATGTGACATGAGGTGATGAGAGGGCACTTTACTCCGTGGTCTTCTTTCCAAAACTCATTAGTGTCATCCTGAGAAGGACATGGGACAAACCCAACCTGAGGGATGTTCTACAAAGTACCTGCCCAGTCCTCCTCGCAATTGTCAAGGTCAAGAAAGACAAGGATTTCCGAGAAGCTGTCACAGCCCAGGGGAGCCTAAGGAGATGTGAGACCAAACGTCATGTGGGATCTCAGACCGGTCCGGGAACAGGAAAGGACATGCAGGGAACAAAAACTGGTGAGATCTGAATAAACTGAGTTCAGTCTGCAGCAGTGTACAATGTTGGTTTCTTATGTGACAGTTGTCCCACAGTGACGGATGAGGTTAACAACAGGGAATGCTGTACTAAACTCCCAGCTTTTCCAGAAATCTAAAACTATTTCAAAATAAAAAGTGCGTTATAGTGCCACACAACAGCGTTACTGTGTGTGGGGTCTGCACAGGCGCCCCCCCTTACCGTAGCCTTGCTGCTGCCCGGGGTAGCTCTGCTGGTTGGGGTACTGCTGCTGGGAGTAGGTCTGCTGCTGGGCCGCGCCCTGCTGGTACCCCGCCTGCTGCTGGCTGTACTGGGAATTTCCTGCAGAGGAAGGAGACACAAGCTCATTTCCAGAGCGAAGGGCAGCACGTCTGTCACACAGGACGTGGGTAACGTTGGGATCCTTGACTGAGTCATTGCTTCTGTACCTTTCCTTTTTCACAATTCAAGTATTTTGTATACTTTCTCTTATTTTATAAAAATACAAATATACAACCAGAATGAAACAGTTAATACAATTAAGACAAAGACTAACACCAGTGTTCTAAGTTGAACTTGTCCCCCAAATAGATATGTTGAAGTCCTAACCCCAAGCACCTGTGCATGCGGCCTTATTCGGAAACAAGGTCTCTGCAGACATCATTAGTTAAGAGGAGGTCGTACTGGATCAGGGTGGGCCCTAGTCCAATGACTGGTGCACTTATAAGAAGACAGAAATTTGGACACAGACACAGGGAGGCCGGGTGACGACAGAGACACAGATTGGAGTGAGGTGTCTATAAGCCAAGGACACCAAGGGTTGCAGGAGCCACCAGAAGCTGGGGGAGAGGCCTGGGAGTGATCCTCCCTTAGAGCCCCAGAAGGAACCGACCCTGCTGACCTTTGATTTTGGACCTCTGGCCCCCAGAACTGACAAAATGAGTCTCTGTTGTTCCACGCCTCCCAGTCGGTGGCTCTTGTTATGACAGCCCTGGGAGAGCAACATAGCCGCTGAGCGCCAAAGGCAGTGACTCCGAAGTACGCGCATTCAAGCGGCTGGACATCTGTGGCTTCGGTAGTGAAGGAAAAGAACAAAGTACAAGAACATGCACAGACAGCTGCAAACGCTTCACTGAAAGCTGAGGCCAACAGGCACAGAGGAAATGGAGAAATTCCTAACGTTTTGGACTGAGAATCGGTACAGATTCATCACACTTCTGTCTGTTTTTACACACACACACAACTCTTGGGGGTTTACTCCTACAAGGTTATTTCAGGGATACTCTAATAGGTCAATCACCAGGAAATATCTTCTCACGAATAAGGAAACACTCAGCTGCGACGTCTAGAACGTTACGACGAGTCCCAAGCAGGTTACACAAAGTATCTCGCTCGCTTCCTCAACGCCTAGAGGCACTGCCACACCCCCATTTACAGAGGGGGAGACCGAGGCGCACCGCCAGGAAGTGTGGGAGTCAGGATTCAAACCCAGGGAGCCGGTGGCCCTGGAGCTGGGCAGAGGGCCTCCAGGCTGGGGAGATGAGACGTGGAGCAAGGCACTCGAGTCCTGTCAGTGACGTGCATGGAGACACTGAGGTGATGACGGGGGAGGCCACGGGCTCCGAGAGCAACAGCTACCAGGACCCTCCTCGCACTCAGATCAGAGCTCCTAAGAGACAGGTCACTCTAAGATCATGTCTTCCCACAGTTCAAAGGGAGCCCAGAAGTTTCGGGATGACTTCATTTTATTGGCAAACGTGCAAGCCAGGGTTCGTGGTTCCAGTTCAGACCCGTAATGGGTTTTTCCTTTGACTTTATGAAACTAGTACCACAAAGCATTTAAAAAAAAAGGCAGATATTTACCTACCTGTTGTTGTTTATCTATATCGTGGTAAATTCCAAGAGACATTTTACATTCACTTTATTTTTTTCAGAGAAAATGCCTTAATTCTTATTTTCAAAAATCTAACTCGCCAGCACCCATGCTAAAAGCCCCATTTTGGAAGAAAGCATACGGTAAGAAAAACAATTTAGGAGAGAAATAAGTGTATTACCAAATAACTACCAGGAGTTAAGAGGGGGTGTTAACCATTTAGAAATCTTCCTACAAAGTCTTCCTCACGTAGGTTCCAGGGGATATGCCACTTTAGCTTCAGCGTGGACGTTAAATTCCATTCACGGTTTCAAAACACCTTTATAAAAAGACCAATTTCAGTCTACTTTCATTGTGTTCCTTTGAATAGGGCTTTGCTCTTCAAACAAAGTGCACGGCCTTTAATTTGCAATTGTTGGGTCCTGACTCTGCACAAGACTTGAAGCTCCAGCCGGAGGAAGAGGAGCTGGAGGGCCGATGGGGCCCAGGAGCGTTTATTCCTCTGCAGCACCGGACAGCAGGTGAACGGCTCGGCCCCAAAAGGAGAACTGTGGTTTTGTGTTTACCAAAACATGTCCCGGAAATAAGAAAGCAGAGGCACAACAATCAGAGGCCAGATTATGAGAACTGGCATCCGGAGAATCCAATTTCTACTTTATTTTTCTGGTTGTAAATAACCTTCCTTTTCCAGGAGCTGTAAAACGTAATTATTTAAAAATTAGATCCTGGTAACATTTTTTAAAATAACAGCTTTCCTGAGAGCTAGTTCACACTGGAAAGGCTTAAAGCCCCGCTTTGGAAAGTCAGTTTGCAGATACCAAGAACGAGGCAGGAACACGGGCTCTGACTCCAGGGCGCAGTCTTCGCCAGGGTGGCCTCTGGAAACCTGCTGGTCTTTCCAGTTACTCACCATCTAAGGAAACACCCCCACTCTGACTGCCATTCCTTCCTTCCGACCCACCGGGCCGGTTCCTACACCGAGGACGCAGATGAGGCGTCGGGGGGTGGAGACGGCGCACTGTTCTTACCTCACCCCGAGACAGCAGTCCAGGACATGGTGGTTTCTCCAGGGTTTCAGGTTTTTTCGGTCAGGCTGCATATTCTCATGTTTTATGGCCCCTTTTACTCCTTGTGTGACAAGAGTTAAAGGAGCTAATTCACATGCACTGGCTGGCTGTGACCTGGCACACAGCAGGTCTGCAATCAATGTCAGGGGGATGCCTCTGAGAACAGACCTCAGCTCTCACACACCCAGAAAATCCTGCGTTCCACCAGGTCGAATTCCAGAGCAAAGGGGCCTGTTTCGACAACCCTGGAAAGAAAGAGGCAGAGCTTCCACGGGAAAAGGCTGAGTGAGTCTCAGGAGGATTTCTGGGAACCAGCAGAGCGGGAGAGCCTGGACTCGGCTCTCTGGAAGAGCACGGAAAGGCGATGGGGCGGATGGCAGGGCCTTCCCTCCACTTCTGGTAAATACAACTGTTTTTTATCCTTTTCATTTCTTTTCATCTATCTCTTGAAGAGTCTTCCAACATTCTGACGTGGCTGTGAAAGAAGAAACTATTTGTGAAAGAAGGGGCCGACGTCTGTGCTGGTAAATGAGCTCTGCTTATTTAAATGTGGCAAGAATGTGGTTGCAAAACAGCCATGAGGGACAAACAATGGACTCACTGACGTGATCTACCGGAACTACAGCGGTCAGAGCAAGGAGGCGCCTCAGGACACTAGGAGGCCTTCTGCTGTTCTCAACATCCACCCACAGGCAGGCGCACCGGTCACCACCGGGTGAAACCCTGAGAAACGCCCAAGACAACGGCGCTGCAGCCACTGGACTTGGGGTGTGGACGGGTCTAGCGGCCACAGGGTTGGGTGGCTCTTTGATTTTAAATGACAGCCAATAACGTTTAATACTTTTAGATTTAACTTCTGAGTGGGCAGATACATTCATGTGGTTCAGAAACGTAAAAATAAGCCCACTTTCGAGAGGTCCGGGGAAGAAGCTACCTCCATCCCCACCCGGACTGCCTGTCCCAGCCCCATCCCCCACCCATGGCCACTTCTATCCGTGTCCAGTGTATTTTTCCAGAGGTTGTTTATGGTGTGTGTGCGTGCAAATGTGAGCGTACGGTCTTGGTTTCCCTTCGTTTTTACACAGAAGGTGGCACCCCAGACACCCTGGTCCTCCGCACCTGGCCTCAGCACTTGGCATGACCCTGGAGGCTCTTTTAACGGCCTCCAGGGAGCACCGCTTCTTTTAACGGCCACAGTGCACCTCTGGATCTGTCACGGTGCACACTGGCTCTGTCCAGTCTTTGCTCCTGTAGACCTCACAGTGATGAAATGCAACAGGACTTCAAGGCTTCCGTGGAACGATCCACAGGGGCCCAGATGGCAACTGGTGTCCCTGGTTCTGTTGGCCCTGTGTCCCCATGTCCCCCTGGCTCGGTCGGCTGTGCCCCTGACCCTTTTCTGGCACTGGTCTTCTGTACGTTAGCACCCTCTCATTTGACGGGACCCAAAAGGGCTCCTGCCAGATGCCACCCTATTAACAAGCCCAGGACCGGCCATCTGTGCCCCACAAGGTTCCTCATCCCTCATTCCTCAAGGTTCCTCATCCCACAAATCTAATCACTGGGAAGTTCTTTATGGTGGCTTCAATCCACCTCCTTATCTCTTCCACTCACCACCCCCATCTTCATGGGGCCACAGGCCACTTATATGGCCCCCCAGTCTTCTCAAAGCAGAACACCCTCTGCCACTCACCCCGTACAAGACCTGGGAATGCCCCCGGCTGTGGGATGACCTGTACCCTGTAACACACGCATGTGCAGTCCCACAGGGGGATCAATTAACAAGAACATGGAACAAAACGATTCCAGATCCAGGAGGAAATGTGCCATCGGCCACATTTGCCTTAAAAAGAGTTACTAAATGTTTTAGCCAACTTCTCATCAATTGTGGAAGGCAAAAATATGTAACCCAAAATGAGGGTACGAAAATGTGCACTTCAAACTTCAAAAGGCCGAGCAGCGTGTCCCGAGCTCGTCCTGGGGGGTCGTTCCTGCCGGACGGCTCTCTCCTATGAGAACTCGCGCCTGCACAGAGCAGCGCTGGCAGGAGCAGGGCCCCTCCCGTTCAGAAGGCTGCCCGGCAACCCCGGAGGTGACTGGGGAGCAGGGCTGGCGGAGGACCCCACGTGGCCCTGTGTGCTGGCCCTGCGGTGGCTTATCTCTCCACGGCAGGCTGAGACCCAGCAGCTCAAACATTGGCCAAACTCTAATTTTCACCCATCCAGCTGTTTTTAAAGTGGACCACACAAGCCATGAGTTAGCCACTCAGAGCCCACCTGCTTGTGTGTACCTGGTGAAACCTCACCAGCAGTTGTGACTTACTGACCAGGAAAGGCCCGGCAGTTGAAAGGCCTTGGACTTGGAGCCGTGCTGCTGGGTGACACCCCCTGGACACGTGAGCCCCTCTCCCTTGGACATCCCTCTGGATGGTGGTCCTGGCGGTACCTCGCTCTGCACAGTCTCCCATTGTGAAGGGCTCCCCTCTCACACAACCAGTCCGAGCACCGCCCGATGAAGCTGGTTGGGCGTTGCTGCCTCTTGTGGGCACATCCGTTCTCCTGATCAGCCCCTAATCCTTCCAACGTCCCACATGCGCACTACTGACACCAGGAGGCACCAGGGCCTGCAGACACCAGCAGAGTCAAGAGCCCGAGAAGCTGCCGGACTTATTCTCAAGAAACGTCCAACGTGATGGCAGGTGATGCACAGAGATTTCCTGCTGATGCCCGTTTTTAACAGTGAAAATAAGCCTGGGTTCAACTCGAGGAGGACAGTCCTGAGGTGACTGTAAACAGTGCCTTCTGGACCTGGGGGAGGGCCCAGGTATTCACATGCGGGATTACAGGTGAGCTCACTGTGGTCACAACAAAAGGCAAGGTGGATGGCAGCACAGACGACTGCCTAACTGGTGGAGACAAGGCAGGACGCGGATTAGCTATTCCTGAAGAGGAGCCAACACTTCAGTTTGTAGAAATGACAGGAACATCAAGTTGCTGGTAAATAATTTCACTTTGAGGTGGCTGGGACGTTTCAGTTCCCTCGCTCTATGTCCCTCATTAGGTCTCTAATCCATGAGTTTGGAACTGATGGTCTCTGACTGAGGCGGCTCCGAGACCAGTTCACCAGCTCCGCAGCTGGGCCAGATGGCGGAGTTTGTCCCTGTGACCCCACGACGGTGAGTCAAACCCTCTCCTGCTTCACGAACACACAAGGCAAGTGGGGACCCACTGCCCAGCCTGCATTTCCAGAAGTAAACAGTTTCATAAAACGCTGTGCCACCTGGTCTACGTGTGACTCTAATGCCCGTCAGATGGTGAGCAAAGTTACAGTTAAGGTGGGCGCTCCGCCCCCCACGCAGCCACGTGTGGAGTTTACGCTCCGGAGCAGCTGTGCGGCCCCAGTTCCTTACCGCCCTCATAGTAGTGCTGCGTGGACTCCTCAAACGACCGGTCGTAGCTCTGCTCCGTGTAGGATGACTGCTGGTAGGCGTAATCGCCGTGTCCTGCGAGCAAGTGGAGATGACCTGTGGTCAGTGGAAGCCCCTGACCACCCAGATCCCGCGGAGAGACAGCCGTGAGCTGACCGGGCAAGGCCGTCGGGTCAGGAGAGAGCCCAGAGCTGGGCGCTAGGCCCGTGGAGGAGCTGCTGACCGTCTCCCGGCCTCGGTTTCCCTACGTTAAAATGCAGACAGCCACCGCTTCATGGGGTGAGCGCAAGGATTAAGTGATGGTTAATAGAGGACAGAGGACGTTCAGCGCTCGATATGCAACGAGCACCAGTGGCCATTAGCTGTCAATGTTGCTGCACAATTGCCATCCTGCTGCCTGCTCCTGGGAGTACCCCACGTGACGGGAGCACACGACCCATCAGGAGGCCTTGTCACAGTTATGTGGTGGGGGCATGGCTTGCCCCGCACGGGTCTCGGCCACCTCCCTACGCCTGCACCCGACTTGTCCTCACTCACACTGCACCCCTGCCTGGGTGTCCTCCTCCTCCTCAAATCCCACCCCTCCTCTATGACCACTTTAAATGCCACCTCCACAAACCTCGGGGCTATTTAGAGACGGTGGTGGTGGTGGTGGTTGCACAACAATGTGAATGTGCTTAATGAAAGGTGACAATTCAAAGGCAAATAACCTGCAGAGATTACTGTGGTGCGGCTGGGAGGTGAGCGTTACAAGACAGGAACAGCAAGGTCAGGTCTGTCCCTCGCTGGAGGCATTTCACAAGGAAGCTGGCGTCCATCTTTTCAAACACTTATATCATCTATGCAGGGGACCGCGCATCCCAGCTTCAAACCCCTGCTGCCTCTCGGGAAGGGAGACGAGGAGCCCCGAGGAGGCGACTGGCCTTGTGTGCCGGAAGCTTCTCTTGGCAGAGACCAGCCCTCGTCCCCACCCCCAGCTGTGCTCAGGCAAGGGGGCTGTGGGTGCCTTGCTGGTGGACATCGGGGCAACAGCTCTGAACTGGGAGGGCCCTCACCGTCAGGGTAGTACTGCTGGCCCATGGGCTCCGCGGCGGCCTGGCTGTGGCCGTACTGCTCGCCGTAGTACTCCTCCTGGCCCAGATACTGCTGGGACGAGCCTGAGGGCGACAGCGAGGGCGTTAGCTCAGGACCTGAGCCGTTCCTGAGTTAGGTCAGGACCCCAACCGGAGAACCTCCTCAATGGGCGTCGACTCGGACACCCCTCGTGCCTCCCCGGGGACAGGGACATGCCCCCCACGTCCAGCCCCTGGACTTTGTACTTACCCCGCCCCCGTCCCAGGCCCTGCACCCAACTCCCCCCCCAGTGGGCTTGAGCCTCAGCCCCTGCGGGAATGGCGCTGGCTTTCCTCCTTCAACACTTCGTGAGCCCCTCGCTGGCTCCAGACCCCCAAGGTCCTTGCTCAATACGGACCAGTGTGTGAAGCCTCGTGCTCTCCAGTTCCTGGTGGGGAAGCACACGGACCAAGGGAGGTGTAGGCGTTACCTTGCTGGGAGGGTCGGTAGGGCGCCATGGGCCGCTGCCCCATCATGCTGCTCCCCTGCCCGCTCTGGCCCATCATGGCAATGGACGACTGGCCCTGGTAGTGCTGGCTCCCGCCCTGTGCCGAGTTGTAGTGGGACGAGGCTGCCTGCTGGTGCATCATGGACACTGGGCGATATGACAAACTCCGAATAACCCCGAGAAGCTCCGGCATGGGCATCCTCACCCCAGACCCCAACCGCGCCCCTGTCCCAGGCTGAGCCGTCACTGTTCTCCAGCGGCTCCCCCATGAGATTGTCCCCTCGACTCCGTGTCACACGTTCTACCAGCAAACCTTTGTGCTAACTCTTTAAAAATGTGCGACAATCAGAACAAGCCGGCAAGCACCGCGAGGCCGGGAGCGTGCACAGGAACTTGAGCCCTTCCTTCCCCGTCCCTAACCCCCCAGGCTGGCCCTAGAGGAGCCAGCTACCCTCGCCCACCCCGCGACTCGGGCTCAGGTGGGTGGTCCCCTACTCCCTGACCTGTCACTCATGTCACCCCTGCTCGGAACCCTCTAGAGCTGTGCTGTCCAACAGGGTGGGATGTGAGCCACGTCAGGAAAGTAAAAAGAAACAGGTGAAGCCTACTTTAGTAATATATTTTATTTGACTCAATATATCCAAAATATCATTTTCAATATGAAATTAATATTAAAAAATACTAAGAAGATACTTCACATCCTCTTTTCCTGTTCTAAGCCTTTGGAATCCAGTGTGTCTGACACTCATGGGACATCTCAAGGTGGACTGATGCGGCCCAAGTGCCCGAGGCCCAGTGGCCACCGCAGTGGAGAGCCCAGCTCTCAGGGCTCCCGCTGGCCCCAGAGAACATCCTGGCCCGTCGCCTGCTGTGTGTGGCCCTTCACCCTACCACTTCTATGCCTCTGGCCATGCTGTCCCTCCTACCTGTGTGAGCCTAATCCTGTCCTCTGGCAGGACGTGTGCCGCCCCTCCTCAGAGCCTTCTTGAAGCTGCCATGGGGAGCAGTGCAGCCCCCCCAAAGCCAGGCCCTGCCCCTCAGGACACTCCTGGAGGAGGGCAGCTCTCGGGACCCGTCCTCTCCTCCCTCCAGCACAGCCCAGTGCCCAGCAGGAGGGCGGCCCTCAGGACCACGCGCACAGCCTGCACACATCTCAGAGGGGCCCAGGGGCAGGTGCATGCCCAGGCCTGGTTGGGCGGGGGCGTCACAGGGCCCAGCGGGGAGGTACCTGGGTTGGACTGCATGTTGATGTTGGCCCGAGACACGTAGTTGCCGATGGCACCTTGCCCCTGCAGGGGCACACTCTGCGAGGCGGGTCCCGAGTGGCTGTAGCCGGGCCCCGTGCCGTGGCCGCTGCCAGACATGCTCATGGAGGTGGTGGGCAGCGTGCTCTGTGCCGTCTGCTGCATGGACACGTGGTTCGGACCTGCCAGGAGGGACAGGGGTGGGGGGGCCTTAAGCCCATCTAAAACCACCTGTGACAGCAGGGCTGCTGAAACAGCAGGAAACACCCCGAGTTTCCTGCAAGTGATTGTGGGGAGGGAGGCTGACCATGGTCAATACTGCTATGAATGAAGTAAACAGCTGAGTGATTAATCAAGAAATAAACATACGTGCTGACAAAGTAGAAGGTGAGTTGTGTATTCATTGTTACATTGTTATTAATAGTTCCCAATAATTATTAATAATTCTGACCCAAAGACAGGAGCATTTTCCCTCTTGTTAGAAGATCCACATGGAACCCCACCCTGGATCTGAAGTGGCCATATTTAGTGTCAAAGCAGAGCAGAGATCTGGAACAAGGCCGTTATTCCCTCTGCACGTTACCCTCTGCGCATGTGTGCCTGGGCACAGCAGCCAACCTGGAGCCAGGCCCCCTGGAAGGAGGGGGGCCTCCCATGCTCAGCCCTGTGGGGCGTGGGGTACCCCACGGGGGCAGCCGTCTACCTAGGAGCCTGCGTCATTGCCAGGAACCAACCCCAAACCCAAAGCCCAGCCCAGAAGTGCTCAGGGCCACTCACCATTGCCAATCTGGCCCTGCATGAGGGAGGACGGGGGCAGGCCTGTGCCGATGGCGTCGCTGAGGCTGCTCTGGGAGTGCAGGCTCTGGCCGGAGCTGCTCTGGGACAGTGCTCCGGGGCCCAGGTTCATGTTCTGGGTTGGCGGCTGCAGGCAACAGGAAGGTTACAAGGAGCGTGGTTGACACAGAGAACGACACCAGAAGCCACTCCCGGGATCTGCAGTCCATGAGATTTCCAGCTACATCTCATGGCCACCTGGCAAATATCTATAACCAACCGCTGCTCTCACCCGCAGCAGGTGACCACGGGGTACCAGGTCCAAGCATCTCAGGCCAAGATGCAGATGATACGCCAAGTGTTCTGTGTAAACGTTCAGAACTTAAACGAGTACCAAGCTTATCATGACACACTGGGAGGTTCAAAGCTGGGTCCCCCTTTCCTGGGATTCAGGGAACCACTTCACCGGCCCAGGTGGCTGCACCCACCTCGTTGCTCCACACTCCTCCCTGCCCCTCTCAGACTCAGCTGGCCAGGCGTCTCTGTGTCCCTCAGCCCCTCAAGCCACAGGGCCTTTGCACAGGCTGTCCTGTGCCTCAGCACCGCATTCCCAGGCGCTCCTCCTGTGCATGTCCTTTCCCTCCCCTCCTCTCCACACCCACGCCCACCCCTGATCACAAGACGGAGCAGGGAGATGGGGTTTGCAAGTGGCCTCCCTGCACCCTCATCTCCCAAATCCGAGGCCAAACAGCAGCTCCGAAGGTCTGGACACAGATGCTGTCTACACCTGGCCAAGAAAATGAACTTTCCAGCAGGATCTGCTGGTATCTCCAGGGTGAAGAACCCGATTTGATAGGCCAATCAAAGTTGGTTTAACATTTTTACTAGCAAAAGACATCCTGGTGTTCATGATGGGGACTAGGGCATCGGGAGGTAAGGCTTCCCCACATAACATGAGTCCCGGAACCTCGTCACCCAGCACGGTCAACAGGGCTGGTCCTTCCTGAGGCTGTGCCCTCCCCTCCCTCAAAGGAGGCCCGAGGCAGATGCCCCTGGATCTTGCCTTTGCAGCAATAATTTATTTGAGGAAAACGCGTTTTAAAAAGTCAAACAGGAGGGCCGGCCCCGTGGCTTAGCGGTTGGGTGCGCGCGCTCCGCTACTGGCGGCCTGGGTTCGGATCCCGGGCACGCACCGACGAGCCACTTCTACGGCCATGCTGAGGCTGCGTCCCACATACAGCAGCAACTAGAAGGATGTGCAGCTGTGACATACAACTATCTACTGGGGCTTTGGGGGAAAAAAATAAATAAAATTATTAAAAAAAAAAAGTTTAAAAAGTCAAACAGGAAATATTTATATTAATATTTGAAGTGTTTACTGCACTGGGCATTTTTTTTTTTTTTTGTGAGGAAGATTAGCCCTGAGCTAACATCCATGCTAATCCTCCTCTTTTTGCTGAGGAAGACCGGCTCTGAGCTAACATCTATTGCCAATCCTCCTCCTTTTTTTTCTCCCCAAAGCCCCAGTAGATAGTTGTATGTCATAGTTGCACTTCCTTCTAGTTGCTATATGTGGGACGCGGCCTCAGCATGGCTGGAGAAGTGGTGCGTCAGTGCGCGCCCGGGATCCAAACCCGGGCCGCCAGTAGCGGAGCGTGCGCACTCAACCGCTAAGCCACGGGCCGGCCCCACTGGGCAGTTTTTTTAAGTTTTGTTGATGAACCACGGCAGCGCAAGATCGTGGGTCATAATTTTTAAATCGCTCAGAAGGGCTCACAGTCAAAAGCAAGGAACCCCCATGGCTCTTCCTGTTGTCCCCAGATCCGCGTCCCACCATTCCTAGGTTTGCTTCCTCTGGGGTCACTCACCTCCCTTTGCTAAAGACGCCGATGGCACCACTCTGGCCAGTCCACTTCAGACACGTCCGACTGACCTCCCATGTGACGGGAGGACCCACCCCGCCCCCGTCTCACGCTCCTGCCTGTCGCTTTGGGGCCTCCAGGGAACACACCCAGATCTCTGCTCCCCACGCTGGCAGCTGGGGCCGTGCGTGACTATGCTGGGCAACAGTGAGGAGCCCCCGTCCCCATCTGCAGACACTCACAGCGGGGAGCAGGGACTGCATGTTCTGGTTGGAGTCCGCGATCGTGGCCAGGTAGACCAGGTTCCGGTGCAGGATCTGCTGGTACCTGCAGGCGAGGGGCGCACCGTGAGGCGGAGGGGCCCGCGGGCCCATCCAAGGCAGAAGTAGTTTATCCTGGACAGCCTCGCCCTGCAGCCAAGCCCCGGGGACAGTGCAGGTGGCAAAGCGCTCTGCAGGCCGGGACGGGGCTAGGGGGGCAGTGGGATCCCATCCCACCACACAATGCCGGAAAGACCCTGAGGCAGTGGCCAAGGGGGAGGCGCCACCCCGTCTGTTCAGAGGGTGGAGGTGGTGGGTGGGTCACGCAGGAGGGAATGCCAGGGGACAAGCCCTCCTCTGGCTGACCCTGACACCAGGCTAACCGGATACCCCAGCCCCCTGAAGAGGTGCTCAGAGGGCACAGGGAAACTCAGTTCAACAGAGGAGCGCCTCCGGGCGGGTGTGGCGGCCACCCTGTGCACCTGCTCTGTGTCCAGCCCTGGGGCGTCACAGGAGGTCCTATCTGGAGGAGCTCTCTGTCCTCTGAGGCATCCACCAGGTGCAGCTGGCCTGGGCCTCCCCCAGCAGCCTCTCCTCCCACACTTCCACTGCCCTCCAAACCTTCCCACCTCGCCTTGGGGAGTGACCTGGGGGAATGAGGCCACCCTCCGAGGACTGACTCTTAGCAGCTTAGATGACCTCTGCCAGACTTGCTGAGGCCACTCAACGCCCCAAGAGGAAGTTGGGAGGGGCCGGCAGGGCAGGGGCGCGGCCACTTACTGCGTGCACTCGGCGGTCTTGCCCTTGCTCTGGTAGTCCAGGATGCACTGGATCAGGTGATGGTTCTCGTCCAGCATCTGAAGGAGAAGTGGACGTGAGCGCGGGAACACACATGCGTCGGGTGCCCCGCAGGGGGCTAGAGGGCGCCGGCTGGAGTTGCTGGTTAGATGTGTGACGGTACCTGTCATGGGTGTGCAGGTGTTCTTTGTACAAACTGTCACTCTTACATGTAACCTCAGCAAGTGGGACCAGGCACTTTCCACATCCCTGTGGGCCAGGGTCAATCCCCCCAACCCCGCAGGTAGCCCCCAGCCTCTCTCACCCTGCAGATGAAAACCCACAGCCCGCAGGACCCCCATTTTCTGGGCCCTTGACCACGATGCATCTGTCCAGCTTGGGGGGCCAAAGTTCACAGCAGGGATTCCAGGACCCCGAGCCTGGGTCTGGAGGGGGTAAGATCCGCAATCACAGCCGCACTGGGCGGGCACTTCTGGGGGAGGCAGCTCGCATCCCTGCAGAGCATCACGAAGACCTACAAGAGCCATCTTTTCAGGATGGCCACCTGGGGGGCAGTGCCTGAGATGGCTGGGGGAGACGCAGGAGGAGGAGACGGAAGAAGCAGGAGAGGGAGGAAGGCCTAATGGGAGTGTGGGAGGCGCCGGCCATGAGAGCTGCAGCAGAGGCTGCAGTGGCACAGAGGGCTAGACCAGGTCCGGTCAGCACGGGATGGCCAGAGGGGCACAGAGTGAAGCGGCCAGCTTATTCATCACCTGTTCATGCAGCCAGCCTCCCGCTCTGGAGGGAGGGGCAGAACTGAGCCCACCGCAAATGATGCTTTCCATGAAAAGGCCTTTCCTCAGAAACTTTCGTCAAACGAAAAATCTGTGCTTTTCATCTCCACCAAATTGTGCCCCGTCATTTTGGCCCAGAGGTTCCTCCGGGTGGGCTCAGCTCTGCAGGCCTCTGAGCAGGCGGAGGGGCCCACCTGCCTGCCACCGTGCGGGTAACCCCACACACTGTCCTGGGGGCCCATAACTGCACTCTCACCTCGAGGCCCTGCTCCTTCAGAATCCCGGGCCAAAACCTGCCCACAGAGGGGAGACCAAGGCACAGAGCCCGAGTCCACCCCAAGCCCTATAGAGCGACCGCCCTGGCTCAGCTTCTCCCTCCGCCCTCGGCCTCCATGACTTCAGGGTTTGCTTCTCTTGCTCAGTTTTTCACGTTAGAGCTTCCTCCTCTCTATGCTTTGCCGTTTCTCTCCACTGAGGAGATGACGCCCCAAGTTCAGCAATTCCCACCCTGGCCAAGGAGCTGGCCTGAGACAGGGAAACCACCAGGGGGCGCTGAGGGCCAGGAATTGCCCATGGAGCTCACCTGGGGGCATGTGAGGGGCAATTAAACACAGGAGGATGGGGCATTCCGGCCATTCACACATCAAGACTCTTTCTCCAGATGAAAGGAAAAACGACTTTTCATTTTCTTTTTTTAAAATATTTTATTTATTTATTTATTTTTGCGGGGAAGATCAGCTCTGCGCTAACATCCATGCCGATCCTCCTCTTTTTGCTGAGGAAGACTGGCCCTGGGGCTAACATTCAAGCCGATCTTCCTCCACTTTATATGGGAAGCTGCCACAGCATGGCCTGACAAGTGGTGCATCGGGGTGCGCCCTGGATCCGAACCCGGGCTGCCAGCAGTGGAGCACACACACTAACCACTATGCCACAGGGCCGGCCCCAGAAACGACTTTTCTTAAGAAAGGAAAACAACTGCGAAAGACCGTCTTCCTGTCCCTCCGAGAGCCACCCTTATATAAGGCTTCACAGCTTCAACTCGTGGACTCGTAATTCCGTGGCAAGAATTCTCTCCCAAGGACACACGCTGCATACTAAAACGTTTTATGCACAGATGTCCATCTCAGTATCATTGATAACAGCTCAAGAAAGGGGGAAGCAAGCTAACCCTGATGGCCTAGTTGTTAAAGTTCTGTGTGCTCTGACTCAGCAGCCCAGGTTCAGTTCCCGGCACAGAACCACACACTCATCTGTCAGTAGCTGTGCTGTGGCGGCGGCTCACATACAACTAGAAGGACTTACAACTACAATATACAACTATGTACTGGGGCTCTGGGGAGAAAAAAAAAGACAGAGGAAGATTGGCAACAGATGTTAGCTCAGGGCAACTCTTTCCCAGCAAATAAAAGGGGGGTGGTGCTAAATGGTCAATGACGGGATTACTTAAGCAAATTACGGTGTAACTATACAATGAGATGTCAGCCAGCTGCTACAAATGTTTTTGTAGTGTTTATAAGCATGAGAAAATGTTATACTGTTAGGATGTTTTTTTTTTAGCAAGAAGGGTACAGAGTACTATCTCAGTTAAGTTAAAAACACTCAGACAAAAGGCCAGGACCCATCAGGTGAAAGATGGTGGACAGGATGCCCACTGTGCTCTGAGCCCTTGCAGGCCCAGCTGGTGCGTGAGTGATGAAGAAGGGAACCGTTCATAAGGACAAAGAGAACAGGGCTGAGGGAGTAGTGCCAGCAGCAGCATTCTAGAAGTGGAAAGCAAATGGATGAGCGACAACCGAATTAGCAGAACCCAGGAGGCTGGATGTGACACTGAGCCACACTCAGGAGCCCATAGGGTTCAGGAAGAGATCCCGGGCCTTCCCCACAGCTACCTGGCCGGGGACGAGGGGGTGGGGGGCGGCACGGGGGAGAAGGGCAAGGCAGCTCCAGGGAAATGACCAGCCTCCAAGGAAAGTGCCAAGACACTGAAGGCAGAAGAGCACCTCCAGGTGAAGGCACAGATCAATCCGGCAGACTTTCCCCTGGTGCCCTAGTCCTAAACATGAGCGCACGGCTGAGCCACACCAGCATTTGCGGAAAGCCTGTAATTGAGACAAACCAAAAGCAGCCACAGAGGCCAAAACCTGGAGGAGATGAAGACTATGCAAGAAGGAAACTTAAAAAGCAAAAAGAAAGAAAACCACAACTATTATTAATATCCTTAAAAGATAAAAATTATCATATCCATAAAAAAAAGATGCTATTAAAAACAACAGAGATAGAACAAAAAAGAGTTCTCGGATATTTAAAATATATTGACCAAAGCAAAAACAATCAACAGAAGTGTTGGAATACAAAGTTGAAGAAAATTCCTAGAAAGCACATCAGAAAGACCAAGGTAGAAAAAAGAGACGATAATGAAATTAAAAGAACGATCCAAGTGGCCAAAAACAATTCTTCCATGACTTCCAGAAAGATGGAAAACAGAGAGAGAAAATTATCCAAAAACATCGTTCAAGGGGTTTTGTCAGAGCTGAAGGAGGTGAGTTTCCAGGTTCTCTAAGCACCCAACTTGCCAAAAAACACCGGGGACAAAGAGAGATCCTAAAAATGATAGGATGAGAAACAAGGGCACTGAGCTTCTCCACTCAGGCTAGTGGAGGAGCAATGACCCCAACATGAGGGAGACTTCCAGAGGAGAGATGACCTCATCCCAAGAGACTTCTGTAGGAGCAATGATCTGATGCTGAAGGAGACCTCCTGAGGAGAGATGACCTGATCCTAGGGAGATTTCTCGAGGAGAAATGATCTGATCCCTGGAGGAGACTTACTGAGGTGAGATGACCTGATCCCGAGGGAGATTTCTGTAGTAGTGATGACCTGATCCTGAGGAGACACTTCCTGAGGAGAGATGACCTGATGCTGAGAGAAACTTCCTGAGGAGAGATGACCCAATCCTGAGGAAGATTTGCTGAGGAAAGATGACCAAATCATGAGGGAGACTTCCTGAGGAGAGATGACCTGATCACAAGGAGAGACTTTCTTAGGAGAGATGACTTGATCTGAGGAGGACTACCTGAGGAG
Source organism: Ceratotherium simum simum (assembly GCF_057802395.1). Classification (NCBI taxonomy): domain Eukaryota; kingdom Metazoa; phylum Chordata; class Mammalia; order Perissodactyla; family Rhinocerotidae; genus Ceratotherium; species Ceratotherium simum. Next base: position 1,959,472 of record NC_141920.1, read on the forward strand.
AGATGACCCAATCCTGAGGGAGACTTCCTGAGAGACATGACCCAATCCTGAAGGAGACTTCCTGAGAAGAGATGACCTGATCCTGAGAGAGACTTCCAGAGGAGAGATGTCCTGATTTCAAGGGAGACTTCCTGAGGAGTGATGACCCAATCCTGAGGGGAAACTTCCTATGGAGCAATTACCTAATCCCAAGAGAGACTTCATTAAGAGAGATGACCCAATCCTGAGGGAGACTCTCTGTGGAGAAATGCCATGAAGCTGAGGGGAGACTTCCTGAGGAGAGATGTCCCAATCTTAAGGGAGACTTCCTGAAGAGAAATGACCTGATCCTGAGGGGAGACTTCCTGTGGAGCAATGATCTGATCCCGAGAGAGACTTCCGGAGGAGAGATGACCCAATCCTGAGGAAGACTTCCTGAGGAGAGATGACCTGATCCTCAGGGGAGACTTCTTGAGGAGATCCTGAGGGGAGACTTCCTGAGGAGAGACGACCTGATCATAAGAGGAGACTGTTTGTGGAGCAATGACCTGATACTGAGGTAGACTTCTGCAGTAGCAATGACCCAATCCCAAGAGAGACTTCCAGAGGAGAGGAACCAATCCTGAGGGAAATTTCCTGAGGAAAGATGAAATGATCCTGAAGGGACACTTCCTGAGGAGAGATGACTTGATCCTGAGGGGAGACTTCCTGAGAAGAGATGACCCAATCTTGAGGAAGATTTCTTGAGGAGAGATGACTGGATCCCAAGGGAGACTTCCAGAGGAGACATGTCCCAATCTTAAGGAAGACTTCCTGGGGAGCAATGACCTGATCCTGAGGGGAGACTTTCTGAGAAGAGATGACCCAAACCTGAGGAAGACTTCTTGAGGAGAGATGAACTAATCCTGAGGGAGACTTCCTGAGGAGAGATGATCCGATCCTGAGGGAGACTTCTTGAGGAGAGATGTCTGATTCTGAGGGAGATTCTACAAGAGTGACAACCTAATCCAAGGGAGACTTCCTGAGGAGAAATGACCTGATCCCAAAGGAGACACCCTGAGAAGTGACAACCTGATCTTGAGGGAGACTTCTGTAGGAGCAATGATTCAATCCTGAGGGATACTTTCTGGGGAGAGATGACCTGATCCCAAGGAGACTTCCTGAGAGATGACCCCATCCTGAGAGAGGCTTCTGTGGTGGTGATGACTTGATCTTGAGGGGAGACTTCCTCAGGAGAGATGACCTGATCTCAAGGAGAGACTTCCTGAGGAGAGATGACCTGATGCTGAGGGAAACTTCCTGAAGAATGATGACCTGACCCTGATGGGAGACTTCTTAAAGAGAGACGACCCAATCCTGAGGGAGACTTCCAGACGAGAAATGTCTCGATCTCAAGGGAGACTTCCTGAGTAGAGATGACCTGATCCCTAGGTGAGACTTCCTGAGGAGCGATGACTTGATCTTGAGGGGAGACTTCCAGAGGAGACATGACCTGATCCTGAGGGAGATTTCTGTAGATGTGATGACTTGATCCTGAGGGAGACTTCCAGAGGAGAGATGACCTGATCCCCAGGGAGACTTTGTGAGGAGGGATGACTGATACCCAGGGAAGACTTTCTGAGGAGAGATAACCCAATCCTGAGGGAGACTTCCAGAGGAGAGCTGACTCAATCCTGAGGTAGACTTCCTGAGAACTGATGACGCAATCCTGAGGGGAGACTCTGTAGGAGCAATGACCTGATCCTGAAGTAGACTTCGTGAGGAGAGAGAATCTGATCCTGAGGGAGACTTCCCAAGGAATAATGACCTGATCCTGAGGGGAGTCTTCTGTAGGAGACATAATCCGATCCTGAGTGAGAGACTTCCTGAGTAGAGATGACCCAGTCCCGAAGGAGACACTCTGAGGAGCAATAACCTGATCTTGAGGGAGACTTGTCTCCTAAATTCTAGTCAGCCAAAACAAAGACCAAGTATGAGGGTAAAATAAACATACTTTCTGAACACAATTTAGGAAAATGCATCTGCCACCCAAATGACCCACACTCTTCAAAAATGTCAATGTCTTAAAGAAGACAAAAGAACAGTTCCTTACATGGGAAACTAAACATATGTGACTTGGAGTCTTTTTGTGCTATAAAGCACATACTGGGAAGAATGGGTCATTGGAATTAGGTCTGCAGATCAGATAACAGTACTGTTATCAACATTAGCTCCCTGATTTCAATCATTGTACTGTGGTTATAACGTCTTTGTTGTAAGGAAGGTCATGCTTGAGTATTTGCGAGTAAAGGGGCGTCATATCTGCAACTCATTCTCAAATGGTTCAGGCCACGATAATATGTACACACAGGGCAGGGAGGAGGGACAGAAGAGAGCAAATGAGGCAATATGTTAACATTTAGGGAATCGGGATGAAGAGAATACGGGAATTCTTTTTAAAAGTTCATGTCCCATGCACCTTTTCTCAGGAAGCTACAAAAGGATGCAGTCCATCAAAACAAGGGAGCAAACACCAAAATGGGAAGAACTGAGACCCAACACAGGAGAAGCCAAAAAATCTGGGACAATGGTGGAGGGAGACCCAAGGAGGCCCAAGAAGAGCAGTGCCAAGACAATGAACCTGACAGAATACCTGAGCTGAGAAGGCTTCCATGGCTGGAAGAGTCTGGGATAAACCAGTGAAAAATGATTTAAAAGGAGAGATTACCAACTCCAGGGAAAACAAAAGGCTGGGCAGGAAAAGTGGTCATATGATCCTGCGTGGGACACCATTCATTCATTCATTCATTCATTCATCTATTTAATTTATTTTTGTGAGGAAGATCAGCCCTGAGCTAACATCCATGCTAATCCTCCTCTTTTTGCTGAGGAAGACCAGCTCTGAGCTAACATCTATTGCCAATCCTCCTCCTTTTTTTCCCCAAACCCCCAGTAGATAGTTGTATGTCATAGTTGCACATCCTTCTAGTTGCTGTATGTGGGACGCGACCTCAGCATGGCCGGAGAAGTGGTGCGTTGGTGTACGCCCGGGATCCAAACCCGGGCCACCAGTAGCGGAGCGTGCGCACTCAACCACTAAGCCACGGGGCTGGCCCGGGACACCATTTATATTGTCACAACAATGTTTTAACACCAGAGGTGGATCTAATTCCAACCATGAGAAAGCCATTGTGGAGGAGTGAGGAGTGCAGGTGTGTGGTGAGTGAAATCCCCATTTTCCACCGTCATCACGTGAGATCAACAAATACTAGGGACTGAATATTTGTGTCCCCCTCAAAACTCCTATGTTGAAGCCCTAACTTCCAATGGGATGGTATTAGGAGGTCGGACCTTCGGGAGGCAATTAGGGTTAGATGAGGTCAGGAGGGTGGAGCCCCCCTGATGGGATTAGTGTCCTTACAAGAAGAGGAAGACACCAAAGCCCTCTCTCCCTCTCTACCAGGTAAGGCCACAGCGAGAAGGCAGCCATCTGCAAGCCAGGAAACAGGTGCTCATCAAGAACTGAACCTGTCAGTACCTTGATCTTGGACTTCCAGTTTCCAGAACTGTGAGAAATAAACGTATGTTGTTTAAGCCCCCCAGTCTATGGTATTTTGTTATAGCAGCTGGAGCTGATTAAGAAAACAGACAACACCTAAAACTAAACATGTTCGAGAAGTAGCCACTTGGTTTAGCAAGTGGTTCCACCACTTCTGCTGGAAGTGCGCGACAGAGTGCGGGGTGGAAGAATCACTCCTAGTTTTTAACACAAGCCCCACAGCACTACTTGACTCTTCGTGGACAGCACGGTTTTGATGAGTATAACATCTAACCTAAAAACAAGAAAACAAGTGACAGGAGGGAAACCCTGGCTCTCCCTGGGTCAGAGAGTATGGATATAGTTTTTATTTCCTTTATGCATTTGCGTTTATGATAATTCCTAAGACAGGCATGTCATTGTTTAAAAAGTGATCTTAAAGAAACCCAAAATGAGTATGGGACCACCTGAGCTAGGCAGATCCAGGCCTCATCTGGCTCCTCTCTACCTAGAGTGTGTCTAAAAATGTGCCCATAATACAAAGTTGAAAAATAAAGAAACCACGTACGCTGACTGGAGGATTAATGTACTTGGTGTACTTATTGCTGTCTTCTGTCGACACCAGGTTTCTAAGCTTTCTCACATGCAGTTTCACCTTTTCCTGCTTCAGGAGGCACGCCCCTCGCACTTTGCTCTCCTGGGAAGGCTGATTTTCTACAGGTTCAGAAGTGAGCTGTGCAGGCAATGCCACGGAAAAAGGAGTTTGAGACTGATGCAGCATGCGGGTTGAAACCCACGTGTCAGGTGTGGCCCATGGCCACATGGGGAGGACATTGTGGGCAGAGAAGTGCGAAGTTGGCAACACCACCTGGGGGAGCCAGAGGCCAGCACTGAGGGCCGCCCTGGCGAGCGGTGGTGAGATCCCCACTCTGAAGGCCCGTCCGAGGCCTTGGTGAGCATGACAGGGAGGAGGTTAGACCGCGCTCTTGCTCATAGTGGAGTGGCGGCAGCTGGCCAGATTCGGGCGGAGACTGACATGGGCACACATCTGCTTGGTGCCACATGGCAGCAGCGTGTGATCTTGGCAGCGGGGGCCCTGGGAGGCACCCGGAGATGACATCTGAGCCAGAGCTGGAAAGGTGACCAGGAGCACACAGGTGAAGACGGGAGAAAGGACAGCCCAGTTGGGGGGCACAGTGTGTGCAAAGGTGTGGCGGAGCAGGGCACGTCCAGGAGTGGAGACAAATTCCAGGAGCTGGAGATGAGGTTGTGGAGTGTCAGAGCAGGGGACAGTGGGGTGGCTGGGGATGGGAATCCTGTGCCCAGCGGAGTGAGGGTGACTTTCTCAATCGCAGCTTGGGCTGAGTGCAGAGGCTGATGGGACCAAGGTCACCACACACGTGGGCATACCTATTACCCACTGCTGCAAAACGAAACCCGCGCACTGTTGTTAAAACAACCATTTCTTAGTTCTCATGACCCCAGGCTGTCTGTGCAGGTCTGCGGCTGGTCTCACGTGGGATCATCACAGGGTCACCTGGTGGCTGGCCTCGTGGGACAGCTGGGATGCGTGTGCCTCCTTCTCCATGTGGTCATCCTGGTGCTCTCAGGGCTCTGAGAGGGCAGCCCCAGAGCACAAGTGCTTATCAAGCCTCTGCTATCACGCTGGCTGATGTCCCGGGGGTCAGAGGTTCATGGGGCCAAGGCCAGCGTCCACATGGGAGGAGGCTCAAGGGGTGCAGAAGTGAGAGATGTCACTCCATGGCCTCTGTCTCTGTAACAAGCCACCACGCAGGCTTTACAAAGACTTGGGCTTGGCGGTAAGGGAACTGAAGGGCAACAGGCTGGGAGGGCCAGGGCACTGCTTCCCACGGACATGGCCAGCAGAGAGAACACGCGAGCCAGGAGGCAGGGCTGGCACGGGACAGGCCTGGAACTGCTGAGGCCACATGGGCAGTCCTGACTGGGTGGGTAAGGATGACAGAGACCAGGAAAGGGAAGGGGCTGGGGGTCCCAGAGCCCAGAAAGAGAGTGGGGGACAGGGGCTGGCACCAGCAGGGAAAGCTGGGTGAGGATCTCTGCGGAGGGAGCAGCCCCCCATGACAACCTGTGTGCGGCCCTGGAAGAAGGGGCACAGAGAGGCCTGGGAGCTCCGAGGCTCACTACTGGGGAGGGCTCAGGTCACCCCACAATGGGCAGAAAAATCCCTCACAATGTCCCTGTGGCTGTTCTTTCAATCAACAAAGATTTGCTGCTTTCTGGTTAAATGGGAAGAGGTTCACGGGCATGCCGAAGTTCAGGCAGCCCCAAGTGAAAGGTGGGCCACGTGCGCCCACCCAAGGCCACCAGGGCTAACCAACCCCCGCTCCTTCTGGACGTGTGCCCCCTCACTGTGTGAACACATGGAAACAATCCCTTCCCGCTGGTCTACATCGCGCCCTTTCCTCTCTGGTGTCTTGGAGACTGTCCTGTCTCAGTGCGTGAAGATCCCACCCCATTGTTTCCTAAGCTCCAGGGCATTCCACATGGTATTCAGTTGGTCTCCCATCTTCCACCGCTACAAAGAGTGCCGCGATGCACGCCCCCACACGCGGGGTGGACGGACATGTGAGGTATATTCCTAGGAGCCGCCTGAGGTGTGAGAGGGACGAGCTCTGGCTAACTGGACGGCTAGTTAAGCATCACCAGGTGGCTGAGCCACCCTGGCACTTGTGCCCCCTCTTCCCACTGCCGATCTCAGGGCAGACGTTGCTAATGATCAGGGCTCTATCCCCCAGCACACGGCAGCTGCCACCACTGGGCAACATCAGAGCTCGGCAAGCGGCGCTACAGACTCTGCTGACGGAAGCCAACGGGACCCCCTGAACATATACCCAACTGCAGAGTATGTGAATTAGGTGAGTTTCAAAAAAACCCAAACCTTACACACATGCAGTGTCCTTGGGAAGAGCTGGCTCTGCCCCTGGTCCTATCTCTGTGTGTGACACACACGTCCAATTTCCAGACTCTCAGGACCCTGGAAAACATCTTAACGTCACTGCAACAGCGAACATACTTTCATCTTCCTTAGGCCGCGCGGGAGTCACTTCCTGTCTTCAGTGTTGGGGATGCTCATAAACGTGTGAACACAGCACAGCAAAACCACTCTGCTTCTGCGAGAGCCCCCATGCTGAAGGGGGAGGGGCGCGATGCATGGAACGCGGCACATCCAGACACGTCTCACCCCGCAGGTCCCTTTTCTGGACTTGGCGATAGTTTCCTGCCATCTGGATGGAACCCTCGCCTCCCTTTCGGAAGGCCGCTGATAAATCCTGGTTAAACGTCTGACCCAAAGGCTGAAGACGATCGGTCACCAGGCCGAGCACGCTCCTGAGCCAGGTGATGTCTCTAACTAGAGGCACGGCCTGTGAGGGGCTCACACAGCATCCTCGTTTAAAACAAGGAAGCTGAGGTGCAGAAGGCTGAGCCTGGCTTTCCACCAGAATAAGAATATGAGCCCAGGAAGCCCCCCTAGCTCCACGGAGTCCATCCCCATCCTTGCGCCCAGGCCACTCCCCCCCAGCGGTCTCCAACTGAAGAGAAACATAAGGAGCCCATGGCGACGGGCATTCTGCACAGGAATCACGTGCTGGCCAAGCGGAATGAGGCCTCGTCACAGGAGCCCCCTCTGCACAGACATCTAGCACCTTCTCCCTCTCGACTCCTGTCCCGTTCACACGGCAGGGTAAGCAGTTGAGGTGCACGCTGTGGATCAGACAGTCAAGACTGACCCAACCTCTTCCCAGGTCCTGCAGGACTTGGCGACATCAGCACCAGGCCCCCCTCACTCCTGCCTCTGTGGGGCTGGGCATGATAGTTCTTCACGCGCAGCCAGGGGATCCCAGGGAAGTGGCCTTCAGACCACAAGCACACAGGAGCAGGTGCCCAGGCCCCAAACCACTGGCCCAGGGAACAAGCTGGGGGCAGAGGGCCGGAGCCACAATGAGAGAGCTAACAGGGACACCTGTGAGTGTCACACAGCAAGACCCAGCTGCTGTCCCTCTCCCTCTGCCTCCACACTGTGCACACAGCTACCACATAGAAGATAGGTGCAGCCTGTGGATGAGGCAGCCACTGGACAAGGCAGGTGACTGCTTTAGAAGGGAAAGGAGTGAGAGGGAGGTGGGGTGGGCACTGCACTTTATCCAGACGCTCCCTGGTCCTCCAGGCCTGAGGGGCTCCCAAAGGGCTCCTGAGGGCCTGAGCAACAGGCAGGGAGCACACCTTCTTTGGAGGAGCACCCAGCAGGAGGGCCTTTGCCAGGTTTTACTCGGCAGAGGGGACAGAGGCTTGGGCATGGCTAGACGCCATGCTTCCCCACCAGAGGGGGCTGGAGTCAGAGCCTCTGCAGTGCTCAGGTCCAAGTGTGCTCAAGTGCCTTGCAGAGCAGCACCCTCACCAGGCAGCATTTTAAGACACAGAAGTTGACAAAGAAGCCAACTAAGAGCCGACCAGCATGCAGCAGCCCCGGTCCCAGCTTCTCCTGCGACTCCACGGTGTCCGGTCCTCACCCCTCCCCAGGGCTGGCCCCAAGAACCTGAGTGAGGGGACACTGCCCCTCCCATCCCTGAGGATTGTTCCCGGGGGCCTCTGCTCACTGGGGAGAAAGTGCGTTCAGTAACAACTGCCTAAAAGGATCAATCAGCCAAGTTAATGGGAGGCTAGGAGTGCCCAAGCCATTTGTAGTCATGGGGACAGCTTTAACTTTAAAAATGGCCAATTTACTTTCCTTATCAAATTAGCCCATGTTCTTTAAGACAAGGAGTTCCAGGTGTGAGACAGCACAGGGCACCTACCCCCGACCCAGATGGCCAGCCCTTACCCGTGCCCCTGCCCCCCAGCCCCTGGGCATGGAGGACACTGGGGCAGGGCTGGTCCCCCTTTGGTCCCTGGCTCTCAGACCCCCGCACAGCACCCGCCCTCTCTGGTCTCACTTTCCTAAACTAGACCCAGATGTCCCCTTGCCTATCAGCTCTGTCCTGTCCCCATCGACCTTGTCTCTGCTGCACAAGGTACAGAAGGACTAGACGCCATTCCCACCCTCCAGCCAAGGAAACAAACTAAGAACACCAACACAAACAGTAACAATAGCACTTACATTTATTAAGCAACTACTGTGTGCCAAGCAGCAAGGCCGATGCTCAGGGGCCCCTCTAACGTGCCTAAGCGCAGCCTCGCGGTCCATGGAGATGGCTGCAACCCCACCCCACCAGAGCTGGACAGTGGGGATTCGCTGGTCCCAAACCAGGGGACGGCAGTGCAGGGCAGGTCCCAGCCTGCGGGCCAGCTAGCCAGGCACGAGGGCCACTGAAGTTTGCTGGGACACTGCCCCTCTCCACCTGAGAGTCCTCGGCAAAGTCGTGTCCCCTGTGGTTCTCACCAAAGCGCAGTTCTGCAAGCGTCTCACCCCACACTAAAACTGTGCTCAGTCACCCCAGGCTCAACCACCCCGGCACACAGCCCAGGCTTCCAGCGCAGGCTGGCTCTCCCTGTCCTCCCAGGTTTGGCCCCCTTCCTGCTCCATGCAGACCACGGGCCGGACCACCGGGACCCCCTCAATCTTCCAGACCCTTCTATGCAGGCCATGCATGGGACCACCTGCAACTCCCTCGACCTTCCAGACCCTTCCTAGCTCTGTTCCTTGGTTCTCCTTGTCTGGAGTACCACTCCCCCACACATCCTCTGTTACAGGTTGAGTTGTGTCCCTCCAAATGATATGTTCAAGTCCTAACTCCCAACACCTGTAGACGTCACCTTATCTGGAAATAGGATCTCTGCAAACGTAATCAAGTTAAGAGGAAGTCATACAAGGTCAGGGTGGACCCTACACCCTATGACTGGTGTCCTTACGACAAGAGGGAAATTTGGACACAGAGACATATACAGAGGAGAAGCCAGGTGAAGACAGAGACAGAGATTGGGGTGATACGTTTAAAAGCCAAGGACACCAAAGATTGCCAGCAACCATTAGAAGCTCAGAGAAAAGCATGGAACCACCCTCCCTCAGAGACCCAGAAAGTATCCAATCCTGATGACACCTTGATTTTGGACTTATGGCCTCCAGAACTGTTAGAAAATAAATTTCTGCTGTTTTAAACCACGCAGTTTGTGGTAGTCTGTTATGACAGCCCCAGGAAATGAATACATCTGCCTATCCCAAGCACTTCCACTCACAGACCCGGCGTCCCAGATGCCCCAGTGTGTACTGGGCACTAACTGTGCCAGGCTGGGGACACAACAAAGAATAAATCGGTGACCCGCAAACTTGGGAGCCCAAGCAGTGTGCCAAGGTGCTACACTCACCACATGACCACCGAGGGAGCATGAAGGAGGGCACATCTGAGCGGAGCCTGGAAGGCTGAGTAGGAGTTTGCCTGACAAATTCCTACCCAGATATACTCTAAGGACAAGGAGTATACTTACTGCTCTTGCACTACCAAGCAGGCTTCTGAGAAACCCTTCGCTTTTCTCAATGCTCTGAGCACGAGCACACGCTGTGGACACAGCTCACGCGCTGCTCACGCCCTTCTCAGACTGCCAGTAAAAGAGCCCTGGGTACATATATTCACCGTGAGAACACTAAGGCAAGTCCACGGATTGCTGGCCCCACCAGGTCAAACCAGGTGATAGCCTAATTGAAGACCGGCTTGTGTCGATGGCCAGCAGGCCGACTTTCTGCCTGGAATGCCATCCACAGGTTTCCCTCTTTCTGATCGGATGTTTGGGGGCAATGCTCTAACACACACGTTTGCCTGGAGAATTTGGGGAGCTTTAGCAGGGGGCAGATGCACAGTGCAAATAACTGGATAAATGCTGAAGCCAAAGGTGGTTTCAGGAACGGTAATGTGCTTATCACACTAAGGCTCCAAAGAGCCAGGGTGCTGAGAGACTCCTGGACGGCCAACACGTGCCTCTGAGCCAAGCACCTGACCCTCGGCCAGCCCAGTGTCTCCATATCCAGCGTCATAGTTACAGCAGACCCCCGGAGCCAGCGTTCAGGTTCAACTCCCGGCTCCACCACTTACCAGCAAGGCACTCAGCCTCCCTGTGCTGCAGTTTCCTTATCTACACAATGGAGATGATAGTAACTACCACGAGGAATTAAGTGAGTTAACATCTGCAAAGCTCTCAGTGCAGGGCCTGATATGCAGTAAGCACCACATAAGTGTTTACTACACACCAAAAAAAACCCCCACTTTTAAGTCTATATTTCTGCTGCTTCTCAAATCGCCTCTCTCCTGTTTAGAGTTTCCTGAGGCACCTCATGTGTCAAAACCAGCCACAGCAAAGGTGGTCTCGAAACAGATGAGAGGCTGAGGACAACGCGTGTCATCAAGAGGCCGCAATCATCAAGGTGAACGCCCTTGGGGAAATAAGAGGCTCAGGGGAACAGGACACACTGCTGTTGACCTCAGAAATCCAGAGATTAGAAAAGAAATCAATGCAGCTATCAAGCACGCTGAGAAAATTCAAACGGGAATGGCTAACACGGATCTTCTTCTGAACTTGTCTTCTAAAAAGAAACAGCAGAAAATTTAAAATCTCAATTTCAAAACTTAAGGCTTTTGTTAAAGGTGTCCCCAAACCCATATAAAAGTTATCTCTAAAAAACCACAAGACCAAACTTACAAAACTCGGGGAAAAGCTGTAAAGAGAATCTGCACACTTGGTTAGGTGAGGAGGTGTCCGGCCCAGTGTCACGCTGAAAAACAATTTCACACGCGAATAAGGGCCTGGAAGATTGGCCAGCAGGTCAACCCCGAGGTGTTGCGCGCTCCTTAAAGGGCTGCAGGGCTGAGGAAACGGCGTCCCACACTCGGGACGCCCCCCTTGGTGCCTTGGAGTGCCAGCATCTTAGTAAGGCGAAGGGCGTAGCCGGCTGCTGAGCCAGGTCCCCGTCGCCCCGCGCCCCGCGCCCCCTTCACTTGCCAAGCTGCACGCAGGGGCCAGGGGCCGCCCGCCGGGCTGCGCCACCGCCTTCGCCAGCCAGGCGGGTCTCCGCGGACGTCACCCCGCGGGCACCCAATCCCGCCGCCCTGCGCCCTGGCCTGGAAGGCGGCGGGTCCCCACTGCGCCGGGCGCGGCCCGGGATTATTCTCCACTTGGCCCCTCGGATACCATTCCGAGGACACCACCTGTGGGGCACCACCCGGCGGACACCACCGCTCGGACATCACCCCGCGGGCGACTGGCCCCGCCGCCCTGCGCCCCTGCCCGTGGCCCCGCGCGCCCCCGACCAAGTTGGCGCAGGCCGGCCGCGGAGCGCGCGCGGGGCCTCGTCGGGGTCGCGGTCGTCGGCTGCGCCCCGGCTTTGTTCGCGCTCCGCGCCCGCCGGCTGCCTGTGCCCCGGCCCCGCGCGCCCGCCCGCACCCCGCGGGCCCCCGGCCCGAGGCCCCCGGCCCCCAGCCCACCTTCTGGATGGTTTGCTGTGTGACCTCCCCTTTGCCTCTCGGCCGAGCAGACGCAAACGCCACCGACATCGTCGCGGACACAGAGTCAGCCCGAGATCATCAGGGTTTCTTCTCCGGCTGCGATCGGCGGCCCGAGGTGCTCATTCTCTGCAGTCGCTGGGGGGCGGGGGGCGCGGGGGGCGCCGCGCCGTGGGCTCGTCCGCCCCGCCGCCGCCGCCGCGCCGCCCCCGGGCCCGCAGCTCCGCAGCCCCGGGCGACCCCGCCCCAAGCCCCAGCCCCGCGCGGCGCCCTGAGCCGCCGCCCCGCGCTCCGCGTCCGGCCCGCCGCCGCCGCGCCTCCCCCGCGCCCGGCCGCCGGTGGTTCGGCCCGGCCCCGCCCCGGCGCGCGCACGTCCGCCCGACGCCGCCTGACGCGCGGGTCACCGCCTTACGCCAGCGGCGCAGTCGGCGGCGCCGGGGGCGGGCGGGCGCGCGGCGCGGGCGCAGCGGCGTCGTGAATCGCGGGCCGCGCCGGCCGTGAGTGTGCGCTTTTCCCGGGCCGACTGCCCCGCGCCGCTCCGCTCCGCCGGCATGAGCTACGACCGCGCCATCACCGTCTTCTCGCCCGACGGCCACCTCTTCCAAGTGGAGTACGCGCAGGAGGCCGTGAAGAAGGGCTCGACCGCGGTGAGCGGCCGGCCGGCGGGGCCTGCGCGCCCGGGCGGGGGCGGCGGAAGCGGGCCGGGCCGAGGGACGCGGGGCGGGCGGGGGCTCAGCTCGCGGGGAGGCCGCGGCACGCGGGGGGACGCCGGAGCGGGCCGGGGGGAGCGGGGGAGGCCCCGGCGTGTTGGGGGCGCGGGCCGGGAGGTCGGCCGCGGAGAGGGGGAGGAGGCGGGGAGACGGCCAGAGTGCTCGTGGACAGAGTGGGGTGTTGGGGGGCTTCGCGCGCCCCCTCGGTCCCGGCGGGTGGCGGCGGCGGCGTCTCCGGACCGAGGACCCACGTTACCGGCCGGGCGGGGCCCGGGTGCGTCTTTCGAAGAGCTTCCCCCGAGTGGCCGCGCAGAGGGCCTTCTCGGGGTCGCAGGGAGGCTTCGCTTGGATTGGCCTTTCGGAATTACCACAGGGGCGTTAGTTGAACACAGGGAAGTCGTAACGTTCGTGTTACTAAAGGAAGCAGGAAAGGGGCACGTTTGGGAACCGTGATGTCGCACCACATTGCTCTCATCACGCTGATTTTCACGTAGGGACCAGTGTGGTCCATGTTTGCCGGTCACTTTAGACGGGTGCCTTGGAGACCAGCGAGTTCAGTGTCCGCAGTACATTTCAAAGAGCCAGTTTCCTTTCTCTCTGGTGTCTCCAGAGCATGTGAGCGCCTGGGGTGACGGCCATCTTGGCGGGGTACCTTTGCACCGGCCCTCGGGGAGCTCGGTGTGGCTGCGCTGATGCACCTCAGGCGAGCAGAGGTGCAGGCGCCGCACCGGGCAGCAGGACTGGCTGTTACTGGCTCTGTGGATGTTCTTTAAGTAAGCACGTGACTTCGGTGAACTGCATCTAGACAACTCCCCGCCAGGGGACTTCCCCCACTAGGGAGAGCAGGTGTCGTGAGGTCCAGGTGGGCTTCTGGAACAAAGAGTGGCAGATTCTCAGAGTCCGCCCGCAGTTCCCAGGGCGGCTCCCGGCTGCTAGCAGGCTCTCACTGCTTTGATCCCTCCTCCGTTGGGCAGTGTGCTGTCCCATCATCCCCTTCACCTCTGAGCTTGTACCTCTCATGTTGACCACTGTTTGAAATTTAAATTCGTGGTGCCTTTGAGACACTTGTCAGTTTGCTTATGGGTCAAACTGTATGATAGTTTTAATTTTTATCATCTGGTATTTCAGAGATGTGAGCAGGCAGAGAGAAAGACATGGGGTTCTGTGAATTTCGAAGTCTTTCTCATTTCCCAAATCTCTTTTGAAATTAAGGCCCAAAATCCATCTTGTGACCTAACTCAGCTAAAAGAGCACTGGAAGAGTTGACAGCTCACCCCCCCATTCCCATCCCCAGTACTACCTTGGGCCAGCCCAGGTGGCTAGCTTTGCTTAACCCACCTAGCATCTCTGGGCATGGCCTTCTTCTCGGCCCTGGGGGAATTCTGAAGATACACGAGAAGGCTCCTTGAAATCTGAAACACTGCAGACCAGTGCTTTCCAACCACGGGTGATTCTGCATTTGGCAATGTGTGGAGACATTTTTCCTTGTCCAAGATGGTGGAGAGGTACTACTGGCACCTAGGGATAGAGGCCAGGGATGATGGTAAACATCCTGCAGTGCTTGGACAGTCCTCTGATTCTAATCAAAGAATTCACCAGCCCAAATGGCTACAGTGCTGAGGCGGAGAAACCCTGCTCTACACAAAGAGGGGATGTTGCTTTCCCAAGTGATTGTCCCATTTGTGTCTGCTCCTGCCTTCACTGGCTGGTTTACTGGCTGCCAGTGCTTTTTCCCTGTTTTGAATACGTCCTTCTTCCGTCTACAGTATCTGCCATAAACAGAGAGCAGTTGACACCTGTAATGCTTGATACAGTTGTCCACCTGACAGCAAATCAGGCCTTCTCCACAGCTGTGCACACTGGTGTGCAATAGTGCAGGAGAGGGTGGGGCAGCTTTTAGTGTAATTTCACAACTGCAGAAACACTACTCTCAAAACACCTGACTTGAATGTTAGGGTCTCAGGCTGAAAGGCGCCTTTTGTTGGAGTCTTTCATTCACTGGGTTGAATTGATACATGTGCTTATACACACTTATTATTACAGTACTTATTAGTTGTGTTGTAACTGAAACTACATAACAGTATTTTAAGCCACAGGACTAAGCACTTAGGTCATGATACCTGGGCTAGCTCTGCCAGAAGCAGATCAATACCCATGGTCTGCAGGGTGTGGTGCCCAAAGCAGTGGTCCAAGGAGTGGGGGAGTGGTGTGCATGGGCTGCTACCCCTGGGATATTCACATCTGCTCTTAATGCTCTGTGTGGAGTGGCAGAATCTCATGTCACTTTGTTAAGTGCTGTGTTGATTTTTATTGAAGGTCGGCGTTCGAGGAAAAGACATTGTTGTTCTTGGTGTGGAGAAGAAGTCAGTGGCCAAACTGCAGGATGAAAGAACCGTGCGGAAGATCTGCGCTCTGGACGACAACGTCTGCATGGCATTCGCGGGTGAGTCGGGGGCTGGTGCTCTGTTCCTCGGAGGCTCGGCGAAGACGTGCGCTTTGGAGGTTAGCCTGAAGGGTGGGCTATTGGGAGACATGTAAACCGGCTAAACTAAAATCATTTAAAAGCATCGATTTGGGCCTTTAAGAAAACGTTTGGCCATGGTTTGGGGGGCAGGGAGCTTTCCTTCTCAGGTGGCTGAAGCACAGGGGCTAAATGAATAAACCCCAGGACGAGGGGGCTGTGCTGTTGCCTCCACTGCTGCTATCAGCCCGATGCTGGATCGGAGTTACAGTCTAGAGAAAGGTCAGGCTCTCCACAGCTAACTGCACCTGTGAAGTGGAGAGAGCCGGACAGTGCCCTGTTGTCAGGGCCTGCAGTGTGTTCTTGGCACTTGGGTCGTTTGACTCATTGCCTCCCTCAAGCAGGTCCAGTTCAGGAAGATCCGCGTTCACCTAAACTAGAGGTTGACTTGCCTTGTCAAAGGATTAGTGTGTTTAAATATGCTCTGACAGGCACAATTCTTTGTACACCCAACTTTCTCAGAGAAGCTCACAGAGGCCAATCATTCCACTGTCATCACTCAGAATGACCTCAGTGTTGGTTTCACAGAACTGGTTTTGGAATCTTTGCCAAAGGTTAGCGCTGTCCACTTGTGTGATCTGTGCTGTCCTTGCTTGGAGTAGACGAGGTGTGGCTCAGGTGGGATCCTCTCTGCCATCGTTGCAGGCCTCACCGCTGATGCACGGATAGTCATCAACAGGGCCCGGGTGGAGTGCCAGAGCCATCGGCTGACCGTGGAGGACCCGGTCACTGTGGAGTACATCACTCGCTACATCGCCAGTCTGAAGCAGGTGGGTGCCCACTTGCCCATGACCAGTTCTGGCTAGGAGCAGTCGCTTTGTCATGGAAGGTGTCCTCCCTTGGTGTTGCGCGTGGATGGTTGCATGTGTCACTTTAGGGGAATCAGACAACTGCACTTGTTCCACGCGCAGTCCCATCTGTCCTTGTACAGGTGTAATTTACTAAAGCTTGTCCATTTCAGCAGCATTGTTCTGTTCTCATTTAGGTGCAGTCCAAATTCCTATTGCTGGAGGGCAACGATAGTTTTTATCTTGCCATTCTGAATGATGGGTCACTAAGCAGCTGGGAGGGGGCTGAAAAACACTCCCCCTCTGGTGAAATGCTAGTCGTCCTTAAACCTAACTGTGTAGCCAGAATGCGTGTCTGTCATCAAAATAATTCCAAAGTCTCAGTTGTGCTCCATGATGTGATTCTGGTCATAGGAGTGTCTTTTTCTAAGAGTGAAAATGCAGAAAAGAAAGGGGGAATGCTGAAAACTATTGGCTGATTTCATTTATTATTTGAATTGCAAATAACCTGGAAGTGTGCTTAGTAGTTTCTTTTCATCCCTCCACTCAAAGCAGAGCTCGGAATGTCACATATGTTACTTAGGGTGGGTTCTGTGGGGCCTTTCGTGCTATGAAGACGGTGTTAACGCGTTCCTTTTCCCGCCAGCGCTACACGCAGAGCAATGGGCGCAGGCCGTTTGGCATCTCTGCCCTCATTGTGGGTTTTGACTTTGATGGCACCCCCAGACTCTATCAGACTGACCCCTCAGGCACATACCATGCCTGGAAGGTGAGTCTCTGACAAAACAGGGGCTTCAGGGTTTGCAGGCCATTGGGAGGAACTGGGCCTAGTCCTTCAAATGTGTGTGCACGCACACACCACGTTTGTTCCACGACACCCCTACTGGTGTGGGAGCAAAGAAGTCATTAAATGTTGCCGTTCGGGAGAAAGTCAAAGCACAGTGGGGTGTAAGGATACGTGGCCTAAAGGAAAACTGCCTGTGTGCCTTTCAGTAACGAAACAGAAGTAGATCCCATCCCTGATAAGAACCAGCACCAACTCCCAATAGCCCTTTGTGAAAGGAAGCCATAGGGCAGGGCCTGGGGCCCAGACCCAGTTCCCTCCAGACTGCCTCTCACCATAGCACATGGGAGAGCAGGCAGGGCAGTGGCTGGCTGGCCCACAGGGGTGGCCCTGTTTTTGGGCTGGCTCTGGATTGTCATGCCCTGCATCATATAATACACCTTTCTGTTTCAGGCCAATGCCATAGGGCGGGGTGCCAAGTCAGTGCGTGAATTTCTAGAGAAGAATTATACTGACGAAGCCATCGAAACAGACGATCTGACCATTAAGCTGGTTATCAAGGCCCTCCTGGAAGTAAGTTTGCATTTGATCTCTGGGCAAGATGGTGAAGACACCCACACCGGGTGGTGGTTCTTGGGCTGGGCAGAATGGGCAACTGACGAGAGGGCAACAAGGAGGTGGCGAGGGTGCCAACGGTAATGCCAGATACCTGAGGGCTTGCTGTGCTGGGCACTGCTCGGCACTTTATTAGCTCCTTTGTAGGCTGGGGCAGTTGAGGCAGCAAGAGGCTAAGTAGTTGGCCAGGAGCGCACAGGTCACAGCCATCACTCAGCCTTGTTGCAGCTCAAGCTGCTGCTGGAGTCAGGGGATTGGAAAGGAAACTGGGAGTAACGGTTGGGAGTCATGAGGACTTGGGTTTTGTCAAGACGGTGGAGGTGCTGGCAGGTGAAGCCAGAGGCCAGGGCGGGGTAGTTGGAGGACCAGGCTGGGGTCCAGGGTTCAGAGCTCAGATGTGGGAAAGGCTGCATGTAGAGGGGCGAGATGTGAACAGAGCTGCTGTGCAAGAAGGACCAGTGACCCAGCCCAAGTCCGACTGCCAGCAGATGGACGGGCGCAGGTGTCGCTGACCCTTTGCATGTGACGTGCCGGTAGAACAAAAGCTTTGGGTGCTGGGACTTCAGTGTGTCCTGCCCTCTTCCCTCATGTGGCAGTGCTGGGTTCAGGTGCACACACCATCATTGGAGGTGCTTGCCAGAGCTGTTTGGTCTGGAGGTGGGCGAGGTGTCTGATGTTCTTCTCTCCTCTCCAAGGTGGTTCAGTCAGGCGGCAAAAACATTGAACTTGCTGTCATGAGGCGAGATCAGCCCCTCAAGGTAATTACCAAGTTTGTTTGCTGTCTTCACTTATGGAGAGTTCCCCGTGATCAGGGCAGGGGCAGTACAAGTTCAAGACCCTTCTGCTGTGGCTTCAGCACTGGGAAAGAGGTTCTTTCCAAGGCTCTCCACAGTGAGTCAAAAAGAAAGCATTCCAGTGTTGGTCTCCACGGTGTTAAAGATAGTACTCGCGCGTGCTCTTGGCACGCTGAAAAGCTCTCAACTGTGGATTTGCTTCTGCTTTTTAATAGGCTCTGACTGTTGTTGGCTGGATCAGGCACACAGGGCCTTGTTTTCCTGTAGTGGCAGCTGTGAGGTGTAGTTTGGCCAGAGTCCAAGGGGTTCCCTCCCCAAGGGGGCACTGGTGCTCTGGGGCACCTTGTGTGGCTTGGGGGCTAACCATAAATTCTTTTTCTTTGGTAGATTTTAAATCCTGAAGAAATTGAGAAATACGTTGCTGAAATTGAAAAAGAAAAAGAAGAAAACGAAAAAAAGAAACAAAAGAAAGCATCATGATGAATGAAATCTTACTTGTATTGGTTTTTAATTCAAATCATGGATGATTTTCAGAATGACATGTAGGCATTTCCATTCCATTTATCCATACTGTCCAAGTGTCCTACAGTAAACTTCCATATTTTTTAACCTTTTTTTAGAGAGTGTGTATCTTTTGGGTGTAATTATGATAGCTCTTTAGAAAATTTCCCTAACTTCTGGTTTCTGAGCACTCTCGAGTGTGAGCTTTCCGTTCCGTTCCTTGGTGCCAGGCTCTAAGTGAGTGGGTCCTCCCTTGGGGTTTGTGGGAGGGCTTTAAGGAGTCCAAGCAGCATGCAAAGTGCAACAGGTGCTGTGCACGGCTGCAGACAGGCACTGCAGATGGGTGCATCAACTCAGTGTCTCTCCTTGAAGGGTTCTAAACAGATGGACTGACTTTTGGTTTCTTCACAGACCTCCACTCAAATCCTCGAACGTCAAGGACACAAGCACAAACAGCACTCAGTTTAAGTCTTGAACTCAGAACTCTACAGAACAGCAGCTGTGTTCAAATTGTACTGTATTCCTGGATTTAGATCAACACTTAGCATGTCACATATTTTCTATCTTAAGACTTATGGCACTGGCTACTCCCCACCCTCTTGCATTTTAGCCAGAAAGACTGCTCTTTTAGCTTCCAGGCCAGCAGCAGTTTAAGTCATGGTCCTAAGGTTTGTCTTTACAGAAAAATCCTCACCATCTCCTTCACCTGCACAGCTTTGCAGCCTCCCATGAGGCCCTGGTACCAGTCCTTGTGATGGAATTGCCTTTTGGCTCCCTGCACCCCAAGAATACCAGGGTTTTTGGGTCCTCAGGCTGGCCGCCCCTGCCAACTGCTGTTAGGACTCCGGGGCTCTGCTTTCGACCTCAGTCCACAGCTTCTCTTGCTTGGGGTTCTCATCTAATGGCACATAGACATTTTTCCTCTAAAAAGGAGTAAAGAGGCCCAGATGCGTTAAGCTCAGCATAAAATGCATAATTGTCAAAATGGTTGTCAGTGTTAAGAGCAAGGTTAGTCACAGGTGGTAGACTATGACCTGACTAGATTCTCTAGCCGAGAAATACCTGTTTGCTGAGTCACCTAACTAGTTTAGAATTAGTGCCCTGGCTACCTGCATCTAGTATGTACACTATGGAAGACTTGTATTTTTTATTGGTCAAGGACGTTGGTTGCCAAAAAATGAAAGGTTGCCAGGAATTTGTTCAGGTTCTGAAACTGATGGCTGGGCTCAGCAATACAGGCCGACTGCCTGCTGCCCAGTCATGCTCTGGGCCTGACTAATCAGGCAGGTACTGAAGGGAGAGGGACACAGCTGACTGGAGGGGCCTTATCCTCTGAGATTGCTTTTAAAAAGTCACCAGAGGGGCTGGCCCAGTGGCGTAGTGGTTAAGTTCATGTGCTCTGCTTCGGTGGCCTGGGGTTTGCGGGTTCGGATATCAGGCGCAGACCTACACACTGCTCGTCAAGCCATGCTGTGGTGGTGTCCCACATATAAAATAGAGCAAGACTGGACAGATGTTAGCTCAAGGACAAGCTTCCTCAAGCAAAAAGAAGATTGGCAACAGATGTTAGCTCACTAACAGGCCAGTCTTCCTGCCAAAAAAAAGTCACCCGGACATCCATTACAGTGAAATGGGACACTTCAAGTCTGAAAGCAGCCAGGTCTTTGCTTTCCCGCATGGTCCAGGGATCCAGCCCTGTAACGGTCTAAGGGACTGAGAACATGGAAGTTCTGGGGAACTTGGAGGCTGCAGTAAGGCAGCAAAGGGGGCCACTTCTTAAGCAGGTTTACCTGTGAACTGAGTTTTTAAAACTAGTTTGTGTCCAAAGTGTCTGGAGAGCGGTGCCACTCATCCCAGGAGGGTGGCCCACAGTAAACTCAGGCCTGGCTCACTGCCCTTTACCCAGACCAACTGGGTCAGTCTCGCTCAAGAGCACCAGATGTTCCCCCAAATCCTACCAGCCCCTGCCTTCAGATGGGCATGTTAGATGTGATGTGATTTGGGCAGGAGAATCAACAGGACTATTTACTTCCAGAGCAGAGAAAAAAGTCTTAAAGGTTTGCATGTTTATTTATAATTACAATTTACCTTACTCCAACAGAGCAGCCCCATTGCCATGTTCTAATTCTTAGCCATTAAGTCCTACAAAAATAAACCCAAGCTTTTACAGTAACTTAATCAATACAGAACTAAGACCTTTATAGCTGTTTATAGGGGTTTAGTTACCAAGGTGCTTATGTTCAACACAATGCCCTGTCAATCAGAGGGACGCATGCTTATACTAAAGGTCTGACCTAGTTACTCATGCAACCAATTTATATTCCCCACCCTCCCTCCACCCACCTGTAAAACAAAAACACAGAACTATTTACAAGTGAGAGGAAATATGCTCTCGGTCAACCGACCTTGCAAAAAAGACTGGCTCATTTCCAAGTGGATGAGACACCGAACAGTGTTCGGCCAGAGTCCAACACTGACTGGCCAGGGTCAGGAGCTGGCAGGGACAGGGCAGAAAGGACAGGGAGGCCACAGGGGAGCTTGTCCTGAGCTTGGACCCCCAACCCCAATTCCTACGGCAGTCAGGCTCCAAGTGACAGCTCCTAGCTCACGTTCAGGGCCTCCTCCCATGCCTCCAGGTGTCCCCCGACCCCACCAGCCCCAACCTTGACCTTGCCACTCTGGACGTCATGGTTGTCTGGTTTGCTTATACAACATGATCTGTGGGACACCCCACGTTCGCTGCCCTAGCCCCACCCGTCCCCACACACCACCGTGCTGGTGGTGGCCCTGCCTGGCTCCTGAGACCCCACCTGTGGCAGTGGGGGTGCCAGGCCAGCAGCACAACAGGCCAGTTGGGTTACAGAGATGCGCTTGGCTGCCGCATTTGCCAAATGAGATTTGGTTCCACTTTAAAAGTCAAAGCTGTCAAAAAAAAGTCACAAAGTGAGGATCAAGCTTTCGCTCTAGAAACCTTTCTGCAAAATACCAAAACCTTGGAGTTAGGCTGTGCGCAACTACAGAGGAAAGATAGGCCAAGATACCTCAAAGAGGTTACCCATGAAGACTTCCCCCAAAACAAGTGTTTCTAACTCAGACCAGGTCCAAGTTCTCTTAGGTCCAGAACAGTAGTAGTAGTATGGGATTTTCCAAACTCAGCAAACAGAGTGACCAACGTCTCCCCCAGAAGTGCAGCGATTTCCAGTGTCCTCAGACACAGCTTCGTCTGGCTGCTTCAGCAGGAGCCTGCAAGAAGAGGACACGACACCACGTGAACGCGTTCCGCACGTTTCCTTAGGCAGCTACCCAGCGTAAGCCAGGCACGGCGGCGTGTGAGCAGAACAGGAACAGCTGAACCTCTTCCCCACCCCCAAGCCAGGCCAGGGCTCCCCACCACCTTCCCATCATAACCCACAGCGAAAATCGTTTTCGTTCACGGTGGGGACAGGGAGAGGCAACTCCAGGTCCCACTCACCTGGCTGGGAGCGGGTCAGCACCCGGCACACGCATAACCCATTCCCTGCCAGACCCTGGGGGGCACGCAAGTCACCTGAGGCCTCGTTAAAAATGCAGACTCTGACTGGGCTGGGCCGAGACCCTGACTTGCAACAGTCCCTCACTTGCTGACCACACCCAAGTAGCAAGCACCCAGCCCTCCTGCACCTGGAACCTCACTTTGACAACCCTAGGGCCTGGGCCCCTCTCCACAGATTCGGGGTCAGTTGGCCTGGGTTGGGTCCAGGTCCCGCGGTCCCTGAGAGGCGCCTGGTGATTCAGAGGGTCAAGGTCCTTGGTTTGGGCTTGATGCCTCATGGCTTCTCCTCCTGGAGGCCAGAGCCAGCCGCTGCCTGGCTCCTAACTCTCTTCCTGGAGAGGCTTCCTACCTGGTGCTCCTGTCCCCATGCCCTCCCGCCAGAGGATCTAAAAGCTTCCCCACTCACCTGCAACTGCATCCTCACACCCTGCCAGTCCCAGCTCTGTGGGAAGTTGGGTTGCGACGGGTTGTACCATTGCCCCTGCCCCCTCGAAATCCACCCCGGAAACTACGGCCACGAAGAAACCTTCCCGACACGCCAAAGGTCTCCGTGTTGAGCTTCCTCTCTTCAGCCCATGTGGTCCGCCTGGAACTGAACCACAGACAAGGTGCATGAGACCGACTGCAGCAAGCACCAACTTGCAGCTTTCTGAGCCAGGCCTCAGCCTCCTACAGCCCAGGAGGGAAGATGGACAGGTGACTGGTTACTGTGTTACTGGAGCCATTAGAGGGGGTGACCCAGTCAGGACCCTGGGGCCTGAGACCCAACACTGCAGATACGCCCAACCACATTTCCAACCAGGTGTGCTTGTCACCAGACTGGGCTGCTCAGTATACAACTCTCATGCCTTCGTCACCTACGGTGACACATGACACTAGTGTGCTACAAAGGAAGCCCTCACCGCTCGCTAGGCCCAGGGCCCACACAGGCTCCAAGACCTGGCAGATCACGGACGCCCCCAGACAAGTTTCTACTAGACGAGGAGGGGATTGGGCTAGATGGAGTGGGGTCCCCGAGAACATGATGCCTATGCTTTGGGGTGGTGGAGACACAACACCCACACTCCACACAGCCCAGCAGCCTTCCTGCTACCCAAATATGCTGCCAACACCCACTCTTCTATCTCCATTGGGGACCCCGGTGTCCAACTGTGTGTCTGGCCAAGGAAGGTGGTGCAGAACTGAACGCTCACGTAGTCACCAGCTGAGGAGGGCGGTGCCGAACTCAGCCTTAATGGGGAAGGCAGCAGTGGAGCAAAGAGCAAAGTAGTTGCTGGACCTTGGTCAGACCCCTATGTCCCTGTGATGGCCGGAGCTTCCCACGCCACCACTTACCGCTGGCACCACCAGAACTGATGTACCCATTATGCAAATATCTGAGTAGGAGCCTAAGAGATGTGCCCTGAACTTAAGATGTGGGCTTGGTCTTCCAGAGAGCAGGCCCCAGTCCCAGAGTTCTGAGGCAGAGTGAGCATCCTCCTGCCAGCTCATCTAGGCTCCACCGGGCCCCTCAGCCCAGCCCCCGAGCCCAACTCCCTGGCCCCCTGACCTGGTCTTGAGTTCAGAGGAGATATTGTCAAAAAAGGACTTGGATTTGTCATAGTAGCAGTTGGGCCCCAGGTGGTCTTCCTCAGCAGGGGCCTCGTCACTGTGGGTCACCACCGCCGGGTCCTTCTCTTCCCCTTTCTCAGCTCTGTCATCTGCACAGAGAAGCAGCACACATTGTTCGCCGGGATGCAAACAAAGAGCGCTTCCTATTAGGGTGGGCCCGGCAGCCATCCTCAGGCCTTGCTGGAACGCTCCCGGGAGTGCTCTGTGCTAAGTGGAAATCTCTTCTAACTCCTACTGCTTGTCCTGTCACTCCTGGGGCACAGTCTGCTACCTGTTCCACGAGCACTGTCTTCACATCACCCCCAGCCACCTCGTTTCCGTCATTCCTTAGACAGCACAGTTTCCACACTGGCCACCACCCCACGCCGCGCCCCCAATAGGCTCCAGCTGTCTTTTCTTGCCCCATTCTATGGATACTCCTTGGGGGGGAGCGCAATTTTCACAAACAACTCACACCTTTAAAATTCAGTTTCTTCTTAAATTCTTTGTCCAGCTCCTCTCGGTTGAACTGGGCATTTGCACTCTCAAAATCAAAGTCGCCCTCAAACTTGATTGTGTTTTCCTTGACATTAGTCGGGCGGCTTTGCCCTCTGGAGCGATTCCTCGTGCGTCTATTCCCTGTGAACAGGGAGGATGGCCACGGCTGGTAAGCCACCAACCCAATGTGACTTAGTGAGAAACAGACGAAGAAGAGAAGACAGAGCACAGAGAAGCAGCCACTGAGCCCCAGCACCCCTGAAACCATCACCCAGGGAGAAGCAGGCCGGAGCAGTAAGCAGAGCACCCCTGGGCACTTCATGGCCCCAGAACTCAAGTGGCAACAGCTGTTACCTGATCTCCTCCTCTGGGGTCTTCTGTTCTCGTCGTTCACCTGCCCTGGAGCTTGCACAGCTGCCGGCTGAACTACATCTAAGGCGCAAAAGGGAAGAGTGAGGCAAGCGCCTGCAAAGCAGAACCCAGCGGCGGAAGCAGGGCGGCACCACCACAGGGACATGCAGCAAGGTCCTGCCCCGCAGAAGCACATGGGGTTGGAGGGGTGGTTAATTAGAAAAAGAATCCCAGGAAGCAGTGTGCCACTTTTGAGAACATGGAGCCAACTCCAGGGGACTGAGTGTGTAAGTACCGCTGGCTGTCTTGCTGCTTGGCTGGGCCGGCCGCCCGTTCAGCTGCATCCCCGTGGTGCCCTTGCCGGGTAACAGCTTTTTGGCGTTCAAGTTATCAAGAGAACCAGTCTGGACAGCCTGCTCCACCATGGGGCTCTTGCCGACTGGGACGGTTGGAAAACCAGCTCCTGAGGTGGGGAGAGGAAGAGGGTTTAAAAACAGAGAAAAAGAGAAAGCCTTCACCCCTCCAGATACTTCTCTTCTGGGTGGCATGTCAGGCAGGAGAGGAAGGCAACTACCTAGAGAGGGTCTACACACCCAGGCAAAGCCCCCCACACAGGGCCATGCCCTCTGCGACTAGCCCAGGCAGCAACAAGGCCAGCTCAGGGAGCCCTGAGCCCCAGGGTCCCCGACTTAGGGAACCCCAAGGAGGGAAAAACACCCCGCCACAAATCAGCACCTCATGGGTGGTCTAGAAATGGCTTTCTGAAACCCACAGAGGCTCTAACCCCGAAGTGGCTCAATGGTCCGAAGTGCTGGTGAATTCATGGCTTGAGAATTTGTTTCGTTCTGGTACTTGGTGGACAAGAACCATCCCACTCAGGGATCTTCCAGAAAATGCAGTGGTCAGTCTTCAAAGTTAAATTCTAGAACACTGTCATTTTTGCTTAAGGCGTAATAAAACCAAAAAGGATGAAGTAATAAGAGCTGACTACAGAGAAATAGCCTGCACACCTCTCAAGAGTAAAAGCTCATCATAAAGAAAGGAAGGGCTCCCAGGCTGCCCCTGGGAACGGGGCTGTGCTGAAGTCTGTTCCTACAACACTGCATGCTCAGCCCTGAGTGAGGAGATGAACGCTCAGAAACTGGGCCTCAGTGGAGGTCCCAGCCCACAAGATGGTCCTCCGAAGCAGGAAGAGAAAGAGGGCTATGCCATACGCATCAGTCCCTATCCTCCCTCTCCTCTCCCTGGATCTGGGGTGCTGTTTAAACAGGGCAATTTGGGATGTGGTGGAGGTGCACAGAAGTCCGAGACAGAAAAAGTGAGCCCCAACCATGGGGTAACGGTCAGAAGGGCAGCCCAACACAAGTGAAGATGGGCTGGTTCACCTTTTCCACATGGGACAGAAACCGGAGAAACCACTGTGAAAAAGTCCTTGTAATCAGATCGAAAGTACTCCCAGGGCCGACTGGCACGGCCTTGCACACCAGTACTTGCCAGTGTCCTCTATGATGGGCATTGACCTAGACCACTTTCTCTGGCCCATCACTTCACTCAGCATGGCCTTCCCTGAGCGAAACACAACTCCCAACTGCTTCCTGCTCACACTGTAACTGGATGCAGCAAGAATCTTGGGCTCATCTTGCTTTTTATAAAACCAGACCAGTTACAACAATCTTGCCCTATGAGCAATTTTATGTAAATAGTCCTAAGAATGATGATCTAGTGTAATTTTTAAGTGGGGAAAACACGTTACTACTTCTACAACTCGGAAACACTGGCGTCCATGCAGGATTCAGAAAGCAACACATGCAACGTAGCAGCCTGACAGTAGTTGTGGCCATAACGAAAGCCCCAGGTGCCACCTTGGACGAGTCTCTGCAATGCTGAGGGCGGAGCACACAGCGCTCTACCTCAGTAATGCACGTGCATTCCCGACCTCTGGTGAAGAACGACACGCAAGGTCAAGAAACCCCACAGGTGCAGCCGCCTGGCAGAGAGGGTTGGTGCACCAGCATTAACAAGCCAGTCATCAGCCACACTGTTCACCTGGTCAACAGCTCGGGCTAGTCACCCAATTTTAAAGGGGCTTCATTTTATGAAGACACCTGAGGCCTCCGACTCTGAACGCCCTGGATGGGTGAGGAATGTGCTGCAGGGATCTCACAGCAGCACGTGAGTTACTTAGGGGTGCTGCCTTGCAGTCTTACACAGCAATCCAGAACACATTTAAGACCAGCAGAAACCACAGGGAAACAGCTTTCTGTGCAGACAGGGTTCCCATATGTGGTGATCTCAATATAGGTCAGAACAGACCGTGGACCCAGGGAGAGTAAGCAAAGCACCGTGCTGGTTTTTCCTAATCCCGCCTTTCAACTGTGGGAGTTAATAAGTCAGGACTATGTGCTTAACACAAAGCAGCAGCTTAACTGATCCAGGAGCTGCCTTTTTTTCTTTTGTGAGGAAGACCGGCTCTGAGCTAACATCTATTGCCAGTCCTCCTCTTTTTTTCCCCAAAGCCCCAGTAGATAGTTGTATGTCACAGTTGCACATCCTTCTAGCTGCTGTATGTGGGACGCGGCCTCAGCGTGGCCAGAGAAGCGGTGTGTCGGTGCGCGCCCGGGATCCAAACCCGGGCCACCAGTAGCGGAGCGCGCGCACCTAACCGCTAAGCCACAGGGCCGGCCCCCCATGGGCTTCTTAAATTATGAGCTACAGCTACTGTCATTCTGGTCTACTGGTTTACCCCCTCGCTCTTAGGATGGCTTGCAAGACAGCATGCAGTTCTCCAAACTGCTGTTACCCTTGGAAGTGAGCTGATGTGGCTCTGAGGACATGTCAAGCTCTGAGACAGGTTGTGGAGATGGAGAAGAGCTAGGGCTGGAAGCTGCGGCTGAGGCTGGAGGGCTTACCAACTTCTCTAAAAGAAGATAAAGGAGAAAAGAGCAAAAAAGAAAAGTACACAAATAAGTAATGAGAAACTTATCTTGTGTCTAGCAAGCTTGGAAAGAGCCAAGCAATCTCCTGTAGAACACTTTGCTCACACAAACCTATTCTAGAAACACAGGGAGCCAGGCTGAGATGGGCACCACCACAGTAGGAGCAGCAATCAAGACAACCTGATTTTTAGAAGTGACCCACAGCACCGGTCCAGGGCCTGATCACAGCCCACTGCTAGAGCGTAAGCAAGGTGGTGATGCCTGCCAACTCCACAATTTGAACACATCGCAGAGCTGCGGCCAGGGCCAGGTAGACTCTTGCTCTAACACATGGAGAACAGAATCTTATGCCAGGGTTAGTCAACTTTGGGGGAAACTTAATTTTTGAGCAAGGCATTGACAGTAGAATGGTAAAGGATATAACAGGTAGATGTTGTATTTAACTTTTACATTTATAGGCTTACAAATGTGCAAAGAGAACTCATCTGTAATTACACATATCAGTTATTTCTTCTTTGAAGCAGATACACCACAACTTCCACTCAGACCCAGGCTGACATTGCAAATGAATTTTGATTTGATTCATCTGTTCCAAAACTCGGACTGTTGCCTTTTTCACTCCCAATGAAGTAGTTACTCAATGTTCTAACTAGTTAAAATTGCACTGAGTGAGGTACTAAGTGTGTGCTACAACCTAAACATGACAAGACCACAGTGTCCCCACCACCAGGGTCTGTGGCCCCGCTTCTCGGGGATCACAGCACAGGCAGTTTACCAGATAGAAACAGTTACTCACCTAGACCCAAGGAAGCGGCGTACTGCTGGCTAAGCAGGGAGCTGGCGGCCAACTGACTGTAGGGTGGCATCCCTCTGAAGGGGCTGTAAGGCACGTGTGGCTGGAAGGAGGAGGCTGAGCCCGAGCCCAGGGAAGACTGAGCAATGAAACACACAGGTGAGAGTAGCGCAAAGCCCTCCTGTCACCCTGCCTGGAAAGCACTGTTCACACGGGGAAAGGCAGCGGATCTTTCAGTCTGCATTCCTGGAGGCTTGGGTGGCGCTGAGGGGGCTAAGCTTCCAGGACAGTCTAAGGGAGCTCAAAGCTGCCTTTTCCACATTTCAATCCCAGCTCCACCTGTCCAGGTAATTCGAACGAATTTCTCTTAACTCAATTAACCCCGGTAACAGCTCCCCACTACCTGCCATCAGACAGTCTAACTAGGCTCTGTAAGAGGACAGAAATGCCATCCTCAATTTGGCCCCAATCCGCAGGAGCCTAGCTGTGTGGCTGGGGAACTATTTACAGTTCCCCAGAGAACCATCTTCTCTCTGGCCCTGTGCTCCCAAAAAGCCTCTTTGTCCCTCAAGGCCTGGCTCAGGTACTTTCCTCTTCTGAATCCCTGAGGACCCTCCCTCCAAACCTTTCAGAATTCTCGCCCGGGGCTTCTCCACGTGCCCCCAGAATCCACTGTGCATGCTCCTACCTTCCAGGGAGTGCGCTCAGTCCCAGAGCTTCCTGCAGTATGAACCCCAGAGGAGCCAGGAAACATTTAGATTCACAAGTCAAGAAAATATTAACCTGGGCTCCTTGGTAATCCTGAGCAATATATGCCATAACATAGCAGGCAGGTATGTGGCGTAAGACTTGCAAATTGGGTGTTCCACAACGCTGGAATTTAACATCTGGACAGTGTTGAGAGCAAGTCCTGCCGTCCCTACCGGCATCTTATGCCACTCACACCATGCCAGTGGGGCTTTACGCTTATGCAACCAGAAAGTAAGGACAAACACGATTCCTCAAGCACCCCAGGTCCAGGCAAGACTACAAGCACCCACCCCCTTCTCTCTCTCTCTCTCTCTCTCTCTCTGTCTCACACACACACACACACACTCAGCGAGTCTCGCTACAGCACACCCTACTGCACGCTGCAAAAGTTATGGAGCACAGGAACACCAACAGCCTAGACAAAAATTAAACCGCTTTTCATTAGAAGGCTATTCCTCGAGTTGAGCACTCTGGCCAAACAGATGACACCAAGTTCCATTTGGAAACAGCATCTCTTAGAAACAGTGCCCACAGAAGCAGAGCAACGCACTTACTTGAACAATGGCAGGATCCTGAGGGAGTGCGTGCTGAGCTTTTGGAGGTTCACACACAGTAATATCTTTGATATCACTTCCCCGGAAAATGATGTATTCATAAATTTCCTCTCTTGGGGGGGCAGGCCTATCGGTGGGACGGTCTTCAGTACCAAAGGACCTCACTTAGGAGTTGAGAAAAGGAAGCGTTAAGTTGTCATCCTCAGCCAAGTGCATTCAATCAATCCTCTCGCACCGCTGCTCCCAAGCCTTCCACAAGACAGGAGGCCCCTGCCCTGGGCGCCATCCACAGCACAGCGCCCAGTTTCCACATTTCAACAACTACTTCACCTCTGATTTTCTAAAGATTTTATTTATTCATTTTTTTCCCCCCAAAGCCCCAGTAGATAGTTGTATGTCATAGGTTCACATCCTGCTAGTTGCTGTACGTGGGACTCGGCCTCGGGTTGGACGGAGAAGTGGTGCCTTGGGGCGTGCCTGGGAAAGGCGTGCCTGGGATCCGAACCCGGGCCGCCAGCATCAGAGCACGCGCACTTAACCGCCGAGCCACGGAGCCGGCCCTTCACCTCTGATTTTCAATGGACAATACCTACAAGACCCCAGTTGGCAAAGCTTCAAAAAGTTCTAGGTCACAAAGACAACAAGGGCCAACTTCAGAGCGTGCCAGTCTCATGAAGCTCAGTGTTCTCAAGTGCGAACACAGAAGGCCTGGCGCTCTCAGCAAAACAAGGTCTGCTCTGCAGAACCCCCTATTCACATCCGACTTGACAGATTAAAGAGCCTGACAGCTGCTTTAGGACTGAAACCTCACCAAACATCACCCCTGGAGAGTCTGTTTTCTTAGGAAAGAAGCCAATAGGTTAAGAATGTTATCTCCACCCTTCTATCCACAACCAGCCTGGGAGGAGCCGTTACAGAAAAAATGGGAGAAGAGGCCCCAGAACTTGGACCCACACCACCAGCTTCTGTGTCTACCCGAGGAACTGCTTGGAGTATTAACCCCTATCGGCAGGGTTCAAGGAGCCCAACCAAGTCTCTCCTTCTTAGGTCTCTGGGGGCAGAGCTGGGCTTAAAGCAACCTCTACCTAATCTGAGCACAACTCCTGCTAAGGACCAGGGACTACTCTGGGCCTCAGTTCCTCCAAGTGGGATCTAAATCCCAATGTAGTCAAGCGCCAAGAGTACAAGTGAACACCCAACCTTATAATACTGAACTATGTCCGGGAGCAATGCAGTCTATCTGAGAACTTGAGCTTTAAAAGGAGATATTCCCAGAATTTGGAATGACTGTGTCCTGAAGGCCTGGGGCTCCGGCCTAAGGAGCGTGTGAGCAGTGCTTTGACACTTAAAGGCCTAGCACGGCGTCTCCACCCTAACCAGACCCATCAAACAAACAGGGTTTCTGCAGACCTAGCTGCACTGAGCACTTATTTCTAAGAGGCAAGGGAAGGACACTCGCCATCTTCCTGGAGAATGAAGACAAAGAAACCTTGGGGCCACCTCCCGCCTCGACGGGCTCAGAAAAGACTCTGGACTCGTCCAGAGCCGGGATACAGCCACTTCCCTGTAAGCCTCTCGGAGGCTTCAACGCGGTACCAGCGCCTACAGGGAGGGTCTATCACAAAAGGGTAAAGCCACAGACCGAACATCTGGCTCCGGGCAGGAAAGCACTTTAAACAGGGGCACCTAGCTGCCGCCCGATGCTCCTACCCTAGCAGGAGGTTCCATTAAGACGTGGTATTTATTCAGGCTCAAGGCCCCAGCTGCTTAATAGGTTCCAGAAGGGTTGCAGGAGTCGTGTTTTCTCACCCCCAGCCTCTGGGGAGGCCCCGGGCAGACCCCGGCCCCCGCCCCGCCCCTCCCCCGCAGGGACCGGGTTCTCGGCGCCAGCTGCCCCCTCCGCCCCTTGGAGCAACACCGAGCCCCCACCTGCAGAGGTGGGCTCCGCCGCGGGAGCTGGGCCCGCCCCCACCTCCCCACCCCAACCCCGGCTGGGCGGGCCGGCCGCGCACAATAACGCCGCCGCCGGGGCCGGGGGGACCATTGTGCGGGCTGGGCCCGGGGGCGCCCCGAGGAGGGCCGGGGCGGGGGCCGGCGGGGCGCCCCGGGAGGCGGGGCTGTTGGCGGGCGGGCCGGGGCGGTTGGGGCCGCTACCTTTGGCGAGCGCCACCGTGGAGTTGTCCGTGTCGATGGTGTAGAGGATGCCCTCGTAGCGGATCTGCGCCTTCGAGATGAGGCTGATCTTGCTGCCCAGGTACGGGGTGCCCGAGGAGCCGCTCATGGCGGCGGCCGCCCGCCGGGCCTGGCCCGCTCGCCTCCGCGCGATGGCCTCACCGCCCGCTCCGCCGCCTCGGCGCCTCCTCGCCGCCCCAGGGCCTGCGCGGAGACCTGCGAGCGAGCGGCGGCGCGCGGCCGGGGGCTCTGAGGGGAGCGCGGGGGAGGAGGGGCCGCAGCAGCCACATCCGGGGCCTCGCGCCGCCACGCCCCGCCCCCGCACCGCTCGCTGCCCATTGGCTCGCTGCGCCGGCCTCCCTTTAAATATGGCCGCACCGCCTGCCTGGGGGCGGGCCCGCGCTCCGCGCCTGCGCAGGGAGCGCAGCCGGCCGGGGCGGACTTTCCCCGGCTCTCCGCCCCACCTTCTCGGCCGGCTCCCGGCGGGCCCCGCGCGCGGTGGGAGCACGAGACCAGGCGGGCGGGCCTGGGGGAGGGGTGGGAATCGGGCGGGGCCAGAAAACAGGGGGGCGGGGCGAGCCAGGCCCCGCCCGCTGCGCGTGCCGGCCACGCCCCAGACCCCGGCTCCCTGAGCTTGTGGACGCCGTCCCCTGGCCTCAGTTTCACCTCTGCAGAAGCGTGCAGGGACAACTTTCCCCGCCCTGGGCTGGAAAGCCGCCCTGCCGGGTTGCGCCCCGACCCTCCTCTTCCCCAGCACCGGCGGTCTGGGGTCCGTGCTCGCAGGGCGAAGGCGGGGGCCGGGAGGTCCTTGCCCCGGGGGACAAAGGAGGGGGGCCGGAGTCCCTGCCCCAGGGGACGAAGGTGGGGGCCGCCCTCCGGGCGTGGGGCGCAGTAGTAGCCGCGAGTAACGAGCCCTTCCGGCGCGTCAGCCACTAAATATAACGTGCTGAGCGCATCTTCTCCTTTAATCCCGCCCCTCCCCCAAACCTGCGGTGGCGTTCCATGTCCCTTAAAATAAATCCCACCCCGCCACGAGGGCCTCAAAGCCGGGTCTGACCTGGCCTGCCTGCCGCCTTGCCCGGAGGCCTCGCTGTGAAGTGGAGGAAGGGGCCGGCCCCTCTCCCCTTCGCTTCGACCCTGTTCTTCCCTGCGCAGCGCTTAGCTCCAGTAGTGATTCTGTGTGCGCCTGTGTGCTCCCTTTTTGTCTGTCTCTCTCTCGACTGTGCACATCAGATCAGGGACCAGTACTGGGTCCTGAAAAAAACTTAGTGGGTGGGGACCAGCATTTTATGAAAAATGAAACAATTAGATGGAAAATATCAGCGTTCCACGCAGTGAGAGTGAGTGTTGCTCTGTGAAGCGTTTATTTCTCTTTCGTATATATTTACATGGACACTTGGTCAATATGTGAAATGTATTTCTGA
The DNA here is from genome assembly GCF_057802395.1 of Ceratotherium simum simum. Lineage (NCBI taxonomy): Eukaryota > Metazoa > Chordata > Mammalia > Perissodactyla > Rhinocerotidae > Ceratotherium > Ceratotherium simum. Next base: position 1,992,749 of record NC_141920.1, read on the forward strand.
CCGTGAGTGCCAGACAAAAAAGTGCAAGTCCCTGCAGAGAACAACTTACCCACCCTGGAAGATAGGCGTCCTGGCTCCCCACTTTACAGAGGAGGAAACTGAGACCCAGCACAGGAAAATCCCCCACAGGCAAGTTGCAGGCTCTTGCCCTTTGTGAAACCCCCTGGTCCCACCAGCACCTGGCAACATCCAGTAAGAGAACAGTAATGGGTTTGAGAAAAAGGAGAGACGAAGCAGAAGAGAAGAGGGAAAAGCCTTCAGACTTTATCTGCCAAGATTTACCTGTACGTTCCAGAATTGCTGCTTGGCTCCTGGAAAATTGCACTGGTGAGGAGAACAGGTATAGCACAGCCACACAGTTAGCCCAGCCCCAGTAAGAGAGATCTCTGGAGATGGGGCATCTTGCCCCTGGAAGTGAAATGGGGCTCTCCTTTAGCACAGCACACCTTCCCCAGGAGTGCACCTGTCTGGAGTAGGTGCTGCTCTAGGTCTCCTGAGCACCTCAGCACCTCAGTGGTCCCCCTGCACAGCTGAGGTCTTCCTTCCTCCGACTTTCCAGGTCCAGAACATGACTTCCTAAAGGTCACAGATTCTGTGCCTCCACCCCCTGGTTTCTGCGCCACAAGACTTTGTATGTGTTGTGGATGGGGATGCATTCTTCACTAATAGGAGCTGATTCTGTCTTGGAAAGGGGAGCTGATCCTGAGCTGCAGGATCAGGGTGGGGTGCAGTTCCCAGAGACATCCAAGAGCCCGCCAGCCTCCTGGGTGTGCATCTGGGTGCTTCCCTGAGGACATCAGCCACGGTGCAAATGCCCAGGCAGGGCAAAGGCTAAAAATACCCACAGTGCACAGGTCCAGGAATGCTGGCCCTGCCATTCATTCCTTGGTGTCCCGCTTGAAGTGGAGGGCACTTGCAAAAGGTCTGAGAAGGGGAGTGATTGTGTGGGACCTAAACTTGACCCAGGAGTCCATTGGTGTGCTTTGTTTTCCAGGCTGGGGCACACCCATCCAGCAGCTCACTAAACAGCACTTCACAGTGCCCACCCACTCCGTAACCACTGAGCCTTAGATGCCTGAGCTGAGGAATGTAAAGAGAGGAGCTGAGAAGCTGGAAAACCCTGTGCAGGTCAGACTCCCTGCTTCAGTTTCTCTGTTTGCCAAATAGTGATTATAGCTAGCGTGCCCATCTCACTGGGTGGACATGAGGACCCCAGAAGACAATACCTGTGAAGGGCTTTGAGAGGGGCTAGGGGCCCATGCATGGGACACTGGGTGTGCAGACAACCACAGAGGCAGCTGGCGAGGTTTCCACTACAACCTGGAGCTGCTTACTAAGCGCCTACCCTGTGTATGGTGGAGAGTGAAGTGATACCTGGTAAGGACAGGTGTGAATACGTGGACATGGGACCCTGCTCTGGGTCCCATCACCAGTCTAGCTGGGGTCACACAGCCAGTGTCCTGCAGCAGGTGAGGGGCACATTGCCACAGAAAATCATTTTGTGACGCTAATATGCATCTGAGAAAGAGTGACTGGCATGACCGTTGATTTCACAGGTGTCATTGCTTAGTAGGAACAAAACAGCACAGGTGAGCTGATTCAAAGAGATGTTAATAATAGGTGGTCCACAGATAAAGCAAAAATCAAGTCAGTGGTCTGAAGTGTGGGAATGTGCCAGTGAGGTGTGACCTCTCCTGTCCACTCCTCTCCTTCAGGACCTGGCACATAAGAGGGGCAGATGTTCACCCCACTGGGAGAGAGCCTTTGCTCACCTACAGAGGGCGAGCAGCCAGGAGGGAGCTGAGGGATTGCAGGTGGGCTGGGTGGGGAGGTCAGGACTGGCTTGGAAGGTGTCGCTTACTAGGAAGTCTTCCGGGCAGGAAAAGGGGCTGGGAGGCCCAGGGAGGGTGTGTTCAGGGCCCTTGACCCACACGTGTGGCCGGGGAGCAAAGACAGGAAGCAGAGCAGAGTTGATCTTGCACAGCTGGGACTCCTCCCCGAGGTCTGACCTGCTCTCTCTGAATCCCGTTGAAATTCATTTCCTCCCGCCCAGGGCCCTGCAGGGCTGTTTTCACTGGAGGCTCCATGAGCACCAGTGGGTGCTCATGTGAGGTTCATGCGTCTTCACCCCTTCTTTCCTCTTCTGTCTCCACCTCCTCGCTCCTCCACCCCTCCTCTTCTCCCTGCCCCCTAGCTAAGCCTTCAGCTATGGGGGACATGCTGTGAGAGGTAAGAGAGAAGTATGTTAGGATCCAGACCCAAGTAAGCAGCCTCGATCTACCTTTCCGGGTCCCACTAGATGGGAGAGCTGAGCAGAGTCGATGGGAATCTGGCAGAGCCAGACATTAGATCCCCAAGTGTCAGATGCTAACAGGGCTGGCCCTGGAGCCACCCCTCAGAAATGCGGAGTAGAAATTCTTCGAAATCCTGGAAACAGAAAAATGGGCCATCAGACAGGCTAGTTGGCTTTTCTCTCCTGGTACGATTAGGCCTCTGCTACTGAGGGCTTTAAGAGTTCGGGAACAGCTTGGCAGGGCACATTCCCAGGACGCCTTAGCCTTCCCTCACCACCCTTGGCTGGTCAGGCAGACCTGTCTGGAATCCTGGCCCAGTGCCTCCTGGTTGTGGCCTCTCCTCACCTCTCCAACCTTAGCTTTCTAGCAGGAAAAATGGGGACTAGATCCTGCCTCAGAGAGATGCTGTGACGATGGAAAGTGCAGGTGAGCTGCTTGCACTGGACCAGTGCATGGGAAGAACCCACTTAATGCCTCATCCTGGATCACCACCATCTGCTTGCCAAGAGCCGGCGTGTGCAGGGCATTCACGGATGGGAAAGGGAGTTAGGGACCAGGTCGGGCTGAGGAAGCCTATGGGTCCCCTGGCCCTCAGGACCACCAACTGGGCCACCGTCACCCATCCTACAAGGCCCTCCTTGCCTCTACCCTCTGCCTGGGGCTCCCTCATTGCTTCACTTGGGGAAGAAGAGGTGTCCAGGCCACAGAGACTGATGGAAGGAGCAGCTTCACAGACCAGCTGCCTCTGGGGTGGGGGGTGGGGGTGGCTCCCCACCCCACACCAGCAGGGGTGGGCTGTTGACGGCAGGGGCGGGAGGGAGGCAGCACAAGCAGGTTTCCATGGGGAGAAGGTGAGGATCGAATGGGAAAGCAGACTGCCTAGAGGCAGACCTTGTGGGGCCACTCCGTGCTGTAGTCCCTGGCCGCCTCCTTCTGCTGCTATAGAATGGGACAGCTGGCAGTACCACCAGGCTTCTGCTGGGGCAGGGTGCTGTCGGCGACAGTGATGGGGGAGGCCAGCAGCTCAGGGTGCTTCCCACCTGCCCCCCACCGTCCTAAGACCTCTTCTACCACTGGCCTCGGGTTCTAACACAGAGCCTGCACAAGGCGAGCACACCGTCACTGTTTGTCTGGCCCAGCTTGCAGCGGCCATGGGAGAGCCCAGGGCAGGGTGTCTGCCCAGCCTGCCTGCTGGCCGCCTGGACCTTGGCTCCTGGTGGTTCCCGAGGGGAAAGGGAAAAGGATGATGGAAGTCACCAAGGACATGGCCAAGGGGAAGGGGAATGTTGGGTCCCCTGTATTTCCCTGAGCACACCACCCTGCACACTTGGGGTTGTTTTTATTTATCAATAAAAGTTAGTTCTAAGGACCCAGTGGCAATGTGTATATCTGTTCACCAGTACTGAAACGTTTCCACAGCAGAACCAGAAACCCCCATGACTACTAGCAGGAGATGGATCGTTCATGAGAAAGAGACACGGAGAGTCACAGACAGGCAAAACGCACGCAGGCTGTTAGACATCAGGATGGCAGTCAGCTAGGGCCTAATGGCTGGAAGAGGCCTGGGGGTGCTTTCAGGAGCCAGCCATGGGTGCTGGTTACACAGATGCGTTCCATTTGTGAAAATTCATTGAGCTGAACACTCATGATCTGAGCACTTTTGTGCACGCATGTGTTACACTTGGATAGAAAGTAAACACCGAGACCCGTTCATCACGCTCTTACTAAGTGGCCACAACGGCCAGTGTTTACAGAGCCCCACTCTGTGCCGGCCCCAGTGCCTGCCCAGCCATGCATTCTCCCTAACCCGCCGTCCCTAGCCCTGGGAGATGTGATGCTGCACCTTCAGAGGTGAGGAGACCAGCCTGGGCTAGGTGCTCGGCCAGGGTCACACAGCCAGCAAGTGGCAGGGCTGAGATTTGGATCCAAGCCTGCCAGCTGCTGACCTGGACCCTCTGCCTCCCTGCTCAGCCCTGGGAGGCAGAGACCAGACATGAGTTCTGCACTCAAGGAACCCACGCTCTGCAAGTGCCCCGGATGCAGACTGTCCTGAGGCTGGAGCTGGGCACTGGGGGAAGCAGCCGCTTCTTCAAGGCTGTCTCCTCTTGCATTCCATCCTCTCTTGACCCCATGCAAAGGATGCAGAATGCGTCCTAAGGAGTTGCCGTGGTAACCCAAAGGCCTACCTGGGGAGCATCCTAGGATGTGAACTCCAGGTCAACTCTAAGGCTGCGCACTTGTCTTTGCACCCGCCTGATGGCACACGTGTCAGCCTGACGGAACCACAGCCCCAAGAATGAAGTCACGTAAATAAAGACGTGGTGGCAGAGGCCAGGAGAGATGGTGCAGGCTTCCCAAAGCCTGTCTGCCTGACAGTGCTCTGTGAGCCGACTGGAGGGCCCCCCGTCTGTGTACTAAGACATTTTCACCACCCAGCAAACGGTTGGAGTGCACGGATGAAAAGCATTCTGCCAGGCTTTTCATGTACAATTTCCAAATACATGGGCATTTTTACTCTTGTTAAGATCCGACTTGTTAACACCATCAACTTTCCCTTCTGTGGCTTTCTTACCCACCCTGAACTCAAAGGCTGGATTAAGGCGCCCAGTGGCAAGAGATAATGTGCACTAGGAGCCTGCGGGCACCCACACAGGTCCCAGGCAGACATTCGCCGTGATGACCATGACAGAGGGTGGGCGGGGGCATGTGTGCCAGAAAGGGCAGGGTGTGGGCCGGGCTCAGAAGAGGGCTCTCCTACAGGAAGACGGTTTCTCAGTCCAGGGCTGCTTCCAGCTTTTCCAGCAGGTACCAGCAGCTGGGTGGGGAGGACGGCACCTGAAACACGTCTCCTGGGGCTCGTGTTGTTCACACAAGCAATCGCAGACACATAGGAGTACATATTTGTCTTTCCAAGCGCCGGAACGTGAGAACCACGCTTGCCCTGGGAGTCTTGCTGGGTTCGGGACAGTGTTTTCACAAATGGCATTCCCCACGCACCTCGGAACCTCAGGGAGAACAGTCCGGAGTCTGATCTCTTTCTGGGCTGGGCTGGACTGGAACTTGGGCCTTATTCATTTATTTGTTTGTTTAGAAAATTATTGAGGTATTACTCACCATAATATTCACCCATTTAAAGTGTTCACTTCCGTGGTGTTTAGTATAGTCACAGAGTTGTGCAACCATCACCATTGTGTAATTCCAGAACATTTTCATCACCCCCCTAAAAACCCTGTACCCGTTAGTGGTCACTCCCCACCCCCTCTCCCCTGAGACCTAGGCAACCACCGTGGATTTGCCTGTTCTGGATATTTCACATCAAGGGAATCTGACACTATGTGGTCTTTTGTGCCTGGCTTCTTTCACTTAGCATATGTTGTAAATGTTTTCAAGGCTCATCCATGTTGTAGTACGTATCAGTACTTCATTTCTTTTTATGGCTGAATAATATTCTTTGTATGTGTGTTGCTTATGTATTCCTCAGTTGATGGACATTTGGGAGGTTTCCACTTTTCAGCTACTCTGAATAATGCTGCTATAAACATTTGTGTACAAGGTCTTGTGTGGACGTATGTTTTCATTTCTCCCAGGTTTGTACCTGGGAGTAGGATTGTTTGCTCATATGGTGACTCTATGTTTAGCATTGTGGGAAACTACCAGACTGTTTTCCAAGGTGGCTGCACCACTTTCTATTTCCACAGCAGCGTGGGAGGTGAACCTGGTCCTGGTTTGATGTTATCTGGGGACAGGGCGTGCACGTCTCAGCAGTGCTCTTCCTCTGTTCAGGGATGAGAGTCATTTCCCTGCTCAGGTGAGCGCCTCAGCACCAAGTGTCCACTCTCTCTGTCAGCAGTTGCCCACGGGGCAGACTTCCATGCTCAGAGGAGCAGGGCAGACAGAGGTTTCTTTCATGGTAGCCACTGGGAGAGGACTGCGACCCCCTCCTGGGAAAAGCTGTGCTGGGGTTGCCAACACGCAGCCCGCCTTTTATCTTAGCCAGTCACATGGTCCGTGGGAGCGCAGGCATGCAGCCCAGAACCCCCAGGTCTTACCACTCCTAGTCTTCGGGCCTGCTGTCCGTCTCTGCCCTGATACTCGAAGACCACGTGTTCTACTTTCTGAGCACAAAAATAAGGCCCATTCAGGGGCCGGCCTGGTGGCATAGTGGTTAAGTTCACATGCTCCGCTTCGGCAGCCCAGGGTTCATGGGTTCGGATCCTGGGCGTGGACCTATGCACCACTTGTCAAGCCATGCTGTGGCAGGCATCCCACATATAGAGGAAGATGGGCACAGATGTTAGCCCAGGGCCAATCTTCCTTAGCAAAAAGAGGAGGATTTGCAATGGAAGTTAGCTCAAGGCTAATCTTCCTCACCAAATAAATAAGGCCCATTCAGCAAACACCTTGAAGTGAGTGCTCAAAGGAAAAATAACAGCAGTTCAAATTCGTAATTGTCGAGCATGTGCTGGGCATTGTGCTAAGCAGTTTACACGTCTGGTGTTTGTGGTGGCATCCTGTAGTGGGTTCTGTAGTTATCCCATTTCATAGACAGGAGACTGAGGACAAGGGCAGTTAGGGAACATGCCCACTGTCCCAGCAGAGCCAGGGTGCAAACCCAGGTTGGGGAAGCCATGGTCGCCGGCATGCTATTACACATCCTCCCTAAATATTTGCTGAGTGAGTAAATGAACCCTCCCTGGCTGTGCTGCCTGTTGTCATATAAAGGCCAAGTGAGAGGGTCACAGGCTGTTTTATCCAGGAAGCAGATGCTGAGATGAGTGAGGGTACAAGCAGTTTATGGGGGTAACACCTGTGAGGGGAAAAGCGGAGGAAGTCAGGTTGGGCTGGGAGCTGTCGGGCCTCCATGCACCCCTGATAGAGTCTCTTCCTGCCCAGCAGGAGCTCTGAGTACAGTGGAGGAGTCCACCCTGGGCAGAAATGGCCAGGCTCTAGTACTACGGCCTTGCTCAGTCACAGGCTGGGGCCACCCTGAGAAGGGCCCTTCCTCAGTGAAATCTGAGGCAGACCCTAAGGCTCTAACGGTCAGCTAACCCCCTTGTCACAGTTGGGCACTGAGTCCGTTTTGGAAGGGAGATTTGTGTGGCCATAGTCTACCCCTTGTGCCCGCAGGTTCTCTCCCCTGTGCATACAGGGGGCTCCTCCATGGGCACCCCAGCTTCTCTTCTGGGGGGAGACTTTGGAGAGTGGGTTAGGCGGATGAGCCCTGTCGCTGCTGCTGGTCTGGGGGCCTCAGCTGGTGCTCATCCCCTCCCTCTCCACTCTCCAGGCTACACCCCACCTCAGCCCTACCTCTGCAGGTCTTGGGGGCCTTTCTGTAGCATGACCCATGCCCTCATGCCTGAGGGTCTGAACCCCCCGTTATGGTTCCTTCTCAGGCTGGGGTAGCTGCACTGTCCATTCACAGTCCCAGCCGTGCCGGGGGCACCGTGGCGCCAAGAGGGCCCTGAGCACCCTCGGAATCCAATCCCACCGGTACCATCTCTCCATCTTGGCAGTATATGCTGGCTGAGCCTTGCAGCTCCTCTGGGGCTCAGCCCCTTTCCTCCACTATTGGCCAGCTATGCTGTGACTTAACTCTGATTACAGGCCTGGTGGCCCAGAGAGGGTGTGGGGACAGCTCCCCAGAGAGGCACCTGTTGTCTCATGGGAGAGAGAATTCTGCATTGTTTCCCTACAGCGGGCAAGGGCTGGCTCTTGATGGGGAGGGGTGGGCCGTGTCTGCAAGCTCAGATGGTTCAGAGCCACCTGAGGAGTGAAACTCTTTGTGCACACATCCAGGTCCCCACCCCCTGGAGTGCCTCAGCTGAGCACTCAACCGTCTGTGAAGTTCAGCCACTCTGGCCATCACATCCAGATTTGAACTTGAGCTTTTTCTGCTCTTCTGCCTGAGATGAGGGCTCCTTTGAAGCTGCTAATGAGACTTGCTGGCTCTGGCACTTAGTTTTCAATTGTTTCTTAATTGCCCTCAGCTTGTCATTGTCGTCTCTAAGTCAATGTAGCTTCTAAGTCAATACAGCTTCGTTAACAACTCTCCAATTCCGTTATCCCTGCCTCCTCTACTTTTCAAGCAACTGAATCATGACACTGAGTTTGCCACTGGGCTAGCCCCTGGCCGACGCAGCCTCCTCCACGAGTCCCTCTGCCAGCTCCTCTCATAAAAAAGAGTGTTAGCGGTTGGGCCGTGGGGCCCAGCTGTCTGTGCACCACCCTGCACCAGGTATGGGGTCCTCCTCCCTGACCTGGTGGTGAGTGATCCAGTCTGCAAACCCGTTTTACTGCCTTCTTTCTTGGACCACTCCACTCCTAGTCCCAACTCGTCGGGTTCTCCAGGAAGCAGATGCCATGGTGAAGTTGAGAATGCAAAAGATTTCTTGGGAAGCCACACTTCCAGAGGAAAAAGGGAGGCAGCAGGATTGGGCAGGAGGGACCACAGACTGTGCTGAGCCAGCCCAGCGGGCAGCTCTGGAGTGCACTACCCATTCGGGGTGTCCCATGTTGGGCAGAAATAGCTGTCCGTGTCCTACCGCCTTGCTAGCGGTGGCTGGGGTCACTGAGAAGAGTATCACCTGGGTTTGAAGCTAAGAGCTGGAGGTGCCAATTTACCCCACTCCTTGCAGCTGGACAGTGGTCCTTTCCTGAAGGGGATCAGAGGGGAGAGGGCCTCAGTATTGGCGGAATCCACCCCTTTTGGCGGAAGCCCTCAGCATTGTCACCGTGCGCCATTTTGTGAAGAGTAACACACTCCCTTTGGGAGACTGGCATGGTCCTCACCCTTTTCTGTGAAACTGGGCCCTACCCAGATGTGGAGCATCTTTTCATGTCCTTATTGGCCACTTGTCTATCTCCTTTGGAGAAATGTCTATTCAGATCCTTTGCCCATCTTCAAATTGGGTTGTCTTTTTCTTTTTCTTTTTTTTTTTTTTTTTTTTAGATTTTATTTATTTATTTTTTCCCCCTAAAGCCCCAGTAGATAGTTGTGTGTCACAGCTGCACATCCTTCTAGTTGCTGTATGTGGGACGCGGCCTCAGCATGGCCGGAGAAGCAGCGCGTCGGTGCGCGCCCGGGATCCGAACCCGGGTCGCCAGCAGTGGAGCGCGCTCACTTAACCACCAAGCCACGGGGCCGGCCCAAGGGTTGTCTTTTTCTTATTGATTTGTGATAGTTCTTTATATATTCTAGGCACGAGTTTCTTCTCAGTATGATTTGAACCTTTTGTTCCTTTCTGTAGCTTGTCTTTTTACTTTCTTGATGTTGTCTTTTGGATCACAAAAGTTTTTAATTTTGATGATGCCTAATTTATCTCTTTTTGCTTTCATTGCTTGTGCTTTTGGTGTCATATCTAAAAAGCCATCGTCTAATCCAAAGTCTTTGCCTATGTTTTCTTCTAAGAGTTATATAGCTTTGCTTTCACATTTAGGTCTTCGATCAATTTTTAGTTAATTTTTGTATCTACTGTAAGATAAGGGTCCAGCGTCATTCTTTTGCACGTGGTTATCCAATTTTCCCAGCACCATTTGTTGAAAAGACCATCCTTTCCGCATTGAATTATCTTGGCATCCTTCTCAAAAGCCATTTGACCATATCTGTGAGGGTTTATTTCTGGGCTTTCTATTCTAGTCCATTGGTCTATATGTCTGTCCATATACCACTACCACACTGTCTTGATTATTGTAGCTTTGTAGTAAATTTTGAAATTGGGAAGTATGAGTTCTCCAATTTTGTTCTTCTTTTTCAAGATTGTTTTGGCTATTCTGAATCCCTTGAATTTTCATATGAATTTAAGTTTGTCAGTTTCTGCAAAGAAGCCAGCTGGGAGTTTGGTAGGGATTGTATTGAATCGGATATACCAATGGCATCAGGGAAATGCAAATAAAAATCAATTTGCCGAGTATTGCCATCTTAACAATATTCTGTCTTCCAGTCCATGAACATGGGATATCTTTCCATTTTTGTAGGTCTTCTTTAATTTCTTTCAATAATGTATTGTAGTTGTCAGAATATACGTTTTGCACTTCTTTTGTTAAATTTACTCAGAATTATTCATGGAATTGTGTTCTTAATTTCATTTTTGTTTTGTTCATTGCTACTGTATAGAAATACAGGTGATTTTTGTATATTGATCTTGTGTCCTGCAACCTTGCTGAACTTGCTTATTCGATCTAATAGTTTTTTAGTGGCGTCCTCAGGGTATTCTATTATACAAGATCATGTTATCGCAAATAGAGATAATTTTCCTTCTTTCCTTCCAGTCGAGATGTCTTCCGTTTCATTTTCTTGCCTAATTGCCAGCCCCTCTCTTTACAGATGGGGCTTGGAGAAGAGAAGTGACTTGCTGGCTTGCACAGTTGGGGACTGGTGGTTGAGATGGAAGCCCTGCTGAGTGGAATTAACTGCCGCCTCCCTGGACCTTCCCTCCCACCCAGGCCCATGGCCTCTTGCTCCCACGCCTTTCCCTGGAGTCCTGAGAAACAAAGGTTTGGTGTGGCCATGGGAATGGGGAGGCCCCAGGGTGCTTTGGCATTTCCAGTAAAGCTTATAGGGACCCCCTTTCCCCCCAGTGGAACCCTTTGGAGTCTTATGACCTCAGTGGCCTCCCGCTGGGGGAAGCTGACCCTCACTTGTCAACAAACGGCAGGCCAGGTCCTCAGTGACTAATAGCAAAACCAGATCCTTCCTCAGATAGAGCTCTGCGAGATGGATCTCTCGGGAGCGCTGGTTACTTCTGTGCCTGAGCCAGTGCGTTGTCTCCCCCTTGAAGCCAAACCAGGGTCAGAAGCTGACCCGACTCTGAGCCTGGGCAGGCAGGAGTCAGCAGGTGCATGTGACAGCCTGATGCTCCCCTCCCTTCAGGGCAGCTGGACAGCAGTAGAGTCCAGCCCAGCACCCCTCTGCCTTATTAGGAGACCCTTTCCTGGAGTCCTGCAGACCACCCACCCTCTTTCAGCACATCCTGCCCTCCTGCTGAGTCCAAGGCAGAAATGCCCACTGTCCCTGGAGGTGGTGCCCAGGTCAGCAGGATTGAAACAATGCATGGGGCGGGGTGGGGGCGTGAGAGTTGGGTCAAGGGTGCACTGTGGGAGGGAGAGCTCAGAGGGGCATCTCACAGTGTGGAACCCAGAACCCCAGACTGCACTGAAGCAACACCCCCAGAGTTTGAGCCCTGCTGGTGTACAGGGCATGGCGCCGGCTCTGGAGGCAGAACCTGGGATCTGTCCAGCTGCAGCCTCAACCAGCTGGGCGGGCTGGGTAGTCCCGTAAGCATGGGGAGCCTCAGGCTCCCCTCCTGCACCCCTCCCTGGGCTCAGTGCACCTTCTACGATGACACATGACTGTGGGGGCTAAAGCTGGTGTTGCTGTTGCTACGTAGTTCTGTGCCATGGTCCTGCGCTCCCTTCCAGACAGAGTGGCAAGCCTGGGGTGGGAGGGAGGGTCCTGGACCAAGATGATAAGGCACAAGGCATGGTCACAGGCACCATCGCATATATCCTCCAACATACCTGCTGAAGGAGGGCTGTGTAGATAAAGAAACAGGCTTCACTGGCCATTATGAGTCCTGCCTGGGGCAGCCCAGAGCCTGATGGAGTGCCTCTCCCAAGCTGTACCCCTAGTCCTGAAGCCTGGCTCCAAGAGGGGCAGCTCTGCGGCCCTTTGTGGAACGGGAGGTGGCTGCACTACTGGGGGTGTCCAGGCAGGCGGGGAGGAGCATTCTCCTGGTGGACGGGAATCTTCTCCCCTTAGGGTAGTTCTCCCCTCCTCCTGAGCCTAAGCCAAGGGACCCTCCCCTGGGCTGTCCTGGCAGGTGCCATTCCCTCCCCGCCTGCCTGGGCTGGCAGTTCTCCACCAACGAGGTCCCACAGCCCTCACTTCTCCCATCCTCTCTGCCCACCACCGCTGCCCCAGCCCTCTTTCCTTCTCACTGTCTGGGTCCCCTTGGGCCAGCAGTGGGCGATCAGATCACGTCCTCACTCCCCTGCTCTGAACTGGGGCTCCCCTCCTCTTAGACTGAAATCCAGACTCCGGAGTGCCTACATATTCTGACACTCCCACTTCCCTAATATCTCCCCTCCTTAGATCCCTCCCGCCTCTCTTACTCTCTTACCCTCCGCCCCACCCAACCTTGGCACTGTTCCAGCCGTACCAGCCTCCTGGCTGTCTCCCACTACCTCCCTGTCTGCATTTGTTGTCTGACCCCACCTCTCTTCTCATCCTTCAGGATTCGACTCAAATGTCCCCTCGTCAGAGGGCCTCCCTATGCCCCTCCCTCACCAGGCCAGTCCTCATGGGTATCTGTCTGCCCTCTTCCTAGGGCTTATCGTCACCACTCTCTGAGGAAGCTCCTGTGTCTGCCTCCTCCCCCTCCCCCACAACAGACTGTAAGGAAGGCAGAGGGCCTGTGGGTCTTGCTCGTATTCAATGTTTGGTTTAACAGACATTGCTGAGCACCTGCTCCATGCAGGCGCTGTGCTGTGGGCTGGGAGGTACATGGGTGGGAAACCAGGGTGGGCTGCCCTCGTGGAGCATCCAGTGGAGAGAGGGAAGGAGAGGTGAATCAGATGATCACTCAAGTGCTTAATGACACTCTGCAAGAGCAGAGAGCAGAGAAAGCAAGGAAAGAGTCTAGGGAGACATGAAACTGATTGGGGGTGACCCTGAGGAAGTGAGCCCTGAGCTAACTTGAGCCCTGAGCTAACAGATGTGTGTAGAGATTAACCAGGCAAAGATTAACCAGGAACTGCATGTGCAAAGGTCCTGTGGCAGAAGGGAGTGTGGCACCTCTGGGGAAACAGAAAGATGTCAGAGTGGCTGGAGCAAAGGGAGTGGAGGTGGAATAGTGGAAGGTGAGTCCGGAGAGACTGGGACAGGGGAGGCGATGGTACAGGAGTTGGTGGGCCCAGAAGTGCCTGACTAAGGGACACTAGGAGCTTTGAAAGATTTGAAGTTAGGCCATTTATGTCTGAAGACTGATGGGGACGGTTTGTACAAGACGTACACCAGAGCTGGGTGCAATACTCAAGAAAGGCTCAAACAGAACACTCCATTACCGTAACGATTAGAACATCACCGGGTTCACTGAGGTTCAAACAGTTGCTTTACCACAGTGGTAGTGAGCCTGTAGTTCTGTTGACCAATTTGCAAGCTAAATGTTTACACACAAAGAATTTAAATAACAGTATAAGGTTATTTGTAATTATGTCCTGAAATAAAGGTTACAGGCAAGATTTTCTTGAGAACAGAGAGAAAGAAGAAAGTAGTGTGAGAGGAAAGATTGGAAAAGGTTTTTGGGAGTGTGGAAAACAACCTGGTCCTAGGAAGGAAGGGTTGAACTGGTGTTCATCCACCCACGCATCCTTCCACCCATTCATCCAACCCATCTATTCATTCATCTACCTATCTACCTATCCATCTTTCCTTCCTTCCTTGCATCCATTTATCCACTCCTCCATCTACCCATCCGTCCATTAATTCATTTATCTATCCATCCATTCACCTATCCTTCTGTTCATCCATCTGTCCATCTATCCATCCATCCACCCACGCACCCACTCACCTATCCATTCCGTTCACCCATCCATCTGCCTGTCTGTCTATCCATCCGTCCACTCATCCACTTACCTATTTATCCATATCCATCCTTCTCTCCATCTGTCCATTCATTCATTTGTCCATCCATTGACCCATCCATTTATTCATCCATCAACCCACCCATTCATCCATCCTTCTATCCATCCATCCATTCATTCATTTATCCCTCAATCCACTCACCCACCCACTTGTCCACTCATTCATATTATTCATTCACTCATATATTTATTGTGTGCCTGCCACATGCCAGGCACTGTGTTGGGTGCTGGGGACACAATAGTGAGCAAAACATGAGGAGCTCTGACATGGAGCCCACACAGGTGGCAGCAGAGATGAACATTACACATGCCGACACACAGTACCTGGTTACTGGGGGAAAGGTCACTTGGAGGGAAGGTGCACTCAGCAGGGAGAGGGTAGAAGCAGGGTGGGTCCTGCTGCATCAGGGACGGTGAGAAGGCTTTCCTGAGGAGGTAACAGCTGTGAGAGGGCTTCTGCTGGCTTCCTCTCTGGGGACACTCACCCTTGGAACCCAGGCAACAATGCTGTGAGGAAGCCCAACCTAGCCCATACAGAGAGACCATGTGGAGAAGCTCTGAGGCCTCCCAGCCAACACCACACCCCCCAGCCTGCACCACCAGGCACGAGTGACTGAGCCTTTGGGTGACTCTGGCCCCAGCTTTTGCATCTTCCAGTCGAAGCCCCGACATGGTGGAGCAGAGACAAGCTGTGCTCACTCTGCCCTGTGAATTCTTGATGCAGAATCCGAGATCCTAATAGACCACTCCGACTAGGGGTGATTTGTTTGACAGCCACGTAACTGGGCCTGGCGCTCACCTGTGGGTACAGATGATCCTGCACCCTGGGGAGTCCTCAAGAGGGAGCAACAGGCAATCTTCGGAGAGGGGGTCTCCTCATCTGGCTGCCCCTAGCCTACGTGCTCCCCCATTCCTCCTGAGTGTGCAGTGACTCTGCCTTCTGGGCCTGAGAGGAGTCACCGGGTCCACTGTAGCTAGGCTCCCACAGGCCACCTGCAGATGCAGACCCCCCCCCACAACTGGACTGTCCACTGCTCATCCTCTACCATTTGGGGCCTTGGCTTAGCCCATGATCCTGCCTAGAAAGCCAGCCTCTCCTCTCTCCCTGGCTGATTCTGCCCATCCTTCCAGGTTGATCCCTGTGCCCACACTCCCACCTCTTCCAGGAAGCCCTCCCTGACAGGAGTCCACAGTGACCTGTGTTTCTGGGAAACTGAGAGAATTCATTGGTGGCGAAAGTGATGTTTTTTCCCCTCATATGCATTGGATGACTTTACTGTGTTTACTCTGTCTTTGGTTTTGTTCCAGAGTGGTTTGGCTTCCTTAGGTTGCGAGAAGTAGAGTCTAAGGGTGTGAATACATCACTCCCAAGTCCTACTTCTCGCCCCCTGCCTTCTCCCCACTCCTGCCTCCCCTCCCCACTCCTCCCGACTCCTATCTCCTTCCCTCCTTCTTCCCCCTCTTATCTCCCCCTTCTCCCTCCTCCTCCACCCTCCTACATCCTTCCCCCTCCCCCCTCCTCCCTGGAGGGGCTCTCTTCCCTGGGCCTCCCCAACCTGCCTGGCTTTCCTCTTCTTGCCGGCCCTCCTTCCACGTCTCCTGTCGGTTCCTCCTGGGGGCTCAGCACTCTGCCCTGGCCTGGCCCTGTCCACACTTGCTGGGTGATCTCACCTGTGCCCTGGCCTTTCCTGTGGGCTGCTGACCCCCACAGCTCCCTGGGCTTAGACCCCCCATCCACCTGCCCACAGCCTATCTGCCAAGTGGGCATGGCCCAGACAGAAATCTGGATCTGTCTCCAACCCGCCCTCCCAGTCGTCCCATCGTCCAGCTCTCCCCATCGTCCCCTTGTCCAGTTGCCCAGGCAGGAGCTGTCCACCACCCTCTCTTTCTCTCACACCCGGGCCAGGAAATCCTGTTGCCCTGACTTTCAACATGTTCCAGAATCCCCTGCTGGCATTCCTGGAGGAGCCTCTGGCCTGGTCTCCTCCCCCTGCCCTTCTCCCTGCCACTTCCTCCTTCTGAAGCACAGAGAGTACAGCCTCAGGCCCTGCCCCGTCCCTTCTGCACAGCTCTCCCCTCCCCTTGCTGCGCGGGCCCCCCGGCTCAGCTAGGCTTCTACATCCTCTCGTTTGCTGTTCCCCCTGCCTGGATGCTTTTGTCCAGGCCCCTAATGGCTCCGCCCTCCCTTCTCTGTGCTGATGTCATCTTCTCAGACAGGCCGTCCCAGCCCTGGGCCACCCTAGGAAATGGCAAAGCAGCCCCTCCTAATGTGCCCTACGCCCCTCCTTACTCTACCCCCCTCCCACTCACAGCCCCTCGTCTCTGACCTGTGTGCCCTCAGCTCTGCCCCCTAGAATGCCAGCTCCACAGGCGGCCTTGGTCCCCGGCACCTATAGCAGGTGTGAGCATCCAGGCCAGATGCGCTGTGTGAACTGCTCTGCTGCTCCCTGTTGGGGCCCCTCATCAGGTCACCTCCTCGTGGATGGAATGGAAAAGAAAGGGCCCCGGAGTCCTGCCTGCAGTTGTCCTAATTCTCTAGGCCAAGGGGTCACAAACTCACTAGTGGGGGGCTGTGTGGAGGTGGCCGGTGTAGGGCCGTAGGGCCATGGGGTTTGGAGAGTGTGTTTCCTGGTGGGGGGGGGGGCAGCTGTTGCCCCAGATCACTTTTTAAAAAGTAAAAGTAAATTTTTGTTTTACAAATAAATACACAGAGACTCAGAAAAATTCAGTGGCTTGTCAAGAAGACACGGCTTTAAATGCCCTGGGCAATGCTGGGTCCAGAGCTGTCAGACCCACTGGTTTGGAAGGGGAGCTAGAAACTGGATTTTATGAGAAGTTTCATGATTGTATTTGTTGACAGCTCATACAATTGTCCTATGACACTGTGCCCGATTCTTCCTGAGGCGGGGAGGGGTGGTGGGGTACTCTTGCCCCTTCACCACGACCCCCTGGGTTTCGGCTGTTGGGTTAGACGTGCATGGCTTGTCTTTCTCTTTTGCAATTAGGCACTCAGGTGACCTTTCGTGATGTTTCCAGAGGACTTCCCACCCTCTGGCCACTGCTTCTACTTGGTGGTTGGAGATGTATTTGATGTTAACAGCAGATTAGAAACAGGAACGGTAAGGTCTCCCTCCAAATGTGCCTTTCAAACAAATCCAAATGGAAGGGGTGACTTCCCGTTCGACCTAGTGCAGCAGGACCCACAGGAGGACCACAAAGGGACACTGTGGCATCCTGTTTCCCTCAGCTGGAACACAGATGGCTGGGTGGCACCAATAGTCAGACCAGGGGAAGCCAGAGAGGCTCCAAGTCCAGGAGGCCGGGCGGCTCTGACTGTGGGCATGGGGTGGACTGAGAGCAGGAAGAGTGGTTAAGAGGCTTTCAGAGGAGCACTTGGACCCCAGACCCACGCCAGGAGACTGCTCATCCCACACGGGTGGGCAGAAGACTAGAGGTCCAGGTCTGTTCTTCGGGGTCAGGTCTGGGAGGCTCTGGGCTTGGGGGCCCAGGTACAGCCAAGTGCAAAGTGAGGCCCCAAGAGAGGAACAGGAAGGTGAGTTCACAGGCACATCCCTAGAGGTGGCCTTGGCCCCTGACCCTGCTCGTTCCCAGAATGGTGTGTCCCCCATGTGGGAGACTGGAGGATTCTGCAGAATTGGACTGACCCCTCAAGACCTCTGGCCAAGTGCCTGGACCCTGCTGCTTCACCCTACAGGTCCACCCTCACCCTGCCCAGCCACGCTGCTGCACATCAGCACTTCCATGCCTCTCATGAAGGATCACCAGACCCTCGAGGTAAGAGCATCTAACACAAAAGAGAGATTCTACACCTGCCAGAATAAAAGAGCCTGGAGGAAACAGAAAGAACATAGAGAGCAAGAGATAATATAAAAAAGAAAAAACCCTCAGAGAAATGAGAGAAAATATTGCATCCATGACCTAAGAACAGGATGCTATAAAAAAGGAACAGGCAGAGAATAAGAAAGAGCTCTTTTATTATTTAAAAAAATAGGAAAAATTATAATTCAATCAAAGGTAAATTTCCCATAGAGTAGAAAAAAATGAAATGAAAAATGGGAGAGAAAACATAAAATGAAACCATCATTCTAGACACTCTAATGTGCAAATAATAAGTCCCAGAAAGAGAAAACGGAAGGGAGAGCATCATCAAGCAAATAATTTACCAGGAAATGTGTTTTAGCACATTTCCTGGTAAATTAAAAACAGAAGGACGGGAGGGTCCAGGCTGAACAAATCAAAGACTCAACTGGGCGCGGCATTGTGAAATTTCCAGAACCTGCTTTTCATTGCAGAATCTCTACTCAGCAAATCTCTCAAGAGGGCCATGTAAAGCCCTCTGCAGGTGATAAGGACTCCAAGCACTTTTCTCAGGAAGCTGCTGGAGGACACACAGGAGTGAGCAGGGACCCAGGAAATGGGATAAACCCCCACGGGGAGCAGGGAGCCTGGAGAGCAAGGGTCCAGGCTGGAGCCAAAGTCAGCATGCCTGAGAGAGGCCCCCGGGGAGAATGGGGCCGAGAGTAGTCATCTGGCTCCCCAGGTGGGAAGGTGGCCCGGACACACCTTTCCGAGTCCCTGGAGAGGCTCAGGGATTGAAGGAAGCCAAGCGTGGGAACCTGACCACAGGAACAACTGATACCAGGATAGCTGAGGGATGGGCTCACCAGGCCTGTGGGCACAGGGACCCCCCCCCCAGGTGGCGAGTGGAGGAAATAAGTGGGTGGGGGGCGCTGGGAGAGCCCAAACTCCTCACGTTGCTTATGCAAGTTTAGTAACTAAACATTAGGAAATCACCATAGACAGCCCGGAGATGGGGGGTCCTGCAGGGGGTCTTGTGGGGGTGGGAAGAGGGAGCAGGGAGGGCTATGCTTCCTCAAGACCCACTTTCTTCCAAATGCAAACTACGTTTTACAAGAATCGGGAGGATGGCCGTCCATCCACACCCTGTCCCCCATCCAGGAGAGCCATCTGTTGTGTCTAAGGGAAGGGAGTGCTGATGGCTACAAGACGTGGGCCTGGGGCACCCAAGGGAGGGTGGGCTCTGCTGTCCAGACTGGACACAGGTAGTAAGGATGGGCCCGCACAAGGCTGTCACAGCCCATGGCACTGGATCCTCAGATCATCGAGTCATCCATTTATTCATTGGTTGAGTAATTCCCCCAGTCATTGATGGATTTATCCCACCAACATCCATCGAGTGCCTTCCGCATGTGAGACCCTTGGTAGGTAATGGGGATGGAGCCAGCATCAAAACTGGCCAGCTTAGGTCCTGTGGTGCCCACAGGCTGGTGGGAAGGCGGCAATCACCAGTCAGTGTGGTGGTGGCATTGGGGGTGGGGGCTGGGAAGCACGGTGGGGACTCCCACCTCTGTCTAGCAGAGATCCTCTGCCTTGCCACACCTTGGACTCACCTGGGGCTTAGAGTCCACCTCCAGGGAGCCTGGTCGACTGGCCTGGGTGGGGCCTGGGATGGGGAATTGCCAAAGCTGCCAGAGGTTCTAAGCTGCACTCAGGGACATGAACTACTGGCTGAGGGGGAGCCAGGGAGGGCTTCGGGACAACCTGAGAGTTTGGGAGGAAGGAGGGGCAGGGAGTAGGGGCTGGGAAGGACATGAGCCAAGGGACAGCTGGGGAAGGCCTGGGTTGAGGATGAGGGTGTGAGAAGGACCCTAGAAGAGGATGCAGGAGTGGCCTCTGAGTCCACTGGAGGGACAGCACCAGTGGGCACCTGGGTGGGAGGCGAGCAGTTGCTCCCAGATACCTGGTGAGGTGATCCGTAAGCGCCCTCAGTGGGGTATGCGTGGAGTCTGAGGGTCTCATGGTGAAGGACGTGCTTTTGGGACTTCCTTCTTGGCTACCTCCTCAGCTTCCTCCCTGTTCCGGACAGTGGCTCCTGGATCTGGGAGGGGTGACTGGGGAAAGGTGCATAGAGGCTCAGCAGGGCCGGCCACCTGCCCAAGGCCCCTGGGCTGGCTGGTGGAGTCAGGGTCAACCCCAGGAGCACCAGCCTCCATCGCGACATGGCAAGAGGTCGGTTCTAGAGAAAGCTGGTTGGTTCTGGATAAAATTCTGAGCACCTCCATCTGCTGCAGACCACCACCCCTCCGCCCAGTTCTGTTCTGTTTCAAACTCTCTGCCAAAGGGACTTGTTCACGGTCACCTCTCACTCCTGGAAGACAAGGTTTTTTTTTTGCAGGAGGAAATGTATTAAAACAAGAGTTGTCTTGTCTTCCCATTTCCTTTCCCATAAGAATCAGCTGGAAAGAAGCTGGCATCCCCGTCCAGGATCTTTCCCTGGCTGGGTGAAGTGGGCCCTACCCATCTCACCTCCGTGGGAGAGAGTGTCAGAGAACTCGTGACCAAATGAGCAGCTAGCTGAGGGCAGGCCTCCCCCCGATGTCCAGGCAGCCCTTCTCCAGAGCCTCACACTCTTCCCTCTCAGAGTCCCCTTCTGGATGGCCACCATATGGTCTGGGCACTAACTTGGCTGCCCAGGCCTTGCCTGGCCTCTCACCGGCCAGCCGTTCACAGCAGCCCTGGCGCCCACGGTCCAGCTCCCCACCCTGGGTCACATGAAGCTGGGCTCCAGGACGTCAGCAGGTTCCCCAAAGGGAGGACGCAAATGGCTGGCCTCTGTTAAGGGTGAAGCCTATGCCTGTCCAAATTTTCTGCAGACCCCTCTGCTCTGCCCAGTTTGCCCCTGCAGGCGTCAATGCCAGGGGGGTATTCCCAGAGAAGTCTTGCAACAACTGTGTTTTGCTTGGGCTCCAAATTACCTGTCACTTCACCTCATGGGGCGACGGGCAGGCTGAACACCAGGGTGGCAGCGAGGAGGGGAGCCCCAGCACAGGGACAGGCAAGAACCCACGCCAGCCCCCAGCGGCGGTTGGGCACAGGCCCAGCAGCGTCCTCACTGATGGGATGCTCTCACCCCGCTACAGGAGGACTGAGGAGCTGGGGCCCTGCTGGTCTGCCTGGGGGGTGTGGAGCTGGGCCAAGCTAGGCGTCCAGTCAGCCTTGGGGCCACCAGTCTTCTCACACCGAGGGGATTGTGTGCCCCGGCACCGTGTCAGTGGCTGTGCCAAGGCCAACATCTGCACAGCCTTCCCAATGGATTCCTTATTGCTCTTCCCGTGTCCCTCCTGCTCTGTGGATCAGGCCAGGCTGGCCCTCCATCCCCATCTCCCCTGGTCTTTGAGCACCCTGTGACAGACGCAGAGATGAGAAACTTGAACCACAGGGCCGGCCTTGGGCCATGCCACAGGAGGGGCCCAAAGCTATTCTGGGTGACCAGTGCCTGCCTGGCCCCTCCTGGGAGACTGTGTCTGCACCGCTGACCAGTGGGATGAGGAGGGGACTGGCCCAGCACAGATAATGCCCAGTACCTGGCCGCCCTGCCTTTGCAGGTACAGAGCCTCGTGCTGGGCACTCACCCCACCGTGCCTGACTAGGCCTGCTCCCAAGACACCACCTCCGGGAAGCCCTTCTGGCTCCCTTTCCAAAGTGGCACCACTGTATCACCCTGCTGACTGTCCTCGGGCCACCCTGGCACCCGCTCCCTGACTCATGGGCTTGCTTGTTTCCTGTCGCCTTCTCCTGCCAGATTCTGTCCCCAGAGCCTAGCACAGGCCTGGCCCACAGTGGCACCCAGGAGGCATCTGCTGAGGGAATCAAGGAATGCCCTCTCCTCCCGAGGCTGTGGAAGGAGCTGCCTGCCTGTGGAGCCCCTGCCCAGCACTCTATCTCTGGCCCCCTTTCTCTCCTCCCCCAACGTCTGCCTGAGAAGAACAAGGGGGCTTTAGGAAACCCCTAGTGGTCCGTGCCTCAAGTCCCCCAGAGCAGGGGCTGGCGAGCTTGAGGGGAGAGGGGTAGAGTGGAGGAGGCAGGACCTGGCACCTGAGAAGGAGAGCTGAAGGTGGGAGAGAAGCAGGTGTGTGAGTGTGAGCGCCGGCGAGTGTGTGTGTGTGCATGTGTGAAGGTGTGAGGGTGTGACAGCATGTGGGAGCCTGTAGGAGAGAGGGTATGCACGTGTGTGCGTGTGTGAATGTCCACTGTTAGCTGTATTCCCAAGAGAAACATGTATGTTTGTGTCACCAAGGTCAAGTGTGGAATGCTCAGAGCAGCATTCCTCATAATAGCTCCAAACTGGAGTCCCGGTGCCCACCAACCGGAGAACCGATGCGTAAGCTGCCGGTATTCAAACCACGGGACGCCGCAGGCGTGAGCGCGAATCACGTGCGAGCTTGCAACAGCGCAGAGGAACGTCCTCTCCGCTGAGGGAAAGAATCTGACACAGAAGAGAACTCGGCTCCTCCGTAAGGTAAACCCAGAGTCACCACATGACCCAGCAATCACTCCAAGGGGTAAACCCAAGAGAAATGGACATGTGCCGCACAAAACCTTGTCCACAGGTGTCCACAGCCGCGCTATTCCAAAGATGGAGACGACCCAGATGTCCATCAGTGGATGAATGGATAAACAAGGTGTGCTCCATCCACACAAGGGGATATTATTCAGTCATAAAAAGGAATGAAGCAGGTTCGTGCTACAACATGGATGGACCTCATAAACATTATGCTGAATGAAAGAAGCCAGATACAAAAGATCACATCTTGTATGATCCCATTTATACCAAACGTCAGAACAGGTAAATCCGTAGAGACAGAAAGAACCAGGGGCTCGGGGTGGGGGACAATAGGGACTGACTGCTTAAAGTTTTCCTTTTGGGGTGATGAAAATGTTCTGGATAATGGTGATGGTTGCACAACATTGTGAATGTACTAAATGCCACTGAACCATGTTAAAGTGGCAAATTTTATGTTACATGCATTTTACAATAAAAGAATCACCCCCCATTCCCAAAAGAAATTGGGGGAAAAAAGAGAACTCGTTATAATTCCACTTACATCAAGTCCCCAACCTGGCTACAGGAATCCACGATGTTAGAAGTTGGGGTGGGAGTCACCCTTGGGGAAGGGTGACGGGAGGGGTGGAGGGGTGTCTGGGATGCTGGGCACTTTCTGCATCTTGATCTGGTACTGTGACATGAGTGTGTTTGTGAAACTTCACTGAGTTGTGCACTTTTCAGTGCATGTATTTGACTTCAAGAACAAGTTAAATGAGGAAAAATCAAGCGCTGCTTCTCTTTTTTTAATTATAAAAGAATAACATGTTCATTGAAGAAAATTTGGGAATTGCAAAAAAAGCGTGAAGAAAAAGGAAGCCACAACCCCAACAGCCCCTTGTCGCCTTTCCTGGCCTCTTCGTTTCTGTTTTTTCCTGGGCAGTGGCCAGCACTGAGGTCTGAAGCTGGTGAAAACCAGTCGATAAAGTCACTGGTCCCAGCGATGTGTGAGCTCAGAGCCTGAGGCGGGCATGCCCTCAGGGCTCCAGGTCATCTGTTTCCAGTTTCAAGTACAGGCTTTGGTTCTTTCTCACGCAACTCAAGTCCACTACGGAGGGCCAGCGGGGCGTCAGGCTCGTAAAGAGAAGACCAGACCTTTATCCACGCCAGAGCTGCGCTTTCTGCTTTATAAGCTTAAAAAAAATAGCGTGTGGGTTCTCGGGGCAGGACGTTAATTTTTTTTTTTTTTTTAAAGATTTTATTTATTCAGTTTTTTCCCCCCAAAGCCCCAGTAGATAGCTGTATGTCATAGGTTCACATCCTTCTAGCTGCTGTACGTGGGACTCGGCCTCGCGTTGGACGGAGAAGTGGTGCCTCGGGGCGCTCCCGGGATCCGAACCCGGGCCGCCAGCATCAGAGCGCGCGCACTCAACCGCCAAGCCACGGAGCCGGCCCCAGGACGTTAATTTTGCAAAGTATTCCTGAACCACACAGCCCATTTTGATAAAATACGAGTGTCGAATTGCATATTGGCATGATTTTGGGAAAGGTTTAATGTGTGAGAGGACAAGCTTTCCTCCTGCAAAGATGAGGCTCACCAGTTTGTTCGTGACTTCTAACCTCATGCTGCACGTGCTACCAGCTCTGGCTTCCCAAGAAAGGAGCAAATGACTCCTTTTGATTATGCCCCCATTTTAGGAAACCTGAGGGAAAAGATTGGGAGCAGGGGCACCTTTTATATTAGAGCGGGGTCTTAACCTCAGTGGGCGAGAGAATCATCTGAATGACATTTCCAGAATGCAGGTGACTGGGTCCTGCCAAAACCTGTGGACAGAACTCCAGAGAGACGCTGGGCGCTTCTGAGTGCGCACCTGTGTGAGTGTGTGTGCCATGCGAGTCTGTGCGTGCGAGGGATTCTGTGCTACTTTAAATGCTAAATGTCTCATGCATATGAAAGAGTGCTTATGTCACAATGCATCTCTTAACTAATAATAAGAAAGCAAGTACCCGTGTACCCGCCATCTGACCTCAGAAGTAGAGTAACCAGCACCTCTGGGCCCCGGAACCTTCCTCAGTGGCGTCCTTCAACAGAGAGAGCTTTGCTCATCCACCTCCACATCTGCTTTGCTGGGCTCCCGCCCCTGAGTCTGGGGTGTCTTCGGCTTCGGTTCTCCAGGGGTGAGGGGAGTGTTGCCTGGCTCTGCGGGGCAGGGGTGGCAACCCAGTGTCCAGCTGCTCCCGACACTTTCAAGCAGGGCCCGGTTTCCTGCCCCAGGCATCTCCTCGGGTCTGAACACCAAGGAAATTGGCAAATGTTACAAATCAGGGCTCCCCCCCATCCCACCATTAGGAAGACAGTTATTAAACATTCACCAACTCCTAACTGGATAATTAGTCCCTGACTTCTAGGACCTCACAGTTCAGGTGAGGTGGTAAAACCTACAAGTATAAAATAACTTAAGAGTCTTGATGAGACCACTTCTGGGTATTTACCCAAAAGAACTGAAAGCAGGGGCTTGAAGAGATACTTGCACACTCACGTTCACAGCAGCATTATTCACAATGGCCAAGAAGTGGAAACAACCCAAGCGTCCATTGACAGAGGAATGGATAAGCAAAATGTGGTCTAGCCGTAACTGGAATATTATTCAGCCTTAACAAGGAAGGAAATCCTGACACATGCTACAACATGGATGAACCTTGAGGACATTATGCTGAGTGAAATCAGCCAGTCACACAAAGACAAATACAGTATGATTCCACTCATATGAGCTCTCTAAAGTAGTCACAGTTAGAAACAGAAGATAGAATGGTGGTTGCTGGGGTGGGGGTGGGGGGGAATGGGGAGTTGTTGAATGAGTATAGAG
Organism: Ceratotherium simum simum; assembly: GCF_057802395.1. NCBI lineage: Eukaryota > Metazoa > Chordata > Mammalia > Perissodactyla > Rhinocerotidae > Ceratotherium > Ceratotherium simum. Next base: position 2,017,915 of record NC_141920.1, read on the forward strand.
TTCCAGTTTGAAAGATGAAAAAGTTCTGGAGATCTATTGCACAATAATGCAAATATTTTTAACAGTACTGAACTGTACACTTAAAAATGGTTAACATGGTAAATTTTATGATACGTGTTTTTTTACCACAACTAGGAAAAAAGAAAAAGATGTTGATGGGAGTAGTCTGCTGTATTGGGGAGAGCCCTGGCTGAGAATTCAGGAAATTTGGGTTTTGGTCCACATTCTTGCATTTCCTGGTGGCCTCAGGCACGTCACTTGCCATCTCTGGGCTCAGTGTCCTTCTGTTGTAGAATGAGGCGTTTGTTTTAGCTTTTGTAGGTCAGAAAGCTGAGTGTGCAGAGATGAGCCTGACACATTCCCTCATTGACTTTCACTCAAGTGTGACAGTTACAAAAAAACTACACACATCAACACATTCTCTCAAACCAAACACACCCATTTGATGCCATTGTATGAATAGGCCGCCATTTATTTATCCATTTTACTCTTGATGGACATTTGGGTTACTTTCTGGGGCGATGGTGAATAGTGATGCTCTGAATTCTAGCACTTCCTGTGCACACAGGACCTGTTTCTCTTGGGTACACATGGAGGGGAATTGCTGGGCGCCAGGCTGAGCACTTACATGGCTTTAGTAGAAACTACCAAACAATTTTCAAGGTGGTTGAACCAATTCCTACTCTTAGCAGATGCTCCTCCTCCTCGCCAACTAGATAGTGTCAGTCCTTTTGAGTGTGGTCTTTCTGGTGGGTCTGTAGCGAGTTTAATTTGCATTTCCCTGGTGGCCGACAAGGCTGAGCACCTTCTCACACCCCAATTATCCTCTCTGTCCATCAGGAGTGACGTGCCTGTTCTAGTCTTCTCCCTATTTTTCTGTATGGTGCATATCTTCTCTCCCTCTGCCTTTCCATTTTTTCAATGGTGTCTTTTGATGAGAAGTTCTTAATGTAGTGCAGTTTGTCAATTTCTTTCCTTTATAGGGTTTAACACTTTTTGTGCTTATTTTTAGAAGTCTTTACCTACTGCAAAATTATAAACGTTTCCTTCTACAAGTTTTATTTTACTATTCACATTTAGACCTTCAATTCAGCTGGAATTGATTTTTCTGTATGGTATGAGGTCAAGATTTATTTTTCACCCTTATGAGTTGCCAATTGACCCAGCACCAATTAGGTTGAAAAGACCATCCTTTCTCCATTGCAAGGCATTGTTCATTTTGTCATCAATAGGTTGACCATATATATGAGAGTTTTTCTGGACTCTTTATTCTATTCAATTAGCCTGTCTATTCTTGCACTGATACCCCACTGTCTGAACTCCTATAATGTTCGTGATATCTGGTAGTGTAAGTCCTCCCATTTTGTTCTTCTTCAAGGTTACCTTGGTCGTATTTGAACTTTTGCATTTCTGTATGGATTTTAGAATTAGCATGTCAGTTTCTAAGACAAGCATTATAAACTATGCATTGCTTTAGTTGCAGCCCACACATTTTGATATGTTGTATTTTCAGTACCATTCAGTTCAAGTTATTTTCGAATTTGCCTTGTGATTTTTTTGACTCATGGATTATGTGGATATTTCCATATTTGGGGTTTTCATAGCTGTCTTGTTGTTATTGATTTTAATTTAATTCCTATGTAATCAGAGAACATATTCTGTATGATTTCAATCCTTTCACATTTATTAAGACTTGTTTTATGGCCCAGCATTGAGTTTATCTTGCTGAATGTACCATATGCAATAGAAAAGAATGTGTTGGGTATAGTGTTTGATAAACATCATTAGGTCAAGACAGTTCATAGTGTTGTTCAGATCATTTGTGTCCTTATGAGTTTTTTGACCATTTGTTCTATCCATTGCTGAGATATGGGTGTTAAAATCTCCAACAATGATTGTTGAATTATTTATTTCTCTGTTTAATTCTGTCAATTTTTGCTTCATGTATTTTGGAGCTGCTTTGAGGCACACAGCAATTTATGGTTTTTGTCTTCCTGATGGGTTACCCGTTTCTCATTACGCAGCATCCCTTTTTATCTCTGACGGTGCTCTGTATCGAAGTCCATTTTACCTGATGTTATTGTAGCCTCTCCAGCCTGGTTAGGCTTCCTGTTTGCATTACATATGTTTGTCAAGTGCCTGTCCTGAGAAGAGCACATGGAGAGTCTTGCTTTTTTATCCTTTTAATTGAAGTGCCTAATGCTCACCATTTCATGTGATGATGAGCTGGTGGGCTTTAGGTCCATCATCTATTTGTTTTAAGTTTATTCCTTTTTTTTTTTTTTGGTGAGGAAGATCAGCCCTGAGCTAAGATCTGATGCCAAGCCTCCTCTTTTTGCTGAGGAAGACTGGCCCTGGGCTAACATCCATGCCCATCTTCCCCTACTTTATATGGGACGCTACCACAGCATTGCTTAGCAAGCGGTGCATTGGTATGTGCCCGGGATCCGAACTGGCGAACCCTGGGCTGCTGCAGCAGAGCGTGTGCACTTAACTGCTGAGCCACGGGGCCAGCCCCAGTTTATTCCTTCTAAAATGTCCTGTTTTGCTTTCTTTAGATTATTTGAATACGGGCCGGCCCTGTGGCTTGGTGGTTAAGTGTGCGCGCTGCAATGCTGGTGGCCCGGGTTCGGATCCCGGGTGCGCATCGAGGCACCACTTCTCCCTCCATCCTGAGGCCGAGTCCCACATACAGCAACTAGAAGGATGTGCAGCTATGACATGCAGCTATCTACTGGGGCTTTGGGGGGGAAAAATAAAATAAATAAAATCTTTAGATTATTTGAATACATTGTTTTTGTTTTTGTTTTTGTGAGGAAGATCAGCCCTTAGCTAACATCTGTTGCCAATCCTCCTCTCTTTTTTTTTGCTGAGGAAGATTGGCCCTGGGCTAACATCCGTGCCCATTTTCCTCTACTTTATGTGGGATGCCACCACAGCATGGCTTGACAAGCGGTGCGTCGGTGCATGCCTGGGATCCGACCCTGTGAACTCTGGGCCACAGAAGCGGAGCGCGTGCACTTAACTTCTATGCCATCGGGCCGGCCCCTATTTGAATATGTTTTAGCATTCCATTTTAGTGTATCTGTTGGATTTTCAGCTATATCTCTTTGTGCTATTTATTTTAGTGATTTTAGTGGTTGCTTTAGGGATTACAATACATATCCTTAACTTTTCACAGTCTCCTTTGAGTTAATATGGTATCAATTCACATAAAATGTAGAACTCTCAATTTCGTAGGTCCATCTTTTGCTATAGTTGTGTATATTACATCTATATACAATAAAAACCACACAATTCAATGTTATAATTTTTGCTTTAAACAGACATATGTATTTTAGAGAAATTAAGAGGAAAAACAGTCTTTTGTATATATTCAGGTATTTACCATTTCTGGTGCTCTTCATTCTTTCCTGATGATCAAGTTTCTATCTGGTATCATTTTCCTTCAGCCTGAAGAATTTCCTTTAGCATTTTTTGTAATACAGGTCCGCTGGTGATGAATTCTCTTAATTTTCTTTCATATTAACATATCTTTATTCACCCTCATTCTTGAAAGAGTTGGATATTATATGAAAGATTGACAGTCTTTCTTTCAATACTTTCAAGATGTCGTTCCACTCTCTTCTGGCCTCCGTGTATTCTGATGGGAAGCCATCAGCTGTAAACTCACTGCTCCCGGCATGAGATGTTTCCCACAGCTACTCGTAAAGAGTTTTCTCTGTACATTTGGTTTCCAACAATTTGACTATGATGCATGGTTTTCTTTGAGTTTATCTTAGTTGGGGATCGTGGAACTTCTTTAAGTATGAAAATTTATGTCTTTCACCAAATATAAAAAATTCCAGAAATTATTTTCTTCAAGTACTTTTCCCTGCCCCATTCTTTCTCTCCTCTCTTTTTGGGATTTCAGTTACACATATGTAGACGTTTTGATGTTGTTCCAGAGATCTCTTAGGCTCTTTTTATTTATTCTCCACTCTTTCTTTTTCATATTGAATAAATTCTATTGATATATCTTAAAGTTTACTGATTTTTCCACTGTCATCTCCACTCTTCTGTTAGGCCCATTCAGTTAACTTTATGATTTTTAATTTTCAGTTCTAGAATTTCCATTTTTTAAATATAGTTTCTAGTTCTCTGTTGTGATTTTTAAAAAAATCTTTTTGCTTCTTTTTTTTTTTTTTTAAAGATTTTATTTATTCATTTTTTTCCCCCCAAAGCCCCAGTAGACAGTTGTATGTCATAGGTTCACATCCTTCTAGTTGCTGTACGTGGGACTCGGCCTTGCGTTGGACGGAGAAGTGGTGCCTTGGGGCGTGCCCGGGATCCGAACCCGGGCCGCCAGCATCAGAGCGCACGCACTTAACCGCTAAGCCACGGAGCCGGCCCTCTTTTTGCTTCTTAAAAGCATATTTTCCTTTACATGAAAATTATAGTTATAATAGTTACTTTAAAATCCTTGTTTGCTAATTCCATCATCTGGGTCATATCAGGGATCAATCTCTATTACTGTTTTTTTGTGAGGAAGATCAGCCCTGAGCTAACATCCATGCCAATCCTCCTCTTTTTGCTGCGGAAGACTAGCCCTGGGCTAACATCTGTGCCCATCTTCCTCCACTTTATATGGGATGCTGCCACAGCATGGCCTGACAAGCGGTGCATCAGTGTGCACCCAGGATCTGAACCTGGGCCACCAGCAGCGGAGCACATGCACTTAACTGCTATGCCATGGGGCTGGCCCCTCTATTACTTTTTTTTGAGAATGGCTAACATTCTCCTTTTTCTTTGTAGAGTAATTTTAGATTGTATCCTGGACATTGTGTTATTTTGTGTTGACTTTGGATTCTCTTATATTAACTCAAAGAGAGTTGACTTCACTATTTTTGTGTTTGTGTTAGCGCAAGGCAATTGACCCGGTGGGGCTCAGACTGCAAACACCATCCCTTGGACAGCAGCTCAGATCTCATCTCGGTTCTTTTATTCTTAACCAAGGTGCCTAGAGTCTGCCCCATGCCTGTGCTCCAATGTCACCGGGAGATTTAGGCCCAGTTAATACACAGAACTTGGGTCTCCCCTTCTCTTGCTCCTTCCTTTCTGGGATACCCCTCTACTACCCAGAGGGTGTCATTGCCCCAACTCTGTCTCATAGCTCTTGAGGCCAGAAGAACTGCAGACATTTTGTTGGTGTTTTATCTGCCTGAATGGCATGGACTGTGGCATGCCCTTAGGCTAGAAGCTGTGAGAACAGGCAGCTCACCTGGCTATTCCCTTCTTCCAAGAGTTGCCTCCCCTCCAGCATCTGCCTGCCTCTGCTCACTCTGGTGACTCCAAGTAAGTGTTGTTTTGTATTTTGTCCAGAGTTCATGGTGCTGTCTGTGGGAGGGTTGGTTCAATCAATAGCAGTTTACTCCATCATACTGGAAATGGAAGCCTAGCTTGTCGATTTCTGTGAAAAAACCCTGCTGGGATCTTTAAATCTGTTTTGCATTGAATCTCTAGGTCATGTGGGGGAGAATTGACATTTTTACAATATTGAGTGTTCTGTTTCTTGAACTTGGTCTATCCCTCCATGTATTTATTTTTTCTGTAATTTCTCTCAATCATGTTTTACAATTTCCTATCTATAGGTCTTGTGCTCTTTTTTGTTAGTTTTATAATGAGGTATTTGGTTTTTTGATGTTCTTGTAAATAGTCTCATTTTAAAAGTTTAATATTTTACATCTTAACTGATATTTAATGTTCAGTGCCTAATAGCTTTATGTATCCCGTCTAAACAATTAATGCTTACTAAACGAACTTCACCAATGACAAAGCCTGCGGTTTGGTGCACCTCCCAAGCACCTGCAATGAAGCTGAAAGTGTTTGTGAAGGTGGGTTTTCAGGGATTGGGGCTTGGGCTGTACAAACTGAGCATGTGAGCTGAATGAGGGTCAAGTTATGTTAGGAATTAACCAAAGCGACAAGCAATTCTAAGAAACCACCTGATGGGCATCGTGCTTAGAAAATGGAGGCTGGCAGCATCACACCTTTCCAGGTAAGGGGGAGTTGAGATGCCACCAGGCTCCCCTCACTTGATAGCAAGGCCGTTTCTTGTTTGCACTCTGGGGTGGTGAAGGGGACGTTACAGGAGGCTGACCTGCTGGAGTACTGTCAGGAGAGGGAAGCTCCCACCTGAACTTTGAAATAAGCTACTCTCTGAGCTAAACTAGTAAAACCCATCCACAATGGCTGTAGTTAGCCATTTGTGGGAGTCAGCCAAGACTGTCGTAAATGAGTCACTCGCGAGTTTGCAGACAGCCCACATCCAGGAGATCTCACTCAGTCTCGGAGAGGAAGCAGGCCTGACTCTGACTCTAATTTAGGAGTGGACATCTAATCAGTGGGGTGCTGCCATGCTTAGAGAGGCTGTATGGACAGAGAGGTTGGTCAGCCGTGACAGCCTAGGAGGCGCAGCACTGGTGTCTCTCGGCTTTAGGGTTCGCGTCTTGGGTTTCTGTCCCACCAGGAAAGAGACCTTGGGCTACTGACTTAGCCTTCCTAAACTTCAGTTTCCTCATCTGCAATGCAGGCTCGGCTGGTGCGGAGGGAGTGCTCAAGGCATCAGTGTGGTGGTTACTGGTGGCCACCCGAGCCGATTTGAGCATTGTCACCTAGTTGGCAAGGCAGAACAGGGAGGGGACTGTCTTGGCCAGTGGACTCCACTCCAGACCCATCAGGTCACAGGCTAGTCTCATACTCCAGCCTCTCCTGGCTATGTTCTAGGGCAAAGGGGCTGGTCAGGCTGATGAGTGCCTTCTGATTCATTTGAGAGGTCTTCTCTCTAAAAGCGGACAAACTGGTCCTCTGGTGTGTTGGATTGAATAGTGTCTCCCCAAGATTCATGTCCACCCAGAACCTCAGCCTGTGATGTTAGCTGGAAATAGGGTCTTTGCACATGTGATTAGTTAAGGATCTTGAGGTGAAATCATTTTGGATTCAGGGTGGGCCCTAAACCCAATGACTGATGTCTTCATAAGAGGAGAGGACGCAGAGAGACGCGCAGAGAAGACACGAGGCAGAGTGGAGTGAGGCGGCTGCAAGCCAAGGAATGCCTGGAAGCTGGAAGAGGTAGGCAGCATCCTCACTTAGAGCCTCCAGAGTGAGTGCGACCCTGCTGACACCTTGATTTTGGACTTCTGGCTTCTAGAACTGAGAGAATAAATTTTTGTTGTTTTAAGTCCCCAAGTTTGTGATAATGTTATGATGGCCCTAAGAAACGAATGCGTCTGTGTTTACAGATCAGTTTTGTGTTCAAGAGCTTGTCTCTGGGATGTGGATCCATTCTTGACCTTGGGCCCATCCTGCCGAGTCTGCAGCGCTGAGGAGCACTGCCAGCTGGGGGGGTGAAGTCACCCAGGTGAATGGGACTCTGGGAACCGAGCCTAGATCCACCAGCTGCAATCTAGCTGTATGTCTCTAAAAAAACAAAATCGTTTTGTCGTCTAGTATTTCAGGCGGACAACAAAAGCATCGGTAACATAACGAACACTGCCTATCCCTCACAGCCAGAGAACACTGAAATGATTGTCTCTTGGTTATGTTTATTCTTTTATTTGAGTGTGTCTGATGCTTTCTCTGTTTTATTGAAAAGACAACATACTGCTTAATACACTTAAAAGGCTGGGAAGCTGCCTTTTGGCCAGGGCCTTGCACATCTGCAGGGCTGCAGGTGGCAAGGACGTACTGTTTCTGGATTCTGTCCATCTTCTAGTAAACTTCCTCCCATGTTTAAATGTGTTTATATTTACACTCATTTTCATCCCCCCTTTATTCTTTTTATGCTAGGTGGAAAGTCATAACTTCTTGTGGCAACAAGTAAAACCACACAGAGATAGTCAAAGAAAATTCCCGAGTGACCAAGGGACAGCATGACCAAGGTAGACAGGTTGGCAGCGTCTCCCCCACTCCGCAGTAGGAGGGGAGGAGCCATGGGGCTTCCGCGCCCCTCTGTTCACTCTCAAGGTGGCAGTGCTCTGGAGAGCACCAGATGCAGTACAGCTGCGTACGCTCTCTGTAGCTCCCACCTTCCTCTGGGGGTGCACAGGACACCCTCCCAAGGAGAGTGGGGACGGTGAAGTGGGGAGGGCCACACTCTTAACCTCCCACACTTCCTGCTGGATGGAAGGTGCCCGAGGACTCTGGGGGTGATGTCAGCACCAATGCAGGGAGGAGGCCTGGTGTAGAGGAAAAGTGAGCCCTCCCTGGCACGCACCCAGCTTTCAGAGACGTGGGGACTACCCTGGGGTGAAGGGATCCTGGTGGCCTCCAGAGAACTCAGGAAGCCACCATTCTATGGGGAAGTGGGACTAGCCTGCCTGAGATGGCACCACCCACCTTGCTTTACTAAAGATCTCGGTAATGCAGCAGGGGTGGACGTGAGAGTGGGGATTCCCCCAGTCACATGGGCTCTCCCGGGGCCTCAGAAGCTGGGTTTCACTTTCTCAGGCATCCAGTGTACTGCCTTGTAGCACCGCTGCTTGCTCCTCTCCCCCAAAGCCAATCTTGAGTGTTTTCAGAGTGCAGACTATGGTATGCACCTGTTTCCCACCAGACCTCCCACATGGGGCTGAGGTCAGCCTGCTCATGCTTTTTTTGGCCTCCTTTAAAGTTACCTCATCAGTTGTCAACATTTAAAGATTATGAGATTCTACACATAATGCCACGTTTCAGCTATTGTTTGAATACCAGACCACCCGCAACGCTGGGCTCCAGGCGCCCGTGGAGATGGCGCACAGGTGCCCCAGGTTCACAGTCCCCCACCCCAGCGCTCACTCACACTCAGCTTGTTCCATTCCTTTCCTGCCTCTGGGCACTAAAATTCAGGTGCAAAATTCCAGCTATATGTTTGCAGGATTTCCCCCGACACTCCCTCCTGGGGGAGGCACCTTTCCCGGCCTCCAATCCCGCTGCTCATTATCTAGAACTTGGGGAGCGAGAGGACGGACTCCGGCAACCCAGAAGTCAGTCGATTTGAAGGGCTCCGTGGGACCGCGCACCCGGCCCTGTGAGATCTGCTTGCGGGAGCCGGCGGGGTCTAAATCATTTACTACGTCACCAGCCCCTCATTGTGCTGAGGTCTGTGTTACTGCGGCCTCCGGCTCTTCAGCAGGAGCCTGATCATGTGATCTCACGTCCCCGGTGAGGCCTGAGGCCAGGAGACATTTCTCTCTGGGCTTTCCCAAAAAAACGGTGAAAAGAAAACCACTAGAAATGTCCCGAAACACCATCTCTTGGTTAAAACAAAAAACAAAAACACAAACGCACAAAAAGAGAACTGTACTATTTCTATACAGTGCTCGTAAACATTATTCCAGATAACTTACTTTGTCAAAAGGAAAGAACAGGAAATAAGAAACAGACAAGGACCTCCAGATCGACTGCTCCCTGTCGAACTACTGGCCCCCGACAGGCGCTGTCACCTCGCCTAATAATTTATGACACAGTCGTGTCCGGGCCGTGCAGCCAGAGAAGATGACAGTCACGCCGGGGAGGCTTCGCTGCGGACTCAGGCGCGGGGACAGGCCGGCGCACCCCGGGACCTGCGCGCGCCCCTCGCCCACCGCCCACCGCGCTCGGCCGAGCGGCGGCATGCCTACCGCGCCGGAGGCCCGTTCTCGGGCTACGGAGGTGCCGCCGGCCGGAGGGCTGGCCGCGCTCGCCCCGCCCGGTGCTGCGGGCCCCGCGCCGCCCCCGCCCTCGCCCTCGCCCCCACGCCCGCCCGGCAGGCTCCCTGCCCCGGACCCGGGCCCCGACCCCGGCCTCCGGCCGCGCGCGCAGTCCCCGCAGGCGGCGGCGCGGAGAGCCTCGGTCCCGGGGAGCACGGCCTCCCTCGCCCGCCCGCCCGGCGCTCCCGTCAGCTACGGCCGCAGCCATTTTGGAGAGAGCGAAACAAAGAGCGAGTCATCGCCGCCGCCCCCCACCAGGCCCCGGCCGCGGTCCCCGCCCGCCACGCCCTCGGGGCCGTCGGTCCCGGGCCTCCCCGGCGGGCCGCACCCCCACACCCCCGCCGGCCCAAGGGCGCGAGCAGCCCGCCGCCAGCTAGGCCACAGCACAGCCGGCACAAGCCCGCACCCCAGCCTCTGGCGCTCGCAGCCATTGGCCGCGCCTTTTAAGCGCGCGCCGCAGCCAATCGCGGGGCGCCGGGCTGCCGGGTGGGGGGCGCCGCAACCAATGACGAGGCGCCGGGCGGCGGGCGGGGGCGGGCGCGCCGCCGCGCCTGCGCACCGCACCGCCGCCGCCCTCCCCGCGCCGGCCGCCCGCGCCCCCGCCCGGCCGCCGCCCCCGCCCCGCCCGGCGCGCGCCGCCCCCCGCCCGCCCCCGCGCCCGCCCGCCCGCCCGACAGCCCGCCTGCCCGCGCGGAGCCTCCTCCCCGCCCAGCGCCGGCCGAGCGGCGGCGGCGGCGGGCCGAGGAGGAAAGATGGCGGCGGGCTCGGATCTGCTGGACGAGGTCTTCTTCAACAGCGAGGTGGACGAGAAAGTGGTGAGCGACCTGGTGGGCTCGCTCGAGTCGCAGCTGGCGGCCAGCGCGGCCCACCACCACCATCTCGCGCCCCGCGCGCCCGAGGCGCGGGCCGCGGCCGCCGGCGCGCTCGGGAACCATGTCGGAGCCGGAGCCGTGCCGGCCGAGGGCGCGCCCGCAGCGGCGCCGGAGCCGCCCCCCGCAGGTAGAGCGCGGCGCGGCCTGAGCGCGGGCGGGCGCCGGCCGGGCCCGCGTCCTCACCGCGCCGCCCCGCTTGTCCCCGCAGGGCCCGCCGCGAAGCTGAGCGCGCTCGAGGCCGGCGCGGGGCCGGGCGCCGGGGCCGGGGCCTGCGCGCCGGGAGCCGGGGCCGCGGCCGCGCCCGAGCCCGCCGCCAAGCCCGCCGCCCGCAACGGCCCGCCCGGCGGCCCCGGCGCCGCGCAAACTTTGAATGGGAGCGCCGCGCTGGGCAACTCGCTCCGCGCCGCCGCCGCCGCACCTGCTGTCAGCCTGCTCCACAACGGGCCCGCGCCCGCGCCGCCGCCGCCCAAGCCCGCCGCCGCCACTGTCATCCAGACGCCGCCCTTCCTCGGCGCCCCCGCCGCGCCCGCGCCCCGCGCCCCTCGCCCCCGCGCCCGCCGCGCCCGCCGCGCCCCCGCCGCCCCGCCGCCGCCCGCCGCCGCCAGCCTGGCCCGGCCGCCCGGCCACCCTGCCGGACCCCGGCGGCCGCGCAGAACGGGGCAGCGCCGCGCCCCCGCGCCCGCGCCCGCCCCGGTCCCCGCGCCCCCCGCGCCCCCCGCCCCCGCCGCCAACAGTCAGCCCGGGCCCGCCGCCGCGCCCGCGCAGGTGGCCAAGGCCGACTCGCCCAAGACCGCGCTGCAGCCGGCGCCCCCGCCGCCACAGACCCTGGCGGCCAGCTGCCCGGCCGGCGCGGCGGCCGGTATGATCCTCGGGCCAACTATGCAAGGGGCGCTGCCCGCCGCCGCCGCCGCCGCCACCGCTGGCCTCCCGCCGCCAGCCCCCGGCACCCCCACCGGGCTGCCCAAGGGCTCGGCCAGCGCGGTGACCCAGAGCCTGCCCAGGACGCCCTCGGCCACCGCCGGCGGGATCCGGGCCACGCTGACGCCCACGGTCCTCGCCCCCCGCCTGCCGCAGCCGCCTCAGAACCCGACCAACATCCAGAACTTCCAGCTGCCCCCAGGTGAGTGGCCGCGCCGGGTAGGGCTGGGCTGCCCCAGCTGGGAGTCCAGGAAGTTGTGGGACCGGCAGGACGCTAAGGTCACGGGTCTTGCACAGGCCTGCAGCGTGCCGAGGTGCACTTCTGCCCGGGTGCGAGAGAGTGTTCCTGTGAGTGTGTGTGTGTGTCTGTGCGTGAGTGTGGCTGCGCGCCCAGCGTGATGTGGTAGCCGGGGTCTCTCACCTCCTGCAGAGTTGGCCTCTGCACGGTTTTTGCGTTGCAGAGTTTCTCTGCCATCGCTCACAGTTGAGTGGGTTCTTTCCTCCTGTCCTGCCTGGCCTTGTGTGCCCCTGCCCCGTGTCCCTGTGTGGAGAGTAGTAGCAGCTGGCGCTCCTGGGGACAACTTAGTGGGCTATACAGGATGTAGGGACATAGTCTGGGTCCATGGTTTTCTTTCACGTGGTGCTTTACTCTCCTGGTCTCTGGGATCAGGCGTATGGCTGTGTCCTCAGTGAACTCTCCTGCTCCTTGATTATCCTGAGCTGTGATAGCAGTCCCCTGATCCTGGGTTAGGGACCCCCCTTCCACCTGTGAGGTCAGGCAGAGTGGCGCCCCTCGTTCAGGCTGGGCAAGGCTATGTGGAAAGCTTCTACTTCCCTGCTCACACCAGGATGGCAGAGATCCCAGGTGAGCCTTGGAGGAATCCTGGGCACACACCCTTCCTGGTTGCGTCCTTGCCTCAGCTGCGGGCTCTGCAGTAGTATTTCAGTGCTTCCCGGAGCCACAGGATTGTTCAGCACTGTTATCGCTTAAAGAGTGCCCGGTTGCCGTGGTTATTGCCATGCCGCAAAGTCAGTGGTGGGCATGTGCTCTCTGGTCAGCGGGTCTCTTGGAGGTATACACGGAGCGGGGTCGCCTGGAGCCCAGCGGGCCGCAGCCTGTGTTTTCCACTCTTAGTCGCTTGTCGTCTCGGCAGTTCTTTAGGGTTCTTCAGGTTTGACGGCGGAGGATCCCCCACGGCGTTACGTTCACGCTGCTTTGTTTTGGGATTCTGAGGCAGAGAGAAACTTGAGCACGTGAGGCGCCCTGTTTTCTCTCCGGCGCCTCCACCTCTGCTGCATGGACTGCCTGCGGGTGCTGAGCTTCTGGAGAGCTCCTCCCTTGCTGTGTAGTAACATGTGCTGGTGTAGCGGCTGCCGCGGTGGCAGAAGTAGTAGAAACAGCACCTCCTGTGTCCCCTCGCTTTCCGAAAAGAGGGATTGGTCACCGTGAAAGAATTTCATTGTCTTAAGGAGGAAAGGTTTCCCTGTCAAAGTGTGTGGGGTTCCGGGCTGAGGGTAAAGCTTGACAGGGATCTGTGTGTATACGAGTAGGAAAAGACTACAGCCAAACACAGTGTTTTTGGGGTGGTAGTGGGGGCTGCCATGCTGTGAGAAGGAAAGGATGATGTAAAATAAGTTACCTAAGAGGTACTAAGATGTCCCTTACGACATAGTTTGTTTTTGAGTTTGTAAGAGTGTTTTATTAAAGGTTCTGTTTTGCTCATTATGTGTATTTTGACCTTTTAGTGGAAAATATGGCTGATCCTTAGTAACATTTAAGAGAGGGAATTCATAGTCGTAGCATGTTATGTAAACTGTCATGATACTTCTGACCCATCTGTAAAAATGCCCTCAGCGGCCCTGCTCGGCTCAGCGTTTGCCTTAGGCACAGCAGGGATGTTTCCCTGCGCTGCACTTTTGTTGTTTAAAACTGGTGTGAGCTTGTCGGTAAGTTGTGAGGTGGGTGGGTGCTTGGCCTGGCTTGCAGGGGCAGTGTGAGAGGCCTGCAGGTGTAGTGGTTTGGGGTTGACTGGACGCCTTTGGTCTGAGCCTTATTTCTTCCGGGGAGAGAACACTGTGGATCGAAAGGGGCATCTCTGCCGTCTTTGTCAAGTGACCCTGGACTCGCTTTCATCTTCTGATGTCAGTGTTAGGGATGTCTGCATGTGACAAGTGGACAACTCCTTGGAAAAACTGTAAAAACACTGACTGCATAAGTTCTCATGAGTCTTTGCATTAGTCCCGTGTATGTGAGAGCAGAGAACAGTGCGTGTTGACATTTGGGTGACAAATGCTGAGAGCTGTGCTTTAAAGGGGCCACATGCTTTCTAGAAAATAAAAGTATTACATCCATCTCTTCATGCGCCGTCGCCAGTTGGTCAGCTGATGAGGAACTCTGATTAATTCTTACTTCATTTTAATAACAATAAAAGCAAAAAAAGTATAGTTAAAACTACCACCAAAGCCCCCAAACAAAGTTCCTTCTTTTAAATAGTACAGCTTAATTCTGTAAGTCAAAATGACAGATAGTGAATGTTCTAGTTACGTCATATAATTGATTGACCGAGAAATATTAGATTCTTCTAGTTGATGTTTCCTCGTCATTGAAATCTTTCATCATAAAAGTGTATAAAGTGGAGGCGGAAGTAACTTATAAAATAACTATTGCCTAGTTCATAACTCATTCTTGTTACAACTCAGTGATTAGGGGCCGGCAGGGTTTTCAAAGCTACACGTAGGTGTCAAGTGAAATAACAGGCTGTTGGCAGTTGGAGTGTGTGAAGAGGCTCACCCCCCCAGTGCCTCCCCTTCCTGTGGGTCAGAGTTTTGAGGGTGGGAGAGGAGAGGGACAGAGGTCTCAGTGAGGTCTCCCCAAGGGCCAGGCTTAGGCCTTGCGTGTCATTCTCACAGCCCGCCACGAGCTCCTGTTGAGTTTGGTTTTAGCAAACTCAGTCTTGATATTCTTTGTCAGGACAGTTTTGTAAAGAGATGTTTATATTATTGTAATTAATTTGCTGGTTTGGAGATACCAGAGTCTGAGTTTTATCCGTGGAAATAACAAGATCATGTAAGAAGTCTTTAGAGATGTTGCAGCAAAGGCAGCTGTTCCCAAGAACACTGAAAAGCACTAGTTACATACAGCTTAGAATAGTCATAACATCCGAGTAATGTTATGATTCTAGTTGAAAGAAGAAAAAAGTGATATGACACCAAAATTAGCATGCATGTAAAAAAACATCTTGTAAAAGATCTTTCCAGATAGGTGTTACGTTGAAGATGCTCATTTCTAAAGGTTATTTTTTGGCGTGGCTAATTAGCATTTTCTATAGTGTATGTCTGTTCTGCTTTCACAGAGAACTTGCTCTCTTGTTGCCCTAAGATTTGGCCAAAGTGTAGGTTCTCGTTCCAGGGCAGAAACCGTTTCCTCACTGTCGGCCTGGATACCTTGGCCTAGAGAATATTTGCATGTGACTTATTTACAATGAATACTCCCGAGGTTAATATGCTTATAAGGACAGGTGTTTCGGGCATTGGTTCCCATCCATGGTGAATTTAATTGAATTCCTATCCTTGGGGAGGAAGAGAAAAAAGTCCACTAGGAGCTGATTGTGCTGGGCCTGGTTGAGTTCTAGGATCATTGACCTGAGCTGGGTAGTAGATGGTGGAAGGCAGGAACTAGAAATTCTGGTGGCCAACTTTGGCAGCAGATGCTTTGGCACAAGGGACATTCTTGGAAGTTTAGATTTTGTTACTTGAGGGCACTCTTGCTGTTTGACCTGGGACAGAATATATGGATCCGTGGAGTCTCAGTTTCCCCAGCTAGAAAGTGGGGTTGACCATTTTGTGGAATTCCATTAGGATGAACAGTCTACACTGCTGTCATTTATTATTCATTTATTTATGCATTTTATTTATGCATTTATTATTCATACACTGTCCCAGTTCCGTTGCACTTTTTCACTGGTTTTCAAGCGTTATGTTGCTGTAGAAGTAGCAAAATGTAAAGACAGTTTTATTCCCATCAAAACCATACCCAGATTGGAGGTGTTCTCAGTGACTGAGGAGCCTGGTGCGGTGGCTGACTCTGTTTCTGTAAGTGAGTAAGTTGGCGAGGTTGTCACAGATGGGTCGTAGACGTGAGGGATATGTTCTGCAGACCCTGGGGACAGGGGGCGCAGTTGCCTGCAGAGAGAGTGGACCTGGGCGTGGGGCTTGCTTGAGGCAAAGGCCTTAACCGAATTTTCCCCTTAATATACTTAGATAACAGTGACCTTTGGGGAAAAAAAGAAAAATAGCTTTTGGGAGGCATACACGGCCAGCACTGGACAGCTCTGCTTAGCGTGGGATGGGGGTAGCTTCTCTGAGCATTGCTTCCACGCTGCCAGCTTGGAGCGGAGGCCCTTGGGGTGAACAGGCGGGCACTCTTCTCCCTCTGTCTTGGCTTTGCTCCTGGCTGTCCCCGTTGTCTTTGGGGTGGACAGAGCTGTCTTGGTGACTGGGGCTGGGATGATGTTTCCTGCACATGTGGGTGGCTTTTGGAGCTGGTGGTCCTCACATTTTAGCAACAACCAGGAGAGGGTTCTCTCAGACCCTCCTGGGTTATCTGTTCTCACTGCTTACTGAACTTGAGGGCAGGGAGTGCATCGCGCTTATGGCAGAGTTACTGGAGTTTGGAAAGATGACAACTTTCCAAGTCCTTTACATTTGCCATATGAGGGGTAGATCCCAATTTATTAGAGCCCCATAAGGAAGCGGTTAGGAAAGTGGTATCCTGGCTACATAGCTGGTTAATGAACCTGAGGGGTCCAGAGGGCCCGGCTCCCAGGATTGTTCTGTCGCCTCCGGGTGCAGAGGTCGAGTGCCTGGGCTCTCAGTGGTGCTGCAGGAGATGCCCTTTGACAGCTGCCCAGGGTTTCTGACAGGTGGGCGCCAGCCTGCTCTGGCAGCGGTGTTTGATCTGTATGGGACTGACCCAGTTTAGACCCTGCCCTAGAAAAGCAGCGGCGGAGTGGGACAGAGCAGTGGGGTGTGCACGTGTCTGTTTCCTTGAAATTGTAAGATAAAGGTAGTTCCAGGTATGCTTCCAAAGCCCATTTCAGTTTATAAATGTAAGCTTTCATTGTCTTCAATGATGCATTTGAAGAAAGCTTTTATAAATAGCTAGTTATATGTAAGTTGATCAAAACATAATTAACAAGTGTTTTTGAAAATCTTGAAGCAGAGATTTAAAAGGCCTCTGGAGAAACTTGCCTGAGATTTGGGGTAATTTGCGTAGTTCTCAAAAGCACTTTTACTTTTATTCGTGTTCACGACAGCAGGAGCCTTGGATCTTCCTGATGGTCCTGGGAAACAGTTACTGTTTAGGGCTCTCGCCTCTGAAATTTGTCTTAGGCTGGAGGTCAGCAGCCTTTTATTTACTCAGGCCTTTGATAGTAATAAAACAGTTAAATGAAGTAAGAAAACCAAAGGAGAGGGGAACTTTTTGCAGCAGGACCCTGTGTCCTGGGTGCACCTGGAGGTGACTGTGACTCTTCCGTTTCCAGCTGGGCCCAAGGTTGCTATGGCGTTGTGGCGTTGTAAATTACAAACACGTATATCTCAGAACTTCTTACTTAGAATAAATCACCCCTGTGAAGTAGATCAAGTGCTGTAAAGTTATGTTTGAAAATTGGGAACTTTATATTTCTGTGGTAGGGCCATGAAAGCTTTGAATTACAATTTTTGATTTTTACGTATCCTTGAATATCTGCACAAAGGATTTAAAATCTTCAAAAAACAAAGAGATATGAAAATTGTCCATAGTTTAGGACCCCCCCCCCCCAAATTTGAAAAGTGCGTAGGTAACTACCATCGTTTGTCTGGCTTCCCTCTCTGGCTGCCCGCCTGGCCTCGCTGCTGCATGTGGGTGGAGGGCAGCGGTGGACGGAGGCAGTGAGGCTCCCTGACCCCCGGGAGTGGGCTTCGTGAGCTCAGAGCCCCTCAACTCTGCAGGCCTGGGAGGCTGAGTTGGACTTTCGTTCTTCCATCCTGAAGTTAAAGTCTTGATGGGACCTTTCTGCTTCTTCCATGTGGCCCGGGAGGAAGGGATACCCATGCTTCTTTTGACCCCCAAGCTCGTGAGGAGGAGTGTGACCAGGTGGGAGGTGGTGCGCGATATCCGCGCTGACATGGAGGAACTTGCGTCCCAGAGGGCCTGTTTCCGAATGTTTTCCAGCTCCAGAGGTTGGGGAAATCCTAAACTTTATGATTGCGTCAAATTGGATGTCAGATTTTAGAACCGAGGGGCAAGCGGTAAGAACTCTCTGTAGCTCTGAAGTGACTTGTTTGGGGGGTCAGTGGTCTGAGTGGACGCTGAGTGGGCACAGCAGGACACTAGGAGCCAGGACAGCTGAGCCGCCTCCCCAGTGCTGTGCGTAGCCTGCCAGGTGTGTGTCCGGTGGTCAGAGCGGCAGGCATGGTGCTCCGGTGGGAACACTCCGCAGAGGGTGGAGAAAGGCCTTGTGGGGTCCAGCGATGAGACTGAGAGCTTTGGGGAAAGACGGTGGTGGGACGGCCAGGCCGCGCAGCCATCACGTCTTACCATCATGGGTGAATGGGGAAAGAAGACAGCTTTGTCTACTTTTAAAATTTGTGCTCAAGTACGTGGGACAACTGCTCAAGAAAAGTTTTTAAAGGAATTTTCATGCCTTTCATAGAGGAGCTTTGTCTTTGTGGTTTTGGTATAATCCATTTATGAATTTGTGTAGACAGATGCTGGATGTTAGTGAACACAGCAAATGACTGAACAGGTCCGCTGTATGTCAAGTTTGATCTTGTAAAAATGCGGCACAATAGTAGCATCTTAAGTGTTATGACAGTTATTTGAAGAGTGAAAAAGGAAAGTGTTGATTATTAGTTAAATTAAATTAAAAATTATTAGTCACTTGAGGGGCTGGCCCCGTGGCTTAGCGGTTAGGTGCGCGCGCTCCGCTACTGATGGCCCGGGTTCGGATCCCTGGTGCGCACCGACGCACCGCTTCTCCGGCCACGCTGAGGTGGCGTCCCACATACAGCAACTGGAAGGATGTGCAACTGTGACATACAACTATCTACTGGGGCTTTGGGGAAAAAAAGGAGGAGGATTGGCAATAGATGTTAGCTCAGGGCCGGTCTTCCTCAGCAAAAAGAGGAGGATTGGCATGGATATTAGCTCAGGGCTGATCTTCCTCAAAAAAAAAAAAAATTATTAGTCACTTGAAAATGACTTTTTTTCTACCTGTTTTTCCTGATTATAAAATTGGTTTTATTCATTATAAGAAGTTTGGAAAGAAAAGAAAACTGTGAATAAGAAAGTGAAACCACCTGTATTCCCACCTTGCCCAGACTGTTCACTTCAGCCTGTGTTCGATGTGCGATGCAGGTGTACTTCTGGTCTTTACAAAATTAGGATCGTCCGTGGTCCCGCCATGTGTCACCTGCCTTACCTGGTTCATGTTTTGAGGGCATTCCCCCCCGCCAGTGGTCTTGAAGCTCCCTTCGTCTGCCTGGTTCTCCACTGTCACAGGCTGACATTTCATCCCAGGCCCCTGGGACAGGCTGCTGTGGCTAATGTCCACTTGTCTGTATAAAAGACTCTTGGCTGGATGTTTGTGCACAGCTCTGTGTGCAGCTGCTGGGTTGAGCATTTTCAAGTCTTTGATACAGATTGCTTTCTGGAGGGCTCGACTATTTATGCTTTTAAAACCATGGTTTTTAGAACCATGGCCAAAATACAACGTTTTAGAAATCAATACCATCCCAAAGTCTTCCTTAGAAAGTTGTATCTGGTTTTAAGTTGCATTTATTTGACTAAGTGAGTTTAAACCTCTTCACATGGATGTTGATTGAGACTATGGCTCGTTTGTACTCATTTATTCTAGGACGTGTGTGAGCCACTGAGGAAGGCTGTTGTGGGCGCTGGGCGTCCAACCTGGGGTCCCAAGGCTGACAGAGCCCCTACTGTCAGGGTGCTTCGGTTGTGGTGGGGACCAGGCAGTCAATAAGTAAACAGCGTCGGCATGATTTCTCATCGCATTAAGTGCGATGAAGGAATAAGCAGTGTGCTGAGACTGAGTGACCAAGAGGGCGCCACTGGACCAGTTGGGGAAGGCCTTTCTGAGCAGGTGCCGTCGGAAGCGAGACCTGGGTGATGAGAAGGGAGCCAGTGGTGCGCAGCCTGGGACCTGGGTTCCAGGCAGAGGAAAGAGCAGTGAAAGGCCCCCGGGGGGTCAGAGAGCAGGTCCCAGGCTGGAGTGGGTGAGTGAGGGGGAGCCATGGGAGACAGGTGGGGGCCGTCTGTTATGGAGACCTGGGTGTAGGAGGGCATGGGCCTGTTCCGGCGGCCGCTGGACTTCTCGGATTAGCAGGGACTTGTGCTTCGTCGTCCCAGCTTTGAAAGGTACCAAACGGCTCCCGTGGGCTCTGCTTTGCACGGGCTGCAGGCACTTGGGTTGAGGCAGTCTCGCTGGCTGGAAGGGGTGAGTGGTCAGGAGGCAACCCCGGCCTTGAGGCGCGGGTCCCTTTTTCCTGGCTGCAGAGGCCGCTGGGTCCTTCATCCTGTGCCTGGGGGCTGTCTTGGTGGACGACCAGCAGCTCCTCATGTGGCCTCACAGGTCAGGGCAATGGTTTGTGAGTTTGGTCAGTCAGTTGGTCAGCAAGCATTAATTGAGCACCAACTTCAGGTCAGACCTTGTGCTGGAGTAGGACAGTTCCCGTCCTCAAGGAATTAGTCTGTGATGGGGTTGTGCTGGGGAACCACAATAGGTCAGTTTGTAAGGGGTGGAGGTGGGCGTAAATGTAATGTCATTTCTGCAGTGGGATATCATTAGCCACTCTCTCCCCTGGTGTAATTTCTCAGGATAGGCATTCTGTCTGTTATAATTAGTTTTGGACGCTCCAGAGTTTTCTCTGTTGCTTTGGACTGATCAGATAACAAGTCAGGTTGGTGCTACTTAGTTACGTATTTAGCGGTTAAGAAACTCAGTTCAGAATGTCGACTTTTAAAGCCCTGGAGTGATATAGTAAAGACAGCCTCCAGCTGGGGTGCACGCCTTTCGTCTGGCTGCGGGGAGGCGTGGAAAGAGCCCTGGACCAGAGCTCATCAGGAACTGTGCGCATCCGGGCGGGGATCCTGACCTCTCTGGGCCTCAGTGGCCTCGCCTGGGCGCTGAGTGGGCTGACCCTTGCTTTCATTTCATGCTAAATTTGGAAACCACTGACTGGGTGCTGATCCTGGAGCCGATGAGGAGGATGCCCTCTTCCAACTTTGGCGGCTTTGCAGTCCAGATACACCTCTGCATAGGTCTCTGAGACTGCACTTGGGGCTCATGTTGGCTCGGTGACCTCGGGGGCTGCCAGCAGAGTCTCCTGGGGTGGGTGGGACTGCCGACCTGCCTGGGACCCGCCACTCCAGAGAAAACTATTGTGTTCCCAGTTGGGAAAGCCACAGGCCTAGCCTCAGTGAGACACGCGGCGTTTCACCTCCATGAGGACGTACTTAAGAAGGGACAGTGTGTGAAAGTGCAGAGCAGTGTGAAGTAACTGAACTCCGTTCTTGGGGTCAGCACGGCGAGATGGCAGAACTATGCTGTGCACAGAAGGCAGGTGGGGGTGGTGCACAGTGTGAGTCCATTTCCATGGCTGTGAAGGGACACGCACTGTTCAGATCTGTGTGCTCTGCACTGGTGTGTTGTGGGCATGTGTTTGTTCGAGTGCGGGGAGTTGTCCAGAGGATGTACTTGAACTCCCTGGAGGTGGCTGCTTCTGGGGAGGCTGGTGGAGAATGGGACCTTTACCTTTATCTGTAATATTTTATTTTTCTTAAAGAGACCTGAAGCTATTGTGATAAATTTTAACAATCATTTGTTCTCTGCTCCCAGAGTGTTTATTCTTGTAATTATGTGCATTTTAAAATGTTTTCAAGCCGACTCTCGGATGTAATTATCAGTAGATGCTCAGTGCAGTGTCATGGGCAGGGGCCAGGTGGAGCTCCCGCCGTGGGAGGGTGTGGTCTCCGTCACTCACTTGGGGCTACTCCACTCAAGGACCTCTCGGGTTTCTGGTTGCTTCGAGAACGAAGCCCAGGCTACTGACCGTGGCCTGACCACAGGGGTTCACTGTCTTGCCCCCCTGCTCCAGCATACGACTGCTTGCTTCCTCGTCGGTCAGCGTGCCAGGTCACGGCTGCACTTGACAACTGCTCTTCTCTTTGCTGAGAACATTGTTTTCTGGACGCTTCTGCACGTCATTGAGGCCCCCGCTCCAGCATTGCTTCTGGACGCTGGCCTTTGTGGTCCTCGCAGCAGAGCAAGGCGCTTGCTTGGGACTGGCGTGGCTCTCACTGAGGCGCATCTCTGCAGGTCCCAGCAGTGGGGCAGGTGGTTCTGAGCCCACAGAGGTGGAGCTTTCTGTGGGTTTACCTGTTGGTCTCCGCTGCGGTCTTGCCATCGAAGCCGGAGCACCGGAGGGCAGAGAGCGTTGCTTGTGCTGCATTCATTTTTGAACCTCAGCATCAGCGTGGTGCTCGCGTGGCGGGATGCCTGTGGCGTGAGTCAAGGAGTCTCCTGGAGGTGTTTGTGGTCTGTCTGCCTCGTAGACAGGCCGTGAGTTTGGAAGACCATTAATTGAGATGGGAGACTAGTGGAGAACAGGATATGTTTTGGATCTCAGATGCATAGAATTGAATAGTCACGGTCTTTGGTCCTCGCGTGGCCTGCTTTATTTATGTGGTCATTTTAACAGTTTAATAAGCACCTGCCAACACCATCCCACAGAAGAGCTGGGACCTTGCCAGCATCCCACGTGACTGTCCGACCCCTACTGCCCCAGCCTGTGGCAGCTGTTGTCCTGACTTTGTGGTCACCCTGGCTTTGCTTCCCTTTTCCTACCACTGATAGCCTCTTCTTAAACATTGCTAAACATGTGTTTTATTTTAGCTTTAATTTTGTAGAAAAAGCACCATGCTGTGGGTCATCTTTTGGGACCTTTGCCACTTAAATGTCATGTTGCAAGATTCTTCCCTCCTGTGCTGTGTGGTGGTTTGTCGCCTGGAGACAACACAGCTTCTTCATCTCCTCTCTGTTGTTTGTGAAAAGGGCCCTCATACCTTGCCCAGGTCTCCTGCTGTGGGGAGCTGGGAGCGCAGTTGTCCTGTTGTGGGAGCTCAGGAGATATGGCCACACTGTTGTCCACAGGACTACTCGGATTTCCACTTTCCAGCAACATTTGAAAGATTCTGAGAACAGGCTAGTTATTTGTTTATGAAAACTCAAGTGCTTGGTTCTAGATGTGTAAGTTTGGATTGTCCACCAAATATCCAAGTGGGGAGTCGGGGAGAATTGAGATGTAAGTCTGAAATTCAGGGCTGGGGATCTAGAGGTGAGGGGGCGTCCCTAAAAGATTGATGATATTTTAAGCCATGGGCACACTGTGCTCACCTGGTTTGGTGGAGGGGCAGTATAGCCAAGGAGAAAAGAAGACAGCACAGAGACCTGTTCTGGGACATTCTGACACCTTGAGGTGGAACAGAGGAGGAGCCAGCAAAGGACGCTGAGGAGGAGAGCAGGTGAGGCAGGGGGGCCCACAGGGAAGCCCCCAGGTGAACCCAAAGAGGAGCCGATGGTGTTGGGGGGAACGAGACCCACGGGGGCACCAGGTTGTGGGGTTAGGAGTGTGTCAGGGAGGTGCGTGTCTTCGCCTGTCTCGAGTTGGTGGACAGTTGGGGAGATGCGGATGGAGCTGCCCTTGGCTTTGGGCCTGGAGGCCTGGGTGGGCCAGTGCTGAGTGCAAGCTGAGGAAGCGACTTTGGGGTGTGCAGACAGTGCTTGGGGGCGCTTGTTTCAGAAGGGGATAGAGACATGGGAATGGAGTCTAAGGACCGTTTCTTTGGTTGTTTCTAGGCTTGTTTCTTAAAGATTGGAGATTTTAGAACGGTGCTCTCCAGTAGACGTGTAGTGTGGGCCACGTATAATTCAGCGTTTCTAGTAGCATGTTAAAAAGTACAAAAAGCATGAAAGTAATGTTAATATATCTGACTTAACCCACTGTATCTAAGGTGTTACCATATCAACACGTCACCCACATCCAAGTCATCCCGAGCTGCTGGCATCCTTCTTACTTCCTGCTGTGTCTTTGGAATCCCGTATGAGTTTTGTGCTCTCAGCACAGCTCGGTCAGGTGCTCAGTGGCCACCTGTGGCTCACGGTGGCTCCTCAGTGTGTACTTGTGGGACAAGTCAACGATTGCCCCAGGGGACTGAGAGAATGAGAAAGTGGGGACCAGAGCCCAGGGGCCCCCAGGGTCACAGGACAGGGCAGCCCGTGGGCTGCAGGGAAGGAGGGGGTAGTCTCAGCCACTGTGGGATGTGAGGCGTCTGGTCAGGCCCCTGGAGGAAAGTACTGGGGGAGAGGCTGTGGAGATAGCTGAGTGGGAGGGCAGGAGCTGGGGTGGGAGGGACGCTGAGCCAGAGAGAGGGTGATGTCACCAGGCCAAGAGCCTTCCTGGAGCCGGCCTCTTGGACGAGGGAAGGTGAGGAGCTGAAGTGACCCAGCCTCACCTCCTGTCGGGGGTGAGAGGTAGAGCTTGCCCTGGAGAGGGCAGCAGGTGTGGGCCAGGTGTAGCTGGGGGCTGCACGAGGACAGAGGCAGGAAAGGTGTGCGGGAGGCAATTTGGTGGGTCTAGGCTGGAGGGGACTAGGAGAAGAGAGGCGGTGGGCACTCCTGCCTCCTTCCCAGGCAGGGAGGCAGGTGGTTGTCCCCCGGCTTTGTGGGGGTCCGTGAGCACTGTGGCCTGATTGCATCGAAACACTACGTCACCATGAGAAGTCAGTGTCCCCGGATCAAACCAGAAATAAACAGTTCTGTCTGAAGAGGCGCACCCTGGCGGGAAAGCAGGTCGCCATGCCAAGGTGCTACCAAAGGTGCTACCAAAGGTGGCCAGAGGGATGAGATGTTAAGTGCATTCCACAAGGGTGATGATGATTGTTCATCAGGAGCGTTTTTGAGAGAGAAAGGAGAACACTACTGACAGTGGAGCCCGGCCCAAAGATGTAAATGAACTGTTCTGGGCAGGTTGGCCCGGTGGAGCCTGGGGTGTGCAGCCAGCAGGCTGGAAGAGACCCCTGCCGCCCCACGCTGGCTGGGCTCTCAGTGTCCTCCTCAGCCGCCTCCCCTTGCCTCCCCAGTGCTGATGTTTCGTGCTGGAGCCGTCCTCCAGTGGCTTCGAGAGGAAGGGTGTGCGGGGAGCAGGTTTCGCTCTGCCTGGGTGCCCGAGACACCTGTGTCCCAGCCTTGAATGGCTGAAAAGGAGGTGCCTTTGGGACTCAACCTCGAGCCCAGTGTTGCCGGAGGTCGTGTCTACCTCTGATGGCTGCGGTCTCCTGGGTTCACGCCGCCACTGGCTTTGCCATCGAGCCTGGGCCCCTGGACACTCCAGTTCTCAGGCTGAGGACCGTGTGCGCTGTTATTTCTATGAGAATTTCCTACCTTCTCGATAATTTCCTCCCTGTCCTCTCTGAAACGCCTTTGGTTTGTCAAGAGCGTTTTCTTGTGTTCAGATGGTTTATTTTCATGTGTTCTTGCATTTTGGGTGCCCTGTCTTCCCAGCTCTCTCTGAGTTGCTTCGTGAGAGAGGAGCCCTGCTGATGCCCAGTGCCCAGGACAGCACTCAGCACATAGTAGGTGCGCAGGTCCTTGTCTTGTTGGATCCTTTCTTGACGTGTCTGGTGGTCCTGGCTTGTTTGAGCACGATATGAACGAGGGGTGGAGAGCCATTGTGGCGCCCTGGTACCCCTCGTCTCGGGGTGGTCGGGTGGGACTAGACCGGGGACCTCTTGAAGGACCTTCTAGCCATTAATTCTTCTGCGTGGAGCCTGGACAGGCGGTGGCTGTGTGCTGTCCAGACGTGCCCTCAGTTCCTGTCCACGGTCTCTGTCTGCGGCAGGCACATGCCCTCCCTGAGCCCCGGGGGTGCCAGGCAGACCCTCCTCTTGCTTCTCTTCCTGGAGCCTGCTTTCCCTCCTGCAAGCATTGGTTGAAATCTCTTGTCCTACTCGTACTCTTTCCTTCTGTTGGTGGCTTGGCGCCATTTAAATTCCTTTATTCTTGGTTTAGTGGGGTCTTGGCGGGGGAAGGGGTGTAGGGAGACAGGAGATCCTTCTGCCGGTCAGCCAGCTCCCTAGAGGTTGGATTTAGGGGCACCTCCCTGGGATCTCCAAGTGCTAGCAAAGCAGTTATTCTAGCTATCATGGTTTTTTTGTTTGTTTTAGTAAAGACTTGTTTTTTTTCAGAGCAGTTTTAGGTTCACAGCAAAATTAAGAGGACAGTACAGAGATTTCCCATATATACCCTGCCTGCAAACATACATAGCCTCCCCATTATCAACATCTTCCACCAGAGTGGTACATTTGTTACAATTGATGAACCTCCATGGACACATCATGTCCCCCAAAGTCCATAGTTTGCATGACAGTTCACTCTTGGTGTTGTACATTCCATGGGCTTGGACAAGGGTGTGATGACATGTGTCTGTCCTTATAGTATCACACAGAGTAGTTGCACTGCCCTAACAGTCCTCTGTGCTCCACCTGTTCATCCCTTCCTCCAACCCCTGATCTTTTTACTGTCCTTGTAGTTTTGCCTTTTCCAGAATGTCAGATAGTTGGAATCATGCAGTGTGTAGCCTTTCAGACTGGCTTCTCTCACTTAGTAATGTGCATTTATGATTTTACTATGTTTCTTCGTGGCTTAATAGCTCATTTCTTTTTATCACTGAATAAAATTCCACTGTCTGGATGGACCACAGTTTATTTATTCACCTACTGAAGGACATCTTGGTTGTTTCTGAGTTTTGGCAACTATGAATAAAGCTGCTATAAACATCTGTGTGCAGGTTGTGTGGACATAAGTTTTCAACTCCCTTGAGTAAGTACCAAGGAGCACGATTGCTGGACTGTATGGTAAGAACATGTTGAGTTTTGTAAGAAACACCTGAACTGTCTTCCAGAGTGGCTGCCCCATTCTGCATCCCCCCAGCAGTGAATGAGCCTTCCTGTTGCTCCACATCCTCACCAGCGTTTGGTGTCAGTGTTCTGGATTCTGGCCATTCTAGTAGGTGTGTGGTGGCATCTCGTTGTTTTAAGTTGTATTTCCCTGATGGCGTGTGATGTGGAGCATCTTTCCTCTGTTTATTTGCCTTCTGTACATCTTCTTCAGTGAGACATCTGTTCAGGTTTTTGGTCCATTTTTGATTGGGTTGTTTGTTTTTTTACTGTTTGAAGGGGGCTTTGTATGCTTTAGATAAAGCTACCTCTTTTATCAGATGTATCTTTTGCAAATATTTTCTCTCAGTCTGTGGCTTGTCTTCTTTTTTTTTTTTAAGATTTTATTTATTTATTTTTTCCCCCAAAGCCCCAGTAGATAGTTGTATGTCATAGTTGCACATCCTTCTAGTTGCTGTATGTGGGACGCGGCCTCAGCATGGCCGGAGAAGCGGTGCGTCGGTGCGCACCTGGGATCCGAACCCGGGCGCCAGCAGCAGAGTGCGTGCACCTAACCGCTAAGCCATGGGGCCGGCCCTGTGGCTTGTCTTCTCATTCTTTTGATATTGTCTTTTGTAGAGCAGAGGTTTTTAATTTTGATGAAGTTCAGCTTATCGATTTTCTCTTTCATGGACTGTGCCTTTGGTGTTATTTCTAAAACGTCATCACCAAACTCAAACTCATAGGTTTCCTCCTATGTTATCTTCTAGGACTTTGCGTTTTGTGTTTTACATTTAGGTCTGTGATCCATTTTAAGTTGATTTTTGTGAAGAGTGTAAGGTCTGTGTCTAGATTCATTTTTCTGCATGTAGATGTCCAGTTGTTCCAGCACCATTTGTTGAAGAGACTATCTTTGCTACATTGTGTTGTCTTTGCTCCTTTGTCAAAGATCAGACTTGGACTATATTTCTGTGGGTCTGTTCCTGGGCTCTCTATTCTGTTTCACTGATTTATTTGTCTGTTCCATCGCCAATACCACACTGTCTTGATTACTGTAGCTTTATAGTAAGTCTAGAAGTTGCATAGTGTCAGTCCTCCAACTTTGTTCTTCTTCAATATTGTGTTGGTTGTTCTGGGTCTTTTGGCTCTCCAGATAAACTTTAGAATCAGTTTGTCGATATCCATAAAATAACTTGCTGGGATTTTGTTTGGGATTGTTTTAAATCTATAGATCAAGTTGGGAAGAACTGATGTGTTGACAATACTGAGTCTTGCTATGGAACGAGTATCTCTCCATTTATTTATTTTTAAAAATTTTTTTATTTTTTTAAATATTTTATTTTTTTCCCCCAAAGCCCCAGTAGATAGTTGTATGTCATAGCTGCACAGCCTTCTAGTTGCTGTATGTGGGATGCGGCCTCATCATGGCCGGAGAAGCGGTGCGTCGGTGTGCGCCTGGGATCTGAACCCCGGGCCGCCAGCAGCGGAGCGCACGCACTTAACCGCTAAGCCACGGGGCCGGCCCTCTCTCCATTTATTTAGTTCTTTGATTTAACTCATCAGAGTTTTGTAGTTAGCTTCCTACCTATCTTATATGTATTTTGTTAGAGTTATAACTAAGTATTTCATTTTTTTTGGGTGTTAATGTAATGTAAAGGATACTGTGTTTTTAATTTCAAATTCTGTTTGTTCGCTGTTGATATATAGGAAAGTGATTGAATTTTTTTAAAAAATCTTTTTTTATTGATGTCATAATAGTTTATAACATTGTGAAATTTTGGTTGTACATTATTGTTTGTCAGTCACCCTATAAATGCCTCCCTTCACCCCTTGTGCCCACCCCCCAACCCCCTTGCCCCTGGTAACTAGCATACAGTTCTCTCTGTCCGTGTGTTTGTTTACATTCCACATATGAGTGAAATCATGCAGTGTTTGTCTTTGTCTTTCTGGCTTATTTCGCTTAACATAATACCCTCCAGGTCCTTCCATGTTATTGCAAATGGGACGATTTTGTGTTTTTTTATGGCTGAGTAGTATTTCATTGTGTATATATATACCCCATTTTCTTTTATTTTTTTAAATAATTTTATTTATTTATTTATTTTCCCCCAAAGCCCCTGTAGATAGTTGTATGTCATAGCTGCACAGCCTTCTAGTTGCTGTATGTGGGACGCGGCCTCAGCATGGCCGGAGAGGCGGTGCGTTGGTGCGCGCCCGGGATCTGAACCTGGGCCACCAGCAGCGGAGCGCACGCACTTAACCGCTAAGCCATGGGGCCAGCCCCCCCCCCGCCCCCATTTTCTTAATCCAATCATCAGTTGAGGGACACAGAAAGTGATTGACTTTTGTATATTAATCTTGTATCCTGAAACCTTGTTATAACCATATAATAATTTCAGGAGTTTTTTTGTCAGTTCTTTCAGATTTTCTACATAGATAATCATATGATTTATGAACAGAGACAGTTTTATTTCTTCATTCCTACCCTGTACACCTTGTATTTCCTTTTCTTTTATTGCACTGGTTAGGACTTCCAGTGCCGTGTTGAAAAGGGATGGTGGAGGAGACATCCTTGCTTTGTTCCTCAAGCTTTGAGTTTCTCACTATTGAGTATGATGTTAGCGGTGGGTTTTTTGTAGATATTCTTTATCAAGTTGAGGAAGTTCCCCTCTGTTCCTAGTTTACTGAGAGTTTTTATCATGAATGGGGGTATTTTGAGGAGAGTCGTCAGTGAGCAGCCTCCCAGGGAGGTCAGAGGTGGGAGCCAGGCAGGGAAAGCCTCAGAGACTCATCTGGGTCTCAGGAAGCGTGCCCTGGTCTCGTCTGTGGGAATGGGACAGTGGGAGACATTACCTGTGTAAGGGCAGGTGATGGACCAGGAGATATGCCACAGGAAGAGGGAGACTGGGGACAGGTTGGGGAGGGGGAGGAGGAGGAGAGGATGGAAGTGGAACCCAGGAGGGTATCCGTGAGTTCTGTGCCCACTGGGGGCTGGTGGCGATGCCAGGCACTGTGTGCGCTCCCCACCACCCTCTTTGCAGACAGGTAACTGAGGCTCGGGTGGGTGAGGTGCTCTGCCTGGGGCCTCCCCGCTCATAGGAGATCCCCGGCCCCCCTGGCCCTGCCCTGGCCTCTGGACCAGCTGCGATGGTTGCCCACTGGGGGTGGGCATGAGCACTGCTGTGTCTGGAGGACAGCAGCAGTGACGGGGGCAGTTGGGTGGTGCAGGTGCTGCAGGTGGGGGAGTCAAGAGACGCTGCAGCCAGAGCCGGGAGGTTGCGCTGTGTGGGGGAGCGGGTGAAGCCCCTGCCAGGGCAGAAGAGGGGCCACCTGGGGAGGCAGGGCAGGGCAGGGCAGGCAGAGGACGAGCGCTGGGAGGGCAGAGGGAAGGGAAAGTCCACTCTGGCTCTGCAGATGGTCCTGCCTGTCACTGTCCTCCTGAGCCAAGGTCAGGAGGGGCCCCAGGTGGTGACACTCACCAGCGGGGCTCTTGTGAGAGCCAGGTTCCACTACTAACTAGCTGTGCCAGCCATACCACGGCAGTTAGCAGTGTCCCTCGGGAGGATGAGCAGGTGGGCCGGGGGGAGCTGGGTGCAGTGATAGGCTGTCACCTTCTCAGTCCTGGAGTGTGAGTTTAGTGTGTTTAGAGAAGCATTTTTGGTACACCAGGCTCCCCAAAGGCAAGCCCCCTCTTTGGTGTGGGGTTCAGGTGAATAAGCGGCAGTGTGTTCCAGTGTCGGGAGGGAGCTGGCCACATCGCTGCCAGAGGAACTAGCTCAGCTTGAGCCCTCTGGGGGCTTCAGGGGACTTTCAGGAGTGATTTTGGGTACTTGCATTAGAAAGCAACCCTCCCTAATAAGGGGTGTCCTGGTGGTGGGACAGAGTGGGTGTGGTGGCCAAACATGGTTGGTGTTGAGGAGGGAAGTGCATGTTGGGATGGCCCTTGGGGGTGGGGGTGAGCCTTGGCAGAAGGGTGGAGTTAGGAGGAGGAAGGGTCTAGGGGCAGCTAGATGTGGCAGCCCATGGACAATGCTTGTTAATCAGGTAGCCTCTGTGTTCGAATGTCCTGGTGAGGAATTCTGGGTGCTGGTATTGATGCAGTAGATCTCTGGCTTCCTGGGCTGTGTCATTCTCCATGTGATTGAAATTTGATAGTGTATGTTTATGTTCTGCCGTGCTCTTACGGAGCCCAGGGGTCAGTCTTCTTAGGGCGAAGCCCGACTTGTTCCAGAGCAGATGGAAGCACTTGGGGTTGGATGGCGTGAGTGCTGTGTTTACAGCGGAGGGGAGAAGGGCTAGGTATTTAAGCATTTTGGGCAAGTGTCCCTTTTGTAAGATTTTACCTCCCCCGCTTATAAGTCATGTTATTAAAAATGAGACTGTGTCCCCAAAGCTCTGAGTGTAGTTTTCAGACTGGGCATCCACCCGACATGGTCCCATTTTGCTTTGGTAGGGTCTTTGCTTGGCTTGCGTGTGCACTTCAGTTTCCGTTTCACGTGTAGGGTCCTCGCTGTAGGGGGAGGAAAGTAAGGCAAACACAGTGGGTCTTTCCTGTGTGATTTCCTAGACTCTCGTTCCTGCCGTGGAGGAGCTTTAAAAGAAGTCCATGCTCTCAGTGCCTGCTTAATCAGACCAGGTGTACCTTTCCTTCCAGGAGGATGGCATCTCAGGGCTGGAGTGCAGGCGGCAGGATGGCCCCCGAGGAGACCAGGGCTTCTGTCTGCCTTGGGACTGAGACACTGGCTGCAGAGTCCTCAGAAGTGAAAGCATGTCACACTGGCAGTGACATGGAAGTCGCCATCCTAAAAAGAAAGAGTAATTGCAGAAAAACAGATGGCGATTTTTATGACCATGGGTTAGGAAAAGATTTCCTAGGACACAAATAGCGTGATCCATAAACTGGACTTCAGAATTAAAGGAAAACTTTTGCTAGTTGGTGGACATTGTTAAGCAAATGAAAGGCAGGCCATGCAGTGAGACAATATATCTAACAGAGAACCTGTGTCCAGAATACCAGAAGAACTCGTACAGCTCAGTAGTAAGAAGACAGACAGCTCTGTTGAGAATGGGCAGCAAGTTTGAATAAGGCACAAAAGAAGCTATAAAAGTGGCCAGCAAGCATATGAAAAGATGCTTACATCATTAGTCATCAGAGAAATGCAAATTAAAGCCCCAGTGGGATATCCCAACCGATGCCACGCCCACTGACACGGCTGGAATTAAAAGGCCAGACCGAACCTCTTGTGGGTGGATGTGGAGGTTGTGCAGCCCTCTTCGCTGCTAGGTGAGCGCCACTGGGCACAGCCAGGTGGGAGGAGACAGCTTCGTAGCTGCTTAAAACGTGCAAGGTGTAATTGCGGTGCCCAGCAGCCCACTCTCAGAGAAGTGAGACGTGTCCACATGAGGCTTGTTGAGAACGTTCTCAGCAGCTTTATTTATAATAGCCTGAACTGGAAATAACTTAAATGTCTGTCAGGTGGTGAATGTACGTGGAATGTGGGCCATCTCTACAGTGGACTACTACTCAGTGATACAGAGGAATGGAGTACTGACACCTGTTACAATGTGGAGGGCTCTAAAAATACTCTGCCAAGTGCGAGAAGCCAGATGCAGAAGACCATCTATTGTATGATTCCATTTAGATGACATTCTAGCAAAGGCTAAGCTGTAACAACAGTGGTTCCCAGGACGGGGAATGATTGCATTGTGGCGTCAGGGCACTTTTTAAGTTGATGGAAATGTTTTAAATCTTGATTGTGGTAGTGATTACACAACTGTATACATTTGCCCAAGCACATCAGATTGTACACTTAAAACAGGTAACTTTTATTCTTTGTAAACTGTATTTCATTGAAGCTGTACAAAAAAAGTTCAGGGTACCTCCTTTTCTTCCTGGCTTGGTTTTGCATAATGTTTCAGGAGAAAGAAAGGTAGTTAGCTGTAGTTGGAGTTAACAATTTGTGTTTTCATTTATTTGTATAAAATACCAGTGTCTGCCGTCTCTCGAAACCAGAATCTGACAGAACAAGAAGTTGGGACTGGCTTTTGGGGGCTTGTTTGAAACAGCTTCATTAATTGCTTGTTAGATCTGATACTGGCTACTTAATCTCGCTTTTCTTATTTTTGAAATAGAGCGTTTGGGTGTCTTTCATGAGATTAGGAGAAGTGTACCAGTTGCGCCTGTGAGAAAGAGGTTACTGCCGCCCCAGGGGGCCTGTGTGAGCAGTGATGTGCTGGGGACCGTGGGTCCACCTGAGTCAGTTCTAGCTTGCTTTGTTCAAGCAGTAGCATCCATCTGTCTTCATTAGAGAGAGTCGAGAGTCTGTCCGGACCTGGCTGTGCATTTAACTCCACAGATCTGTCGAGTCCTCCTTGGGGCCTGCCTGCTTCAGCAGTGGCCATTATAAGGTATAGCTTACATAGTTTGTACTTACAAACAAAGTAACATCTGGTTTTTAAATGGTTGTGTTCTTTGCAAGTTAGTAATACATGCTCATCATAGAAAATTTGATAAAGACAAAAGAGTATAGGAAAGAAATGAATAATAATCTATATTCTTGTCACCAGGAGATGATTATAATTATCTCTGATGCTTGGTTTCCTGATTTCTAAAATTTCCCGGGTCCTTAACTACTCTATGGTAAATAGGATTTTAGTGGATATGTGGCTAAGTTAGCAGTCTTTTGTTCATTCTTCAGTACTTATCGAGTGGCAGCCATGTCTCAGGCACCGTTATGTGGGATTGGGGTACTGCTGAAAGGGGAGAGCGTGCCTGTTCCACAAAGCTCAAACACACACATACATTCTATGTCTAACCGTGTTCACTTCCACAAAGACAGTGAGGCAGGATAAGGTGTAGAGCAGAACAGGGTGCAAATTAGATGGGGTGGTCAGGGAGGCCTCTCCAAGGAGGGGCAGGACAGTGAGCCCCAGGAGTGCTGGCAGAAGAACTTTCTAGACAGCAGGTTGTACCTGCATGTTGGGAGCAGCCAATGCGGAGAGTGGTTGAAGGCACTGAAGAGGCAGCAGGCCTGTCGTGATGGGTGCCAGCTGTGGTGGGGTGGACGTGGTGGGTGTGAACATGGTGGATGGTGGGTGTGAGCTGTGGTGGGTGTGGGCATGGTGGGTGGTGGGTGTGAGCGTGGTGGGTGTGAGCTGTGGTGGGTGTGGGCATGGTGGGTGGTGGGTGTGGGCATGGTGGGTGGTGGGTGTGAGCGTGGTGGGTGTGAGCTGTGGTGGGTGTGGGCATGGTGGGTGGTGGGTGTGAGCTGTGGTGGGTGTGGGCATGGTGGCTGGTGGGTGTGAGCTGTGGTGGGTGTGAGCTGTGGTGGGTGTGGGCATGGTGGGTGGTGGGTGTGAGCATGGTGGGTGGTGGGTGTGAGCGTGGTGGGTGTGAGCTGTGGTGGGTGTGGGCATGGCGGGTGGTGGGTGTGAGCGTGGTGTCGCAGTGGGCTTGCACTTTGCCCAGGTGGTCTTGCCATCTCTCTTCCTGCCTGTGTGGGTGGGCTGGCTCCCTGCCTGAGCTGACCCAGATGTTCACCTGTGCCCTCGCCTGCATATTCTGAGTGTCCTTCCTCTTAGTATTTACTGTACCTAGGGTTAATTTTCTGGTATCATAAGGCGAGTCAACAATGCGAGGTTTCTGGAGGTGGCCTCTTTTCTCGTCACCTCACATCTCTGTGCTCTGGAGGCCGTGGAGGGCTTGGTGTTGGGGAGACGGCCCTTGGCTCTGTCCTGGTCGTCTGTGAGAGGTCTCTGCATGTCCTGTGTTCTCCCTGGCCCAGGCCTGCAGGCAGGCTTTTCCCAAGGAGCCTGGGAGTGGTCTTTAGAGGAAAAGGGCTCTGGAGAAACTCAGGGCTGGGGCTGGGGCTGGGGCTGCCAGGACATGTGCTGCTTCTGGATCTGTGCTTGAAGGGAGCCAGGAGATACATCCCAGATCCGGGGGAGCTCAGGTCGGTATTTCCAATTCAGATTTCTAACAGAGCAGGTTCCCACTAAATTCTTTGAAATTATATTTGTATCTCTCTTGCACAGAAAATCTTGGATCCTGATAATATAAACGTATTTATTTACTTGGCTTATCCGGCCGTATACTTAAAAATATGCCATATACTTAAAAATAGTTTCAAAATTATAACAATAAAACTAAAGTTTAAGGTTTCTTTGCAGTTCTTTGTATGTTCAAACTCCATTGAAATAATTCTCTTTTCTGTATGTTACCAGTTTGATAAACCATTTTGCTTTATTTGTTTTGGTTTGTTTTCAACTTGTGTCTGTTTTTTATTTTAATTTTGTATTTCAAATGTGTGGAACACTTCTGTGGTACAAAAGCCAAATGTTTTAGAGGCACTTTCATCTCTATTCCCTCTCTTCCCCTCCCCTAAAGATAATTTAAAATTTTTATTCTCATTAGTTTCTGGGCCATTCTTTCAGTATTTCTTTTTGTGAAGATAAGCAGGTACATACACATACACATTCTTTTTCCTTCTTTTCTCACACCAAACGTGTATACACTGATTAGATCTTGATTTTTTTTCTTAATGGTATAACCTGGAGATCATTTTCTGGTGGCATTTTGTTTTAATTGCAAAACTAAATTTTTTATCTAGTACATTCAGAGAAGAAATTACTTTTAATAGTGACACCTTCTTGCATAATTCAAGCACTAAAACTTAAAAAATACTTTTGGAAGGCAATCACTCAGAAAGACATCCCACTTTTCTTTTTTTTTTTTTTTTAATAATTTTATTTATTTATTTTTCCCCCAAAGCCCCAGTAGATAGTTGTATGTCATAGTTGCACATCCTTCTAGTTGCTGTATGTGGGACGCAGCCTCAGCGTGGCTGGAGAAGCAGTGTGTCGGTGTGCGCCCGGGATCCGAACCCGGGCCGCCAGCAGCGGAGCACGCGCACTTAACCACTAAGCCACGGGGCCGGCCTCCCATTTTTCTTTACCGTGGTGAAGAGCACCTCCTCAGCATAAGTCAGCTATGCCTGGGAGTGTTGGGGCTGGTGGTGGTGGGCAGTCTGGGGGCAGTTCTTTCCTCCTGGAGGTGAAGGCCTGGTGTAGTTCCATCCAGTCTGCTGTGTGCTTGGCATGGGGTGACTCAGCTTCCTGGGATGACACGTAAGCCAAGTCCATGGTATCTGAGGGTTTGAGGGGGCTCTCCTTTAAATATAGTTCAGCATGCATAAAATTCTTTTTTTTTGAGGGGGGTGCATAATTTACGTACAATCAAAGGTATCCATTTTGAGTGCACAGATTGAGTTTTGAGAAGTGTATACACCTGTCTGTCCACCATCACCATCAAGACGCGGCATGTTCCATTCACCCCCAGGAGGCCTCTTGTGCCCCTTGCTGTCAGTGTGCCGGCGCCCAGGTGAACGTTCTGCTTGCTTTCTGACTGTAGTTTTGTTGGCTTTTTTATTTTTTATTTTTTGTGAGGAAGATTAGCCCTAAGCTAACATCTGTTGCCAATACTCCTCTTTTTGCTGAAGAAGATTGTCCCTGGGCTAACATCCATGCCCATCTTCCTCTACTTTATATGTGGGATGCCTGCCACAGCATGGCTTGACAAGTGGTGCGTAGGTCCGCGCCCGGGATCCGAGCTTGCAAACCCCGGGTCGCCGAAGCGGAGTGTGTGCACTTCACCACCACGCCACCAGGTTGGCCCCTGCTTTTAAAAAATTTTTTTTTCACTGAGGAAGGTTGGCCCTGAGCTACCATCTGTTGCTGATCTTCCTCTTTTGCTTGAGGAAGATGCGCCCTGAGCTGCTGTCTGTGCCTGTCTTCCTCTATTTTGTATGTGGGTCACTGCCACGGCATGGCCACTGATGAGAGGTGTAGGTCCATGCCTGGAAACCAAACCCGGGCTGCCAAAGTGGAGCGCACTGAACTTAACCACTAGGCCACAGGGCTGGCCCTGTTTGCTTTTCTATAGTTTTGTGTAGCTGGAGTCATACATTATGATTGTGTCTGGCTTTCTTCACTCAGTGTGTTGTGTGTATCACTCATGTATTTTTTTATGCAGACAGCATTGCAGGTTTGGGCACATACAGTGGATTAATCCATTTACCGTGGGTGGACAGTTGGATTGTTTCCCGTTTTTGGCTCTGATGACTGAAGCTTCTGTGGATGTTAGTGTACAAGGCTTCGTGGACATATGTGTGGACATTCTTTAGTCCTGGGTAAACGTTAGGAGTGGAATTGCTGAGTCATATGGAAAGTGTAGGTTCAGGCTCATCAGAAACCGCCAGACTGTTGTCCTAACTGGTTGTGCGAGTTTGCTCTTCGTCCAGCAGTGCATGAGAGTTCCTGCTGCTCCATGGCTGTGCCAGCACGCGGCATGGTCAAGCTTTTTCATTTTAACCGTTGTAGTGGGTGTGCAGTGGTACCTCACTGTGTTTATTTTTAAAGTCCCATTTATTGAGGCTTAGTTTACATATAGTAAAGTTTACTCTTTTTAGTGTATAGTTCTGAGTTTTAACAGACACATAAATCATGTAACTGTCACCACAATCAAGATATAGAATAGTCCCAGAGCCTCTAAAAATATTCCTCTTGCCCCTTGGTTAGCCCCTCCTTCCCATCCTCG
Source organism: Ceratotherium simum simum (assembly GCF_057802395.1). Lineage (NCBI taxonomy): Eukaryota > Metazoa > Chordata > Mammalia > Perissodactyla > Rhinocerotidae > Ceratotherium > Ceratotherium simum. The sequence continues at coordinate 2,054,998 of NC_141920.1, forward strand.
GGCAACCACTTATCTGCTCTGTCACTATGATTTTGCCTTTTCTAGAATTTTATATAAATGAAATTATGTAATAGTAGTCTTTTATGTCTGGCTTCTTCACTTGGCAGAATACTTTTGAGATTTATCCAAGGTGCTGCATGTGTCAGTAGTTCATTCCTTTTCGTTGTAGAGAAGTATTCCATGCTATGCATATACTGCATTTTATTTATCTAGTTACCAGTTGGTGGATATTTGGGTTGTTTCCAGCTTTTGACTATTATGAATAATACTTCTGTAAACATTCCATGTAAGTCTTTGTATGGACATAAGTTTTCATTTCTCTTGGGCAGATACGTAGGAGTGGGATTGTTGGGTATGGTAAGTGAATATTTAACTTTTTAAACTGCCAAGCTGTTTTCCAAAGTGGCTGTACTGTTTTGCATTCCCACCAGCAGTGTGTGATGGTTGTTTCAAATCCTTGCCGAAAGTTAATATGGTCAGTCTTTTTAATTTTAGTCATTTTCGTGGTGTGTATTGCTATCCTATTGTGGTTTTAAATTTGCATTTCTCTAATGACTAATGATGTTGAGCATCTTTTCATGTGCTTCTTTGCATTTGCATATCTTTTGTGAATTGTCTATTCAAATCTTGTGCCTGTGTTTTTTAATTAGGTTGTTCATTTTGTTATTATTGATTTGGTAAGAGTTTAAAAAATATATTCTAGATATAAGTCCTTTATCAGATAGAATTGTTTTATAAATATTTTCTCTTAGTCTCTGTTTGCCTTTTCATTTAACTAACAGTGTATTGCAAAGAGCAAGTTTTCAATTTTAATGAAGTTCTGTTTATCAGTTTCTTTCTTTCAGAATTCATGTTGTGTCTTATCAAATAAATTTTTCAAATATTTAAAATATTTTAAAGAAATATGTATAAGAAATTTTTGCCTAACCCAAGGCACAAGGATTTTCTCTCGTGTGTTCTTCTAGAATTTTTATGGTTTTAGCTCTTAGCCAATCCAATTCAAGTTAATTTTGGGATAGTTGTAAGGTAGGGGCTTGAGATTTATCTTTTCCCCCGTAGAATATCCAATTGTTCCAGGCTCATTTGTTGAAAGGATCTTCCCTTCTCTGTTGAATTATCCTGCCACTTTTATTGAAATCAGCTGACCATGTATGCGTGGACTTTGTTTCTGGCCTGTATTCTGTCCCATCCATCTGTATGTCTGTCCTTAGGAACACAGCACTGCTCAATTAGTGTGGTGCCATTATGGTAGGTCTTGAACCCAGGGAGCATGAATCCTCTAAGCGCTGTGTTTTTTCAAAAATGTTTGGGGCTGTTCGGGCCCTTTGCATTTCCATGTAAGTTTTAGAATCAGCTTGTCAGTTTCTGCAAAAAAGTCTTTGGGTATCTTGCCTGGAATTGTGTTGAATGTGTTAATCAGACTTAAGACAGTTGACATCTTAACAGTAGTGTCTTCTGATCCATGAACATGGTATACCTCTCTGTTTATTTAAGTCTTTCAAAATTTCTCTCGGGATTGTTTTATAGTTTTCAGTGTTTATGTTCTTAACATGTTTTGTTAAATATATCTTTATTCATATTTTTAAAATTGCAATATCCAATTATTCGTTGCTAGTATTTAGAAATACAGTCACTTTTTAAGTATTGACCTTATATCCTGTGACCTTGCTTAATAACTCATATATTAGTTCTTGTAGCAATTTTGTAGATTTCTTGGGGTTTTCTAGGCAGACAACCCTATTGTCTGCAATAAAGAGAGGTTTACTTCTTCCTTTCTGATCTGTGTACCTTTTATTTTTTGTTCTTCCTATATTGCACCGGCTGGAACCTCCAGTATAATGTTGAATAGAAGCAATGAGAAGGGACATTTTTGCCTTATTTCTGATCTTGGGAGGATTGCATTCGGACTTTTTCCATTAAATGTATGATATCAGCTGTAGGATTTTCATAGATGCCTTGTATTAGATTGAGGCATTCCTTTCTATTTCTTTCTAGTTGGGTGAGAATTTTTGTTATGGATGGATGTTTAATTTTGTCTAATGCCTTTCTTCATGTATTGAGATGCTCCTGTGGTTTGTTTTTTTTTTTAGTTTGATAATATGGTGAGTTATGTTGATTTACTTTTGAATGTTAAGTCATGGTTTATGCCTAGATAAAACCCACTTGGTCATGATGTATTATGCTTTTATTTTTATTTATTTATATTTATTTTTTTGTGAGGAAGATCAGCCCTGAGCTAACATCTGATGCCAATCCTCCTCTTTTTGCTGAGGAAGATTGGCCCTGAGCTAACATCTGTGCCCATCTTCCTCTACTTTATATGGAACGCCGCCACAGCATGGCTTGACAAGCGGTGCGTCAGTGTGCACCTGGGATCTGAACTTGCGAACCCTGGGCCGCTGAAGCAGAGTGTGCGCACTTATCCACTGTACCACGAGGCTGGCCCCTGTATTATGCTTTTGTATACTGTTGCTTTTGATTTGACGAAGTTTTGTGTGAATTCATGAGGGCTGTTGGCCCGTCGTCGTCTTGTCTTGCAGCATCACCGTCTGGCCTTGATACATGGGTGATTCTGGGGCTGCAGTTTACCTGCCTACAAACAGAGCTCCGTTGTTTACATCTCTGACAGCACTTGGTGTTGTCAGCATTTTCGGTTCTTCAAATCTAGTATGAAATGCTATCACAGAGTTGTTTTAGTTTGCATTTCCTTTTCCTTTAATATTGAGGAATTTGACATCATTTTGTATGCTTACCGCTGCCTGTGGGTATCCTTCTGAAGTGAAGTGTCTATGTCTTTTTGCCCAGTTTTCTTTTCAATTGTCTCTTATTAATTTGTAGGAATTCTTTCTATCTTCTGATTATGATTCTTTTATAGGTAATATACATGCCCAGTATCGTCTTCCAGTTTATGGCTGTCTTTTCTCTTTCTTTATGGTATCTTCTGATGAACGGGAGTCCTTGATTTTCCTTTTTTGTGTGTGTGTGAGGAAGATCAGCCCTGAGCTAACATCTGCCAATCCTCCTCTTTTTGCTGAGGAAGACTGGCCCTGAGCTAACATCCGTGCCGATCTTCCTCCACTTTATGTGGGATGCCGCCAAAGCATGGCCTGACAAGCGATGCCTTGGTGGGCATCTGGGATCCGAACCCGGGGCCGCCACAGCAGAGTGCGCGCGCACTTAACTGCTATGCCACCAGGCCAGCCCCTCCTTTTTTTTTTTTTGCTGAGGAAGATTCACCCTGAGCTAACATCCACTACCAATCCTCTTTTTTTTTTTTTTGCTTGAGGAAGATTAGGCCTGAGCTAACATCTGTACTAATCTTTCTCTATTTAGTACGTGGGACACCTGCCACAGCATGGCTGACAAGTGATCTAGGTCCGCACCCAGGATCTGAACCCGTGAACCCGGGCTGCCGAAGTGAAGCACATGGAACTTTAACCACTAGGCCATGGGGCCGGCCCCGGGAGTTCTTGATTTTAATGTAGTTGAATTTATCTATCTTTTTCTTTATGGTAAACACCTTTTAGTGTCGTGTTTAAGAAGTTCTTTTAAACCCCAAGGTCACAGAGATATTCTCTTGTATTTTCTTCTAAAATTTTAGGATTTGCTTCCACTTTTCTGTCTTTAATTCTCCTGGAATTGGACTTGTGTATGGTGTATTAGAGTTGCATTTTTGTTTTTCTCTCGTTTGGATAAACAGTTTTCCTGGCACCATTTATTTGAATGGTCCTTCTTACCTCACTGATCTGCATGTCCCCTCTTTAATATTTCAAGTTTTATATTATGTAGGGTCTACTTCTGCCCCCTGGTAGTTTTGTCTTGTCTTCCTCGTCTGTCTTTTCATCAGCACCATAAACAGATAGCTTAGTGCTGTCTCTTGGTATCTTCTGGGGCCGATACCTACTTGTTCTTCCTGAGAATTGTCTGTGCTAGTCTTGATATTTTGACCTTGCTTATAAGTTTTAGAATTGACTTTTTGAGGCCCATGGAAATCCCTGTAGGTTATTTTGATTGGAATTGTACTGATCTGTGGGTCAGTTTGGGGAGAATTGATATCTACAATACAGTATCTACCTATCCATGAATGTGGCATGTCACTCTATTTAGATCTTCTGTAATAACTTTCAGTCAAGTTTTATATATATTTTTCCATATATGTCTTGCACATATTTTGTTAGATTCATTCTGGGACAGTCTTAAGTTTATTACTGCTATTGTAAATTGTAGTTTTTTTAAATTACATTTCCTGATTCTATGTTGATGGTGTGTTGAATTGCAATTGAATTTTGGATGTTGATTTTATGTCTAACAGTCTTGTCTAACTCTTTCATTAAAAAATGTGTGTGCAGATTTTTTGGGTGTTATATGTAGAGAATCTTGTTCTATGCCATTAATGACAATTTTATTTCATTTGCATCCTTATGCTGCCACAGCCTCACCTGTCCTCTAGTTGATTGGGCTTGCTGGGATCTGTGATATGGTGTTGGGTAGAAGGGGTGATGACTGACATCCTTGAATCATTCCTGATTTCAGAGGAAATACCTCTAATTTACCCTTGAAGATGATGGTTTGTAGATTCTTTTCACCAGGTTAAGGAAGTTCCTTCCCGTTCCTAATTTTCTTAAGTTGTTTTCTTTTTTTGGCAAGGGATATTTATTTTTTAGTCATGAGTGGATGTTGAGTTTATCAAATGCTTTTTCTGCAACTGTGGGACTTACCTTCATGTTATTTACAACTGAACGGTGTCACTGTCTGCTCCTTCTCCCGCCGCATGCCCGCTTGGTTGTTCTCTGGCCTCTGCTGCACCCCCGTAATTCCTGGAGAGCACAAAAGCCATCAGTGCAGAGCCCCCCAGCTTCCCCTCCCTGAGTGCTCAAACCTGCTGCCTGGTGCCACGCCCCCTCCCGCCTGTGGCCACAGGGCCTCTCTCCTGCGGCCTCTCTCTCCTTTGCTTGGACCTAGCCCTCTGGGTCCCCTTTGCTCTTTCCAGCTGGCTCCTCAGTGTGTCCTTGCCCACCCTGCTGGAATGTGGGACGTCCTCCTTCACCCCTCCCGACAGCCGAGCCCCTCTCTTCCTTCCCGTGTCCATTGTGTGTCGCTTCATGTGGGAAACCAGTCAGGCCCCTCAGATTAGGTGAGGAAGTGCGTGCTCTTACAGTGCTGAGCAGCTCTCCTTCATAGTGCGGATGGCAGGTATGCGACCAGTAGCATTGATTGGTCGTAGCACTGGTTGGTCGTGGCACTGGTTGGTCGTGGCACTGGTTGGATACGGGGGCTTGTGGGCTAGTGCCTGCCTTCCCCACTGTGTAAGAAGCTCCAGGAGACGGTGCAGTGTTGGTGTGTGTTTCTGGTCTTTGTTGTGCCTGGCACATAGTAGGTCCTCAGGGCGTGTTTACTGACTGACTGAAGGAATGAGTGAATGTGGTTCGGCTGCTCAAAGTCTCTTGTTTTGCTTCTTCCTCTCAGGGGTGTGGTGATAAGTGAGGTTGCCAGAGAGCTGAAGTTTTGCTGTGAATCACATAGGGTGCATAGCATCTGCTACCTGACCTCAGTTTCCTTAAAATCTCGCACAGGGTTAGCACTGTTGAAAACATTTTCAGAACAAGAAGAGCGCTCTGAGGTTAGCTGCTGTGGACCCAGGCCCTGGACGGGCCTCTCGCCCGGCCTCTGGAGCCTTATCCTTCTGTGGCATGGACAGCCCCTTTCTGCTGCAGCGAGCCGCTCTTCTTGCCTTTGACGCTTTCAGATTAGTCCCTCTTTTCTGCCTCTTTGGCTAAATGCTGGCTTACTAGCCGGGGGAACGCGTGAGAGGGCAGAGATGTTTGTCTCAGTCTGGACGGACTGGGGTTTAGATTAGAGAAGATGATCCTGACCCATCCAAGGAAGCAGAGGTTGCTGAGGAGAATGCCGTTATGGATAACTGAAAGGGAGAGTTCTTTTGTCTGTGCTTACTGATCTTGAAAAAGTCCAGGACATTCCTCCAGAGCGTCCTGTGCATTCTCTGCCTTGGTGTTCCTGCTGATCCACCTGTCCGGTTTCCAGAGCTCACTGGACACGATGTGGCTTTGTGGAGAGCGGTGCATTCTTCAGGCACCTGCTTCCAGGCTGCCTTCCTGAGGTTTTGGTAGGAGTGTTTGCTTGTTTATTCTTCTTTTGTTTATTTATACACACTCTTAATCTAGAAAGAACTTAGTTAGGGTGAATAACAAAAATGCTCATAATAGGAGAAGAGAAGATTAAGAGAAAGTCAGGGGAAAGGGAAGATAAAGGGAGGATAAGATGGAGCCGAGGTCGAGAGCAGAGTGCCCACTGGGCATCTGTTCAGTTGCTGGGGGGTGGGATGGACACAAATTGGGAATGGAGCTTCTGCCAGTCCAGGCAAAGGGACACCAGAGTATTATTGTCTGAGTGGAATGCCGAATCTGCAAATGAGAGAGAACGCGTTAAAATCATGCTTGGATAAAAGTGCTCTGTTAGTGCAGAACATTTAGAATTTTGGATGCAAGAACAAGAGTTAAATGTGCCTCGGGCGTTGTGCTCAGAGTCCAGGAGAGCTGAAGGGAGGTTTCCCGAAGCCCAGACCGTGCGCTGGCTGTCCTCACTGGAGGGCCGCCCTGGTAGATGATTTGCAGAGTCTGGGCCACCGGCTTTGGTGCCAGGAGGGTGGGGGTTTGGAAGCCCACCTTGGCTGTGGGTCCAGGGCTCCCGGAGAAGGAGCGCAGGGAAGCCTCTGAGGCCCTTGGATTTCAGGGATTTTGAAGATGAGAGAAAAAGAGAAACCGATGTTGGAGAGTTAAAGTAAGGACGGAAGAGAAGGCAGGAGTGGTGTCAGGGCCTGAGGCGTTCTCAGCAGAGGTCTTCCACCAAAAGATGCGGAGAGAAACCTGCCGGAGGTCACAGAAGTTGTTTCCTGTTGCTGCACCTTTACAAGCAGGGACGAGGGCATCAGGCCAAGTGTGCTCAGGCAGATGCGCGGATACCAAGAAGTGAAGGGAGGCTGCCCCATGTGAGTGTGGGGCCCGGTGCAGCTCCAGGCCAGGGCTGTGCGGCTGTGAGGTTGGAGTGGAGAGCCTGGCTCTCATCAGAGGGACCCTGTCCTCCATCGTACCTGTTGGCTGGGGAGCCAGCCGCGTCTTTTCTGGGGCAGTGTTTTCCCTGCATCTTCCAGAAAAGCAGCAAGGTGGATGAAGAGCCACGGAGCCCTGCATTTGCAAAGTGGGGCCACTTAGACCGTCCTTTTGCTGTTCATTAAGAGTCCGTTAAGTGCAAGGCCCCAGCCACCCTGGGCCACACGCGGCAGGATGGAGTGTCCAGGACCAGGGTGGGCAGACCTCTACGGGAGAGAGCACCTCGGCTTGACGGGTCCGTCCGTGTGAGAGAGCACCAGGCCATGGTGACTGTAACGGGACAGTGCCTGCAGCCACAGGGACAGAGACAGGGACAGTACCTGGGCCACGGGGCAGCCCTGGCAGTCTTGGGCCACGCAGGTGGCACCCCTTGGTGGTGGACCTTGGGGAGGAGGGAGGAGGAAATGACCCCAGAGGTTTGAGGGGCTGCGGGGCCTGTGGACTGTAACCTTCCTGACATGCTGTCACTCAGAACTTGTTGGCACTGTTTTTCTTTTTGTGATTTCGTTTAAGTGACAAAGTGTTTCTAATGCTAATTTAAGGAACTGTAAATAGTGTCCCAGGATGCATCTTCTGCTGGGATGTAAACACCCTTAGGTGTATCTTGATCCTATTTTTTCATCTCATAAGTACGTAACTCAGCACGCACATCTAACTTTTACATAAGTTGGTCATGTGTGTTGTTTTGCAGTTGTCTTTCACATCAGGGACACGCGTCCCCGCCAGCACACAGGTGGACTGCATTCTTTTTGCTGGTGCGTGGTGTCAGTGGTGTGGACGCGGCCAGTTGGCCTCCCCGTCCACTGCTGGGCGAGTGTCCCACTGCACAGAGACCCAGAACTGCAATCACTGGGTCAAGGGACGCGTGACCACATTGGTGCTGCCAAAAAAGACCCTCCCAGAAGTGTGCCCTGCCCCCACTCTGTGCAGGGTGGATGACAGAAATGAGCTAACCTTGCGCTTGTCTGGTGGGTAGAAACCGTCACCTCGTCGAGACTCCTGCCTGCTAGTAAGGTTGGGTGTCTTTGCTGTTGCTGGCCCTTTGTGTTGCTTTTGGGAATTGCTTGATACGTTTTTTTGACCAATTTTTAAAGTAGGAAGGCGGTTCTGGTTACTGGCAACTTAGTGAAATTTTTGGGCAAAATTTTGTTTTCAGAAATTCAGAAACTCTAAACCTGTCCATTACAAAATTTCAACCTGTATGGACATGTTTGATGTAAGGAAAGACCCCCCCCCCCCGCCTCCGCCCCATTCTCATTCTCATTTTCCAGCCCATCCTGTGGGGACCAGTTCTGCCAGGGTGTGCGCCTGTGTGCATGGGTGCGTGTGCACACATTAGTGAGTACTAAACTCAGCGTCTGAGGAGTTCAAGAGGACACACTGCTGTCCTAAGTTTCATCAAGACCTGGAAAGTCGCCGAGTCGAGTGAGAGGTTTAGCAGTCATGCGTCGGGTCCTGAGCCTCAGGCCGTTTTCTGCTCTGACCCTGAACCAGTGTACGGTTTGCCAGATGTGGGGCGCGAGGCCGACTTGAAGGCCAGAGAAAGATGGGAGGGATCTGGCTGTGAGAGGGCTTTTTGGTTTTTTGTTTTAGTCCCACATCTCTGGTATTTTTTCTCATCTGTAGCATTCGAAAGCGTTGGCGGCACAAGAAATCAGCTCCTTTTGTCCGCCCTGGTGGGCGCAGCCCTGGCCACTGATTCTACTTCCCTGGCCATCACCCTCACCCTGACGTGTCTTGTGTGCACCTGGCCTGAGGGGTGTGGTTTGAATTAATTTTCTCTTCTCTGAACATCAGATAACAAGACAGCTATGCTATTGACTAATTTTCCACTAAGATGGCCATGCCCACGCCTACTGAGGTGACAGCGGAGCGTTAGGAGTGGCTCCCAGTGCTCGTGCCAGAGGAAGGCTCAATCCAGACCACCCCTCACGGAGCCGGGGCACCAATGGGCCACGGAACGGCGATTTTTAAGAAAAGGTCATAAGGCACAGTGCTAGGCGGGGGAGTTTTTATTACTAGGTATTATTAAATGACTGGACAATCACTTTAGCATTTCAGGGCTATTTTAAATTTTGTGTCTATGTACACCGTAAATCTAAGTTAATATTAGACTTTTATGTAAAAAAGCTATGCTCTGTAGTTTTTGGATGATGTAACATCTGTGACCTTAATGCCATTTACTACATCTGTTCAGTTGAAGGGCCTTGAAACTCTGGCTGTTGACACGCTGACTGGCGCACAGGCTGCTCTCTCCTTGCTCTTGCAGGTGTGGCGTGAGTTTCCTAGCAGCTCCTTGGTGCTTGGCCTGGTGGCCCCGAGGCCTCCCCTGTGTGCTGTCACATTTGCCTTTCCTGGATTGTCCTGCTCTGCCCTCTGCCTGCGCACCCACCTCACCTTTATGTGATTGTACCCCACAGCACTCTGTTCTCCCCTCTTGTCTAGCCCCTGGGCCGGCCCCTGGCCCCTGTCGGTCATCTGTTTTATGTCTGTGTTCTCTACTAGACTGTCCGTGCCTGGAGGCCAGGAGTGGGTGCGTGGGAACTGACTGAGAACGTGTGTGTCTGTTGGGTGAAGATAGCAGGATGCCTGCTACTGGGGGCTCGTGCCCAACCAAGCTCCTGGGTGCGTTAGGGTTGCTAGGAACACATCTGTTTACTTTGCCCTCGCCCTCCCTGCCCTCCCCACAAACCAAGCTCATTTCACCTAGATTTGCATCTCTAGATAGCAAAGCATTTTCCACCTCCAGTTTTTATTTTGAAAAATTTCAGACTTAGAAGACTAACACAGTGAACACCTAAGTACTCTCCCCTAGATTCCCCTATTCCTGACAGTTTTATCAAAGCTGTTTAATCTGTAGCTGATGTGAGGTTGGTGTTTAGAGGTATGAGCCTGTACCTGTGTTACACTGTTGGAGTCATTAGGCAAAGGGCTGTGTGGCTTCCATGTCTTAGATGTGCAGCTCACCATGGGGAAAGATGTCTGTGGGTGGATGTCAGCAGGTTTAGGTGAGAGTTCATGACAGGGGTCTACTTCCAGTCTAGGCTGGCTTAACAGAAATGTGCGCACACACACACAAATTGCGTATTACATGTAAATACATTCATATGTTAATAATTTCTTAATCTTACCGAAGTATGTTAGTCATTTAAAGTTAACTTGTACTTAAAGGGCATATTGGGGCCCAGAGCAGCCCTGGTGGGACGAGGGCTATAACCACCTGTGCAGCTGGCAGTGAGAACTGCGTGGCTCCGTCCGCTGCCTGTCGCTCTGAGCGTTCTCCACTTAGCACGTGCGGGAGGCCAGAGCAGGCCCTGTTCAGGAGTCCAGGGCCTGGGGTCCAGTCCTCTATCCCGTGCCTCGGGGAGCCCCGACTGCAGGAATGGAGCGCAGGGAACCCCGCATGTGGGCAGGGCCTGTGCTTACTTCATGAAGAAGGAGCGACAGTGACACAGCTCCGAAACCCACCGTGAGGTTTGACAACTTGGAAGATGCCACGGTCCCTGCCGGAGGAGAGTGTCCTTGCAGGCTCTCTTTAGGAGCCCGTTCCCATCACTTGGAATGCCAGGGTGCAGGCGAGGGGAAGCAGCTCACCAGCAGGAGTGAGGGGCCAGGGCAGGTGTTTCCTGACCACTGCTTCTCTCTTGTGTCAGTAGGATAATGCTGTGCCCACCGTCGTAGGCCCAGGGCATGGCAGATAGTCAGTGTTTAATGAATCTGTGACTTAGATGTTTGTAAAGTGAGATTAGTGGTTTTTTAGTAAACCAATGCAGAAAATTATTTATTGGCCGAATACGTTTTATCCTGCTCTGAAGACACGGAGACGAAGACAGTTCTGGGAATAAGGGTTTTGTGGTCTGCAGGAGGAGAAATGCAGCGTGTGGGGAATTGAGGGCCTGGGGCGGGCACAGGGCGTGCCCGCACGCTGACATGTTGTGGGCTCCCTGACCTGCTCTTGGACTTGTTCCTTCGTGCCGACGTTTGCGGGCCACCTGTCACAGTGCTGCCCCCAGGCAGCTCACGTGGAGAGGGGAGACAGACGTTAGGGGCAATTGCATCCGGGACAAATGCTGCGGCAGAGCTAGAGAGAGGCTGGCTTGCCCAGGGAGGGCCGGGCAGGTTCTCCTGAGGACGCGGGGCTTGAGCTAGCTCCGGACGATGAGTGGGGTTAGGAGGCGACTGGGAAAGAAGGAATGTTCTAGGTGGGGGCCCTGTGGCGGGCAACAGGGTCTGTGGCTAGCTTCTATATGCTGCGAGGTGAGACTGCAGGAAGAGGTGGGGGCTGCCCTGCTGGGCTTGGAGGCCACCATAGGGAGGATGGCTTTACCCCGGGAACTGTGGGACGCCACCGAAAGCTTTGTGGCAGGAGGGTTTCCAGAAGAACACTCTGTTGTGATGGGAGATTCGTCGAGGTTGTTGCGTGTGTCAGTAGCTCATTCCTTCTCACCTGTAATTACTTTTCCGTTGTATGGACGTATCAGAAATCGTTTGACCTTCCATCTAATCGTGTACTTTCAGGTTGTTTCCAGTTTTGGGCTCTTACAGATAACGCTGCTATGAATAACTCGTGTGTAAGTCTCTGTGAGGGTATATTCTTTCTTTTCTCTTGGTGTATGCCTAGGAGTGGAAGGCAGGATCAGGGGTGTGTTGAACTTCTTAAGAAACTGCAGAATACGTTCCCACCAGCAGCATTTGAGAGCTCTAATTCCAGCACACTCCAGTTAGAGGTGGCCAGTCTTTACCTCAGCCATGTAGTGGGTTGTATAATGGGATCGCACTGTGGATTGAATTTGCATTCCTCTAATGACTAATGATGTAGCATCTTTTCATGTACTTATTTGCCATCTGTATATCTTTTTTGGTGAAGTGTCTATTCAAATCTGTTGCCCATTTTTTTGTATCAGGTTGTTTATTTTCTTATTATTGAGTTTTGAGAATTCTGTATATGTTCTGGATACAAGCCCTTTATTAGATATATGCCTTACAGAGATTTTCTCCCATCCTGTGGCTTGTCTTTTCATTCTCTTAGCAGTGTGTTTTTTTTTTTTTTTTGTGAGGAAGATCAGCCCTGAGCTAACATCCATGCTAATCCTCCTCTTTTTGCTGAGGAAGATTGGCTCTGAGCTAACATCTATTGCCAATCCTCCTCCATTTTTTTTTCCCCAAAGCCCCAGTAGATAGTTGTATGTCATAGTTGCATATCCTTCTAGTTGCTGTGTGTGGGATGCGGCCTCAGCACGGCCGGAGAAGCGGTGCGTTGGTGCACGCCGGGGATCCGAACCCGGGCCGCCAGTAGCAGAACGCGTGCATTTAACCGCTAAGCCACGGGGCCAGCCCCCAGCAGTGTGTTTTGAAGAGCTTAAGTTTTTAATTTTGGTGAGGTCCAGTTTATCAATTTCTTCTTTTATGGATTGTGTTTCTGGTGTTGTATCTAGAATACCTTTGCCTAACCCACGGTCACAAAGATTTTTTCCTGTGTTTTTCTTCCAGAAGTTTTAGAGTTTTAGGGCTTAAATTTAGGTCTAGGATCCATTTTTTTTAATTGATGTTTTAATAGTTTATAACATTGTGAAATTTTTGGTTGTACATTTTTGTTTTGTCCATCACCATATACATGTCTCCCTTCACCCCTTGTGCCCACCCCCTACTCCCATTGCCCCTGGTAACCACAATACAGTTTTCTCTGTCCATTTGTTGGTTTATATTCCACATATGAGTTAGTAGGATCCATTTTGAGTTGATTCTGGTGTGTGGTGTGAGGTATGGATCCAAGTCAACAGTCTGTATGTGGATGCCCACACACCCCCTATACACCCCCCACGCACCCCCACGTGTTGAAAGATTGTCCTTTTCCCGCTGAATTGCCTCTATGCCTTTGCCGAAAATCAGCTGTCTGTGTATGTGCAGGCCTGTTTCTGGACTCTGTTCTGTTCCATTGATCTGTTTGTTTACCTTTAGGCCAATACTACACCATCTGGATTACTGTAGCTTTCTTGTACATCTTGGAAACAGGTAGTGTTGGCCCTCTGGCCTTGTTGTTTCTCATAGTTGTTTTGGCTACTCTGGGACGTTTGCATTTCTATATGATTTTTAGAATCAGCTTGTCTGTTCCCACACAAAAAGCTGCCGAGACTTAGATGGATTGTATTACATCTGCAGATCAATTTGGGGAGAGTTGACATCTTAACGATACTGAGTTTCCTTACCCTTGAGCAAGGGATGGTAAATCTCGTCACTTATTTAGGTCTTCCTTAATTTTCTTCAGCAGTGTTTTGTAGTTTTCAGCGTATGCTAGGATGAATTAAAGTTTATGACTTTACAACAGCATCTGAGGTGTGCAGGGAGCTGCAGATGCTGGACCACATATTGGGTCAAAAGCTTTATCTTTAGCTAAATATTCAGAAATGCAATAATGTCAGCACCCCCAGCACTTCAGCAACAGCATTTTCTCCTGTGCTGTTCTTGCTTTAAGTCGTAAATTGGCTCCTGTAAAAACGAAAAAGAAAACATTTGGCATAGTGGTAAACAGGTTGCCCTATGTGGGTACTGTTACAACACGGATGCCTGCTTGAAGAAATAGGACAAGGCTTCCAGGAGAAAAGTGCGCCAGATTCTGGTGGCCCTTTTCCACACTCGAGGTTGTGTCCGTGCTTGCTGGTGGGTCCTGCACCACTGTCTGGTGGCACATCAGGGGCCGAGAGTGCGAGTTTACCAGAAAGGATGGTCAGGGTTGTGCATTTTGTGGGCGATAGTGAGGAGAAGTGTCCTCAAAGTAGGGGGTAAGGTCGTGACCCTGACCTGCTGCTCTTAAGGAGGGAAACCCGAGAACCACTGGTGGATCGCGCATGAATCCTGTGTGAGTCGGGGTCCTTTCAAAGGTGGCACCACGGCAGCGACACGGCCTGGTACAGTCGGTGCGCTCTGTTCCCTCCCTCCGTAGGTTTAGGGAGGGTGAGTGTGGTGCCGGAAGGACACAGGAGCCCCTTACTCACAGGTCTTAACGCTGCCAGCTTTTCTGGAGTCACAGCTCTGCAGGTTTCATCACTTTTTGGGGGGTAATATGAAAGACTAAGAGCCCTGAGAATAAAAGGAACATGTAGGCCGTAATTTAAATCAGCTTTACTGGTGTCTGTATTGGCATCTTCTGGAGTCTACTGCCGTTGGAGGACTTGGGGGACCCTGTCCTGGGGGAGGGGAGCCTCTGGGCAGGCGGGGGGAGGTGGTATGGCGGGAGGGCTGTGTCACGCCTTGGCCAGTCGCTGTTCGCCTGGGCTCTTGGCCCCGTGGACCCTCCTCTGTCCACACTCCTCCTCCTTCTGCCAGCTGCAGCCTGGGGCCAGCAGGTCCCTGTCCGACCGGACGGTCCTCCTCAAAGCCTCTCCGAGCTCTTCTGAGCGGTTGGGAGGCGCCGCACAGTGTGCAGTGCTCAGTGTGAGTTCTCCAGCTCTACTTCAGACTGCGCCTTGGCGGTGTGTTCTCTACTTCTCTTGATTCCGGCTTCTTTAGTGTCAGCATTGGGGTTTGGGGGTTGGGTTCATTTTGCACATGTCTAACTGGGGAGGTTTGCCTTTTGTACTGTTTTGGCAGACTCTCAGTGAGGTCTGACAGGTGATAGCACTAGAGACCCCCACAGAGATGAGAGTGAGGGCAGAGGTCTGGTCCCTCTGACCTGGGCTGCCATTCCCTGCTCATGTCCCTGCAGCCCGGGCCATTTTCCTGGACGAGGTGCCCTCCCAGGCCGGGGGAGCCTCTGAGCTAAGGTGGAAGGACAAGCTTGTGTGAAGGGCTGTCACAGGCGAGGTCAGGGGGACGCAGTGCACAGCCCCTGGTGCCGACTCCTGAAGGTTGTGCTGAAGAGCGTTTTCTCGGAAGTGATGTCTTCCCGATGGAGGTTCCCAGACGAGTCGAATAATGCCTGTTTAATTTGTAGTGTGGCTTTGGCTGACCTACATTTTGGTTAAAAATATAGTAAAAAATGTTGGTATGAGAGGGATTAGAAAAACCATGGCACTGTAAGAGCACTTGAGTTTATCTTGAACTCTGGTGCTTGAGTGCGGGTAGGATCCATTCAGTCTTCAAGAACTAGTGGTGGTGCTGGCGCTGAGGTGAGGGACGTGGTCCCCCACAGAGCTGGGGGGGCCTCTGCCTGCTGCACGCTCCACTTCCCGCCCTGGAAGCTCCTCGGCCTCCCGGACAGGCTGGTTGTATGAAGGAGCACGTGGAGGCTCAGTCACTGCCAATCGGCGCAGCCTTAGAACTGCGCGTCGTGATTCTAAGACCTGAGCTTTCACAGTAACGAAGAATAGAAGAGAGCCTAAGTCTTCACCAACAAGGAAATTATAAATACATTTTGGATGAAATATTATGTAGCCACTGAAAATTATGTTTTTGAAGAATGTTTAATGACGTGGAAAATGCTTATGATACAAGAAGTGAAAAGAAGAAAATGGCAAACTGAATATCACAAAATGATCTCAATTTTCTTACAGTTATCAGAACACATATGTTGTACGTATGCACATAGGATAGAGAGTGGAAAGAGACATTCAGCCCTATTAACCAAAGCAGGTAGGATTTCAGGAGATTTCTATTTTCCTTGTATGTCACTGCATTTCTCAAGTTTTCTATCATGAACACTTATTTCTGTACTAAGAAAGATATTAAAATTATTAGAAACGAAAATCTAAGTTGTTTCTGTCTGCTGGATCTAGCTGCATCATGATCGTTGCTCGTGCAGTTGGCTGC
Source organism: Ceratotherium simum simum (assembly GCF_057802395.1). Lineage (NCBI taxonomy): Eukaryota > Metazoa > Chordata > Mammalia > Perissodactyla > Rhinocerotidae > Ceratotherium > Ceratotherium simum. Next base: position 2,070,870 of record NC_141920.1, read on the forward strand.
TTTTGGTTTCAGAGTGTCCTGAGTGGAGGGCAGGGGAGACGACGAGGGCAGAGGGAGCAGTGGGTGGCGCTGTGGGGTGAGGGCCTCTGGTGCCGGGAGGGTGGCTGCATCAGGAGGCAAGGCCCAAGTCCATGGCTCCTGGCCGTTCTTGTTAGCTGCCTTTGGGAATTGACCTCTTGGCCTGGAATTGACCACATTGGCCAGATTCAGTGAATCTGAAGGGTCTTTTGAAATGGAAGTTGTGTTTACTGTGGCAAGCTTGGCTTTCTCCTTCCTCATTGGAGGGTCTGAATGAGTATGGCCCAGTATATATAGCCCTCCTCTCAGTCACCATTGAAACGAAACTGCCAGGGTGTGTGGGTGGTGTGGGTTTTAGGTGCATTTGTGAGGGAAGGCGCTGTGGTATGCCACGCAGCTGCTGCTGGGTGTTCTCGGAGAGATCACTCACCGTCGGCCTCGGTGGCCCTGTCTGTGAGGTGGGTCCCCTTCCTTGAGCCGCCCCTTGCGTGCGCAGAGGCATAGTGATGGGGCCGGGTGGGATGGACGTCCCCAGGCCGTGGTGCTGCGTGTATTGCAGGTGATTACTTCTTCATGACCTTTCATCTGAAATTCGTTAAGTTACGTTTTGAGACAAAGTTGTGTTTCTTTGCCTTTGCATGAATAGATGCTGTACAGTTATTTATCTGTTTGAAATGAGTGACTATAACCAGAGTTTACAATATCCAGAACCATGATAATGTCCTTAAAATGCAGCATGTGATGCAGCGGTTGGTGTTCTGATTATCCACCGGCTATCACGTGTGTGTCCGACTTCTCTTTTGGTCCAAGTCAGTGGCTGTAGTACACCGTCCCCCCACACAGCGCCTACCCCATGTGCACACACTTCCCTCTGCCCGAGGGGCCCGTGGCCGTTCGCGGTCGTTGGGGCATCGTTGTAGCACTTGGTCATGTGGAAAGCATCCTGGCTGCCCGTATGTCCAGCTGTGTCTGTCAGTTTTCTCGCTCGTCCTCTTCTGTGCCCGCTCGGAGATATCTGCAGTGCTGAGCCCGGTCAAGCAACCTGCTTGAAGTCACACAGTCACTTCTGGGCGAGACTTTGATTCCTTCCCCCACTGTTGTTCTCACCACCAGCACATTGCACGGTGAACAGTATCTACTTTCTTACACCTTTACTTCTTTAGCATTTTAACCACAATTCTATTTCATCAATATTTATTATTTAGATATTCCTTTAAATTTCTATAGATGTAATTTTTTAAGCAAAAAAGCTTCTGATAATTAGAGTATATGTATCAACAAGTTTGAAATTGGGATCTTGAGCCATAGGTACTGTGGAAGCCTTCTTTACCTCGTTGCCCTGCCATTTGTGGGCTCTTGGCTCCTCAGCTGCGTTGACTGTGCGGCTCAGAATTCCTAAGAGGAAGGAGCGGGGGTGAGTGAGTGATGGATGAACAGCTGGGTTTGAGAGGATGGCATCGGGAGGTGTTTACCAAGCTTTCTCTTCTGGGGTCCCCAGCACACGCGTCGACTTGGGTGAGTGGCTGCGCAACTCTGGTGGTCGCATGGCCGTCTCAAGCTGCCCCCTCGCCAGCCAAGCCTTTCCTGAGTGTTGTGTGCACTTGTTAGCCGGGGTGTTGACATCCCTTTCAGTGATGAGCCTTCCAGGCCTTTCTCTCGTCTGTGTTAACAAGCTCCAAGGTTTTGGAGGTTTCAGCAGAGTGAGCTATTTGCAGCAGCTGGGCTTTTTTTTTTCTTTCTTCTTTTTTTTTTTGGTGAGGAAGATCAGCCCTGAGCTAACATCTTATGCCGATCCTCCTCTTTTTGCTGAGGAAGATTGGCCCTGGGCTAACATCTGTGCCCATCTTCCTCTGCTTTATATAGGACGCCGCCACAGCATGGCTTGATAAGCAGTGTGTGAGTGCGCGTCTGGCATCTGAGCCTGTGAACTGTGGGCTGCGAAGCGGAGCGTGCGAACTTAACCGCTTCGCCGCTGGGCCGGCCCCGTTTTTTTTTTTTTAAGCATGGTTTATTTTAAAAGGGATGTTTTGGAGGGAAGCTCTCTTAATGGGCATAAATGTGGTTCTTTTGGATGAAGAATTGTAGAGGCAAACCCCGGGGGGGAGGCCTCACTGTTATTTCTTGATGTCGTGATGGGTGTTGAAGGAGCTGGGACCCAGCACTTCAGAGACGTCTCAGACTTCCCAGACGGCTCCAACTCCTGTTTGGTCTGGGAGGGAAAGCCTAACGAGACTGTCGTGATGGCCAGCAGGAGGTTTGCAGGCTTGCTCTCTCTTTTTCGAGAGTACCGCTTTTAGCTCCCCTTGAGGGGAGGATGGAGAGGCTGCAAGCGAGGGAGACGCCCGGGTGTCTCCGAGGTTTGGCCAGCGTGGGTATGGCGATGGCTGGTTTCTTGTCCGCTCTGTTTGCAGCCGGTGCGTGCGGCACTGGGCCGTCTGCTGAGGCCTCACTTGAGGACGGGTGTGGTGTTGATAGCCCTGCTCTGCAGCCCCGTCACTGACTCTGTTATGGGAAGGGAATGTCAAGTCAGACAGTTGAGTTACCGTTTCTCATGGAATCCATGATACAGTTGGTTGCTGGTTTTTGAGCTAAGATGAATGCCAAACCTGATGACAGGATCTGCTTTCGTGATTGAGCTCAAGCACTGTGAAGCGTGAGTGACTGTCCCTGTCCTTGTGTCTCTGTGCTGTGGGTGTCCCAGGTCCCCGTGGGCACAGCACTGCCCCTGCATCCAGGAGGGCTGTGAGGAGTGCTGTGTCTCTTAGGCCCAGCCAGCCCATGTGGACAGGAGAAGAGAGGGGGTCGAGAGGCCAAGCTGCCCACCTCCAGAGATGGAAGTGGGAGTCGGGGTGGAGTGACTTGCTTGAGGTCTGAGGTCCGAGGCCCCTGCCATGACCTCTCCCCAACACCTGTCTCCTGGTGAACTTGGCCACATGCAGGGTGGCGTGAGCACTCGGCAACCTGTGTGGGGGAGAGCGCGTGGCTGTGGGGACTTGTGCCAGGCCCTCGAGGTCCCTGCGCCCGGCCTCCTCATCTGGAAAGTAGGTACATGGCCATCCGGGCCAGCGTGGGGTGGCCGTGGGGCAGACTGTGGCATGCAGGAGCTTTGCTGCCTGGCTTATTTATCAAAGGGAGGCTCAATTGCTGTTAGACTTCCACGAAAAAAACCTTTTACAGTGTTTTCATCCTGCGTACCATCTTTACGGGCAATGTGTTTAGAGTTCAGTGACTGTATGTTTTACAACTTCTCCTTTTCTCCTTTCAGAGCTGTGGGGCTCCCCTCTGATAGGGTCAGTGCCTTCATCAGCTCTCTGGGGTGGGGCACATTTCCTGACGCCAGCTCTCCTTTATCCCCAGGTATGGTCCTCGTGCGGAGTGAGAATGGGCAGTTGTTGATGATTCCTCAGCAGGCCTTGGCCCAGATGCAGGCCCAGGCCCACGCCCAGGCCCAGCCTCAGACCACCATGGCACCCCGCCCTGCAACCCCCACCAGCGCCCCTCCTGTCCAGATCTCTACCGTCCAGGTGAGTGCACGCCCTCACCCCACCACGCCCACCCTCGGGGAGTCTAGCCGGCGTCCTTGAGGGCTGAGGGGGGCGGCAGTGCCGCTTTCGAGGACCGTCCTGTTGTCCACCGTCGGGGTGACTGACGTTGGTGTGAAGGACTGCACTGCTCTGAGGGGCCAGGCCCCACGTCCATGCACAGCAAAACTGTGGATCCTGGCCCATTCCCTTCTCTCCTGTGACTTCACCTCCCTGTGCCTCAGTTTCCTCTTCTGCAAAGTGGAGATTCTACCTAGTACATACCTCATAGGGCTGTTATGAGGGCCGAGTTAAGACATTTGAAGTGCTGAGAGTAGTGGAGCAGAGTAAGCACTGAGTGTTAGCTATTGTTATCAGGGAGGCGTGCAAGAACTTGACAAGATTATGTTAAATAGTGCCCTCTGCCTCCCCCACCATGCGTGGATATCTAAGCCTTGAGGGGTTAGCGCCCTGACCCCTGAGATTGTGGCGGGAGGACCGGTTCTGATTCTTGAAGCCGAGTGCCCGGGACATGCCCCTCCCCCAGCACGCGGCGTTTCTTGTCCATCTCATCATTCCCACTTGGGTGCGTGTCAGCACGTTACCTGCTTCTGCTCTGTCTCCTGATGCCTTTCTCTCTGGTGCTGTAATTCTGAGCTATTCTCAGCTATTCTGAGCGAGTTGGCTGGTTAGTAACTAAAGTGGAGACAAGAAAGATCTTGACAACTTTCTCCTGTGATTTCAGCTGTATTCCCTCTGGAGTTGATGCCCCTACACTGTAGACCGAGGGCATGTCTGTGCTAGGAGACTCACAAAGCACCCCCCTGCCCCTTGACGGAATATCTGAAACAGCTCAGAACAGTGTTTTCAGGGTCTGCAGAGCTCTGTTAAGTGAGATGCAGATGTGAGATATTTGCGGCTCCACTTTAACTGTTGGTAGTACTGCCAGCATTTTTGCTGTCCGTCTCCTTTCATACCCACTTCAGTGTCGCCTCGCTCAGGCCTTGAGCCCTCCTTCCATCCGGGGTTAAGGTGTCAGTGGGCCACCTGGACCACTGTCTCCTTTATTTCCTCTTCTGTAGCACTGTGACCCATCTTTAGACCCAGGGGACACATGCTTCTTATTACCTTCGTCACTTTCTTAGTGGTCGTGAACAGGATCACAAGAAGTCTGCACAAGGACTGATTTCCCAGCTATGTGCATTCTTTAAAGACCATTTTTGGTAGACTTTGTTAAAGGAGTCTAAAGATTTTGATCATACACTTTTATTACTTTGGTAAGAAAAGTTTAGAATTAGGTGGCTTCATTGAAAATTGTGAGTAAACTGGTAGGCACACTTGAGTATACTCGTGCCGTATTCAAGATTGATGTTTGGGTGCTCTGGGTGGCGGGGAATTAACTTTCACTTGTCGATCCTTTTAGATGACTCTTACCTATTTTTCAGGCACCTGGGACCCCTATTATTGCACGGCAGGTGACCCCAACGACCATAATTAAGCAAGTGTCTCAGGCCCAGACGACGGTACAGCCCACCACAGCATTACAGCGGTCGCCCGGAGTGCAGGTGAGACCGCGGCTTGGGCAGTGTCCGTGACACCGAGATCAGGCCTCTCGAGTTGGGATGTTGCACGCTGAGTTGAGTTTAGGGTGGAAGACTCTCGTCAAGAAAGTGTTTTCTCTCTGACTACTAACACAGAGTAGGTCAGGGTTCCTTTTCTTTAAAGCCACACGGAATTTAACACCAGCAGCACTTTTAAAAGCTTCCCACTATGTGAGAAGCGTAATTAAAAATATCACCGTATTAGTATTTGATTGTGAGGCATCTCTGAAGCAGGAACAGTCTGTAGTGTGGACAGTTTGGGTGTGGGCCTGTCTACTGCAAGTGCACTCATGCACTGTGATGGTAGCGCTCGTGTGAGCATCAAGTCCCCGACACTGTTCCTACTGTTCACGTGTGTTAATTTGTGTAGGTCTCACAACACCCTCTTACTGATGAGGCATTGACAAGCGAGGTGTGAGAGCTTCTAGAACTTGCTCTTGGTCTCAGCCAGCGTAGTCTCGGAGTTTGCACGCTGGTCGCCAGGCTGCACTGCCTCCCTGTGGCCTGTGTGCTTCCCCTTCGGTAATGAAGCGCTTCCAGAATCTCCCCATCAGCTGTGGTGGGGTTGGTGTGTTGGTTTGTCCTTTAAATAGTGTTTTAAGCTGTGGGAAGGGAGAGTGTTCTGGAGCAGGTGCTCTCTATTGGCGGGTTTTGATGCTCCTGACAGCTCAGCCTCTGGTCTGTAAAGCTGAGGAGAGGGGGCCGTGCACTGGCCAGGCTGGCCCCTTCCGTTACAGAGGAGAAGACCCCCGGTCAGGGAAGCAGCCTGCTCTGGCCGCCAGGTTGCAGCAGCCGGAAGCAAAGTGGTTCAGAGCTGTTCCTGTTCTTAAGGTGTTTGTGAGCGTCCATCTTTAGTAAATGCAGGTTAGCCACGTGCAGTGTTAGCTATTATAATACTTAGTCATCTGTTGTAAATACAGCGTTAGCCACATTTTATTAGGTGTCTGCCATGTGCCAGGACTGCGCTTCGATGCGTTGCTAATTTACGTGTAACCCCCCTGCAGTGCTGCGGGGTAGGAGCTGTTCTCCTTTTCCAAATGAGGAAACTGAGGCTGAGAGGTGGTGTGCACCAGCTGGTTGGTAGAGGGCCCCGGGACCACCCCAACACCAGGCTCTCTCCACTCTCCCTGAATCTCATCTTGGTTGACCTTTTGCTGTCTGCAGTGGGTGACATTGCTCTTTGAAACAGCTGGCGGAGCAGTTCAGTCCCCAGTGAACGAGAGCTACAGCTGCGGTCGTTTGCACCTGTCAGGAGCGAGTGCCCAGGAGACGGCAGCTTTCCCGGGACACAGTCTTTCAGCCCCGAGTTCAATCTGGGTGGCGCATCTGAATTTCAGTTATAGTGAATGGCGATTTTTCTGAGAAGGTAGTGAAGCTCATAGTCAGCTTTTCCTTCAAATTTAGTGGAAGATGAAATTTTAAAATAGGTAGACACAATCTCGATATTGTCTAGGTGAAATATGTCTTCATCCAGCCAGTAGAAGTCAATGTGAGGAATAATTTCGATGCAGGAATACTCCCAAAGGGTGAGGAGTGCCCTGGATAGTTCTGAGTGTCCAGAGGCAGCTCCACTGTTCCCCCCTTGCTGCCTGGAGATGGCTGCTTGGTTTGTTCTTTTACGTTTCCTGCATTTGAAGTTTTTTATTTGATGTTTTCTAGTTACAAAAGTAACAATGCTTAATGCTACAAGTAAAAGAAGACACAGTTTTTAAAGGAAAAGTCCATCATCTCCTCCAACTCACACTCCTCTCCTGAGACCAGTGTCCACAGCCTGGGGGTCACTTTGGGAAACCTTAGAGACCTCTGGAAGCGTGGTGGTGCCAGTTGCAGCGGCCGGCCTGCCTATAGTGCCCTCAGAGTGCCCCTGACGGCACGGGTGGGCAGGCAGGACCAGTCGTGCTCAGGGGCTACACTGCCCCCTACTTTCAGAAGTGGTAAGAAAGTAACGTTTAAAAAATGAGAGAGAAAATGTTGAAGGCTAAATTTATAAATTGGAAAAGTACTAATTAAAAAAACTCAATGAACATTTGTGTCATGATTATTTGGGTAGAATAGAAATCGCAGGAATTTGACTAAGCCAGCAGTTTGAGCTGCCTGAGTTGTTGAGTGACGTGTAGCTGTCCATGTGCTTGAGTATATTTGTTTAGCAAAGTAACCCCTCCCAGCTAACACTGACTACCCGTTGATTCTCAAATCTGCCCTGAAAACCCCCTTTTCATGATGTTTCTTGATGAGACTTGCTTTTGGAGAGCAAGGAAAGGTCGTTCTGGTGGCGGAGGGGGAGGCAGGGACCCCCCACCCCCACCCCCCGATCTGACCCTGGTACTTCCCCCGCAGGAGGACAGCCCATGTGGATGTGAGGTCTTTGCCCTTCTTGTCACCAGCCTCTCTCTGTAAACCAGATGATGGATTTTTCAGTTGTAGTTTCTCTGTTTTGTTTTTTTAATTTCTGAGAGATGGGATCTGGTTTAGTTATTAAAAGATAATTTCTCCTGGTCACCATGTGACTTAAGATCGACTTCTGACAGCCAGGTTCTTTCCGGCGATTGGCTTCATTTCTGTTAGTTTTTGCTGCGGGTGCAAAATATTGCTTCCTCAGGTGTGTGAGACTGCAGTCTCAGGGGTGTGGTCTGTCATGGGGTCTTCCGTGGGCCCTTGAGGGTGCCTGTCCCACCAGCACACACTTGTCCAGCAGGGCGCCGCCTGCTGCGGGGAGTCTCATTTTCTTTCGTGGGACATGAAGGCGTTGTCCCCATAGCCTCTATTTACCTCGTGTTTTGGATTCTCGTAGCCTCAGCTTGTTCTGGGTGGTGCTGCCCAGACAACTTCCCTCGGGACGGCGACGGCTGTTCAAACGGGGACACCTCAGCGAACGGTCCCAGGGGCCACCACCACCTCCACAGCTGCCACGGTGAGTACCGCCTCGCCACGCCTCTCACCACCTGCCGGTCACAACACGGAGCCTGGAGGCGCCCTGGTCCACATCTGCCCGCACGCCGTCACCTCCCTTTCCTCCCAAGGGCCTGGGAGCTGCTTGGGACCGGCACAGGGGAGCTGCGGCCCCGGACATGCGGGTGCATCGGGGTGATGGCCCTGACGAGGTGGGGTCTGAGGGCAGGGGCCTCTCTGGGGCAGCAAGAAGGGCCCTGTCTTCCTGTGGGAGGCTCTCGGGCCATACAGAAGTCTACGGTGATAAAAAAAGCCCAGGCAGCCGTGTTGAAGGAGTAACAGTGCACTGTACGGAAGGTGCAGTCTGCAGAGCAGCTCTGCCGTCCATTTGTATTTGTGCTTCCAGGCGTTTCCTCCACATGGAAGATCTTGAAACCAGTGGGATCATACTTTATTTAATAGACTTACTTTTTTCATGTTTTTTCCTAAGTATTTTTCATCATCTTTAGTAGCTGTGTCATAATTGAATTCCTTTTATTGTGCGTTTAGATGGATATCAGTTTTTCTTTATGATAAGTGACATTATGGTGAACATCTTATAGATTCATCTTTTTAACATTTATGGTTATTCACTTAGTTACATGCCTGGAAGCAGAATTGCTGGGCTGAGGGAGATGTAACTTCGGTGTGCCTCTTGCTTTGTTGGTCAAATGGTCCTCAGAGCACATGTCCTGGTTTATACTCCCATCCACAGGCCGTGAGAGTTATTGCATTTTCTTGAAAGAAGTTTAGAGAAGAAATACACATTGCTTATATAGATATACATATCTTAGTTAAATTGAAAGCTGTGATGAAAATCTGCCTTTTAAGACCTTTTCACATATCTTTTTAACTTGAATCCAGGAAACTATGGAAAACGTGAAGAAATGTAAAAATTTTCTATCTACGTTAATAAAACTGGCTTCATCCGGTAAACAGTCTACAGAGACAGCCGCTAACGTGAAAGAACTAGTACAGAATCTGCTGGTAAGAGAACTTTCCCTTGGACCCTTTGCCGTAAAGTGTTTGCGTCTGCTGTTAGTAGGGCTGTAATGGAGGCGGGAGTCAGGAAGGTAGGGACGCCCAAGGAAGGTCGTAGGAAGGCCGTGGCAGAGGAAGTCCTGCCAGAGGTGTGCGTGGCCCCGCTGGGGACTCGGCCTTGAGTCTGGGCGTTCTGGGGGCTTGGCAGAGAGGCTGCCCTGCGGGTGGTGGCCAGTGCCCGGGCTGCCCTCAGCCTTGCCGTCCGCTGATCCAGTCGCGCCTCCCAGGGCGTTCGTGTGAAGAGCTGGCCCAGCGTCCAGCGGTGTTTTTGGAACCTCCTTTTCCAAGTCAGTTGGTTGCCACCAAAAATGTCATCTTAGCCTCAGAGGAGTGATTTTTAAATATACCTGATAGAAGATGGGTAAAAGTTTTCTCTCTCTCTCCTCTGTTTACCTCTCTTAATGGGGAATTTTAAACCTATACAGAAGTGGAAAGCAGAGTGTGCTGAGCCCCTGCATACCCATCTCCAGGCGTCGTCAGTTGCCAATTCAAATCCAATTTTGTACCTGCTGCACCAAACCCATTGCCACCCGTACCCTCCCCCCCACTCCCATAAATACTTCATCACAGATCTCTGAACGGTGAGGGCACTTCTTAAACACATAACCGCCACACCGTTATCAACACACAAACACAAGAATCCCTCTGTAGCCCTCAAGGGCACAGCCGGAGGGTTCACCCCTCCCGGCCGTCTCTGCACTACTGACAGCTTGTCCTGGTGGGGATTCAGTCCGCTCCATCTACTGAGTTGACTTTACGTCTCTCTGAGCCTGAGCGTCCCCTCCTTCGTGCTCTGTTTTCTTTCCTTTCCATTTCTTTGTCGAGAAAACCTGGTTGGTTTAACGTGGGCTTTCGAGTGTTTTTCTGCTGGTGGAGTTTGTCAGCCCAGGCTATTGGCCTTCCTTCCGAGTGCAGCCAGTGCAGAGCCGAGGGGCGGGGCAGAGGGGAGCCCCCCCACCCTGGGGCTGCCGTGGACATGACAGGCCGGAGAACAGCGGCTCTCATGGATGGCGCATCCTCTGCTGAGGGGCTGGCTCTGCGCCCTACTCGCAGAGCATGTGGGTTTCGGTCTGGAAAGGAAAGAAGTCACGCTCTTGCAAGCAAATGATTGCTTCAGACCATGTACTTAAATGTTTTCAGGAAGGTTGGAGATTGAAAAATTATCTCACCTCCCATGAGGAGCAAGAACCCCCAGCTTTTTGTTTGTTTTCACTGCACCGTTCACCTTCTAGTGAAAATTTCTCTTTAGGTGCCCTTCCTTTTCACCCCCACGGTCCCTGTCTGTTGTCCCGCCCCCTGCTGAAAGACTGCCCCCCTGTGCCACACTCCTGTCAGGGCACCAGAGCCCCCAGTCTGCCCTTCTTAGGCCACCTCTCTGCAGCCCTGGCCGCTGCTGGCTGCTCCCTCCTCGAATTTGGTGTCAGTTAGCGCTGGGCTGGGCTGCTGGTAACAGGTGACCCCAGATAAGAGGGCGCAGGTCAGGCAGAGGCTTGCTTCCCCGCTGTAGGATCCTGGTGTCAGCAGGCCTGGGCTGGGGTGGTGTTCCCCTCTCAGGGCCCCCTGCTTGAGGGTGGCCCCGTGACACCCCGTCTTGTCACCTCTCTTACCCTCCCTGCCCTCACACCAGACTTGCTCTGGTTTCCAGAACAGAAGCGTGCCCCTTTCATCTGGGTGCTCGCTCCCTCTGCGGGGAACACCAGCCCTCCCTGCCCCGGGCTTCCTCCCGGTGGCTTGGGGGTCTTAGTGTAGGTGTCGTCCTTCCAGTAAAGTGTTCCTGAGTCCCTGTCTGTGCTACCCTGTGGGTCCTGTGCTCGCCGCGCTGACTTTGATGATAAGATTACTTTTAGGCTGGTCTGTCTCCTGACAAAGTACCTGCCACGTGGGAGGCGCTTGGTAAATGTTGAGTGAAAGCTGGGCTTGAGTGAGACTCCTAAGGGGGATGAGTGGACCAGTGAGCCGCCCAGCTGGAGCCATAGCCTCAGTTGACCCCCAGGAGGGTCTAGGCGAGCGTAGGAAACCCGTGTCAGGCGGGACACGCCGCACCCTGACCTTCCCGTCACCTCCGTCTAACACAAGACCTGGCGGAAAGAACAGCTGATCGTAAAACACGAGAACAGAGTGATGCTGAGTGAAGAGAGGTGTGTGAACTTTTATTCTTGGAAGAATTTCAATGTGAATTTTATTTTTAAGGATGGAAAAATCGAAGCAGAAGACTTCACTAGTAGGTTATACCGAGAACTTAATTCTTCACCTCAACCTTACCTTGTGCCTTTCCTGAAGGTAACTTCAAGACCCTTGTCCGGCACCAGTCACCTGCGGGCAGCGGCGGGCGGGCTCGTGCTGAGGGGAGGACTGGGGTCCCACAGGTGTCACCGATGTGTTGAAAAGGTTAAAGCACCCTGTGACAGAATAAGTTTTCTCTTAAGAGGCTTTTCTGTAGGTTATGAGACCCCCTGACACTGGGCCATTCTGTTGTGTGGCGCCAGAGGGCCCGAGAAGAGCCTGCACTCCCAAAGCAGAGGGTGAACCCGCTGGGCAGCCCATGAGCGTGCAGGCTGATGGGGGGTGCTCACCCCAGTTAGGACCAAAGGGTATCAACAGCATCAGTTTGTCCCCCTTAGATAACTTCTGCTGCCGTGATGTTCTTAAGAGCGTTTCAAAGATACTACTTTTTTGTTTGTTTGGTTTTTAGACCAATTTTAGCTGGTTTTTACAGAGAATAATCTTGCTCAGGCATGGGGGGCGGGGGGGAGTGGTCTTAGTGAGTGTTGGATGTTGATGCCTGACATCCAGAGGCGTTTCCTTAAGGCTCTCAAACCTACGCTGTTTAGATTGAGAACTTTTTGTCAGAGTTGGATGTTTCTGAGTTTATGAGAAAGGAGCCTGGTGCCAGTGCCGCCCGCCAACCGTGTGTCTGTCTTTCCACCCAGAGGAGCTTACCCGCCTTGAGACAGCTGACCCCTGACTCCGCAGCCTTCATCCAGCAGAGCCAGCAGCAGCAGCCGCCCGCCTCGCAGGCCACCACCGCGCTCACGGCCGTGGTGCTGAGCAGCTCGGTCCAGCGCACGGCCGGGAAGACGGCGGCCACCGTGACCAGCGCCCTCCAGCCCCCTGTCATCAGCCTCACGCAGCCCACACAGGTTGGCGTTGGCAAGCAGGGGCAGCCCACGCCGCTGGTATGAAGGCGAGAGCCTCGCCCGTCCCTCCACTGCCTGTCTGCCCGCCTCTTAATAAATTGCTGTGGCTCAGAGAAACCTCCTCATAGGCAGGCAGGAGAGCTGCTAGGAAGAGGCTCGGCTGTCATCTTAAATAGAGTATCACTGTGGAGGCCAGGCCTTGCCGTTTTGTCATTTATTTCTCAGTAAAATGAAATAAGCGTGTCGGCTTCTACCCACTGGCACACCCATTGTCTGTATTGCGTGGGGCTGTTCCTGGTTTAAATGAGCACAGTGTGTGTCTGGTGAATCTTCTAGCTGGCTGTTGTCTTTAATTAGGAGCCACGGCCCAAATACAAGAACAGACAGCACGTGCTTGGTGTTTGGCGCGTCGGGCGGGTTGGTGAGCCTTTGTTTCGGGCGGATCCCAGCTCTGCGGCTGTAGCCTGGGCGTCCCTGGTTCTCGGGAGGTGAAGCTGCAGGCTCCCGACCGTTCGTTTATTTACACTTTGGATCCAGTGTCCTGAGCTCGGTGGCCAGAGAGGGCTATCTCTGCCGGAGTGACATGTTGAGTGTGCTCATGGGTGGATTGGGTTCCCCGAGTGTAGAAAGGCAGGTTGCCTTTTTTTTTTTTTTTAATTTCAAAGGAGTTTCTCTCTCTAAAGACAGTTTAAAAAAGCGAACAGACAAACAAACAACACAGGCCCCCTCATCACTTTTGTAGGTCGTAGAGTGTATTTTATGATGATGCTCAAATGATAACCAAGTGGGTGATCACAGTTCATGAGGGTGTTCTCTCGTCTGCTCTGGTGAAAATCCACATGTGTTTTTGCCTGACTGGTGGTGAGGAAAACGGGCTGACGCTGCACATGGAGAGGGTTTCAGTTGCCGAGGCCGAGGACCTGTGTGTGGTGCTCGGGCTGTAGGTGTGTGTGTAGAATCTGGCCCCTCGTTCCCTTGCACACCGTGGGACAGAGATTCGCTGTGAACCTCGCTTTAATGTAGTGTAAGGACAGGACTGTCCTATTTGACAGCGACCGGGGCTAATTTACGCAGAAGGTGAGCGCTCTTGAAGAGAACTTGATGGGTAGTCATTTTTTCTCCAGAGGTTTCAGCTTTGGTGCGTAGTTGTGTGAGTGACATCATTGGTGTTCTTTGGTTTGTAGACAGAGGCTGTCCTGTCCAGCAGGGTCACTTCCACCTTCTGCTTCCCTGCGTTCTGTTTGGCTTTGTGAGTGTGTGGAGGCAGCAGAGTGCGGTCAGACCGGAATCTGAGCCATTCCTTGTGTTCCTTAAAGCCTGTAGAGACGTGAAGATGGGAGGCTTTTCCCTGAGTTTATGGCAAAACCTCACCAGAACCGCTTTCATGAGGCAGTCATTGTCTTTACTCATCCTGTAAAGTGTGAACTTTCATAGGTTTTGTTGCAGAAATAGTTTGATCACAGGGTACTACCCTCTCCCCTCTGTGAGTGTCCCATACCCACTGGATCACCTTGGTAAAATTCAGAAGCTGAATTCTGAAACATCTGGTCCCAGGGGTCCCAGCATAGGGAGTGCTGCTGTGTGCCAGGGCTGGGAGAGCTAGGCTGGACGCAGAGAGAGTAAACTGGTGGATGGGTAGCACCTCGAGCAGAAACGGAGGCCGAGTGCGTGCTGGCCGGCGGGAGTGGAAGGCAGGGTGGCGCACAGCTGCGCAGGCCCTGGAGTAAGAGGAGAAGCGGGCACGCAGCCGGGACGGGACTCATCGCCAGGGGCACTTCCTGGGAGCTCAGCCTCGGCCTGGTGTGAGCGGGCAGGCTGTGTCTGAGGGACAGTAGGAGAGGCCCTTCTTTGAGGGCCAAGTTCAAGGCAGGATATTGGAAATCCCCCCCAGTGTAAAAGCCACCTTGCCTCTTAGAGAAAATATGGAGGAGGAAAAAACACTTGCCCTGTAGCCCCCAGGCAACCATATCCCGTCTGCCGACATGTGGGGAGAAGCCATCTGTTCCCCACTGGATTGCTGAGCTCAGCAAACGCTCCTCCTCCAGGCACTGACCTCAGGGCGCCACATGCAGCTTCCAAGTAGCAGATCTGCCCCAAAGAGTGTGCTTTTTGTAGTGCCTGAACGGGTGCCACCCATCTGACCCTGCCCTGGTCCTGTGGTGGCCTCCTTGTCGCCATCCAAGGCGGGGGACCTCGGGCTGGGGACCGGGCACCGACAGCTCTCAAGGCGGGGTATGCTCACGACGTCTGTGGGCTCTGCCTCAGGTGATCCAGCAGCCGCCCAAGCCTGGAGCGCTGATCCGCCCCCCACAGGTGACGTTGACACAGACGCCTATGGTGGCCCTACGGCAGCCTCACAACCGCATTGTGCTCACCACGCCACAGCAAATTCAGCTGAACCAGCTGCAGCCAGGTGAGGGCTCACGGGCCGCGGGCACCCAAGATGCATGGCCTGTCCCAGGGCCACTCACTAGACATCCTATTTTACTATTTTTTTTTTATTGTGGTGAAATACACATAATAAAATTTACCATTTTGGCCATTTTAGGCCTACAATTCAGTTTTATTAATTACATTTACATTGTTATGCACTGTAAATGCACTGTAAATGATGGAGGTCAACATGATTCTTAAAATTATATATAGTTGGGCCAGCCCTGTGGCTTGGTGGTTAAGTGCTCGCGCTGCGATGCTGGAGGCCCGGGTTCTGATCCCGGGCGTGCATCGAGGCACCACTTCTCTGTCCATCCTGAGGCTGAGTCCCACATACAGCAATTAGAAGGATGTGCAGCTGTGACATACAACTATCTACTGGGGCTTTGGGGGGAAAAAAATAAAGTAAATAAAAGCTTTAAAAAAAAAAAAATTATATATAGTTAACACTGATAGTTTCTTCTACTCCTGCACTTAAAAAGATTTGGTGAGATACAGGAAAATAAATGCTTGAGAGATGCCACTTTTTCCCCTAATTTAGTTAGTAAGCCAGTGTTTTTAAAAACTTTGTTGTGGCGGGTTAGGGGAGTGACGTTCTTCCCTTGGGCCCATGAAGCACCAGAGCGAGTGGCTCCTCAGCAGAGCCTCAAGTGGCTTCCATCATGTCGGAAATACGATGTACACCATCTGTGTCTGTCAGTGGGTATACCCTGTGTCTCTCGTTTTGTAGTCCCTGTGGTGAAACCTGCTGTGTTACCTGGAACCAAAGCTCTTTCTACTGTCTCGGCACAAGCTGCTGCTGCTCAGAAAAATAAACTCAAGGAGCCCGGGGGAGGCTCGTTTCGGTAAGGAGTGAGCCCACCTGCACTATACCTCACGCGGTGAGATCTGTCCCATGGGCGGGTCCTGCCCCATGGCACTGGCCGCTAGTGGATTTGAGACCCTGTTCTTTCCATGCTTGATTCTGACCTTCGTGTGCATGTTTTTACACAAAGTTAGCTCAGGGAGGTTTGCTGCCAGGCACACTGCAGGACAGCAAACCAACGGATTTTCTACGTAAACTAATAGAAAATTCATTTTTATACTATTATAGCTTAGCATTCTGAGTGCATTGCAATCATAATATACAATGCTTCACTTGCCCTTGTTTCAACATTAGAACCTTCAGAAATGATGTACTTTGGTCTCTTGACGAGCAGCTGGTCTGAGCCTTGTCGTAGGTGAGGAGTTACATGTCGGGGTCATGTGCAGTAGAAAGGGACTTTCGTTATGATCAAGCAGTAGGAAAGTACATGTTTCAGGAGGCTTTTGTGGGACCTTCCCTTCCCGGACACTTCATCCTTAATGGCTTTAGGCGGGTGGAGCAGGGTTGGGGATGGCAGTGGTGGGAGCTATGTGGCCCGAACCGTGGTCAGCGCCCAAGCAGGGTGAGAAGGGCTGCGTGCCTGGGGCAGCATGGCACGGAGGGCCAACCCCCAGTGGGGTGGGGAGGATGTCCGCGTGGAAGAGGGTCTGGTGGTGGAGGTGGGAGAGAGGTCCATGTGCAGATCAGAAAAGGAAATGGACGAAGGCTACGGGAAGCCTTGGTTTCTTCCTGTCAGGGAAGGGAGTTAGAAAAACAGAAAGAGAGTAAACTAGAATGAACGCTGTGGTTTCGGGTTTGAATTGGACACACCGGTGTAGACTCATGGGTCAGTGTACATAGTTGCTGAACAAACTACAGATGGAAATTCCTCACTCTGCCCACTGAGGGAGCCTGGGAGCAGTGACACCCCGATGGCAGCGAGCACACCCAGCACTCAGATCTCATCTTCTGAAAACCGTTTTCCACTGCAGTGACCAGGGTGCCTTAGAAAGGCTGATTCCAGGGCCAGGGTAAGGCGAGTGCAAGATGAGCTTAGCACATCTTGTTAGGTCGGAAGGCGGTGTTCAGAGGTGGATGGGCACATGTCACAGTTCGCTGAAGTCACCTGGGACTGGCCTCCCCAGGATCTTCCTGGCCACCTCTGTAGTAATAGACTGTACCCACTGAATGAGACAGGAACCCATGAGCCTGTAAAAATGAACAAATGGAAAGTTTACGAGGAACGGGATGTACGCAGTTTCAGAGCATCTCCCCCGAGGTCCTCACTGACTACACCGGGGAAGGAGCGCCCTGACGGTGGGGCAGGCGGGGACCACCGGGCTGGAGCTCGGAGTGCAGTCAGTAAGGACAAGGAAACCCAGCCTCCGAGGGAGGGACGAGTGTGGCCACGGGACTCGTGTGAGATTCCTGCCAAAGACGCATCGCCCACGTCTCATGACGAGGGGACGTCACGTCCCAGAAAACGAGGACGTGCAGCAAAACACCTGGGCTGTGACCTTCCAAGGGTCAAGGGCATGAGAGTCAAGGAGAGGCTGAGGGACGTTCCGGGCCTGAGGAGGCTGGAGAGACACGACAGCGGAACGCAGCACGTGATTCTGAACTGGGCCCTTTTGCTGGGGAAGACGCTGTCAGACAGCTGGCCAAACTTGGGAGGGTGTGAGCGTGGTGGTGGTGCGGCGCGGTGGGTGGCCCGGTTTTGGAGGTCACCCCTGGTTCTGTAGGGGATGCCCTGTCCACAGGGAGCACACTGGAGTGTTCCGGGTGTGGGGTCAGGTCGGCAACCTACCCTCAAGTGATTCAGGAAGCAGAAGTTCTTTATGCTGTGCTCCACCTTTGCTGCGAGTTTGTGATTGTTTAAAAAATAAATTATTGCTCTGTGATTTTTTTTTAAAGGTTCCCTTAGAACAGACTCCTTGAAGCGATGACTAGAGTGTTGTTGGGTTTTGCTCTCTCTGAACTTAGCATTGACTACGGGGGAGCCCTCTGCACACATCCCTCTGCAGAGACTCACGTTCGGCTTTAACCTGAGTGGTCCTTACTTTAAAAGAACAGATTTGCTCTCAAAGAAGACCAAAAGGCTCCCTTGTTCGGTTGACAGCACAGTGCAGGAGGCGGCTGGCTGGACGCACGCCTGGAGGAGACATTAGCTGTGCTTCCTGCAAGGAGTCCCCTGCCTCCCATTTATCACCTGCTAAGTCAGGACCACCCGAATGGGCCTGACGCCTTCCTTGTTCAGTTAGAGTGGTCTTTTCTTCTTTTCTGAAGGGACGATGATGACATTAACGATGTTGCGTCGATGGCTGGAGTAAACCTATCAGAAGAAAGTGCAAGAATATTAGCCACTAACTCTGAATTGGTGGGCACCCTAACGCGGTCCTGTAAAGACGAAACCTTCCTCCTCCCAGCACCTTTACAAAGAAGGATATTAGAAATAGGTACGTTTGTGTTTCGTAACTGTCCCTAGGACTTCCGGCGTCCGCACGTGGGCTTGGTGTGAACCATGTCTTCAGTGTGAAGCTGTCCTCTGCCAGCAGCTCCTCTGTCAGGGCGCGTGGGCTTCAGGTGAACACTCCTTGTACCTTGTCACGTATTTTGCCCGGGTTGTACTTTCCACATGGTGACAGTGATGTTCTCAGGGAGCTGGAGCAGGTGTAGACCACCCTCTCTCACGCCATGGGCCTGCCTCTGCTGCCCTTAGATCGCATAAAGTGAAACTGGTGGATAAGAGAGAAACAGTGAAGTAGGAGGACAGGAAAGTGCCTGCATGACTGTGAGATGTTGCCTGACCCCCAGGTAAGAAGCACGGCATCACAGAATTGCATCCAGACGTGGTCAGCTACGTGTCACACGCCACGCAGCAGAGGCTACAGAACCTTGTAGAAAAAATATCAGAAACGGCTCAGCAAAAGAACTTCTCTTATAAGGTAACGCGCTGTTTTCCTGAGGCTGTCCTGTCAGTTCCCAGTCTAGTGCTGCCTAGGAGCCTCCTTCCCACGTCCAGGCACAGGGGGAGGTGGCCACAGTGAACTGGTTTTGAATTTTCCCCAGAACCAGATTTTGGGAAGATTCTGCTGCTTTTAGCCCCATGGTGCTCTTGGGTACTCTGTCCACTCAGGCTGGGGAAGGAGGAATGGGACCCGTGTGAGGATGTGCTAAAGGGATCTCAGCTCGGCACGGTTGGGGCGGAGGGTGACCTCTTCAGCTTGGGAGATGATGGAGTCTTCCGCCCGTGTCCACCCTGGGGTTCCCAGCACCCGTGGCCCAAGCTAAGCCTGCATACCGAGGGCCTCTGGCTTGCTCATGCTCCCGTGACTCCGAGCGTTGCCCTGTTTTGTTTGTGGAGGCTCACCTGCACGAAAGCCCCAGCCTCACACAGGAGGTTTCAGAGCAGAACCGCTTCCCTCCTCAGTCACACGAACGCTACCCTGGAGGGTACCGTGGAGCCGCCAGGAGTGGGCCGCACCACGTGAGGCGGGTGCCGCTCGCTTGCCCAGGCAATAGCGCCTTCCGAGCAGCAGTTAAAATAAAAGCATGTAGCCATTTTCCTTTGAAAATATTTATGTTACTAAAAATTTATAATTGTTACTTAAAAAATCAAACAATACCAAAGTGTATCAAATGGAGACTCCTCCATGACCCCCAAGATAACTCACCCAAGACTTTCTTCTCTGCGTGTTAGCGTCCAGAGCACTTCAGATGCAGATTGGTCTGGAGGTGAGAGGAGTCTGGGTCTGCGTGGACCACGGGAGGGAGGGGTGCTACACAGGCTGTCCAGCTGCGTTCCCAAATTTATGACCAACAGTACTTTTGCCTTTTTTGTAGGATGATGACAGATATGAGCAGGCAAGTGATGTCCGGGCGCAGCTCAAATTCTTTGAACAGCTTGATCAAATTGAAAAACAGAGGAAAGATGAACAGGAGAGAGAAATTTTAATGCGGGCGGCAAAGGCAAGTGCTTCTGCCTCACTCCGGTGGCTTGCTCTACCCCCGTCGGTCCTGGGCACGCACGGACACACACAGGGTGTCCGCCAGCCAGCGCGGTGTTTGGGCCTGGCCTTGAAGAGGACGTGACACATGAGATTAGCAGCGGAGCGGGGCGGGAAGCCTCGGGAACCTGCAGGACCCGTAACTGAGTCTGGAGCCCTGCGGGCTGTCCTGGCCACCATCCCCATGTTGTATGAGATCAGATTCCTGCAGCAGGAGAGGTCAAGACCATGTTTGAGTTCTAATATCCAAATGGTATTGAGTTTCTTAAGAATAATGGGGTGTTTTTCATAATATGTAACCTATAGTTTCATCTTTTGGCTATAAGCATTTAAAAAAGTTAATATGCATTCTGTCATATGACTTAGATGTTATTGTATCGTGAATAAGATAACATATTTGTTAGATGATACACATTTAGGTCACAACTTCTTTTTCTTTTCACTTCTTTGAAAAATAGTCTCGATCCAGACAAGAAGACCCAGAACAGTTAAGGTTGAAACAGAAGGCAAAAGAGGTAAGCTTTTTTAGTTAAGAACCTTTACTACACACTTGAAAATATGTTCATATCCAGCCTAAACATCCGACAAAAGAGAACAGGTAGGACGGCGCTGGCACTTCTGTGTGGCGGGCGCTTATGTAGCCGTGTAAGACGTTTGCACAGGGGGTCCCCGTGCAAGCAGTTTGTGTCCTGCTTTTAGATTTGATGGTAAGTCCTCCTTGGGTGTGGTTAGTGTCTATCCTTTTTAAATTTGTTCATTTTCTTTTTAAGATGAGCATCTATTACTTTATTATTTTTCTGATTGTAGAATATGCTTACTATAAAAAAAGTCAAAATATTAAATTTTAGTTTAGAAAATTTCAGAAAACCCTTTGATGTCTATGTATTAGTTTTGTACTAAGTAGAAAACACATGCCTGAAGTGATATTCCTGTTCCCTTTTCAAAACAAAGATGCAGCAGCAAGAGCTGGCGCAGATGAGGCAGCGAGATGCCAACCTCACGGCACTAGCCGCAATCGGGCCCAGGAAGAAGAGGAAAGTGGACTCTCCGGGCCCGGGCTCGGGAGCAGAGGTACAGCAGCATCTGGGGATCGAGGGCCGGGGGGCATAGCACACTCAGGAGAACTGGCTTCCTTACATTTACATGTTGTCGCCCCTCCCTCGGGATACTTGCCTCATGGTTGATAATTTAAATCCAAATCAGCTTATCTGTAGATGTCACATGAGATACAGCTTCTTTCCAGAAGGAAGTTTGATCCCTATAGTTTAATATGGCGAGTTGTAGACTGACCTTGAAAAGAATGTGGGGAGATTATGACTGTCAGAAGAATGACCTTCGTGGGGTAACTATTCTTTCTGAACGGCGAGTGTGAGATGAGCCTGTAGCAGAACGGATAATTCCCAGCATGAAGGAAGGGAGATGTTAGCGGTTTCTGTTTGTCCAAATTTTGTTAGTTTCTTGTTTGGTTTGTTGTCCTATCTTTATATATAGTTATAAACCCAACATTAAAGTATTGTTATTTTTGCTTTAAACTGTCACTTGTTTTTTAAATAAATTACAGTAGGAAAGAAAACGTCTTTCTGTTTACCTGCTTTTATGTATCATTCCTGGTGTTCTTCACTCCTCCCTCGAGGTCCGAGTCTCTGTCAGCGGTATTTCCCTTTAGCTTGAAGGACAGCATTTAGCGTCTCCTGTAGTGCAGTCTGCTGGCAGCAGATTCTCTCAGCTTTTGTTTACTTGACGGTTGCATTTCACCCTCAGTTTTGAACGATATCTTCCCTGAATATAAAATTCTGGGTTGACAGTTTTTTTCTTTCAACTCTGTTTTTTTTCCATTTAAGATTTAATTTCTGCTACATTCTTGAATAAGCCACGCAAATCCAGATATACATAACTTAATTTTACAGAACTACAGACTAAAAGGGATAAGTGAGTCTGGGAATTAGTCATCCTTTATGTTTGTTCTTCTATTCCTTGAACCCCTCTGTGGGACTGCTGGGCTCTTTCATATTGCCGAGGAAATTTCTATTACATGTGATCATGTTCCAGGTCACGAAAAAAGATGTGGAGTTTCCCAACGTGTTTTGCAAAATTGCAAAACTCCTCTTCTTCACCCTGCTCCACAGCTGTAAATGTGTGGCCATCTTCCCACTTCTGAAGGACACTGTTCCACTGTCTTCCATGGTCCCACCATAGTTTTTATCCTTGTTCCTTGTGCGTAATAAGTCCCACTGCTCTGTTTTGAAATTGTCATCTTAATTTTTAGAAGTTTGTGTTGTGTTTAGACTTGGTTCTTTTGATATTTAGGCTGCTTGGGGTTCTTAGATCTGTAGGTCAGTGTTTTTCCTCAAATTTGGAACATTTTTGCATTTATTTCTTCAAAATTTTTTTCTGTTCCAGTCTTTTTTCTACTGGGACTCCCACTTACACATGTATTAGACTTTATTTTTTTTTTTTGAAATTTTATTTATTTATTTTTCCCTCAAAGCCCCAGTAGATAGTTGTACGTCATAGCTGCACATTCTTCTAGTTGTATGTGGGACGCGGCCTCAGCATGGCCAGAGAAGCGGTGAGTCGGTGCGCGCCCGGGATCCGAACCCAGGCTGCCAGCAGCGGAGCACGCACACTTAACCGCTAAGCCATGGCGCCGGCCCTGTATTAGACTTTAGATGTTGTCCTGTGGGTCTCTGAGACTGTGTTCATTCTTTAATCTTTTTTTCTCTCTTCTTCAGACTGGATAATTTCTGCTGATTTATCTTCAGGTTCCCTGACCACGTGGAGTTCTGTCATCTCCAGTTGGCTGTTGAGCCCATCCAGTGAAGTTTTCATTTGTTAATGTATTTTGCAGTTCTAGGATTTCCATTTAGGTCTTTTTTGTGGTTTCTAATTCTTTGCTGAGATTCCCTGTCTGCTCTCTTACTGAGACATCTTTTCCCTTCGTTCTTTGAGCTTATTTATAAAGGCTGCTTTCCTGTCTGTCAGGTTCAGCATCTGAGCCATCTCAGGTTCCATCTCTGCTGGCTGCTTTTTTCCTCAAGGTGGAGCACATTTTCCCATTTCTCTGCATGTCTGGTGATAGTTGCTCGAGAGCTGGGTGTTGTGGACGACGTGTTGAGACTCTGGGTTTTGTCTTCCTCTGATGGGTGTGGATTCTTGTTTCAGCTGGCGGTTTGGCTCCTGGCTGCTCATCTGGGA
Source organism: Ceratotherium simum simum (assembly GCF_057802395.1). NCBI lineage: Eukaryota > Metazoa > Chordata > Mammalia > Perissodactyla > Rhinocerotidae > Ceratotherium > Ceratotherium simum. The sequence continues at coordinate 2,093,595 of NC_141920.1, forward strand.
CCAGTGTGCTTTGTTTTCGCTGTGGAGTTAGGCAGGATCTGTGGAAGCCCACGGTGTCTCTGAAGCCCCTCTTTCCTCGCAGGACCCACCCTGCCTTCCATGTCCAGGCTTGGTTAGGGTGTGGTCCTGGCTCCTGGGGAAAGGCCTTTTGGCATCTCAGCTGGATGCCTGAAGTGGGAACAAGGTCTTGCCGCGAAGGCAGGCTGGACTCCTTCGAGGACCGTCGTTTTGTGCACATGTGTTTTGCTTGCTACACAAGTAATCCGTTATGTGGCAGTTACGTACTGTGCTCTCTCCTTTTAGCCCTCCTTTAATTTTCATTCCATAAGTAGCTAGACATTTAATACTAACGACTAGTCTTGATGTGACGTCTGTTTTGTCATTTTGGTTTTCTGAATCTCGTTCTCTACCAGTTCTTTTGGAATGGTTCATGGGGACAGTGTTCCCCTAATTCTTGCATGTTGATGACAGTTTGTGCCCTTGATACTTAAAGGTCAGTCTTGATAGCTATAAAATCCTTGGCTCGAATTTTCTTTCCTTGAGAATCTTCAATGTGTTACTCCAGATATTTTTTTTCCTGGCATAAAGTGTTGCTGTTGAAGTCTGAGGATAATCTGATTTTATTTCTCTTGTATGTCACGTGTTCTTTTTGCCCAAAGATGCCCAAAGAATTCTTTTCTTTAAATTTAGAGTCTTTAATTTTACTTAAAATTGGTTATTCTGGATCGGCATTCTCAGGTATAGGTTGTGTTCTTTCAAATGCTGTTTCATATCTTTTCTTATTCAGAAACATTTTCTTTAATGATTTTTTTGTTCGTTTTCCTCTTCAGAGACTCCATTTATTCATATGTTGTATCTACTTTACCTGCTGTCAGTATTTGTCACTTTCTCTTGAATTCTTTTAATCCCTCTCTTTTTAAAAAATTGTATATTTTTATCCTTTTCACCTTCTTAATTCCTTCTTAAGTTATTATTTATTGTGTTTATTTGCTCTTGTGTTCTTTTTAGTTTAGTCTTCGTTTCTCAAATGAAATTTTGTTTTATTCCTAGTTTTTTCCTTCACTTTGTCACCTCATTTCTGAATTTTGCTAATTATGCTTTATGTTGTTCTTTCATGCCTTTTATCCTTTTCTTAGTGTCTTCTAGCTTGTTTTGAAATAGAGCATTACAGTTTGATCTGTCTTGATGACATCTTTTGAGTGTTTCTCATCGTTGGTGGGGATTTTAGTCTGCTCCTTATTTGGTTTTCTTATAGTAACTTGTACAGGGTTTGACCTTGATGCTTTTCTGTTGCTCACTTCTGTGTGAATTTAGTTTTCTTGAACTTTTAAGAGAAGGGGTGGCTTGAGGTAGGTTTGCTAATGCCACTGAGCTCCTCGAATGTTGTTTTCCTGTAGTGATAAAAATGGGGCAGCTTGCTCTCTGAGATTTCACGGCTCTACTCTCCCCCGAGGCTTTTACGTGGACCTTTCTTTGTTTCCGTTGTCCCTGTCCTGCTCTGCTTTGATTTCACTCCTCGAAGTCCCTCTGCATGAGGCCCTGTGCCGATGGGGCCCTTGCGGGTCAGCGTGAGAGTGTCTGAGGGTGAGGCTGCTGCCTGGTGGAGAGGGCCCTCCCGGGTTGAGCTGCTGCTCTCAGGTGAGCCCACCACTCTTCCCAGTGAAGACTGCTGCTCCTGGGCTCTCAGGCCTGCTGGACGCCCGGTTGCCTTTCTCTGATTTATCTTGCACAGTCGTGCAGGACCGTTCAGGCTGGGGCTGCTTGCAGTCCCTCTTCACTGGCTTGTTCTAAACGTTGTCTGCTGGTTTTGGTTTTGCTGTCTAGTTCCTCTGTGTTTTGTGTGGGTCTTTTGGAAAATCCAAAAACTTTGCTCCCTCTGTTGCCATCTTCCCAGAATATATTGATTAACTTTTTTCAAAATGTTTTTCTTTTACTTTAAAATAGTTTCAAACCGACAGAAAAGTTGCAGGAATAGTACAAAGACCTCCCTTCATGGAGATTCTCAATTCTGAAAATTTTATCACATTTATTTCATCACTCTGTCTCTCTCCACACACACAGGTACGTGTGTGTGTGCATTTGTGTATTTTATATATATCTATAGCAGATCCTTTTCTGATATGATGCCCTGTCTCCCCTAGATCCTGATACTGTCAGGCACTCTCCTTTGTTACTGCTGCACAGCCCTCCCCAGGAGATCAGCACTGATGCACCACCACCAACCAGTCCTCAGACCTGTTCACCTTTTACCTGTCCTGCCAGCGTGTCTTTTTGTCTTCAGTTCAGGAACATATGGCATCCAGTTGGAATGCCATGTTAGTCTCTTCCGAATCTCCCCATTCTTGACAGTGTTAAAGAGGACAGGCCTTTCGTTCTGTAGGGTGATGCTCAACCTGGGTCTGTGTGATTTTGGCAGAAAGACCTCAGTATCGATGGTGCTGTGTGCTTAGTTCATCACATTGGGAGGCACATCATGTGGATTCTCTTACACTGGTGATCTTGACCTCGATTACCTTGTTAAGTTGGGATCTTCCAGGTTTCTCCACTGTACAGTCCTCGTTATTCTCTTAGTATTTAATAAGGAGATATTCCAGGATTACGCAGATAGTCTGCTCCTCATTAGACCTCCACCAGCCCCTGCACCCATTCATGACTCCCGCCTGCACCAGTGACGCCATGATAGGTGCCAAATTGTGATCATCTGTTTCTATCACACCCTTCTACATTTGTTAGTTGCCTTCTACTGTAACGAAGAGCTTTCCCTTCTCCCTCATTCATTCGTTCATTACTTTATCACAGTAGTATGGACTCGTGGATTCCTGTTGTATTCAGTGGGTTGTAATCAATACTCTCATTATTTCTAGATTTGGTCAGTGGAAGCTTCTTCAAGCTGGTTTCTATATCCTTTTGAAACGTTGCCCTCACTCTTTAAGCATTACCTGTTTCACTGGCATGAGAGGTATCCAGGTGCCTCTTGTACTTCCCCTGCCCTCACCAGCAGTTACTCCTGGGAGCCCTGCTTCCTTTCAGTGGAGGATGGTATTTAGAGACCAAGATCTGAGCACTGTGTGTGCTGAGTGCTTCAGGGGGGTCCTTGCTTCCAGGCACCTCAGCAGTCAGAGCCCAGGAATGTATGTGCGTGTATAGGTGTGCGTGTGTGCATGTCTGTATGTGTGTACGTGCATGTGTGCATGTGAGCATGTGTGTGAGCCTGTGTGTGTGCATGCATGACCCTTTTTGTATCTAAAACAATCCTGTGCATTCATGTGAACACTCAGATTCTAGTCCAGCACCCAGGGCTTTTTTCTGGCCTTCTTCCTTCCCTTGCTTATGAATCCCTTCTCAGTGAGAAGTCTAGTTCCCATTGTTTGCAGTGTATTTGTTTTTTTGCCCAGTGTAACCAATTTCCCAGCCACTTTGGCTGCTGGGGTCCCTGTGCTAGGAGGGGAGGGTAGATGGGAAAGGCATACTGATTAACTTTGGATTTAGGTGTTAAAATATCCAGTTACCTCTGAAGCACAGAAGAAGGACATGTGCTTCCAAACTCGTGGGGAGGGGTGGGCGTGAGGGAGGAGTGTGGAGTGTGATGGGATGAATAGAGAGCCTGAATGACAGCGAGAAGGAAGCATGTCTCCAAAGACTGTTCATGAGGTTCTTTCATACATTGTTGGATTTTCCTGTTTTTGAACATTAGGGATATTTGTGTATTATATAGGTAACGAGTAACACAAAATCCAGAACTTCTGCAGTCCTCCATGTGCCTTTCTTCATCAGAGATAATGCTCAATTTCTTTTTTTTTTCTTGTTTTTTAGTTTAGCAGTATTTCCTTGGGTATGTCTTTTTTTTTTTGTGAGGAAGATCAGCCCTGAGCTAACATCTGTGCTAATCCTCCTCTTTTTGCTGAGGAAGACCGGCTCTGAGCTAACATCTATTGCCAATCCTCCTCTTTTTTTTCCCCAAAGCCCCAGTAGATAGTTGTATGTCATAGTTGCACATCCTTCTAATTGCTGTACGTGGGACGCGGCCTCAGCATGGCCAGAGAAGCAGTGTGTGGGTGCGCACCTGGGATCTGAACCTGGGCCGCCAGTAGCAAAGCGCGCGCACCCAACCGCTAAGCCACGGGGCCAGCCCCCTGGGTGTGTCTTTTTTAAAAATACTTTTTAAGGGCCAGCTCCAGTGCGCTAGTGGTTAAGTTCGGTGTGTTCTGCTTCGGAGGCCCGGGTTTGGTTCCTGGTCACGGACCTACACCACTCAGCAGTGGCCGTGCTGTGGCGGCAACCCACATACAAAATAGAGGAAGATTGGCACAGATGTTAGCCCAGGGCAAATCTTCCTCAGCAAAAAAACCCCCAAAACTTTATTTTGTACTAATTTTAGATACAGAAAAGGTACAAAATAGTGTAGAGTTTCTATATATCCCTCACCCAGCTTCTCCCAGTGTGAAACATTGGTATGATACTGTTAACTAAAGACCTTATTTGATTTTGTTTTTCAGAATTTAATTTTTTAAATTAATAAGTTTTATTTTTTAGAGCAGTTTTAGGTTCACAGCAAAATTGAGTGGAAAGTACTGAGATTTCCCCTATCCTCCCTGCCTCCACACATGTGTAGCCTCTGCCATTGTCAACATCCCCTGTCAGAGTGAGACTTCTGTTACAATTGATGAATCTACACTGACACATACACACCCAGAGTCCATAGTTTACCTTAGGGTTCATCTTGGTGTTGTACATTCTGTGGGTTTGGACAAATGTATAATGACAGGTGTCCACCATTATAGTATCACACAGAGTAGTTTCACGGCCCTAAAAATCCTCTGTGCTCCACTTATGCATTCCTCCCCCCACCCCTGGCAACCGCTGGTCTTTTTACTGTCTCCATGGTTTTGCCTTTTCCAGAATGTCAGATAGTTGGAACCATAGCATACGTAGCCGTTTCAGATTGGCTTCTTTCACTTAGTAATATGCATTTAAGTTTTCTGCATTTCTTTCATGGCTTGACAGCTCATTTCTTTTTAGCTCTGAATACCATTCCATTGTCTGGATGGACCACAGTTGATTTATCCATTCACCCACTGAAGCACATCTTGATTGCTTCCAAGCTTTGGCAATTATGAATTCAGCTGCCATAAACACCCATGTGCAGGTTTTTGTGTGGACATAAGTTTTCACCTCCTTTGGGTTAATACCAAGGAACACGATCACTGGATTGTATGGTAAGAATATGTTTAGTTTTGTAAAAAACTGCCAAATTATCTTCCAGAGTGGCTGAACCATTCTGCATTCCTACCAGCAGCGAGTGAGAGTTCCTTTTACTCCACATCCTCACCAGCATTTGGTGTTGCCAGTGTTCCGGAATTTGTCCATTGTAATAGGTGCATAGTGGTATCTCATTGTTTTAATTTGCATTTCCCTGATGACGTGTGGTGTGGAGTGTCTTTTCATATGCTTATTTCCATCTGTATGTCTTCTGTGGTTAGGGGTCTGTTAAGATCTTTGGCCTATTTTTAAAGTGGGTTGTTTGTTTTCTTATTGTTGAGTTTTCAGAGTTCTTTATATAGTCTGGATAACAGTCATTTACCAGATGTATCTTTTACAAATATTTCCTTCTTATTTGATTTTTACCAGTTTTTCCATTGATGTCCTTTTCCCATTGCAGGATCTTGTCCAGGCTACCTCATGGCATTTGGTCATCATGTCTCCTTAGTCTCTTCCACCCTGTGACAATTCTTCAATCTTTCCTGACCTTAACACTTTTGAAGAGTGTGGGTTGATTATTTGGTAGAAAGTCTCTTAGTTTGGTACATATGTTTTCTCCTGATTAAATCCAGGTGACATAATTTTGGCTAGAATATCACAAAAGTGACATGTCCTTCTCAGTGTGTTGTATCAGGAGGCACATGATGTCTGTGTCCCCCATTGCTGGCAACAACTTTGAAAATTTGGTTAAAGTGGGGTCTGTCAGGTGCCTCCATGGTAAGGTTCCTGTTTTTCCCCTGTGTAATAAGTATCTTGTGGAGATGCTGAGAGACTGTGCTGCTCTCCTGTTCCCCCTCATCCTCTCGCTTGCTGATTTTAACATTCAGTGACGGTTCTCACCACGTTGGCTCTTACAGTGGTGTCTGCCTGATGGTGATTTTTCTCTGTGTCTCCCCATGTGTTAACTAGAGTTCAGTTGTAATGAGAGCGATCTCTTCTCTCTCCCCCACTTGTTTAGTCATTCAGTTATTTACTTGTGTTAGTGTGCATATTTATTCTGTTCTGTAGGTAATAATCTGTTACCACTGTCTGTTTATTTTGTTGTTCAGATGGCCCCAGCCTTGGCCATTGCGAGCTCCTTCAGGTTGACTCCTGTGTCCTTTTGACAGGAGCCATCATTTTTTGAAGATTCTTACTTTCTCACACAAAATGTTCCAGGTTTAGCTTATATTTTTCCTGCCATAACTATGGGATTAACCATTTCTGCAGGGATCCCTGATTCCTTTGGTTGGATAGTTGTGTTTAGGAACCAGGATCGGGGCCTTGGGTGTGCTCATGCTCCTGGGGTGTCCTGCTTCCAGGCCCCTCAGAGGGTGCAGTGGGATAGCGCACTACCACTCGCACACACACTCATCTGTGTTAGCCTTGTTTATGTCCGTGTGTATCTGCACTAAAAACCATGGATTTCTGCTTAGACTCAGGTTCCAGTCTGATACCACAGGGTTCCTGCTAACTGTCTTCATCCGTTATGTGAGAAACCTGGTTCTCATTATCCATGATAGATTTACTTATTTGTTCAGTCCTAATTTACAGATAAAAGAGTTTCAGAATTGCTACACTCTGAGAGAAAGAAATGTACTATTTAGAATATAATATTTCCGTACAGTTCTTTTTATATTTTGCCTTACAACATCCAGTCAGGATTCTGCATCCCACAGGTACTGAGATGAGTCCTTTTCTTGCCACCCCTTTCAGTCTGGCTGTGTTATTCATTTGTAGTGCACAAGGGTTCTTTTGTTGCTGTTTGTATTCTATTTTGGATTCTTCTGCATCTTGATTGATTTTGGTTGTTTATTTTTGGGGGTGAACTGTTGCCACAGTTCCACGAGTCAGAGCGGTACAAGAAGGTGTGCGCACAGTGCCATCCTCCCCCGTCCTCCCCCGTTCCATCCGCACACAAATACGCGTTTCCTTGTATCCCCGTCTCTCTTCCTGAAGGGTGGCGTAAGACAGGCACCCTTCTGCAGTCTGCCGTCTCACTTAATATGTTCTGGGAACTTACTTGATGTCATTTCATGGAGATCCTCCTCGTTTTTCATGGCAGCGTGGTGCTGCCTTGAACCACGTCCCGTGCTCAGTCGACCCCTCTCTTCGTCGTGCACAGGCAGTGCTGCGTCGGGTGCCCCGTGCATGAGCACTGCACAGCACTAGGCGCCTCCTCACGATAGGGTGAGAGCTTGATAGAGTTCTTTAGATGAACGTTATTGATGATGCTGATTGTCACCTTGCTTAATTTTGTCCACTTGGTGTGTTTGTACAGGGTGTGGTGTTCTAAAGCCTTCTGCTTTGAGTGTGTTTCTTTTTCTCCTTGCACCTCCTGCGGTTTTTGCTTTGTAGCGGGGGTTGCCGTGTTGTTTGGTACGTAGATATCTGTTAGTGTTATATCTTCATTTTGAAGTGTTGACTGTTACAGGGGTTCCATCTTTGTCCAGTAGTTTGAGTTCTGCTTTGTCCTCAGTCAGGACCCTCAGCCCTGCTCTCTTTCTGTTTCCAGCAGCCTAGGATGCATCTGTTTCTCCCTTTATTTTAGCCTTTCTGACTCGCTGTGTTTTAGGTATGTCTCTTAGGTGTAGCACATGGCTGGGTCTTGTTTTCTGAGCCGAATTGAAACGCTTTCTTTGAATAGGTAAGCTAAGCCCCTTTGCCTTTGTTGATATGACTGACATGCTTGGTCTTGACTCGATCATAATATTTTATAATTATATGTAATTTTTGTATTTGCTGTTTCTTTTTCAATGAGATATGTATTCTTTGCTCTTTAATTAAAATTGATCTTTAATTGAAATTGTTTAGGAAGGTTTATAATTGTTTTCTAGTGGTTACTTTTGGACTTAAACCTTTTAAAATGGCTTTCGTCCCGGTGTTTACTTACCTATTTCCTGTTCAGCTTATTAGTTTTTATTGGTCTTGCTTAGCCCCACCTGTTGGCTGTGCTTGTTCTCTCTTCTCCTTCCCCTTCCTTCTCTTTTGTTTGTTACGTTATTTCTACTTTGTGTTTGTTAGTCTTCCACCTGGCCCTCACGTTCCTCACCTTTGCTTTAGTATTAGATGTACGTTTATATATGATAAATGCTTATTTCTGCCCGCCTCTCGTGTGGATGGCGCCAGGCAGAGCCTCACGCAGAATCCCTCGGTGCAGAATGCCTGGATGTTGTGTATGTTGCACGGGTCTCTGTGACCTGGGGATGTTTGGCGGGGAGTCAGACCGTCGGCTCTCGCTGATTCCGGGGTTGATTTTAAGGCTGCCCCAGGGTTGCCTTCCTTGTACGTTGGTGTTGAAAGCCTGATGCCAGGTCAGTTCTCTTACCTTAGTAATTTATTTTCTCTTTTACCTAGAGGCCGTCTCTGTATCTTTGAAAACAGTTTTGTGAGGAGCTGTCAGAGTTGATTTTTATGGGTGAATTTTCCCAGGTTCCCACTAGGCCCTTTCAGTGTATACATTTCGTCTTTTTCTCTTTCTCAGAAGCTTTCTTGGATTATAGTTTCAGTGTTAGTTCTGTTCCACTGTTTGTTTTTCTTCTCCAGGGCTCTGATAACACAGTGCAGTCCTTGTTTGCTTCTCTTCATTCCCACTGTTTTCTCCTGGCACTTTTGATTGTTTCCTGTGTCTCACTTTGATTCTCTGTCTTCCCGCCCTTCTCCAGTGCTGCTTCCTCCGTTTGCATTTGAGTCTGTTCTCCCCTGGGCACCTTGCAATTAAGTTATTCATTTCTGAGATAATTTTGTCTATTCTTTCTATTTCTTTCTTGCATTCAACCAACTCTTATTTCTTTCTGTTTTTTAACTATTTCTGATTTTTGAGGTTTTCATTCAAGGTGATTTTCATATCCTCAAATGCTTAAGTACATTTTTTGTTATTGAAAGTGTTGTCTTATGGTTTTCTTGTTTTTCCAGATTGAATTTGTCTCTGATATGTGTGGAGTTTCATTTTTTGCAGTGGTTCATTATGGACTTCCTAATCTTCCTCTTGTTCATTTTTGTGGTATTTGGGTGTTTTACCAGATTCATGGTCTGCTGGCACCCTCTTCTGGCAGCATTGCAGCGTCTGGGTAGCTGGGCAGGTTCTCCTTTGTCTCAGTTGCAGGAAGGGTCACGTGTCCTCTGATGGCGAGGCTCTTTTGTGCTGCAGGACCCTAAACCCCCCACCACCCAGTTCTCACAGGGCTCTTCACAGGAGCCATGCACTTTGAGGGCTCCCTCCACATCTTGTGCACACCTGCGGCCCTCCCCAAGCCCATGCTCTGGGTGCCGGGCATCTTGGGGTGCTCAGACGGGGGTGGGCCAGCCTTTCTGGCGGTGGCTTTCGTTGGACTGTACCCCCTCGCTGTTTCCCTCCTCTAGGTCGTTGCCACGTGGCCTGTGGGGCACGGTGAGACCCCTGCTTGGGATATGTCAGTTCTTCTTCACTTGTGGTCCTTTTGAAGTTGGGGCATTGCCCGTCTTCATGTTGTGCTGATGGAGTGCTGATATCCATATAGATTTGTGTCTCCCTTCTTGTTCTGAACTGTGTTCGGGGAGACAGTGGGAGCTGCTGGGGTAACTTGGGAGCCACGTGGTCTTCAGCCTCCCGCGAGCCGTGCTCGTTCTCCTAAGCCGAGTACCTGTGCGTCTTTGTCACTTTGCTGTTCTTCACAACGTCCTCTGCTTGCCTGTCCTTGCGGTCCGTTTTGTGGACAGTCGGACATGGACGTGGGGTATATGCAAGTTTGGGAACCACACAGTTGTGAGGGGGTCAGAGCAACGCTGTGGGAACCGCAGGCGCTTTGACCCAAACTGCTCGTCGTTGTCCAGCTGAAGGCCAGGACGTGGGCAGATTGGAGGTGCCCTCTCCTGAGGGCCACTTTGCAGTGCTCCTGGCCGCTCGTGGTGTGGAGCTCCCGTGTTGAATGGGGCTCCTGGGGGAGCAGAGAGGGGGCCAGCGGGCCCCATGGCCCCTGCAGTGGCAGTTTTCCCCTGAGACAGTCCCTGACGTGTGATGGCGCCGGGCTGATGTTCTCTGGCCGGTTTGGCGGGTGCTGGAGGAGCGCAAAGCCCTGCCAGGAGCTCCCCTCCCGCGACCGTTGCAGGTGCCACCCTCTGTGCAGCTGTGGGCTCCCGAGCACAGCGACCCCATGAACCAGGCGGGGTTGGACGGGAGGTGATTTTCCCCATTTGCTGTTTACGTCGAGTGTTTGTTGCCTGTCAGATTGATTGTGGGGTTTCTGGCAGTGGAAAGATTGCCTTCAAGAGGAATAGCCTCCTTTTATTAGTCCTCTCAACAGTGCTGGGACGCGGCCCGTGAGTATTCCCAGGACCGTTTCCTGAAGGGTGCTTGTGCTCCGGGAGAACGTGGACGGTACGTCCAAGGTTACCTGTTTTAACCCCAGTGCCTGCAAGAACCAGACAGCTGAAGCCAAACGGCCCCCTTGCGTAAGCGTGAATGTTGTTGATGTTGGTACCACGCCGCTCCCCCAGGGCTGATGGTGGCACTTGCCCTTGCGGAGTTTTCTCTTATCTTAGGTACCTGCTTGGGGTTGTTAGGCTGCGGTGGGCAGAGCTTTAATGCTGCCGTGGCCAAGGGCCTCTTCCGCAGGCTTCCTGGGGCTCTGGAACTGGCCCGGGCTCTCTCTGCCCCGCAGGCTGGACGCTGGGTCCCTGTGACCCTCTCCCGTAGCTGGAACACCCACAGGCAGTATGATCAAAGACCCTGGAGGGAAGACAGTGAACCTGTGCCGTCTGTTTTGGGGAGAAATGGAAAAACCAGCACTCTTCCCATGTAACTAGAAGTGATTTGAGCATCGAGTAGGATATCTTTGAGCGTGGGCTTTTTCTAAAAGTCCATGGAACCGGGAGGAATCGTCCTTGGCCTTCAGCGCCTACGGGGAAGGAGCTTGGGTTGTGCCTCCCTGGCCTGGGAGAGGCCCTCAGCCAGCCCTCGTGGGCCAGGCTGACGCTTGCCCATTGGGACTTTTTAGCACCAGTTTTGATTTCTAAAGGATATTGCATTAAAATATATTTATCTTGATTTCAGACTTTTAGCACCCTTTAAGTTTTGTGCCTGAAGTGAGCGCCTCACCCTTGTCTCAGCTGTATTTGGCCTTTGAACTGTTTTGAAAGTAGAAACATCAAATACAGCCCAGAGCTGATAGTGAGCGTCAGAGAGATTTCGGTGCGTTATGAGCGACGTGCTCCTGTTTCTGAGCTCAGAGGTCGGGGCGGCGGTGTCTGCAGTGGAGGTGGGAGGAGAGCCCCCCAGCTTTCTCTCTGGAAACTGGCCTCTGCTCCGGCCTGCCCAGCCTCCCCCGCGGTAAGCAGTGCTGCTGCTGCGCTTGGCTGTGGAGGTGGAATCCGTTTTCCTCCTTGTTCCTCTAAACTGTTAATTTTCATCACAGCCTTTCAGGGGGTGCTGTTTGTCTCTTACATGGAGTGCTCCTTTAGAGCTGTTATGGAGACTCAGGGAAAATCTCCGAGAAAACTTAAATAGTTCTTTCAAACAAGGAAAAGTAGTTTCCAGAGGGATATGGAGGCTCGGTCTGGAGGAGGGACCCTGGTGGTTAAGGGTGTCTGAAGGGAGTGTACAGAAATTGTCATTAACACTCGAAGGCACTGTGCATGCCTTAGGATGCACAGGACCTGAGCAGCCCTGCCCCCGGCCAGGTTGAGAGGGGCCCAGGTAGAGGAGGGAGGAGGCTACGATGGCGCCGAGGTCCTTGCCTGCCACCTGCTGGCCACTCGCTGCGCGGCCGCCTCGTCGAGGCGAGGCTCTTCCAGCTGGCATAGAATTCGTCACGCCCGCCTTCTTAAACTTTGAGAAAATGCTATAAAAATACCATTGTAATTTTTGCACTTGAAATATACATGAGCAACTTTAACCATCAGAATACAGACACTTAGTTTTCATCCCGAATGGAAAAAAGAGAGCGTCCAGTTGGGAGTCGTATGGTTTGTGCCCCCAGAGTGTCGGATGGAGCTGGTGACGTGCTGAAACCACAGGACGCTGCTGCTAAGTGGCAACGAGATGCTTCAGGAAAGCCACCCCCGGCAACTCCGTCTCTACGAGCAGGCAGGCTTCAGAGACTCTCAGAAACGAAGGCGGGTCCCCCAGCGGCCAGCCAAGCTGGGTGCCGAGCGGTGCAGGCCCTGAGCCGAACTGCTGCTCTCAGCCCGGGGATGGCAGCGTCTCGCTCAGACCAGCCGGGGAACAGGGAGTCCCGCTCTCGGCCACGGATAACCGTGGTAACACAGAGGACAGCTGTCCGGCCAGCTGACCACCAGCCGTCCAGCCCGGGAGTGTAGACCTTGCGGCATTGGGAATGTGCCTTTGTCGACGAAGTGGGGATGCCACAGCTGGCCCCGGGTGCGGCATCGGCCCGCCTGAGCCCCCTGGACACATGGAGGTTGTGGAGGTCGGGGACACTGTTCTGCCATCCCCTGGGGGCAAGAGCCGCCACCTTTCCTTCCTCATGCCCCGGGGGCCGGAGTCTGAGCCCTGTAGGGAATCGCGGGGTTAGTGTTCTCGAACGTGTGCCTGAGAGCACCAGTTTTGGAGGTCAGCGTGGGGGTCCGTGCCCCCTGCTCTCACCCCCTCCCCGTTAGGGACTCGTAAAGCACTTCAGCGCAGGGAGTACGCCTGCGGGAAGGAGCCTGTCCAAAGCCCGCCTTCCTCCAGGATCGGGGTTCCTTGGGACACCTGTAGGGGAACCTGGAGTTGCCCCAAGCACACAGTCCGGGGGCCAGCACCTGGCCCTGCCCCTGTGTTACAGCGCCGCGGGTCCTGCCCCCCTCTGCGCACCACTAACTCGGCTGTCTTCTCCTTTCTCATCACCAGGGCTCGGGCCCAGGCTCGGCGGTCCCAGGCAGCTCCGGCGTCGGAACCCCCAGACAGTTCACGCGACAAAGGATCACGCGGGTCAACCTCAGGGACCTCATATTTTGTTTAGAAAATGAGCGCGAGACAAGCCATTCACTGTTGCTCTACAAAGCATTCCTTAAGTAGCACAGGACGGGCGCAGCATCCTAGATGGAGACGCCTGGGGACGTTTTTATATATTTGCAGATTACGCCTTTTTGTAACAAGCAAATGGGATATTGTTTAAAAAACAGCCGCCTCTTTACAATGGAACAGTTTTATATTCCTGTTTCTAAGTCGACTCTTCAGTACGGAAGAAAACACGTTTCTGTAACAGAGCATACAGAGGCCTGTGGGTACTCTTAAAGGACAATTAAATCTTAACTCATCTTTGATTGAGTGGCCTTCTTGCCAAACAAGCCATATATAAAAACTGATGGAATCGTTTAGCAAATAATTAGCTGCCCTCTGTCACCTCGTAGTGGTTTCTCCATTATTTGTGCATTTTGGTTTAGTTCAGCCCAACTTACTACGTAGGTGTGTGTCTACAGCCAATGACCTCATTTCATTTATTTTATTTTTGTATTAGTCAGTTGGCAAAGCAAACTGATTTTTTAGACTATTTATCTTCCTCCCTCTCCCCTCCCCTCCGTTCAAAATTCTCGAGGAATACACAATTCATCCTAACGCCCTCGCCTCGGAATTGAATCACTTTTCTGCTTTGTAGAGCCCGGTGGTGGTGGGCTCCTCTTGAATGTGTGGTCAGCATCTGTACAAATGCATTTTATTTGCTATAGTTTGTAAAGCTGTAAAGTTAAAAGAAATGAAAACCTTTTCAGCATAAATATATTTTACTTGCACTGTGTTTTTTAGCTAAAAGTGAAAACTTAGATGAAATAAAATCAAAGTTGAGAAGAATCATCAAAAGACTGTTCTCAGTGTGAATCAAGTGTTGAAAAATGGTTGGTGTATTTTGTCAGTAATTGTACATAACTTTTGGCACATAACATAAAATGGCTATGTAAACTATAATTATTTTGCTAAGAGACTGTATGCAGGCTGTGGGCCAACTTTACAGATGTCCAGAGCAAAGCCCCTTCTTTGTACCTATTTTTTTATTACAGATATACTAATTGGTTCTTTATATTTTCAGAGGTTATTGTATTAAATTGTCTATTGATAGTACTTTTATGACTGTAAATACTTGGGCTTTCTTCGTGTGAACTCTCACGTTAGACTTTAATTCGCGCGAGTGTGAACTGAATGCTGATCAGTATTTTTTATCAACACCCGAAAACTGTTACACCTTTTATTTTGTCTTTTAGGAAATCCCTGTCTTTCCATTTTTTCATGTAAATTTTGCACAGTTACTTGTTCATATGTAAATATTTTACTTTCAAAAATGAAGTTTTTAATTGCTATTGTTTTATATAGGATTGAAAGAAAATTAACTCCTTTATTAAAAACAAATTTATCTGTATTTGTTTTGCCTATTTTTCCCAGTTTTCTAGCTGTAGATTCTCCTGCCAGAGACTCAGCTCTGGTTCCGCTGGGGTGTTTATTTATGAGCTACTTGTTAGAATCAGTTTAGTAGGAATCACTTCACCTCCAAGGACAGGACCGCCAGGCTGTGGAGTAGGACTCGTGTGCGTGGGTCTGAGTGCTGGCCGCTGAGCCCACACCTTGCATGCTCTCCAGTCAGGGCCGCCCCACCTCGTGCATGGATGGACCTGTGCTGTGTGGACGCCACGGCTCCTGTTCATGTGGACGAGCTGGGGCACCACTGGGAGAGGCCAGGTAAGGCCCTGGGGGTCCACACACACAAGCGCACCCTGGTGAGCCTAGGTGGGTGACTCAATGGCCCCAGCCCTCAGTGAAGCCACAACGATGGAGAAGGGTGGGGTCCCCAGGAGGCCCCTGCCTCCTCTCTTTCCGTTAGTGTTACAGGTTGGTCTCAATGAACCACGGCTCCTGAGGGGCCCGCGTCAGAGGCTCGGCCGTCTGCGTTCACACCAGCACGCTGCCTCTCGAGCACCATAGCCAGTCATTGGCGAGATTGGAGCTGGTGTCTAGTTTTTGTGTTAGTTTTAACTGGTTTGACAGATCTGCAGCAATATGTGGGTTTATTTACAAATTACACTGGAAAACACTGCTCTCATTATGGCACCTGTTGAATCAGCCTCCTGGGGTCACTAACAAAGCACCGCAGATGGGGCAGCTTAAACAACAGAGATTCATTGTCTCTGTTCTGGAGGCCAGAAGTCTGAGATCAAGGTGTCGGCAGGGTCGGTTCCCCCCAAGCACCGTGAGGGGTCGTCTCGTCCAGGCCTCTCCCCAGCCTCTGGCGGTTGCTGGCTTCTTGGATGTTCCTTGGCCTGTAGACGCATCATCCCTTCACCTTTATGTGGCGCTTTCTGTGTGCGTGTCTGTCTTTGTGTCTAGATGTCCCCTTTTTATAGGACACCAGTCACATTGGATTAGGGCCCAACCAATGACCTCATTTTAATTTGATGACCTCTGTAAAGATCTTATCTCCAAACGTCACGTTCTGAAGTCCTGGGGGTTAGAACTCCAACATGTCTTTCTTTTGGAGGGACGCACAATCCTACCCATGACACCTGTGATGTTGGATGATGAAAGAAACTAAACCTGAATTTTTAGAGCTGTAGCAGGAAGTACTAGAGGCATGGTTTCCAGTCTTCTGTCCTTATGAAAATGCCCGAGATCATTTATTAATTAGGTTGTGCTGTACTTCCTCAGCATGACTCATACTTGGTTTTCACTGCGTCCTTGCCCTGAAATAGATGAGGTCAGTTGGTAAAGGACAGTTGTACTTGGACTCCTGCAGGTGGCATTGATTTACTTTCAGCTCCTCTGCACGTCCTGCTGTGTCCCGGCGATCTGCTGAGGACATTCACAGCCAAGCACAGACCCTGCCGCTAACGGAGATTATCCCTCCAGCAGAGGTGTGGCGGCAGACTCGAGACAGGTCTGTCCACTCCTTTTCCCTCACGAGACCATTCGCTGCTGTTGAGTGTCACACTACAACAGGCTAGTAGTTGTCCTAAGTCCAGTGTGGATACTCGTGTAGGCTCGGGGGTAGAGGGCAGGGTGGTACTAGTTCAGCTGTTGGGGACAGGTGAGGGACATGACAAGGACATCTCCTCTCATCACTTCCATTCCCCAGTGTACTGTGGTTCCAATCGGGCAAAAAGGCAAGAAAAAGAAATAAGACATAAAGTTTGGAAAGGAAGAAGGTGAAGAAAGAATTCACAGGTGACATGATTGTGTACATAGAAAATCGGAAAGAATCAACCAACACGTTACTGAAGCTGAGGTGTGAATGTCATCAGATTGCAGGGTACAGGATCAGTGTCCCAAATCAGATGTAGTTCTACATACCAGCAACAAATGGCTAGAAAGTAAAAAAAGTGCCAATAACAGTGCCACCAAAATCATCGGAATACCTAGGAATACATATAATGAAAGAGGTGTGAAATCCTTACACTGAAATTAAAGAAACGAAGGAAGACCTAAATGGAGAAGAACGCCATATTCATGGAGTGGACTTAATGTTTGAAGCTAGCAGTTCCATCCAAATTAATTCAGCGTTGTCCCAGTCAAAATCCCAGCAGGGTTTTCATAGAAGTGGACGATCTGATTCCAAAAGTTTATATGAAACTGAAACTGCAGAAGAGTTAGAATAGCCAAGACAATCTAAAACAAAATTGGGATAGTTACTCTCCCAGGTTTCAAGACTTACTGTAAAGCCACGGTAATCAAGATAGCATGGTATTGGCGTAAGGAGAGACATAATCAGTGAACAAGAGAGTCCAGAAATGGATCCGTATGTGATGGTCACTAGATTTTTGACAAAGACCCCAGTCCAATGAAGACAGGAAGGTTGCTGGTGGATCCTGACTCCATCTTCATACCACACATACAAATTAATTTGAGATGGATCATAGGCCTGAAAGTGTAAGCTAAAACTACAACGCTTCTAGAAGAAAACATTGGAGAAGATTTTCATGACCTTGGAATGGGCAGGGATTTCTAAGAACATAGAAGGCACAAACTATAAAGAAAAAATTGGCAAATTGGACTTTAGAATTACAAACTTATGCTCATCAAAAGATACCCTTATGAAAGTGAAAGGGCAAGCCACAGACTTGGGGAAAATACTTGCCATATATACACCTGACAAAGGACTTGTATCCAGAATATATAAAGAATTCCATAACTCAGTAGTAAGAAGGTAACTCAATAAAAAATGTACAAGACACTTGAACAGGTACTTTATAAAAGATCTACAAATGGCCAGTAAGGAAATGAAAAGGCACTCGTCATTACTGGTCATCAGAGAAATGCAAATTAAAACCACGGCGAGATTCCACTACATGCCCACCATGTTGGCTCAAATTGAAGAGAGTGACAGTGTCAAATGGTGGTGGTGATGTGGAGCAGCTGGAACTCGCACACCTTGCTGGTTGATGGGTAACAACCACTTTGGAAAACTGTTTGCCACTTTCCAATAAAGTTAATTGTGCGTCGACCCTGTGACCTTGTGGTTCCACCTGTGTATCTACCCAGGAGAAAGGAGTACCTTTGTCCACCAAAGAGACTATACGAGAGTGTTCCCAGTGGCTCTACTCAGTGATGGAATAAAATGGAAACAACCCGCGTGTCCATCAGAAGGTGAATGGGTATGAACTGTTGTATATTTATCCAGTGGGATGCTACGCAGGAGTAATAAGGAGTGGACTACTAACACACTCGGTAATGGAGACCAATCTGAGAAGAACTGTGCTGCAGGAAGCTGGGCAGGAAAGTCTGCACACCCTCTGGTTCCGTGTGTGTGAAGCTCAAGAACGGGCAGAACTCGAGCTGGTGGTGGGAGTCGGAGCGTGGTCGCCCTGGTCGGGGAGGGCTGGCGGGAGGGCTCCAGGGCCCTCTGGACGGATGGAAGTGCTCCGTCTGGATCTGGGCGGAGGTCACACAGGTGTGTACAGATGTACAAGTTAGGCTGACGGGGAAGATCTGTGCATTTTGATGTATGTCAAGTGTACCTCAGGAGAGCGTGGGGGAAGGACTCTAGAGCTTAGTTAGCGTCAGACCCCCCTGGAGGGACCTCAGCTCCGCCTGGGCAGCTGCCCCGACCCCAAGCCTCAGTGGTCCGGCGCCAAATGAGAGGAGGCATGCGACCGTTTCAGGATGGATGTTCTCAACAGGTGACAACTTGCAGTCTTTTATTGGAGTGTTGTCGTTACTGCGAATCTCATGATTATCCACGGTCACTAGTTAACTAGTTAATTGTTAAGTAGTTTTCCCTTCTATCAGACTGTGGTCTCCAAATGTAAATTTTATCTTTAAAAAAAGGTCCACCCAGCCTTCCTCCAGCCCTGCCCTCAGGGCCTTGGCCTGCACTGAGCCCAGATCCTGCCTGCCCTGGACAGCCGAGGCTGCAAGGCGTCTGTTCTGGTCTCATGTTCTGTCTGTCTGAGCAGCTTTGGGGACCCAGTTGAGGCCTCTGTATCCTTAGTGCCTTACGTACAGCAAGTGCTCGACCAATGCGTGCTCTCACAATGGAGGTTATACAATTAGAAAGACTCCAATTCGTAGGGAGCCTTTCCAAACCCTCCTACCTCAGCGACAGGCTGGCAGCCTCTCTCCCTCTTCTGGACCATTATGGGCTGCACCCAGGACACATCCACACAGCAAAGACCAGCCCAAGGGAACTTAACCTTGTTTCCTCAAGAGCCTTGCTGGGGAGACGAATCACACCCCTAGTTTCAAACAAATCTGGTTTCTTGTTCAGGCTGCTTCCTCGGACTTTAAGTCTTGATGGCCAGAATTTCTGTTTTTGAGAAGAATGGGCACGCATATATCTATTTTTTTATAAAATGTATTTATTCAGCAAGTGCCAATGAGCGCCTCACGTGCAGGGTGCCTTTCCAGGGTCCAGATGGTGTGGGCAAGACGCAGTCCCCAGAGGAGGTCCAGCGGGGTCTGGGCTAGGAGAAGTGGCCAGGAGCCCACCTGGAGGTTGGGGGCGGAAGGGAGGGCCCAGCAGGAGGCCGTGGCCTGGGCCGAGGAGGTGGGAAGCCCTGGTGGAGCGGAGTGGGGAGGATGGGATTTTCTCCTGCAGGGCGTGTCTGAGGAGGAAGATGGGAGCAACTCCACGGGCTTGTTTGTAAATTAAAAGCACAATGAGATGCCAGCCACACACCGTTAGAATAAATGCCGGAGGATGGGGTGCCTGGAGCACCACGGGCTGTGGGGGTCCCGCCCTGGGCAGTTTCTTCACGAGGGACATGTGCGTGGTCACCCCTCCCCGCCACAGCACACTCCATGCAAAGACTTGTGCACCAGTGTTGACAGCAGCTTCATCTGGAGTAGCTAAGAACCTGGAAAACCCCAGTTGTCCATCTGCAGGTGAATGGATAAACTGGTCTATACAGACAAAGAAATTCCACCCGGCAATAAGCAGGAATGAGCTGTTGGTACCTGAGCACCATGATGAATTTCAGAATAACGATGAGTGGAAGCAGCATGACAAAAAAGAGCGCCACCGTGCGATTCCGTTCATGTAAAGTATAGGGAAGCGCAGAGTAATCTAGTAACAAAGCCCGTCAGTGGTTGCCTGGGACTGGGGAGGAGGGAGGACTGCTAAGGGCACGAGGAGAGTTGGGGTGCTGGGATGTTCATTATCTTGATTGCGGTGATGGTTTCACGCGTGTGCACAAATGACAGGACTTCTCAAATCGCACACTATAAATACATGCAGTTCACCGTACCTCAGCAATATCTCAATAAAGATGCAAAAATAACTGACTGAGAAGAAACAATAAAGCTGTGTTCCAGCACGGAGACTGACTTGGGTGGGACGGGGCCGGGAGGAAGGTGCGGGAGGGTGGGGTGGCCGTGGGGAGGGAGGAAAGTGGACGCAGTCCTGGCGCTGGACCGATGTGAGGTGGGGTGTGGTGTAGGGGGACCCCAGTTCCAGCATTAGCACAGCGTGAACCAGGGGGGCGGGGCGTGTGGGGGCTGCGGCGGGGAGCCTCTGCCAGGGAGTCCCAGTGCACTCTGGGAGTGACGCCCAGAGCAGGGACGTGTGGCTGCGAAGTCCCTGGGGGTGACATGTGAGGGGGACAGGGCCAGGACAGGGTTGATCTTCTTGGGGACAGGAAGCCTCAGTGAGGTGGGAGGAGACCCGGGAGCGCCCGCCTGAGGGGCAAGGGCAGGAGGGCGGGGAGGAGGGCAGACAGTGCTGCCAGGGCCCCTGCAATGACGGGCTGGAGTCTGCACCAGGGTGCAGAGCCAGTGGGAGGGGAGGAGGGGGATGCAGTGGTGGGCATGGTGGGTATAACCTCGGGAGAAGGCTGTCTGTGAAGGGGAGGCGGGGTGGGCAGCTGCGAGGGATGGGAGGTTGAGGGAGAGGTTTTTAAAGATGGTTGGTGCTGGAGCACATTTATATCCCTGCTACACAGATCCTGGTGCCAGTGGCGGTCGCAGTGGCAGGGTGGGGCATGCTAAGGAAGAGAGCTGGCTAAGGGCAGAGGGTGCAGGGAGGAGAGGAGGGGAGGGGGTGCAGGCACTCCATAGAACGGAGCTCTGCAGGTTTGGGGCCTGGTAGGACATCAGCTCATCCCCTAGGGCCCCCTGGCTGCTACTCCTCGAGAGCCTGGCTGAAAGTGAGGCCAGAACAGAGGCAAAGAGTGTCAAGAGAGTCTTGATGGTGTTACTGGAGCACCTAGATCCAGCTATGCCTGCAGACCCAGCACTGAGCCTTTTTTTGGAGGTGTTAGGGTAAGATGGTGATAAGAATTTCACTTGTCGATTCAACCAGGCCTGCAGACCCAGCCCAGCCCTGAGAACTGTCCCCCAGGAGTTTGGGGAAGGACGGAAGACTGCTCCCCACAACACTGCAAACCATACCCTGGAAAGAGAACCTGTCCAAGTAGTCCTCTCTGCCTCCCCCGCGGCCCCTCCTTCCCGTCCCAGGGTGGAGTCAGCAAGGAAGGCAGGCGTTGCCCCCAGCCCTGGCTGGACCGAGGGCCTCATCAAGGGGGAGGGGAGATGTACTCCCTGGGAGGGGTCTCTCGGCCAGCTCCAGGGTGAGGGATGTGAGGGATTTCTGGAAGAGAGAAGGGACAGCGGGGAAGAGGGGAGACAGGTGTGCAGGGAGGGAGATGCTGGTGGTGCTGCCCATGGCTGAGGACGTGTCTGCAGGGCCCTGGGGGTGCCTGGGTTGGGGGTGACTTCACCAGGCTGAGCTCCCTCATTCTGGCACCAGCAGGGGGTAGGGTCCCCTGCCTGCACCCACCCCCATCCCCACGGGTACCTGCTTGCTGGGTTCTGGGTGTGGCTGGCCCAAGGTCCCCCTGTGCCCCTAGGGCCGAGTCCCCAAGGGGGTCACACCCCCTCCTCTGGATGCAGTCGGCCTCTGCACCCTCTGGGCCTTTCCGAAATGGGCACAGTGGCAGCACCCCCCAATCCCAGGGTGGCTAAGAGGTCAACTGAAGAGCCCTAACTGCAGCCCCGTGGGCCAAGCCCCTCCCGAGTGATCAGAGATGCTCTGCGCAGTCCCAGGGCCCATTGGGCGGGTGCAGGGTCTCCGGGCGTTCTCGGGGACCCCCCTCCCCAGTGCAGGGGCGTCTGTAGGACCGTGGGGGTGCTGGCCCAGGCGAGACTGTGCTGGAGGCCACGGCCATGGGGGATGAGGAAACTGAGGCTGGAGAGGGGACGGTTCGCCCAAGGCCACTGCCCGGCGGAGCAGCGCGGGAGGCAGGAGCCCAGTGCCTCCTGTCGGGACACGCGGGGACCAATTCTGGGTGAATTGTGGGCTGGGCCGCCAAGGGGCGGGGCTGTGGGACCAGGAGAGCCCCACTAGCACATGGGGGGTGCGGAGGGGGCAGGGCACACAGGGGTTGGGGGGCAGGGAAAGCCCAGGCAAAGGAGTCTGGGGAGGTGGGGTGCATGAGGGGGATGGTTCACATGACACATGGGAGGTGGGGCACACGGGTGGGTCAGGGCACTTGAGCATGTGGGGGTAGGGTGCGTGAGAGTGTGGGCACTGGGGCAGGGCCTGGGGCCGGGGGTCATTACGTCCTTGGTGGATGGGCCACCTCACATCCTCACCCCTGCCCGCGTCTCATCCACAGCTGACCCCGAGCCAGGCCCTGGCCCTCAGTCCACCTACCATAAGTGTGGGATCCCTTCCCACCTCGAGGGTTTAGAGCCTAGAGCCGCCCAGTTACCTGAGCTGATTGGCCGTGGGGTGGCCCATGTGCCTGGCCTGGGCAGGCGCTGGTGGGAGTGGGGGCGTGTCCCTGCGCAGAGTGAAGCGACCGAGATGCTAGAACACAGGAGTGTGCAGCTGTGTTGACGGAGCTTTCCTGACACCAACAGCTGCCAGGTGAAAGATGTGAAGGAAAAACCCTAGAACCCGCCAAGATTCTTCCAGCTGGGGCAGGAAAACAAGACCTATGGACTGGAGGTTCCTGTGCAGAGAGTCTTGGGCTGGCCTTAGCTGAGCAGGCAAGGAGCAGACACACCACCAGGAGAGGGGCGTCTGGCCAGTGCTCAGGCCCTGAGCTGGCCCCACCAGTCCATATCCAGGGGGTACATCCTCTGCTGGGAGCCAGCCAGCTGCCCAGGGTCACCAGGGACCCCCTTCCTGCTAACGGAGGATCATGTGGGGTAAGGGCACCCTGCTTGCCTGGAGACAAGCCTGGGCCTGCCATGCCTGTGAGGGTGCAGAGAACCAGGATTCTGCCAGGTGTGGTCATGGCCCTCCCCTCATGGATTCCTCTCCTGCAGCTTCTCCCACGTTGCCCTGGTCGCTGGCCCAGAAGCCCGCTCCTACAGTTAACCAAGAGAGCCCCAAACCCAAGTTTTCTTTTTGGTAGTGATGGAGAAGTGGGGAGGGAGGGGGTGGTGGCATTAATATCTCTTGACTTTTCAATGCTCACAACAGTGGTTGGCTGAAAAATGGCCCCCAAAAGAGATCAGGTCCTAATCCTCAGAGGCTGCCCTTACTTGGAAAAAGCATCTCTGTAGAGGTAATCAAGTTAAGCATCTTGCAATGAGACCATGCTGGCTGCCCCGGGTAGGCCCTAAATCTAGTGGCAAGTGTCCTTATAAGAAAGAGGCCAAGGGAGACAAGACAGAGAAGGCCATGTGAAGACAGAGGCAGAGGCTGGAGTGATGCGGCCACCAGGAGCTGGGAGAGGCAGGAGGGATCCTCCCCTGGAGGCCCCGGAGGGAGCCTGGCCCTGCCCACACCTGGATTTCGGCCCAGTGATGCTAGTTTTGGATTTCTGGCCTCTGGATCTGTGAGAGAATAGATCTGTTGTTGAAAGCCTTCCAGTTTGTGGTCCTTTGTGAGAGCAGCCCCAGGAAACTCATACAACAGCGAGTTCAGCATTTTAAGGCAACTGTGCGGATCAAACCACGGTGGAGGCCGGGCCAGCCTGGGTCTTGGGCGCCAACTCTGCAAAGGGCGGCTTGGGGGTCATCACCACCCAGGGGACCCCTTTGCCCTGGCCAGGCAGCATTGCTGTCGTCTGGCTGCACCTCTGACACAGCCCCTCCCTCTCCTCTCGGTGACTTTGGCAACACCAAGTCCTCAGGCTGCCGAGGAGCAGGGCTTTGAGTGGCTCTTCAAGGCACAGGTTGCAGGGACGGTGAAGGGAGGGTGCCGAGAGCGATCTCCACCGATGCCGGAACTGTCGATACCTGGCCCTCCCAGTGAAACCGAGCATGAAGAGGTTAAAAGATCTTCCCTGGGCTAGAAGAAGAGAGCAAAAACTTTGAGATAAGCTTTGCTAACTGCGGCTGTGCATATTCAGCATAATCAACTGTTGTTTAAAACCAATCAGGTCTTTCTGTGCCTCCTTACTATATGAGTGAGCTGTCTTTCCCAGGAAGTCAAGGTCCAGACGTCAAGACTCAGTATTCAAGGCCAAATTCAGGCTGGTGGGAAGGTGCCAACCAGCACGGCCACATGCTCCCCCTCCCTTACCTAAAGCCCCAGCACATGCTCTCTCTTGCAATCTTTAAAACCCCTTACCTCCCATCTTTCGGGGAGACGGGACTAATTTGAGAGCACTCATCTCCCGGCTTACGTCACCCGAAATAAAGACTCTTTCCTTGCCGTAAGCCTGGGGTTCCAGTTTTATTTGGCCCCTCTTGTGTGGCTGGTAGAGAACCTGGGTGTACCGGCTAGCACCAGCAGGCCCAGCTGACCCGTGCCCAACACCGCCGCCGCCTCCTCAGCTGCTTCTGACCACCAGCCTCTTAGTTTCCACGGCAACCATTCCAGAAATTTAAAAGGGAGGAAAAGGTCGGAGGCAAGCACAGGCCCACTCCTGGCTCCAGGTGCAGCGAGCTCGCCCCTCCCTGCCTGGTCACTTGGGCAGCGTGCTTCTGGAAGTTTCTCTGCCCCCTCCCCAGGCCACCCCAGAGTCCTTCTTCAGGGTTTGGCACTGCCCCTCCACGGGAACTGAGCCTTCCCCTCTTCTGGGACTCCTCCCTGCTCCAAGTGATTGTGGCACCCTGGCCCCCATGTCCACCTTCCAGGTGGGCATGTGACCCTGGCAGCCATGTGAAGGTCTCCATGGCTAGTGCAGGAGTGGACCTGTAACCCAGCAGGACCCATCATCGTGTGGTGGATGGGGGCAACAAGGTCACTCTCTGTCAGCTGGGGATGTGCAGCTGTGGAATGAATCCAACGGCCGTGGTGGGTGCCTTGGTGGCCATATGAAGAGGGAAGGACAGTTTGGGTGGGTGTGTAGCCAGCTGGCCTCGACACTGTGGTCAGAAATCAACACCACCCTGGACTCTGCTGAGCCAACAAATGCCTGTCCATTCACGCCGGTCGATGTGGCTTTTCTGTAAACTCGGGGACACACGCCCCGTCTGAGCTGCAGTTTCTGCCTCTAGAGAGCGGTGGTGATGCCTCCTCCCAGGCGGTGGGTGGAGGTCTCAGCAAAGAGACTGGTCCCTTCGCAGCTGCCTCCCATGGCCCCAGGAGCGATGTGCCCACCAGCTGCCTGGGTGTACAGTGGAGGGAGACAGTGCACGCTCTGTGCACACACACCCCGTGCTCTGCACACACACACACCCCATGCCCTGTACACACACACACATCCCAAGCTCTATGCACACCCACCCACCCACCCACACTCTGTGCACATACACACACCCCAGGCTCTGTGCACACACACCCCACGCCCTGTGCACACCCCCCCGCCCACTCTGTGCACACATACACTCCATGCTCGGTAACAATAGTACATGGCCCTGGAGGGCTGGCCATGCAGCTTGGGTCCCCCAGCTGCCCGCACGCTCCCTGGGCCATCCTGAAGTGCTCTCGGGCACTTGGCTTCGTGTCATCTCAGTTCATCTTCCCAACCACCCACAGGGCAGGTGGTGTTGGCCTGGAGACCTTTAGGGGACTTGCCCAAGGTCACAAGCTTCAAGACGGGCAGAGCTGGACTCAAACCCAGGTCTTGACTCTGGCCAGGCTCTGGCCACATGCTCGCTGTAGCCCCAGGGAGGCCAGGGGCCTGATTAGTATGTCTTCTCTGCTGGGATGCGAGCTCCTCCTGGCCAGGCCCTGCTGATGCTGGGAACACAGCGAGGTCAGCCAGGCGGTCACTGTCCTGCCAAGACGTGGGGACAGACCAGAGGAAAAACTTGAGTTAAAACGCGTAAGTGTTAAATGATTAAGTTATTTTAAGGAATCAAATGAAGACATTAAGGAGAAACATGAGGACCCCAGGAGGGTCCCGGGTGGGAAAGCTTTTCCCAGAGAGAAGTCTATGAGGATTCAGGACCACGCGGGCCTTCTGGGCCATGCAAGGGGAGGCTGCTCAGATGGAGCCCCTGGGAGCGGCTGCAGGGCCGTCTGCCCTGGGCATCCTCCCTGCTGCCCGGCTCAGCAGGGAAGGTCCAGGAGAAGTGAGGTCCCTGTGGGTGGGGCTCAGCAGGGCCAAACCTGTCCCCACTCTTGTCTTTGAGGTAGATGTCCAAGCAGACAATTTGTTCCTAAATAGGCAAAAATCCGGGTGGGCATTTCCTAGAGACACACAAGAGCAGGGCCAGGCAGCTGGGAGGTCAGCACTGCGGACAGCACTCTGCAGCCAACCTTGAGCCCCAGAGGCAACCGAGTGTGTGCAGGGCTGCAGGTGAGGGAGTGTGTGCTTGTGTGTGCGTGTGTGTGCGCACCTGAGTGTGACTGTGTGGGGGCATGGCAGGTGGGAGTTGGGGATGATCTATGAGGGGTTGGTGAGCATTTGGGGGTATATGATGGGGCGTGTGGGTTGGGAAGGAGGGCAGAGGGAGAAACCAGCCTCAAGGGTGTGGTCTGTCCTCAGACTGTGCGAGAGTGACCTCCGCCACCTGGCCACGCCCCCTCCCTCGGCCCTTCAGTGGACATCCAGGGCCTTGTGCTCCTTGACTGTCAACCCTGAGAACCCTTCTTTGGTGAGGCCTAATGCTGTCCAGACGACTCTATGCTTATGAGGTCACCAGCCCCCAAAGTGCCCCCCCATTCCAATACAACCCCGAGGGGCTGAGTCAGGATGAGGTTACTGCCGCCTAGGCCTCTGGAGGCCGCTGGCCGGGGCAGCAGGTGCAGGAGGAGTGTGGGGTGGTTTTCAGGTATTACAGGTTGGGCCCTCTCTAGGAGACTCTGGGCCGGGGTCCCGAATATGGAGGGGGCTGCTGGGACCACTCACCCTGCCCCCAGCCCACAGACCCAGGGACCAACTGAGGCCCCTTCCCTCTCCTACGAGGCTGCTTAAAACTGCAGACTGGGGGTTGAGAGACAGAGACCACCGTTTGTGCCGTGCACTGCCCCTGGGGCCGAGGTGCCACAGGGCTGTGGGCAGGGACATCAGGCCCTGGGTGCTGTGGGGGCACGTCCAGGTTAGCCAGCCAGCATGCCCGCTCACGGCGGGGGGATGGGGGGCCAGCTGAGGCAGGTGACAGAGCGTTGGTCTCGCACGTGGGAGCAGGGCCCACACTTGTGCCCCTCAGAGTTGTGAGGGCCCTGTGAGCAGTGGAATCAGTGCTCAGCACGTTCCTGGGGAACGGTGACAAGATCAAGATGGCCCCGACAGTCGGCCACTGTCGTCCTCGTGGAGTGGGAGTTGCCGTGTCCCGCGCACCTCGCCGTGAGATGCTGCGTCACGGCTCCAGCACGTGGTGCGTTCGTGATAACCAAGCGCCTACCCCCTTAACACTGTCCCCGCTCGGAGACATTTCCCACCCAGGGTCCTGCCTCTTGACCGTCCCCCAGCCTAGCCTTGGGCTTTCGCGGTGCGGCAGCTCCTGGGGACCCGGGACTTGAGCAGCATCCTGGTGGGCGTGTCGGGGGAGGAGTGTGTGTGTGAGGAGGGAAGGGGGGCTTCTCTCAGGGCGCTCAGGGGCTGGGATAAGACGGGGGAGGAGGGAGGGGCCCTGCCCAGGGGAGCGAGGGTGCTCCTGGCTCTGGTGAGGCAGTCCCAGGCTGTGTTTATCAGTTAGAATTAGGTTCAGAGTCGAAGTTTATTTCTCTCAAGTAAAAACAGCTCCAAGGTGGACATTCCAGGACTGGCGTGACAGTGCCACTGCCCACCTGTCCAGCCGTCAGCGTAGCCGCCAGCATTGTCATTGAGGGGGCAATTACTTGTGGCACCTTGACCTGAAACAGGGGAGTTTCTGGCTTGGTCCCGAGTCTCACGAGCTCTCCCTTATGACACTCTCCTGGGACAGCGCGGCTGTTCCCCCAGCCGTGTCCACTCCTGACTGTGCCATGATCACACCCAGATCCTTCCCACCCAGCCTCGCCCTGAGCTCCAAACCATCCTGCTGCCATCCCATGAGTGTCCACATGTGGGTGTGCCACGGTCATGGCCAACAATGTGGCTAGAGCCAAGCACAGACCCTCCTCACGCCTGGGGCCCAGCTGGAGCAGGGACCCCTGTGAGCCCTGCCCTCCCCAGGTGCAGTCAATCTGCTCCCAGCCCTCCCCTGGGCCCACCCCCATCTGCAGCCCGAGTCCTGCCAGCCCGGGCCTGCCTTTACCCACACAACTGCCTCATTTCCCTCTGCCGCCTCCCCTGTCCGCTCTTCAAGCCTTGGCCCTCTCTAATCTGATCAGGTCCGGAGACTTTCTCAGGGCTGATGCCCTCCCCCAGGTCCTGGGCAAGGCTGGCCTTGACCTCCTGCCAGGAGGGCAAGCTCAGACTCGTGGCTGGGCGCTGCCCCTGTGGCTGTGGCACCACGGCCATGGCCCCGTAGCACACGAAGGATGGATTTGTGTCACTGCGTCCTGGCAGCCTCTCGTGAGCATCTGGGTGGCCGCCTGTCCTCCAGCACGCCAGTCCCAGAGTACCCCCAGCCGCTGGACCAGGCCTCCTTGGCCAGCATAGTGGGCTGTCACACCTGGCGGAGCAGCCAAGCCCCGGGGGCTCTGCCCATGCACACCTGTGAACTGACCGCTCCGAATGTCCCTCCCGGGCCTGCTATCCCAATGCAGGGGAGGGACGGGGACCTCCATCTAGTGAAATGACCCAAGAGACGGCCCCTGTGCCTCCAGGGCAAGGCAACCCAGCTTCCCAGAGGCCCTGGGCTGGACTTGACAGTTATTTCGGCCCGGCCTCCTGCCCCTGCCTCAGAGACAATCAGCTCTCTGCTGTTGAGCTGGTGGGAAGTATCCTCAAGCAGACTCTCCCTGCACAGGAGGGCCTCGCCCCAGGGGTCTAATTACCAGGAGTTGGTGCCCCCACCCCCCAGCCAGGACGCCTGTCCTGGGTCTGCAGCAGTTGCCTAATTGTGAATGTAATCAGCTGCTCCGCACCCTTAAAATTAGCAAGTGGCTAATTGTGCCTGTAATTATCACCTGCACCCATAATTAACTGTGTGAGCGATTTTCTGTTATCAAGTCATTGTGGATGCAAATTTGTGCCCAAGAAAAGACGCGGGAGGGGTAGTGGGGGGACGTGGAAGAACCAGCTCTGCCTGGGGCAGGGGGCAGGGGGCTGGGAGCCTGGACTACAGGGGGGACCTGGCTTGGGGCTCGGGTCTGTGCCACTTATTAGTGGTGTGAGCTGCGTGGCTGCTCAGCCTGTCTGAACTCAGTCTCCCTGAGGAGGGCAGAGGGTCAGCCGGTCCAGCCCGGTTGGGCTTGGGTGTGTGGCCTCTGCCAGCCGGTGCCGCACGCGGGGGCTCCGCTGTGTGGCTTTATGACCAGCAAGGCGCGAGCCACTGCTGGGGCTCCTCTAGCTCAGACTCAGGCCAGTGGTCAAGGGCAGGCTGGGTCACGGTGACCAGGCTGGGCCAATCAGAGAGTTTCTGAGGACCGCCAAGTCTGGCGGGCTGGACCCACTTGTCTTCAGGTTTGTGGCCTGGGGTCTGCGACTGGTCCGGTGCTGCCTTCCTGCCAGGTGGAAGAACCGCTACAGGGGCAGGAGGCAGGACCGCGAGACGCAGAGGGCGTGAGAAGCCTGAACTGGAACCCGGCCTTTGGTGGCGCTGCGAAGGAACAATTGCCAAGGGAGGAGCGGAGCGCGTCCTGTGCAGCGTTCGTTGGCTTGATTTATAACTTCTAAGAACTTTGGAATATTTAGACATATGGCCCGTGGGCCTTCATTTGTCCACTTTCCCTGGGCCTCACAGTCGTGAGGAGCGGGCCTGCTTTTGTTCATGTCTGTGCTCCCAGAGCCCAGAACGGTGCCTGGGGGACACAGCAGGAGCTCAAGAAACACTTGCTGAACCAAGGAGCCCCACTGTCGACACCAAACCCCCAAGTGCATACACCTGCTGTGCCCGAGCACCGTCAGCTTCTCGAATGTGGAGAAGAACAACCCAGGTTGAGGCCGGCTATTTAAAAGGGGGACTTTATTTACTCCTGTGGAGCAGCACGCCAGTGCCCCGCCGCCGCTCCAGGCCACAACTCCGCACAGCTGCTGCTCAGTTTGGAGCCAAGACTGCCTGGCACTCAAAACACATTGAAAACATCGACGCTCTTCCCTTTTTTTCCTTTTTTTTTTTTTTTTGGTACAAAATGATACAAACAACAATACAAAATAGTTGTGCTGTTGACGATTACAAAAGAAGTTGGAACGTTTGTCTAACTGTGCGATGCTCAGAGTTGCAGTGTGAATATGTCATACTCCAGTATCTTTCCCCAAAACAACCACAGTCATGCGGGCTGCTACACATTTTGTCCATTTTCAAAAAGAAACATGCAAAAAAAAAAATCAGAATGGAAAGAGGAGAGACAGGAAAAGCAAAAGGTGTTCCCATTATACACAGAGGGGCTCCCCTCTGGTCCGTGGCTCGAGCATACCTGTTCTCTGTACACCACGTCGCTGCGAGCGAGTGCACACGTGCTCTGTGTGCGGGAGACTTTGTCTTTTTGGAGTTATTCCTTTTAGCACTGACAAAAATTGAGACTCCCCTCCCCCGACTTTCTACCTTGGAGAGAACAGAGTTGTCATCTCGAAGGACTGTGTCGGCCAGTGCTCACTCTGGGGAAACTGAG
Source organism: Ceratotherium simum simum (assembly GCF_057802395.1). Taxonomy (NCBI): domain Eukaryota; kingdom Metazoa; phylum Chordata; class Mammalia; order Perissodactyla; family Rhinocerotidae; genus Ceratotherium; species Ceratotherium simum. The sequence continues at coordinate 2,124,215 of NC_141920.1, forward strand.
GCACCTCTGAGGCCTGACGCTTGGCCGTTCCCCCGACACTGTGGTGGTGGGAGGCCTGCGCTTTGGATGTGCTGAAAGATACGAGCAGGAGAAGACCTGCTTGGCCAGGAGGTGGGGGTGCCAAGGCCCTGACAGACATGGCGGCCCTCGGCTGGGGTGCCCGCCGACCTGGCCCACGGCCTTCTTGCACTCCACCCTACAGCGCAGGTTTCTCTGTTCACAGAACAAAATTCCCTAAAGAATCTAAGCCGTGCCCGAGCACTCTGCCAGCGCTGAGTCTGGGCCTTTGCGGCTGGGTCCCCTGGTCACGGATGTGTCGTATTTACAAGCTACGTAAGAAAGACGTTTGACACCGATTGTACGCTTAGCTAACGCTAACTCATTGGCCTCGGAGCAGAGTTCCAAGATGGATCTGGGAGGGTGTGGGGACCCCATCTTTCTCTGGCCCCAAGGGCTGCCTGGGGTGGGAGTGAGAGGGGGCAGCTGTCCAGTTGTTTGGAATAGGGATGGGCACAAGAAGTCCCCCATCGATGTCCCCCCAGCTGATTGCCACAAGCTTGCACAATTTAGGCAAAATGCAACGGGGCATTGGCAGTGACGAGAGGCAAAGGGAGAGGGGAGAGGAGCCAAGGGAGAAGAGCTGAGGGAGGCGGGGAGGCAGACATGTGCGTCCGGCTCTCCCGGGTGGAGGGAGGCAGAGGGCTCCTGGTCACACAAGGGGATGGCGGGATTGGTGTTCAGGATGCCGAGTCCTAGGCTGGGCCTGGCACATCCGTCCCTGAGGTGAGCCCAGGGCCCGGGGGACCCAAGGAGGCCTCGGGATTTCAGAGAGAAGAGTCCACAGCTGCCTCAGCTCCTGGACCATATTCACACTTAGAACTTCGACTGGAGGATGAACTTTCCAAAAAAAAACAAAAACAGAAGATTCTAGCTCACATCCCACCAGCCCTGATCCCATCAGCAATCCCTCAGATGGCCGCACCCCCAGACACTGGGACAATGCTCAATGGCTTCCTGACCCCAAACGATTTGCATAGCACGGCTTCAGAATGGGGGTCGTGGTCCCCTTCCCTTGACAGGCCACCCCCCTGACATCTGTGAGATGGCAGTCTGCACGGGGGGGAGCATCCAGCACGTGACCCGGGTGACCTCCCCCCCATCCATCCTTCCTTCACTCCCCAGGCAGTCCTGGATGGGGTTAGGGTGGACAGAACCCTCCACAGGCCACACGCCAGAGCCTGTCACCCCAGCTCAGCTCTGGGAGATGGACGCGGTTGGTGATGAGTTTGGTTTGGGGAAGAACCCTGATGTCCAACAGGGACACACCCATGTGATTCGCACACACTCATGTCCACTCAAGTTCATCTTCGAGGCCAAAGCTTTTTAGAAAAGAGGATGACCGTAGCAAGAGGGACAGGCCATAGGCTGAGGACTGGATCAAAGACCCCCAGATGGAGACATGGAGAGCATGCTGCACCCCAGCACCCCCACCCTGACCTCCCCTAAGCCCTCTCGAGGCCTCCCCTGACGCCCGGAGCAGGTGTGGGGTGGGGGTCCAGGGCGGGGCCCCAAGGCAAGCCAGCCTCCTTGTCCTTCGTCATCGCTGGAACTCCTCTCCCCCAAGGGGGCTCTGATGCCAGTCCTGCCCAGGCCCCCTCACCTGCTTCCTTGGGGAGCCCAAGAGCAGACGAGGATTTCCCCACGAGGGTGCCTGCCTCCTACCCTGGCCTGAGGAGACTTCACGCCCAGAAACGACTGTCCCGGGGAGACAGCCCAGGGAGAGAAATGCACCAGGCACCTTTTCTCACCCAGTGAGCAGAGGCAGCAGGGTCTCCCCTGTGGGTTCTTGGGACACAGCCCCTTTTGCTGTCCTATGGAACTGACCCTCCGGTGTCTGGCTAGAGAGTCATACTGCCCGTCGAAAGGGCAATTCCAGGTCTGAGAGTCTGAGCAGCTAACCTGCCTGGCAGCTGCTTGGTGCTGATGTGGGTCCAAAGGAGAGGAGACGGGCTGTTGTTTCTGGCAGGTGGGGTGCAGACACATCTGTGGGAAAGACGGCGCAGCAATGCTGGGGCTCTCCCTGCCATTCAGAGCAGATCTGTGTCATCCACATCAGTTCATAAGCGTCAGAAACTCTGGTGCAGAGGGGCAGGGCAGGCGAAGGGGCTGCCAGAGTCCCCTGCTGATGGCGCTGGGTTCCACGCCTCCTGGAACCGCGAGCGAGGTGCACCTCTCCCCGTGGTCTGCACAGCCCCCGGGGGTGGCCGGAGGCATCCAGAGTGCTCAGAGATTTGGACTGGTGCGTGTTCGTGTTTGCTGGGCCTTTGACGGGGTCCCTCAGGAGTCAGATGGCGAGAAGTGGAGGGCTCATGCCAACATTAGGTGAGACACTGGCTGTTTTGGGCTGTGCCTTCTTGGGACACCATACTCTCCTGGACCAAAGACGATGAGGACCTGGGTGGCATTCGGGGTGACAGTTGGCCCTGGGGGAGGCCTAATGGTTAACTGGGGGGGTCTGGGGGATGACCAAGGGCAGAGATGGGGAGCATCAGGGACAGCCCCTGGGAACCCCACCTGCCCCAGCTATTTACAGCATCTGGGAGTCCGGGGTGTCCAAAGACAGCCACATTCACACAGTCGCGCCTTTGGTCAACGGTTCGGCCCACCCCAGGAGAACCTTCTGCTGCTGGAGCCGCAGGCTGGGCCTCCCCGCCTCCAGCTGGCCTTGGGAACCTCCAAGGGTCCCAGGAGACCCTGACTGTGTACAGCAAAGTGTGAGGGCTCAGAAAGGCTGTGGGGATTTGGACCCCAAACTACAGTTTCCTTGTAAATTTTGTCAAGCGAGTCACCCACTTATTTTCTTAATAAAAGACAAAAAGAAAAAGACACATTCTCGCCAATTCCTTAACTGGTGCCTTCAGAGCCGGGACTGGCTGGCGTGGGGGTGCTCGGGACCGGGGCTGGGGACTTGGTCTATCTGCTTTTGCTTGTAGTCACTCCTGAGTTTGAGGGAATCTGATACGTGTACCAAAAGGCACTTTCATTTTTTTTTTTTTTTTTTAAAAACAGTGCTTCTGTTCTAAGAAATTCAAGTTAAGACAGAGTGCCTCTCGCTCCCCTTTACTGCTAACTCAGCTACTGTGGTGGGCGGGGCGCCGCGGGGCGAGAAGTGTTCATGCCAGACAGCTCAATGTTGGGGGGCTGGGGCGGGGAGGGACCCCTGACACACCACTAATGACACGTCCGCAGGAAGCTGGGAAGACCAGCTGCCTCCCACAGTCCTGCTCCTCCGGCGTCCGTCCGAGTGCTGTTCTCGTTTTGGTCCGAGGAGGGGGCCGGTTAGTCCTCCTCACCGCCTCCGTACATGTCTGCCAGCTTCTTGAACCTGGGCCCCCAGTCATTCAGGTAATCGTAGTCTTGGTCCCCGGAGCTGGACGAGTTCAGCGAGCTGACGGAGCCCGCGGTGGAGCCGCTCCCCTCGTAGTCGAAGACCAGCAATGAGTCGTAGGGGGGTGCTGTGGGGTCATTGTCGGCCGCCCGGAGTCCCTGGGGGTCACGAAGACATGGGTTAGGGCGGAAGGTGTGCTGCCTCAGTCCTGGGGGCCTGACAGAACAGAAAGGGGGAGCCGAGGAGAGGAGCTGGGGAGGCAGGCCAGGGAGGCAAAGCTATAGGGCCTTGCATACAGTAGGTGCTCAGTAAGTGCTCCCTGCGTTTGACCTCAGTGCCTCTCAGAGAACGGAGCAGGGAAGGGTGTTGATGAAAATAAACTGTGGAAGAGGGTTGGAGGGAGCAAACTCAAATGCCAGCATGGCCACACGAGTCACATGAGGCAAGAGGGCTGGGCGGGGCCTGTGGCCAGTCAGCCCCTCCTACGCGGGCAGGTGGTGCTCAATTCCAGGATCAGTGCCACCCGGAATGTGAACCTGAGCTGTCAGAAGTCAGAATCTGTTGTCATGTCAACTATTCCCATGAAGAGCACTCAGCAATGCAGCAGGCGTTGCTGGCGCCCCCCACCCACCCCAGTGCCCTGCCCTCCCTCCCTCAGTGCGCTGGGTCACAGAGAGGTCCCCATGCCCCCAGCACTGCTCCACGTGTGGCCCGCCGAGGGTGCCTCTGGGAGCAGCCCCCACCAGTGACTGTGGGAGTGCTGGATACACACCCGCTCCCTTGCCCGTGGGCAGGACCTCTCTGAGGTGGGGCTCTATGTTGTCACCAGGAGGTCCCCATCAGGATGGCCCAGGTGCCCATGGTGGCCACTGGTTGCATGACGCACCTCCCTGCCCTGCGAGGGGGTACCCTTACCATCATTCAGTTCCCAATGGCTTGTAGTTTCCGTTTTTACTTTCCTCAAAGAGTTATTGAAAAGTGGGCTTTTAATTATAGACGGAGGAGGATGTACTTTTTGGAGTTTTAAACATTTTATTACATCATAGACGGTAAATGTTGCCTAAGCCGAATCAGCTTTTGGGCAGTTGTAGGATATCATTTGCAGCCTGGGACAGGCTCTGTTTTGGGAAATGTTCTGAGAACTCTTTTTGTATCTCCGCTGAACCACTCCTGGGTTCTATTCGGTCTACAAACATTCTTTTAGAGTCAGATTCTGACACAGGTGGAGATAGAAGCGACGCCAACCCCTCTTAAAGTACAGTCGGTGCTAGAGACCAGGTGCTCAACACTGCAGGGACCCATGCCAGCCACAAAGGGGATCGAGGACGTGACCGTGTGTGGGAGCTGATGGGCGAGGCATGCGTGGAGCCGTGCACCTGTCAGTCCAGCGTTTCTCTGGCTAAGCTGCAAGAGGTGTTTCAGCTTTTCTTGTACAGGGGGATGGTCAAAGGTCAAAGGCTGGGGACGTTGTTTGTTGGGACTTTGATGTTGAGTCGCCCCCAGACCCCAAACGTCAGGATGGGTGCTGTGGGCATGTGGTCAGGTGGCAGCTCGTGAAGGATGTCTAGTGCTTGGGCAGTTCCCAGGGCACTGGGTGTGTGTGTGGGGTAGCCTGGGCTGGGTCTGATCCGGGTACGTCACAGGCCTGTCGGCATCGGGGGTCGAATGGAGACTGGGAGGGCCCCTCCCAACGGCCACAGAACAGAGCGAGAGTAGACCCTGAGGCCCCTGAGTGCCGCGCTGGCGCCGCCTCTGCGGGTCATCCTCCTGAAGACAGTCCTCCTGCTACCCCGCTGTTCCCGCCACGACTGCAGCCTGAAGTCCCCCGAGTTCTTATGCAGCGTGTGCTGTGTGCTGGCCCTGTCTGTTACTCCTCGCCGGGTGCTGGAGCAGGGTTAGTCCTGTCACAGGGCATGAGGCTGAGGGCAGGCGCTTGGCCCCAGGCCTCGAAGCTGGCAGGGGCGGGGTCGGGCCTGAGCCCAGGTCTGCATCTGCCCCTCACCCTCACACCGCCGTCCCAGCGCGGTGGGAACAGCTTTTATTTGTGCGTGTGAATAGGGTGTCACTTTTAGCGGGGACGCCCTGCTTGGGGGCCCTCCCCAATGCCCGGAGCACCCACCTCGTTGATGAAGTCGCCGATGTCTCCCGGGTGGGGCACCACAGGCCTGACCGGGTACTGGGCCTCGGCGCCCACGGGCCGCTCGTCCACCCGGCGCACTCCGGGGGCCTTGCTCAGCACATGCTCCATGGTCTCTGGCTGCTGCAGTTGGCTGAGGTCGTAGTCCTGGGCGGGGACGGGCAGAGTCAGGGGAGGAAGTATGGGGTGGGGGGCAGCAGGCAAGGGTGCACCCTCGTCCTGTTGTGTGACCCGGCTCTGAGCACGCCCGCTGTCCTATTCTGTCACCTGGCCCCCGAGCCTGCCCGCTGTCCTAGCCCATCACCTGGTCACTGAGTGAACTGCTGCCCTATTCCCTCACCTAGCCTGCCCTTCCCGAAATGCCCACCTCCCCTCTGATTGTCCAGATCCTGCCCGTCCTCAAGGCACGTGTGGGGTCTGTGCTCCCCAGGCTGCCTTTGCCGGCCTGACGCTCCCCCAGGGTGGCCCCCACTGCCCCCACTGCTCAGCCCCCACACACATTCCTCACTAAGCTTTAGTGGGGTAAGGACTTGCCCGAGTCACTCAATGGCCAACGGCGGACCCTGAGGCCCACCAGGCAGCTCCCTGGGGTCCACCCTCCCGGGCGCCCCATGCACTGCCTCCTGGTCCCCGGCCCCCGGTTGGGAGTGTCCTCCGGACACCACCACCTCCCCCGACCCCTGAAGGGAGGGAACAGGGTGAGGGGAGCCGGAGCCTGGGAGGGAGGAGTTCACACTGGTCCCTGCGTGGAGGAGGCTGGTGCCCTGTGCACGCCCAGACCTGAAAGTGCAAACACGGGCAGGAGGACAGGGCTGGGAAGAGAGGTCCCCCGCCCGTCTCTGCTGTCCTGACCAGAGCACCGGCCACCTTCACACTGTGAAAAAGGACAAAACGTCTTCCTGCTGAAACCCAAGAGGGAGCCCTGGTGGAGGCAGTGTTCGAGGGTGTCTGGGCGGCCGTGGGTCTCACCTGGTCCTCCTCGCCGCCCCCTTCCTCGTCGTACTTGAGAATGTTGTCCCGCACGTCGTCCTCGGGGTCGATGAGCAGCTGCTTTGTGTGGCGCTCCTTCTCCCGCCGCTTCATCCACACAACAAACAGCAGGACCATGGCTGTGGGGGCATGGGGCTGCACCGTGAGCAGGGTGCGCATGGTGTGCACACGCACCTGTGTGCCATGTGTGTCTGTGTGAGCACGTATATGCATGTGTGTGCCACGTGTGGCTGTGTGAGCATGTATATGCATGTTGTGCCATGCACCTGTGTGAGAGCATGCACATGCATGTGTGTGCATGTCCATGTGTGGGAATGTCCTCCCTTGGGCATATGGAGAGCTCATGTGCGTGTGCACAAGTGCGTGCATTGATGTGCACGTCCATGTGTGTATATGCACGTGTGCATGTCTGTGTGGAATGTCCTCCCTTGTGCGTATGGAGAGCTCATGTGTGTGTGCACAAGTGCAGGCATGCGTGTGCACGTTCATGTGTGTATATGCACCCGTGCATGTCTATGTGTGGGAATGTCCTCCTTTGTGCATATGGATAGCTTATGTGCGTGTGCACATCCATGTGTGTATATGCATGTGTGCATGCCTGTGTGGAATGTCCTCCTTTGTGCATATGGAGAGCTCATGTGCGTGTGCACGAGTGCATGCATGTGTGTACATGTCCATGTGTGTATATGCATGTGTGCGTGCCTGTGTGGAATGTCCTCCTTTGTGCATATGGAGAGCTCATGTGTGTGTGCATGAGTGCAGGCATGTATGTGCATGTCCATGTGTGTATATGCATGTGTGCATGCCTGTGTGGAATGTCCTCCTTTGTGCATATGGAGAGCTCATGTGCGTGTGCACGAGTGCAGGCATGTGTGTGCCATGAGTGCCTGTGTCCATTAGGGTACAGACCAGTTCAGTTGGGTTTCTGAAAGGTTCCTAGCAGACGGGATGAGGCCAGGAGATGCGTGCTACAGGGCAAACCTGCGCTCCAGCACCTCCTGGCCATCCCTGGACAGAGCGCTTGGGCCATGATGCCCTCGGCACTCAGCCATACTCACTCAGCAGGATGACGATGCAGATGAGGATGGCCACGATGGCACCCGTGCCCAGACCAGCCGCTGCCACCGCGCCAATGGTGGTACAGTCACCATTCTCGTCGCACGGGCACACCTTGACTTTGATGATGGACATGTTGGACAAGGGAGGGTTCCCAGAATCTGTGACGATGATGGGGACATCGTACATTCCGGCCTCCAGGTACAGGATGCGCAAGCTGAGCTGGGCATAGTCACCTAGCACAGAACGACAGAATGGGCTTTGTTCAGTAAGTGGCCAGCCCTCCTTTCTGAGCAAGACTACCGAAGGAAAAAACTCAGTGCGTGAACATCTGAAGTATCTGTGTGGTTAACACAAACATGCACACATGCATACACACGTATACTCATGCACAAGCACACATATGCACACAAACACACCCGTATGCACACACATACACATATGCACACATACACACCACATCACACCATATGGTTAAAAGGCATTGGCAATTCAAGAAAAAGCAATTGCAACATGTAGGATGAAGAAATCATTTCCTTAATATATAAAGAGTTTTACCAAATCAATTAGAAAAAAATCTTCTCAAAGGAAAATAGACAAGGCCATTGAACAGATAATTCACAGAAGGAACAACAAATGGCCAATAAATATATGAAAAAATGTCCACTGGTAGTCAAGAGATGCAAATGGAAACAATGATTTTGGCTATAAATGTGGGAAAATGCTTTTTAAAACAATAATATTCAGTGTTGGTGAGGTTTTGGGGAATAGGCATTCTCCTCTATTTCTAGTGAAATCAGAGATTGGCATAACCTTTCTAGATGCATCTTCACAGTGCTAGCAAAACTTCCAAATTTGGATGCCCTTTTATACGAGTCCACGTCTAGCAAACTACCCTTAGGAAGCACATCGGTCGGGGTCCCATCGGTTGGTAACCGGCACAGGAAGTAGCCACGGACACCCGCAGTTATAGCTGCAAGGGCGGTCACGGCTGTGCTCGGCACAACAGTGAGAGATTGGGACTGCCATAGGGCCTCCTCGGGGCACCCTGGACACGCCGAGCACTGGACAACAGCCAGGGGGCTCCAGGAGGGAAAGGGCGGACAGCCCTCTTGTAGGACTGGCCCCCGTCCCCGCTCCTCACTCTTGCAGGGCGCTGGGCTCCCTCGGGGGGCTACACCCCAGACTCAGTCTGATCCTCCCAGTGGCTGTGCTTGCGGGCTCGTGTTCGAGGCGGGCTCACCGTTTAAGCGGGTGATGGTCCAGTTCCTCCGCACAGTGGCCGGCACAAAGGGCAGCTCGAAGACGTAGGGGCCGATGTTGGGGTCCATGTCGGCATCGGCGGCTGTGATGTTGATGGCGTTCAGGCTGGGCTTCTCGCAGATCTGCGCCTCCTTGGGCAGCAGCTCAGGGGCATTGTCATTGATGTCAATGAGATAGATCTGGAGGGTCCCGGTGCCGCTGGCCGGGGGGATCCCTGTGGGACAGACATGGAGTGACCATGCGGGGTCATTCCTGATACTCCATGACCACATGCGCATCAGACCAACCCACAGCCCCACACAGGACAGACCACAGCCCCTCCCGGGACAGACCACAGCCCCACCCAAGACAGACCACAGCCCCACCCAGGACAGACCACAACCATAGCCCCAAACCTGCACCGACACCCTGCCATACAACATATGCAGTCACTCAGCTACACGCTGCATATGAACAGATACCACCAGAGCACACAACTGCACAGATGTGCGGCCACACCCAGACCCACAGCCACACGCGTGCACACACACACGCACACAGCACTCACTCAGAGCTCTACTGACGCCCAGCCGTAGGACACCTGTGGGGCTGGCACCCGCGTCCCCATCTTTCTCTAGCTTGGGGCTCCTTGGGGCAAAGCCCTTCCCTGCCCTCAGCGTTGTCCTGGCCCCACCCAGCAGGGCTCCCAGGGACCCGAAGCTCTGTGCTCAGACGCTTATAACCAGAGCAGAGAACTAACTGCTGCCAGAGAGCAGACTGACTGCGAGAAAGACAGAGGGAGCCTCTGAGGGTGAGTTTTGGATTGAGGGCCCACTCCCCAGCAGCCGGTCCCCCCAACAGTGGTCCTCCGCTTTTGCTGGCCTCAGTAGAGGCAGGTGCTCTGCTGAGCCCCAGAGCCCTCAGGGGCCGGCCCAGTCCCTCGACGCCCCCTATGCCCAACCTCCGCCTCAGCCAGGCCGACGCTGCAGGTGGACACGTGCTGGGCGGCCAGGGAGAGATGCCCTGTCCGCCCTCCAGGCTTTTCCTCCTGGAAACTCCAGGAGTTTCCGTGGCAACTCCTGCCCCAACTTTAACCACCGTGTTTCTTGGCTGAGGCGGGCGGATCGTGTGAAAACTATGTCCTACAGCATGTCTCTCTAACCTTCTAAAAACGCATCACAACACGTGGAAGGCGAGGCAGCTCGGAGCCTGCCTTGGAAAACTGCTTTGGCAAGTCCGTGATGGCACAGCAAACACACAGCACGACTGTGACGACACAGCACACACACAGCACGACTGTGAGGACACAGCACACACACAGCATGACTGTGATGACACAGCACACACACAGCACACACACAGCACGACTGTGACAACACAGCACACACACAGCACGACTATGATGACACAGCACACACAGCACACACACAGCACACACACAGCATGACTGTGATGACACAGCACACACACAGCACACACACAGCACGACTGTGACCACACAGCACACACACAGCACACACAGCACGACTGTGATGACACACAATCGGGAGAAGCATGGAGGGGCTCTGTTAACCGGAGAATTTGCACTCTCCTCGCGTCTTCACGGGCTTTCCACCGCTCCGGCCCCGGATTCACTTAAAAATCACTCTCTAATCTAATCTCAGTGGTCGAGCTGCTGGAGGAGTGGACGTCCAGGAGAGAAGGCCTGGCTCATCGCGGGCCAGCTGCAGGGGTGGCACTTTGTGGAGTCTGTGGGTGAGGCGAGGCGAGGCGGGAAGGAGGCCAGTGGGTGGTCACCAGGTCCTGGCTTTCACTTGCTATGAGCAAGCCTTGGTGCAACGGCTACTCTTGTTCACGAAGCTTTAGCTGCACAGCTGTTCCTAGAACCCACCCTGCCTGGGGCCTTTGCACGTGCTGTTTCCTAACTATGGGGCTCCCCCTCCAGCCCCATCTTCCCCTGGTCCCACAGGTCTTGGCCCCACGGTCAGCTCCTCATAGCCAAGTGCACAGCTGGAGGCCCTGGTTGCTCTCTCCCACCCTCATGTGTTGTTGTCTTCCAGCCCTTCTCACTCCCTGAAATTATCTGGTTGACTTGATTCTCACCCATCTCCTTGGGGCAGAGACCGCTAAGTTGTCCCTCAACATCCATTTCCCCTTTCTTCCTTAATAAAAAAACTGAGCCCCAAATTTTATCTGGGATCATCACTGCCCAGCTAGAAGACTACATTTCTCAGCATCCCTTGCAGCAAAATATGGCTTTGTGACTAAGTTCTGGCCTTCATCAGCTGTAAGTGGAAGTCCTTAGAAGGGCAGGGATGTGCCTTTGCCCTCCCCACTCCTCCTTTTGTTGGCCAGAATGTGGTCGTGATGGCTGGAGCACCAGCAGCTATTCTGGACCACACTGAAGCTTGCCAAGGACACGGGAGTGGCCAGAGTGAGCCTGGTTTCTCCAACCTGACCCAGGGCTGCCTGCCTCCAGCCGTGCAAGGGAGGGGGCTCTTGTCTGTTCTGTTCACTGATGAATCGTGCCTGGCACATGGCAGGAGCTCAGAGAGTAATAATAGCAGTGGTAGTAGTACTTCCTTGAGCCAGGCCCTGTTCCCAGTGCTCCAGGTGAGCAACCTATGCGAATGTGTGTGAGCGACCGTGCGAATGGCCGAATGGGTGTGTGTTCGCATAAAGGAGTAAGCCCGGGGAGTTAGGCAGAATGGCTGATGCTTTGAGTGAATGTGGGGGGGACGGCCTGGGAGGCACCTGGCACCGTGCCGCCTCACCCCACCCCTTCCTCCTCCAGACCTGCCCAGGGACCCTCCAGGTGCCGGGCGGGCCTCCCTCGGTCTTCCTGCCACAGAGCCTGTGGCATGTGGCAGGGTGAGCATGCGACAGTCTGCCCCGGAGCCGGACTCACCGTTGTCCGCCGCCAGGAAGGTGGCCTCATAGACGTTATTTTTTATGTAGAGGGACTCGCGGTCGAGGACGGCCGCCGTGGTGATCTGACCGTTGGTGGCGTTAATGTGCAGCCAGTTTGCCGGGTCCGACAGCTTTGAGTATCTGCGGAGGCGGGGAGGAGGGGGTGAGGGGGTGAGGCCAGGGGCGGGGGGAGAACCGAGCTGCCCCAGAGCCCCCAGCCCCTCCTGGCGGCTGGCACATCCCTCCCGGGGCACATCCCTGCCAGGACACCAGCCTGGACGCCGAGTTCACCCGGGGGCTCTCCCTCCAGCCCTGCATGGGGCACTCCCACAGCGGGATGGTGACAACAGTGGCTCACAGTCCCCGAGGTAGATGGGCTACTTATCCTCACAGGGACCCAAGAGGCAGACACTCTCAGCGTCCCCATTTTACAGATGGGGAGACTGAGGAACAGAGAGGGTAAGTGACTTGCAAAATCATGCAGCTAGTGAGGGTGCAGCCAGGGCGAGGACCCGGCCTGACCCCAGACGTTGCTGAGTGTCTGTGAAACGTTTTCCCCTTCTCGTGTGGAGGCCACAGCAGCGCTCGTGGTTTGTTGAGCGCTTGTGGCATTGCACCCACTGCCTGTATCAGGCGGGCTGGGTGGTTCCAGCTGTCCCCAGGACTGGGACTCCTGTTGCTCCCTCCTGGAGAGACCCCCACAGGTCAAAGACACCCCTAAGCACCCACCCTGGGACTTTCTGGGGTGCAGGTTTCATTGGGCATTTCGGGATTCTTCTTTATGGAAAACGGGGAGCCCGAGGGTGGGGAGCCCCTTTCCGAGGGCCCGAGGGCAGGGTGCGGGCAGCTGTGCCCTGTGGACCCACCTCACGGCCTGCTGCATGAACCTGTCGGGGTCCACTGCTGAAAACGTGGTCAGCACGGTGCCGGTGGGCACGCCCTCCTCCAGGCGGATCAGCTTGTGGTTTGAGGGGAAGTAGGGGGCCTCGTTGATGTCCATGACGGAGATGGTTACCCCCGCTGTGGACTGGAAGGACATCTGGATCCCGCTGGCCAGGGGCGCCTGGTTGGACACCATCACGGTCAGCATGAATGCTCTGTTCAGCTCGTAGTCGACCGCCTGGAACGAGAGAAGCCCAAGGGGGTGCGCCTGTGCAGGGGCCGCGAGACTGGCACGGAGGGTGCTGCCCCGGGGCTGGCTGGTCTGTTTCCTGTTCTTCCCGCCGTGCTTTGTGGCCGGGAGGCTGGTCCCCAGGGATGCCGTCTCCCAGCTCCCTTGTCTCTGGCTTCCTGCTGGGTTTGGCCAATGGGAGGAGAGAGAGTTTGGGGTGAAGGACCCCCACACTCGCCCTCTCATCTCGCGCCGTGGTGTGGCAGTAGCTGGGCTCCTCGGGGGCCACAGCTCCCACAGGCGCCCCCCTACACGGCTCCGGCTCTCATCGGCTCTGGGAATGCCGTGTCCCCGGCCTGTTCCCTCCAGCCTAGTGTGGGCAAGGCCCCCACTGTTGTTTGTCCACTAGGTGCCTCACTGGGCCTAGTGGGTGGAATGGCGGTATGTCCATCTGGACCCTGTGAATGTGACTGTATATTAAAATAGGGTCTTGCAGATGTAATAAAGTTAAAGACCTTGAGATGAAGTTGGCCTGGACGGAGAGCGGGCCCCAAGCCCCAGGGCAGGTGCCCATGTGAGAGTGAGGAGAGTGAGGCCGAGATACAGGGAGAAGCCACGCGAAGACAGATGCAGAGACTCCGAGCCAGCAGACGCCAAGACTGCTGACAGCCGCCAGACACTGGGAGAGAGGCGGGAAGGAGCCTGTGGAGAGCACGGCCCTGCCTGTGTCTTCATTTTAGACCTCTGGCCTCCAGACCATGGGAGAATGTATTCCCTTTGTTTTAACCCCCCAGTTTGTGGTACTTTGTTACAGCAGCCCCAGGAAACTGATGATCAGGTCTTATGGATTCCCTTCACCTCTGCGCATGGGCCCTGCATTAACATCGTCTCCAGTTACACACTTTGGGGGGGCGGACCCGACTGATAAATACTAGAATGGCCTATAGAACTGGTCTGCAGTTCTACAGTGGATGAGGTACTGTCAGTCTGTGGGTGTTCCTCCCATTCTGGGAGGGAGGGAAGTTGCACGGAAGCACGGGGACCCTGAGACATGGAACTGTTCATGGCACAGCTCGCACAGTCTCACTGCAGAAAACACAGCACAACACAACACACTGCAACTGCACTTAAAAAATCCTACGTAGACACGTGCAAAGTAACGTGCACAAGATTCTTCACTGCAGAATTATTCGTCTCATTCGTGTAGGATATATATCGGAGACAACCCGGATGTCCACAGCCCTGGCTGCCTGAATGGACTGCGTCCACACAGTGTGGAAATTTGTAGCCATAAGAATGAATGAGGAAGATCTCTGGGTACTGAAGTGGAGAGATCTCCAGGATCTACTGGCGAGCAGAAAAAGCAAGACCTGTAGGATGCTGCCTTCTGTGTAAAAGAGGGAGAGGCATGAACTCGTGTATGTAGTTGCTCATATTTGCAGAAAGGAATACTGCAAGGATAAACCAAAAATCTCCTTAGACTGGTCGCCAAGAAGCAGAGGGAAAGAATCGGGGAGGGAAGAGCTGGGGCATGAGTGTGCTACATACGTCTTGTCACATTGCTTTGATTTTGGAGCCAGATAATATCTTACATTCTCGCATTTTAGGTATTACAAATAAAATTACATATATAACGCAACCTCTGAAAATTACAAACAAATTGAATTAAACGAAACTAATTGTATACGAATGGGTAGTATATCTCCCAAGAAAATAATGATTTCTGGTGGCTAGGACAGTATTTAGATGGTGAAACCTTAATGTGATTTATTCTAAGGACAAGAATCATTGCAAAGAAATCTTAAACTCATGTGGTCTTCTTGCTCTTGGTAGTGATTTTGGATTTGTTATTTTTTAAGCTTTTTATGTATATTGTAGGATAAAGTAAGTAAGCAATTATATTAATATTGTTAGGAACCAAGATTTTTAGTGTAAAAGAAATGAGATACAAGTATAAAAATCAATGAAATTAAGTAAAAACCCTCTGACATTAAATTTGAATGAAGTGATCATTTGAATCAGTGAAATAAACATGAGATAGTCAGTTTGAGCATGTGCTTTGAAATGTTACTTCGTCACTCTGCCCCGGAAAGCAATGGCAGAGGCAGTGGCCGCCAGCAGCAGGGAGCACCTGTTGTGCACAGATGTTGGTTTCTAAATACCACTCCTCACTGGAGAAATACCCAATCCAGACGTGAGGCAAGAAATCAACAGGATGAACCTGGTGTCTACTTGGCCACAATGCAGGGACGTCCTTAGGAATAGCTGGCTTGTGGTGGAAGGACCCAGGAACCAGCCAGAGGAGGTGCCCACTAGCCACAACCCATAAGCCCTCCAGCTGACCAAAACACACTGAATGTAGAAAATCCACGCATTCTTAACAGTTATGAGAAAATAACACTTATGAGAAAAACACACACACAATTTCATTTATCACTGTGGTTGGCTGATTAACTGCCTCCAAATATATCTAGTTCCTAATCTCTGGGATCTGTGAATATGTCACCTTCCGTGGTAATAGGGACTTTGCAGACATGATGAAGTTAGGGATCTTGAGATGGGAGATTATCCTGGATTATCTGGGTGGGCCCCAAATGCAATCTCAAGGGTCTTTGTAAGAGGGAGACAGAGGGACACTGACACAGCAGAAGGCAATGTGAGGACTGAGGCAAAGGTGGTTCTGGCTTTGAAGATGGAGGAAGGGTCCACAAGCCTAGGAATGCAGCTCTCTAAACTGGAAAAAGCAAGCAAATGGAGTCACTCAGAGCCTCCGGAGGGAGCACGGCTCTGCTGCCACCTTGATTTTGGCCAGTGAAATGGGTTTTGGACTTCTGACTTCCAGAGGTGTGAGAGAATAAACACGTGTTGTGTTAAGCCACGCAGCCTGACATGATCTGTCACAGCAGCACCAGGAACTCAGAGGGTGACCACCGACAGTTGCTAGTGCCCCACTTTTACTCAGAGAATTGGTGATTAAAGGTAAAAACTGAAGCTTTTATCTCGCTTTTTCTGGTGAACTCTCTATTGGTTTCCTGTTCCTATTTAGTGGCTTAACACAACACAAACTTGTCATCTTACAGTTTTGGAGGCCAGAAGTCAAAAATCGGTGTCTCTGGGCTGAGGTCAGGTGTGGGCAGGGCTGGTTCCTTCTGGAGGCTCCGGGGAGAGTCTGTTTCCTGCCTTTTCTGGCTCCTGGGGGCCGCCTGTGCCCTTGGCCCCCTCCGTCTTCAAAGCAGTAACTAGCATCTTGCAGTCTCTCTCTCTCTGACCTCGGCTTCGTCCTAACGCCTCCCCTGACTCTGATCCTCCTGCTTCCCTCGTGTAAGGACCCTGACGGGCCACCTGGATTCTCCAGGGTACTCTCCCATCTCAAGGTCCTTAACTTAATCCATCTGCGAAGTCCCTTTGGCCATATCTTCCCAGGTTCTGGGGACTAAGGCCTGGGCACCTGTGGGGGCCGTTGTTCTGACAAATGCAGGCCCACATGTCAGTGTCATCGCAGGGCCCTTGTTGATGAGGGAGAGCTCTTTGTACAGAAGAATTCCAACCGAGGAGTGATAGAGTTGTAAAAGCACCATTTTGTACCCGCTAATGAAGAAATTAATTTGGACAATGACCGTCAATAGGTGATAAAGCCAACAGATGGAGGCTGATGGAGACCCGCAGGCACGAATTATCCCACTGCAGAGTGCTCGCTGGTCATAAGGGGAAAGTCAGTTCTACAATGAGGGCCAGGCTGTCAGCACGTGGCCCACTGGTCAGGCTTAGGTGACCGTGAGCAGGACCACCAGGCACCAAGGGCCTCCTGATAGGACTCAGCTCCAGCCACAAGGCCCCTCCCACCGACAGACCCTTCAGGTCTAAGCCCCAGGTTATGGGAAGTGCAGGAGAGCGAGGAGCCAGGTACACCATGCAGTGGCTGGACAAATCCGGCATGTGGGGCCTCCCGTAGGCCAACTGACCCTGCGTCTATGACAGGTCAAAGGTGAGTGGAATGTTCTAGATTATGATGTTACAACCAAATGCAATGTGGGGACCCTGTTTGGATCCAGATTTGAAAAACTGTATTGCAAAGAGACAGTTTTAGGAAATTAAGGGAAATTGAATATAGACGTGTATTGGCGAATATGGAGGAAATATGGTTGATTTTGTCAGGTGTGATAACAGTGTGTGGTTATGTCAGCAAAGTGTATTTTAGAGGGTGATGCATCCTGACATTTTTAGAGGGGGAGGATCATGAGGTCTGGGAGTTAAAAACATACTTCAGCAAAAAATGTAGATGAAGCAACATGGCAATATGCTAATAATGGTGAAATTGAGGTGGCAGATGAGGTTACCCCGTCTCTCTTACTTCTGGGGACGCTTGGAAATTTTCATGATAAACAGTATAACACATTTCTGCTTAAAGAGAAATTTATCTGCTTGTGTAACCAGTTTTTGCCGTGAAACCTGTGGTCGCTGGTGCTGGGGCCCACCCCGCAGGGTCGGCCTTGCTCTGATCTCTCCCTGCTGCTCAGGCCCAGCTGTGCTGCACCCCCGCTGATCTGATCCAAACCCAGCCCCATCTCTGGGCTCCCACAGCAGCTCGGCATTTGATTTTTGTGAGCATTTAGAATTGTATACCTGGTACGTCAAAGCCGTGCCCTCTAAATAAGGTATTAAGTACAAAAAGAAGGAATTAAAAAGTTAAGTAAGTAATAGTACCAATGGGCGTGGAAAGAGAATTGAGATGGTGCTTCACGAGAGCCTGAGGCCTGCCCTACAGGGGGGTCTGGGCACAGGGGCAGAGATCGGGGTTCTGGGGCTGACGCCTCCATCGTCCCCGCACTGTCCCTAGGTGGCGTTGGGGGAGCCCTCATCCTCTCCAGGCATGGTCTCCTTGTCCATCGAAGGAGGAGGTGGTCCCTGCATGCCTCCTAGAGCCCCCGTGAGATGCCGCGTCCCTCCTGGTGTCGCCTCATCACACTGATGTCCCACCCATGCTGTTTTGGGATCCCCACCCCCATCTCTTCAAGCCCCTTGGGGTGGGGGCTGCCTGGTGCTTACCACGGTGCCCGTGGGGGTCAGCCATACCCCATGGGTGCCCAGGGGATGTAAGGGGACGATCTGACACCCCCTCGTCCAGCATTTGCTCATTGTCTAGCACAACATTGGGTGCTGCTCACGTGCATGTCTATGGAAGAGATTTGCACCGCCAGGTGTCACTCTGGCAGGACCCTCAATGGCCCAAGCTGGTCGCCAGGCTGACGAGGCACCCAATGCAGAATAACCTGGCACCCCTCACCTGAAAGGTCCTACTGGGGACGTCAGGCCAGAGACCATGAACCCTCCCCCCGGTGCGGGCTTGCCTCCTCCATCTCTGGACTCTGGAGGCCTCCAAACACAGAGCACCCGCCTGCACCCATACTGTGTCCAGAGCTGAACAGCTGCCAAAGCCCTCCCTCAGGGCGCTCTGAGAGTTGACCAGCGGTGGGGGCTACTCTATGTAAATATATTGTTTCATAAAATCATGGTGGTTTCGTCTATGAACAAGCCACTAAAGGAAGTGATCTTTCTCCCAAATTTATTGGCTCGTGTCCCTGGAGGGCATGGAATAATGCTGCATGTCATGCATTAAAAATTGTCACCAGTCTGAGCGAGGACGCCTTCCAGAAAGACTATTATGGCCAATAAAATTTCATAGGAGGGCAAAATAAAACACATTTGTAATGGAGAAATCAATAGGTAATTTGCTTCAACAGTTTCAACGAGAGCGGTTAGATATACTCCCCGGGTCTCCCCCGACATGGCAGTGACCTTTGCTCAAAGGCCAGGGGCTGGGTCTGCGCGGTGAGGAGAAGCAGCTCAGTGAGGGCCCAGGCGTGTGGGGTGGGGCTGGGGGGCACCCGGCTGGAGGGCGGGGCGACAGGGCACGTGGAGCACCAGGGCTCAGCGCTCTGCTCCCCTCCAATGGGAGGCTCGGGGCCAAGCCGTTCCCTTCCCAGCCTTGCTCTGGGAGCGGGGACTGGAAGAACTGCTGGGGGCTGGAGGGAAGGAGGGGCCGGAGGGGCCACGACCCCCAACCCACCTGCTCCCCTGGTGTTCTCGCCGCCCGCGACCCACCTTCAGGCATCTGGACCACACTCAGTCCTGCCTCAGGCAAGCCTTGTTGCCACTGAGAGAGAAAGCAGGAGAGGACAATTCTTGGATTTGAGCTTGAAAAGCTGGGGACCAACCATGAGGCAGGAAAGAACCCGTGGTCAGTCTGAGCCTGTGGTTTTCTCCTTGGAGGAGATTGCGATTTCATGGCTGGAGGAGGGAGAGGAGAGGTGAGGGGCAGGGAAGAGGCAGTGGGGGCTCCTGAGGAGGAGGAGGACGGTGACAGATACCCCACTGGGGCTGTGAATCTGAGAGCAGGGGAGCTGTGTGCCCCAACTTGGGTAGAGCCTGAGAGGTGGCGAGGCTCCTGGGGCCCCAGGCCTAGTGTCACCAGAGGATAGAGTTGGGGAGTGTCGGGGGCAGGGCAGGGATCAGGAAGACCTGCCTGAGATGACCGTGGACTTCCTTTGACAGTGACCCAGCTGGACTTCAGGGCGGAGGGACGATGCAGCCAGGATCTGTGACTGAAGGGTGAGGGCCGAACTGACCACAGACATCTCTGCAGTAGCCCAGGAGCCCTCTCCTCCCCCTACATGGGCACTGCATCAGCCCTCAGCCCTACATGGGCACTGCGTCAGCCCTACAAGGGCACTGCCTTGGCCCTTAGCCCTACACGGGCACTTCGTCAGCCCTCAGCCTTACAGGGGCACGGTGTCGGCCCTCAGCCCTACATAGGCACTGCGTCAGCCCTACATGGGCACTGCGTCAGCCCTACACGGGCACCGCCTCAGCCCTCAGCCCTACACGGGCGCCGTGTTGGCTCTGAACACAGACACAACTGTGGGAAAAGGGAAGCAGAGGAGGTCCAATCTGGGAGTTACCACCACCTGGGGACACAGGGGCTAGAAATAGAAGCTAAGTTGTTTTAGAGAAGGAAAGCCACGCTGCATGCGTTGCTGGGTTTGTGGCCTCCAGCGCATCCCTGCCATGAGAACATCTCCGAAATTCTTTCTCCAAATCCCCTCGGCAGACTACAAACCCCTGCAGGGCCGGGGCAGTGACGGGGTCGGGTCTGCAGTGTACGTACACAGCACAGCGCCTGCTGCTCCTAAGGGACCCGGGGACCCTGCATGGAATTAAAGTGACTTCATCATGCACTGGGGAACCAGCCAGGAAGAACAATCAGTCCATGGCAACGGCAACGGTGATGACAATGACGATGGTGCCAATGACGACAGCAGCTAATTCTGATTATTGACTGAGCTCTTACTGTGCCAGGCACTGTACCACATCTTTTATATCCAGGATCTATTTTAATGTTAGCAATAAACCTGGGCATCAGCCACAATTACTCTCATTGTATGTATGAGAAAACTAAAGCACAGAGAGGGCGACCAGCCTGTGCCAGGGATAAGTGAGTGAAGAACCAGCATGGGAGTCCATGAACAAAAGCCCCCAAGGCATTAGACCTCCCCTGTGGCTGGGCTGCCAGGTCCCCTAAATGCCCCTCCACCTCCCGTGCCCCCGCCACTCCCCGGCCCCCACCTGCCACCCACCTCTGAAAGAGAATGTTTGAAAGGATGGTGTCTCCACCCAAGAAGGCAAAACCAATTTGAAAATGTTTTCTAAGATGAGACATCTTGCGTTAAACAGACTTTAAATTTTAGAGAAAAGCACTGTATGGAATAAAAATAAAAATGAAAGAAAAACGGGGAAAGTGTGCCGCCAACAGCTGAATTCTGTCCAGGACACGGTGATCCATGACTTCATGGGGACAGTGTGGCTGTGTGTGCTCTCAGCTCGAAGAATTTTAAAATTTATTTCTAAATTTATACACAGTTAGATTCACTCGTGAATTTTGACAAGTGTGGAGAGTCATGTATCCACCACCAGGATCAAGATATAGAAGAGTTCCAGCCCCCAAATCCCCTCATGCTGCCCCTGAAATCAACCCCTCCCTATCCCCAACACATTTCTTGAGATTAGTCTATAATCTTGATACCAAAACCCAGATAAAGACAGTGTGGGAAAGGAAAAGTATAGGCCCTAAATTGCTCAGAAAAATACATGAAAAATCTTTAGATATTAGCAAAACAAGTCCTGTAATGAATTAAAAAGAAATACTCCTTCATGACTAAGTTGGATTTATCTCAGGAATGCAAGGATGTTTTAACATTAGAAAGTCTCTTAATGGACTTCGCCCATTAATAGATTAAGGGGAAGTGGCCTTCAGGGAGGGAGTGGGAGAGTAGCCTTTTTGGGGGGGTGGCAGGTCAGGCCCACCGAGTCCCTGGTGGTCACATGACCAGGTCCTTGTGAAGGTTGTTTCTGCCACCGGCAGGTTGGGTACGGTCCTTTGCCCTTGGATGTTAGGGGTGACATGCACTTCACCCGAGTATCGTTTCTGTTAAATTTGTTCCAGGCTCCGGGGCAGGGGGCAGAGCTCAGGACGCCTGCAGGAAGTGAGGAGAGGACCCACCTTCACCACGGTGACCATGCCCTCGTTGGTGACAGGGTCCGTGCGGATGCTGAAGTGCCCCGAGGGGTCCCCGCTGATGATACGGTAGACGGCGTTCCAGTTTGGCGAATGGGGCTGATCTCGGTCCATCACGGTGAGGTTTGCCACCACCGTCTCCACCCGGTTTTCAGGGACTTCCCCTGCGTACTGCAAAGCGTAAGAAAAGAGAATGTTATGGACCCGTGTGGAAGCCTGGAGTCCCCTGCGTACTGCAAAGCATAAGAAAAGAGAATGTTATGGACCCGTGTGGAAGCCTGGAGGGGTCAGGAGAGACTCTCTACCAACCCTGGGGAGGTGCCTTCACCTCCAGCTGCTCCCAGACATGGTGATTCCCGTGGGTGGCCCTTCTCACATTCATGATGGCAAGGCGGCATGTAGAGAGGGCTCTGGTTCCTCCAGCGGAGGCCCAGCAGGCCCTGCGGCTCACGTCTGCACATATCCACCTCCAAACCGAGCCTTACACACACACACGAGTGTGCACCAGGCCTCTCTCCTAAACCCCCTTCAGGCCTTTCCCATATGCAGCAGAGGACCAGTGCGGATAGCTGAGACGAACAAGAGACCACAGGGATGTGCTTGCAACGTGGGGAATAAACCACAGTAGAGTGGCAGCTGCAAAGGGCTTCCTGAGGAGAATCACTTCTGGACTCTTGCCATCCTGGCAGTCCCTGACACAGGCCCGGGGTCAGCAGCTGCAGATGTGCAGGTGACCAGACGTGGAGCCTCAGCCCCTTTTCCTGCCACAGCACAGTGAGGGCTGCGAGCCACCCCCCAGAGGGAAGTGGTTCATGCGGCAGCGATGGTTGTGTGCAGGGAAGGGCACTGTGTGTGTGTGTGTGTGTGTGTGTGTGTGTGTGTTGGGGTGGAGACAGAAATCTGAGCACTTCCTACTGGCCAAGAATCGCTGCTCAGGGCCGGCTTCACGGGCGTGTGGCCCGTGCAGCACGCTCAGAAGGGCCCTGAGCTCGGTTCAATGCTCTGTTGTCACCGTCTTGAAACTCTCAATAACTTGTGAACAAGGGCCCGCATTGTGAACACCAGGCCCTGCCAATTCCGTGGCCAGTCCTGTCACTGTGTAGTGTGCTTTTGAGCCACCAAACCTGGAGACAAAGTTTGGACCAATATCTGGGGATTTCTGGTTGTGTTCACACCAGCGCAGCCCCAGCTATGATTGCTGATGCCCACTATGTGCCAGG
This sequence comes from Ceratotherium simum simum, assembly GCF_057802395.1. Taxonomy (NCBI): domain Eukaryota; kingdom Metazoa; phylum Chordata; class Mammalia; order Perissodactyla; family Rhinocerotidae; genus Ceratotherium; species Ceratotherium simum. The sequence goes on from NC_141920.1 coordinate 2,146,841, forward strand.
GGCCGTGCCAGGCACTGCCCATGCATGGTGTCACCTGTTCCTCAGAATAGTCCTATTCTTATCCCCATTGCACAGATGAAGAAACTGAAGCAAAAGAGGGCAAGAGACCGTGGGTGCCACAAAGGGAGGGCCCAGAGCGTCGGTCCTAAGGGTTGAGCCCCAGGTGCTAGGCCTGGTGTTAGGCCACACAGGAACCGGCCAGGGGCTGGGCTTGCCTCTCCCCAAAGGATGACCTCTAAGCCCAGTCACTGTGGGCAGGGTCACAGGAGGGGAAGGAAGGAGTCCAGAGACGGGCTTGAAGGGACAGTCCCAGGCAGCTTGCCTCCAGCCCCTCATCCTTGTGGGTCTCTTTTGCACCTGCCTGATTTCAGCCAGAAGTGGGCACCCAAGCCTTACAAGGCTCCCTGCCACAGACACCTGCCGCGGCACAGCGCCTCGCGGTTACGGCTGAGATGACTCTCCTGCTTTGTGCCCGCCTGGAGGGGGCTTAAGCCCAAACATGCCCTTTCACATCCTACAGCAGACACTGTCACTTTATGCCAAAGGAAAGCCTTCTCGCACACTCGCGGCTGCCCTGGGCCTCTGCCTGCTCCAGACCTAACTCGTCACCTTTGAGTGAGTTTCAAAAACCCAGGGTACCTGGTGGAGCGTGTTGGGCAGCCAGCCGCTCATCCTCCACCATCCAGGTGTTTTTATGGCTCTGAATTTGCAGCCACCATCTGGAATTTTTCCCACTATGCATCCAGCGCTGACTTCAGCTCAAAGGGGAGGCCCCTGCAGATGTCTATGCAAAGCCTTTGCATGTACCACAGACTGCCCCCAGTGCAGGGCTGGCTGGCTGGGCTGGCTTCCTGCATGTCCCTGTCCGTGGGGACTGTCTTCTCCTGGACGACACGGGGGCAGCGGGACCTGCCTTGGCTGCCAGCTGATGGGCGCTGCATCCTGGCCTCCGGTTCTCTCCATCAGGAGCTTCGTGCCCCTTGGAGAGACCGGGCACTTTAAGCCTGGCTCTGGGTCCCGATTGTTGCCATGGTTTCTGCCCTGAGTACTTTAAAATGTAAGCCTCAGCTGGCGGTTGGGGAGGGGGTCCTGGGGTGCAACAAACAGAAAACTGGACAACAGTGGCTTGAACACAGGGGCTTGATTTTCTCAGAACACAGGGGACTGAAGGCTACGGGTGGCCGTCAGTGGTTCTGTGTCTCGGCGACATTGAGGTTGGTGGCTCTGTCCGTCTCCGGCCTCCTTGACGTCAGAACGCTGCAGCTCAGCCCATCATGTCCACGTCCTGTGGCGACAAAGAAGGACGGCCACGCCGGCACGTCTGTCCAATTGATAGTGACTGCTGCAGGTGGGTCCTTCACGGACAGATGACACCGAGGCCCAGAAGGTTCCGTTCCCAGAGTCACAGAGCCAGGGTGAGGAGACAACGTGACACACAGCTTCACCAGAACAACCAGTGCCGTGCTTAGCGAGCGAGGCACGGGGGACACCGAGCCCGCTGCCTGCGGATGACGGCATCCAGGTAAATAGGGTTCAGGCGATGCAGGTGGTGGACAAATGAACGAATGAATGAACGACATGTCGACAAGCGTCAGTCAGAGCCTTCGAACAAATGCACAGAAACAAGATACGCTCGTCCCTCCCCCGAGGGAGCCATGTCTGTGTTCCTAAAAGGCAGACACATCAGAGGAACTGAGAGCCCGCGGCAAGGTCGGCTGCCTTGTCAAGGATTCCAGTTCAATCCCAGACAAGAATGTGTCCTTTATCAGTATTTCAAAGGCTCAGAAGGAGTTCTTTAATTGGCCTCCTCAACTTTAGGACGTCGATGCTCGGTTGAAAACCCACAGCCTGGCTTGCCTTCAAGTCTCAATACCATCGCCTTGTTAGCAAGAGAAGTTGTGAATTTATCCAAAGTGGGCTGTCACCCAGCGAGACCGATGCTGTCTGGGACGGTGGCCCTTAAACGATGGTTCCGCTCAGCAATACAAGACGCCACTGTGGGCTTTGGGGAAATGGTGCTTGTGAAAATTGAGAGCCCAGGCAGCTACTGCCACCGCTCCTGTTTATCCAGCGGGGCCAGATTCCCGGCTGGCCTCCCGCTCCTGACCCTGGTGTTGGGAGCTGGGAACCAGCTCCTGGGCTGGGCTTCTTGGAGGCACCCGGAGAGGCCAAGCCAGGCCCGAGAGGAGAGGAGAGGCGCCCTCAGCACAGGGAGGCGGTGGGGCCAGCCCCTTCTTGCCTTCGTCAAATACTTGTTGACCTGTCCACCCCGGAGACTCAGCAGGGAGCAAGGTGGACGGCCCTGTCCTCCAGGAGCTGACGTTCCTGTGGGACTACGGGGTGCGTGTGTGAGAACAGTGCCCGCCGGAGGGACAGCAGGGCTGTTCTGCCCGATGGCTGGAGATCCAAAGTGGGTGTTTCAGGGAGGGGGCCCGCTGGCAGTGAGGAGCAAGGAGGAGCCTGGCCTGACTGGGGTCCTGCTGCTGACCCCGGTGGTGGGTCCTCGGGGAGGGCAAGGGGACAGTCCTGCCAAGGCTGCAGGCCAGGCGGGGCCCCGGGGCAGCCAGGCCTCAGGCAGAGGAGGACCAGGAGGGGGCATTTAGAGGGGATTTTGCTGAGGCTTGGCCACGAGGTCCAGGGTGTGCAGGGGAGGGTCGGGGCCTGGGGGGGAGGAGGCGGCCATCCTGGGAAGCACGGGGCTGCGTTGGGCTATGTGTGTGTGTGTGACATGGTCCCTGGGGTGACCTTGTCCCTGGGAGCTCCTGGGAGGAACACGTATGTGGGATGATAGCCCCCCCAGCAGTCCTCAGGAGGTGGGAACTGGGCAGAGGCAGTGGTGGGAGGGCCTTGGGAGTGGGGGCCTTTGCAAGCCTCCAAAGTTGTCCCCCAGACGGCCTGGAGGAGGCAGGAAGGTGCTCACGCAGCGCCCCCACCCCCATCAGTGTGAGTGAGGCGGGCAGGGTGACCGTTTGCACTAGCCAGCAGAGGACTCGGGACGATGAACACTTCCTCCCTCTCAGGGACCTAACTCTGCTAAATGTGCTGTGAGCCAAGCCAGGAGGGCTGGGCCCGGGCACCCCAGTGGCATTCCTGCAGTCCTGGAGACGCTGCTCCGGCCTGTGGACCCTCGCCCAGGCCTTCCCTGCAGCACCCAGGACTTGGTCTTCTCTGCCTTGCCCAGGGCCACACCCTCTGCTGGGACATCACCATGTCACCTAAGCAGCCTGCCCAGAGTCGCCCATGACTCCAGCAGGGTCTCTTCACCTCCGGGAGCACAAGGCTATCTCGGGCTCTGGCCCAATTCTCTTGCCACCCACCATGGGCTGAACGAGTCGGTTTTATCACCTACAAAATGGGGCCCAGCACCTTGCCTAATAGTCAGGGATGGAAGAGGACGCAGCAAAGCACGGGCACAGGTCAGGGCTTCTGAGAAGGAGCAACTAGGCCTGGAGCAGCTTCCTGGCTGCAGAGGGAGGGACCAGCCCACCCAGGGCGCAGCTCACTGTGAGAGGCGGGTGCAGCAGAGTGCCTGCCACGCTGGGTGAGGCCGCCTGCCCCCAGAGCCCGTCGAGGTGGGCTCAGCCCTGGGCAGCCGTGCGGCCTCTGGGAGGTTCCTCAGCCTCTCTGAGCCTGTTTCCTCAACGGAAGACCTGGGCCAGGACGCTTGCTGCCCACCCCCCAGGATGGCAGGAGGAGCCGGGGAACAGTGTGAGAGCTCTCTTCAAACCCTTTAGGAACTCTGAGGGAGGGATGACCAGGGACGTGTCCTGGGGCCACCACACCCAGGGTTTCCTTAGGGGCTTGGTGGGAATGGAGGGCTAGCACAGGGGCTGGCAAGCTATAGGGCCAAGTTTGGCTGGAAGCCTATTTTTGTCAATAAAGTTTTATTGGCACACAGCCACACCCCTTCATTTACATATTTTCTGTAGCCGAGTTGAGTAGTTGTGACAGAATATATGGCCCCCAGAGTTGAAAATATTTACTCCATGCCCTTTACAGAGAAAGGTTGCAGATCCCTGCTCTGGACCCCTGTGCCCCCCTGTCGATGATTCAGAAATGGGCACATGGCCTATGCCAGCCAATCAGGGCTCAGTTCTCTTGCCCTCTGTCTCTGGCCTGGGTATTGTAACCATGTGAGCCTGAAGATATTGGGCTGGGGTGGGGGCTGCCATCTGCAGCCTGAGAACGAAGCCAGCCCAGAGGAAGCACAGCTTAGGGGAGGGTCCTAGTGACTGCTGGAGCCTGGATCCAGCTATGCCTGAAGTCAGTCTCTAGGGTTTTTCAGCTGCTGTGAGGTGAGGCGTTCCCTTTTCGTTTAAGTTGCCAGGGTCAGTGTAGTGGACATTGGTTAGGTTTCCTGGCTGTCCAGCACCTTCTGAATTCCCTTCTTTATTTTCCAGAAACTTGTTTTCTCAGCCTCCTCTACAGCCGTGACCTGGACAGGTGAGCTAGGACCTACCAGTCAGATGTACCTGCATGACTTTGATACAGAAGCGAGGCAGAAAGGCCTTCCACTTTGGTGCCTGCAGTGGCAGAAGGCGAGTGGCAGCACCCCATCCAGCGTTGGAGGCTGGCACCGAGGTTCCCGTGCCCAGTGGTGGCAACAGGAGGGGGGCTCCTGGCAGAGCCTCCGTGCGTGACGCACCTGGCGCTCAGATTTCCCGGCCACTCACTTGCTTTGGCAGTTTCCCTCTCTGCTTAAACGACTGGGGTGGATCCTGGTGTTGTCCCCCGAGAGCCCCAAGTTGTGAATGCATCTTCCGAGGGGGTACCACGTCCGGCAAGGGCCCTGAGCGCCTCCACCCACTCTGCTCCCAGTGGGGTTTCCGTCCCTGAGAATCGCAGGCCTGAGGTTTCTCAGCACAGGGGAGCTGTGCATCCCCGAGTTTATTCCTGCCAGACTTCTGGGTGAAGCTTATTCCAGGAGTCTCTTTCAATTCAGGCAAGTTTAGTAAAGGTTCACCAAGAAGGGCCTCAGGCTGATAAGTCTGGTTTAGGATTTCCCTATTGCCCTTCCCTAGCCATGATGCGCTCTTAATTCCCTTTGTCCAGGGTTTCAGGCCCAGGGAAAGCCTCTCCATGCCCCATGGGATGCGAAGGCAGGTATTTGGAAAAGGAAGAATTTTAAGAGCATTGGAAGGGAAATTCTCTCCTAGACAGTAATCCAGAATTCAAACGCACCCCGTCCCAAGGGGCAGGGCGGAGCTCGTCTTTGTGCACAGGCCTTCTCCTGAATCCCAGCTCCGCGGCGGAAATCTGCACGGCTCCCAGGGGAGGGTCCCATGAGCACAGAGGAGGATTTGGGTGAGAACTGGGAAGACCCCTCAGCCGGGCCCAGAGGACTGAGATGACACAGCCTGCACACTCGAGACCCTTGGACCCTCAAGGCACCCACGCCTTGCGGGACACTCTGACCCTCGAGATGGTGCTTTGTCTCTGTCCTGAGTACTTGGAGCCATCGCTGGTTTAATTGAGTTGTGGGCCAGAGGACTTGACCCTCTCCCAGCCGGCCCTCAGTCCCGTGGACCCCAGTATTGATGAGGGCATCTAAGTGGAGGGCAGCGCCCTCTCTGGCCGGGTCCTCAGGGATTCATCGCTGTACTTAGCAGAGCTGGAGAGCCGGCCCTGCAAGCCCAGCCTGGCCAGGCTGTCTTAGAATGTCCACTGTCTCCAGGACAGCTCGGTGGCCAGGGGGCTGCCTCTCTGAGCCTGCATTGCCACCTCCAAGTGCCTTTGTGAGGGAAAATAAGTAATGCACAGAAAAGTCCTCCTTGGAATGCCGGCTCACAGGAAAGGACCCGACCGTTTAGTTAAAAAAAATAACTTGAAACGCCCGCCCCTCGCTTTTTGGTTCATAGACTGGGTTTATTCACTCTCTTTCCCCAAAGGAAGGGTTCACTGGTCTTCTTACCATGGAGCAGCTTGTTCCTGCCAGGGTGAAGAGTCACGTTGCTCACTATTATTATTATTAATACACAGCAGACAACAGCAGCCACCATTATTGTTGTCGTATTTATGGGGTCTCCCTGTGTGCCAGGTGCCTTCTAAGTGATTGACACATAAGAGTGCACCCCATCAGGTGGGAACTGGTCCCCACCTTACAGATGAGGCAGCTCGAGGGAGTGCTGAGTGCAGGGCGGCCGGCTGAAGACCGACTCAGCCTCGCCGTGGGCAGCAGGTGTACCACGTGCGCTGAGCAGGCGCAGGGAAAATAACTTTTAATTAACATTTAAGAATAGGAATTGGATCACGAAAACCCTCTTGAATCTCTTCAGCTCCTGCTGATTGTTCTTGATTAAGCTCGATAAAAATAGCTGCACCGTGTTTGGGGGTGTGGCTGGCCCTCGTCCCTCGGCCCCGCCCACTCCCACTGTGACAAGTGTGTCCTGGGGCCCAGTCCTAGGACGTGAGCACTTGGATGGAAGGGATCGAGCACGCTCCCTGCCTGGAACGCAATCCCACCCATTGCCCACCCACAGCCGTCACCTCGAGGTCTGACTGTAAAGAGGCCCGGCTTCTAAACGCCCTCTTGGGATATTAGGATCTGAGGCATCGCTGAAGCTGGAGAGAAGTCCCCAGCCATTATCATCTCTTCCAAAGATGCCGTTGCTCTGTCCCCCTGTGCCTCGATCCAGGCCCGGGACCTGCCTGAGACCGGCTGGAGCACAGGGCGGGCAGCGGCCCATCTCTGGGAAGCAGCATTAGTCTGCGCTCCGACAATTGGAAAGCCCAGAACAGTGAGTCACTGATGAATAGTCCTGGGAGAGGCAGACGCAGGATGTCCCAGGGAGCCAGGCTGTACCCACTTTCCCCATCTGGGCACGGAGGTGGGAATTCTCCCCTGGAACGTACTCCAAGTCACCTTCTTGGGTCAAATACAAATTCTATCCCGTCACTCAGTGTAATTCCCGGGCTGCCCATTTTTCAGAGGTGTATTCGGAGCAAGGGACATCGTGTTGATGACTTTCCCTCCCCTCATCTGGATGCCCAGCACAAAGAGGCAGAAACACTTGCTTCACACAATCAGGAGGTTATCTTCCCTGCCTCCCTGCCTCCTTCCCATCACTTCCTCACGGGCCATCCGAGGACAGGCATTTCTGGGGGACCAGCTGGGGTGTTTTCACTGTGGCTGACATGCAGAAGGGCAGAAGATCAGGCTGGGAGTAGACAGTACGGGAAGAGGCACCCAGAGGAAAGGCCGTCAAAGCTGGACCAGTGCTCAGAACAGTGGACAGAAAAGGTCCCTCCTGGGGACCTGCTCTGTGGGAGCTCAGGAGTGGGGGCAGCCTCGGGCCCCCTCCCTGGAGAGCGGAAGGGGGAGGAGGCCGGGTGCTGGCGGGTGCACAGGACACAGGGCCTGGGGAAGGGAAGGATGCTCCATCTCTAACGGGGACAGACACACTTGGGGTCTCGAAGGACAGTGGTGTGGTATGAAGTGGGGCCCGAGGAAGCAGGAGCTGTGGGTTCAACTCTGTCTTGCTGTGTGACCTTGGGCGGCCCGGAGTTAACCCTCAGGCCTCGGTTGTCTCTGTTGGAAAAGGGGCAGTAGCCGTTTACCTGACGACCACTGGCAAGTCAGAGAATTACCCTCTTAGGAAATACACTCAGAAGCTTTAGACGTGTGGGCTGTCACACACACAACTGACCCTCGAAGAGTTCAGGAAGAATGAGGTAGGCGCGTCGACAGAGAGCACGTGAGCAGGCACACGGGTGACAGCCGCCATTCTTCTTCCCATCCCCAGCCTGGCAACTTTTCTGTGAGCTTGAGATTGTTTCTAAATAGCATTGAAAAAATTGCAAGGCCATTCAGACTCCATGGATATGGAGAGGTCTCCAAGGCATATTGTGAGTGAGAAAACAAAGACAAGACCACGCACGGGACAGAGTGGAAACGCGAGGTGGAGGCGGGGCGCCGGGTCCGGGGGAGGCTCTTCTGAGGGAAGTCATTTCAGACCTTTTAAATTGCTGTCCCGTGGGTGCGAATTAACTAACCGAAAACTCTAATTTTCATAAAAGGGAAAAGGCTTAAATAAAGTGGGGTGATGCAAGGAAAATGTGTTCACAAAAGATCCAAAAGATCCAAGCTGACGCTGGAAAACCCCAGAAGGGCTGGAGTCTGTCCGCCTGCACTGCGACAACAGCAAAGGTGGATCCCACAGCCGCTGTGTCGGATGAGAGGAGCCAGGCACCAAGGAGTTGGGCGTTCTTCGTGACTCCATTTATATGACCTTCTAGAACAGCCTAAGCTCACTGCGGGTGGTGGACCTCGGAGTGGGGGCTGCCTTGGGGGATGGGGCACGACGTTGCTGCTGGCTGGTGGGACTGTTTCACTGAAGGCTTGTGCATTATTCTGTATGCACGTCACACCTCAGTCCAATGAGCAAATCCTCTATCTGACTCCAAGCAGGAGGCCCACAGCATCTGGGCGCCCACGTCTTGGAGTTGACAGAATGTGCCTACTTTGGCTCCTGGTGAATTAGACAGCAGCCAACTGTCTTTGATGTAAAAGGTGGAATCACTCCTTTTGGGGCCGGGAGGGTGGACAAGGGTTCTGATCTGCCTTGTGTGGGAGTCCACTGGTTCTCCACCCCTTGCTGCAGCCACTGGCGTCTGGGGGATGGCCTGCCTCCCCCATTTGCGGATGGGGAGACTGAGGCTTGGACCAGGATCAGGAGGCAGGTTGGGGCCCTGGGCTCTCATGCTAGCCTCTGAAGGCTCTTGTCAAACCCTGACTCCCTGCGAGGCCTCCTTCCACATTGCACTGGTGTGCTTTTCACCAAACCCCATGGTGACCAGAGGTAACCAGGAGGGCTGGGCTGAGCCCCCGACCTCCCGGGGTGGCTGTGGTGCCTCATGCCTGGAAGCACATCCTTTGCTCCCATCAGGGACAGTCAGCCTGGCTTCCTTCTGCCTTGGTTTCCATGACGACCACTGCGATCCTGAGGCTGTTTCCTGGGGCAACCTGGGAGCCCTCGTGGTCAGGAGGGCTGATGCTGCTGCCACGCCCGACAGCAGGCTAGCACCAGGACTAGAGTGTGTCCCTGGGAAGGGTGTCCTCGCACCTGGGCGCCTGCCCTGGACCATCTGAGACCCCTGACTCAGCAGACGGGTTCTGAGCACCGTGGGCTACCCACCCATCGTCCCACGACTGCCACTGATGACGCTAGATGCCTGGCTTGGTACTGGCCCCACTCCTCACTATGCGGTTACCTCGGGCGAGTTTTTCACTCTGCAGAATGGGGGTTAGATGGAGCCCACCTGGGAGCACTGCGGCGAGGGCTGAGCTAGCACAGGTCATGCACGAGCCTGGGCCTGGCATGTCCTCAAGACAGCCATGTGTTCCTGCCATCATCACAGAAGATGCTACACGCAGGGTGGAAGGGAGAAGGACAGCTGGGTCTACCAGGCCAGGTGTGGGTGAGGCCCCAATGGGGTCTTGGGGTCTGGGCATCAGTATTCTCCCAGAGTCCCTAGGATGCTGCTTGCCTTGTGTCCAAACTCCCAGGACGCTGGCCCTGAGCCCGTCCTGCCATTGCCCACTGACTGAGGACAGCAAATAGAAACAGAAGCCACCCTACCCCTAACCAGAGGGCAGGGGCCTGAGCTGCTCCCTCTGCGCGGCGATCTGCCATCTGACCACTAGATGGTGCTGTGCCCTCACAACCGAGGCTGCCACGCGGCCTCTGGGTACCACCCTCCACCCACCTGGTCCAGCAGAGCCCTGAGCCTGGGACTCTGGGATGCGGGATAGGGGATGCAGGGATGCGGGGGCACAGGGAAGCAGGATGCAGGGATGTGCGATCTGGGGACTCAGTGACTCGAGGACGCAGGGGTGTGGGGAAGCAGGATGAGGGGATGTGCGGACGCCGTGGTGGGGCCCCTCTTGAGGGACTCGGGCCTGTGAGATGCCTTCACAGCAAGCTGACTGGCCCACTGGGAGAAGGGGGGGGTCTCCTCTCTGTCCCTCCACCTCCCTTCCTCCCCTCCCCTCTCTCTGCCTCCCTTCCTTTGCTGCAGAATGAGAGCACAGCTTCTGGGGTCCCATCCCAGCTGCTCTGACTTATGGGCTGGGCTGTGTGGCTTTGGGCAAGTGACTTAACCTCTCTGAGCCTGGCCTTCTCTTCCATAACTGGGTCCTGGCCCTCATGGGGTTAGTAGAGGTAAGAGGCTGACCAGGAGGCCCTGGCCAGTGCCCGGCGGGGGAGAGCTCCACAGCATGGCTTGTACTCTAGTTGTTATTGTTACTATTATTGCTGCTACACCCTCATCTGCTCAGCCCTCTGGGAGAGGGGACGGCTTCAAGAAGGTGACCCGGAGATCCTTGAAGCAGCCTCCATGTCCCAGCACTGCTCTGGGAGCCCTCACTGACCCTTTCCTCTGCCTGTCCTAGCCTCACACACCTGCTGAATTTCTGGACGGGCAACTGTGGAGTGGGCACATGTCCCCATTGTGTCAGCAACCCCCTCAGGGGACCCAAAAAGACAGCTTGGGGATGCAGAGCTACTTGACAAGGACCTGGGGAGTCATCAGGGGATGGTGTTGGTTGGTGATCAGGGAGAGAACAGAGGCCACCCCCCTGAAGACCGCTGGGTGGCACAGAGGGGGTCATCACGTGTCCCGGGCACTGAACGAGCTGTGAGGATTTCACGAGAAGAGGCCGCCTGGCAGCGCAGCGCCACTGGAGTACGGAGGCATCGGGAGCCAGGTGACCGGTGGCTCTGACCCACCGTCTGCCGCAGGGACCTTCCCTGCGTGAGGCTAGTTTGTCTCTCTGTGACTCATGGGCTCTGGACCCACAATGGACGTCCAGTTACATTCTGTGAGTGAAGGCATGAATGTCCACCTAGAGCGCTTGGTCATTTAGGTCCCCAGCAGCCTGGTGCAGCCCAGTCACCACCCGCCGGCTGTGGCTGATGGGGACGAGCGCACAGTGTGTCCCCATACCCTTTCCCTTTCTGCTGACCGTGGGCATGGAGGGCTGACTAAGTTCCTCGTGCAGGGACCTGCCCCGTCCCTGGGCAAGGCCCTGTCTGGGCACACCCAGCAGGTCCCCCTGCACACACGGCTGCACTCACGCCTCCAAAAGTGGCTGAAACCTCTGCCTCTCGCCTGAGCCCAAACACCACCGGTCAACTCCGGATTCAGAAAGAGTGTCCAGCTTGCTTTGTCCTGGAAGCCTCTTAAGGTGTCAACCATCACTCAATATGGGGGCCTCTCTGTGCTGGATTGGAGCACAAGCCCCCCTCCCCGCCCCCCCCCCGCCCCCCAGCAGACGGAGCCTCCAGCTCTGCTACTGCAGACAGCTGAGCGATGCGCTCCTGCACCAGCCTCCTGCTGCCCAGGGCCTCTGGTACACCCGGGTCTGTCAAGCTCCTTCTCTCGGACAGCAGCAAAGGCAGAAGCAATACCGAACGTCAGAGAATTACAGCACGCGTGGCCGTGCGTCACCATGGGGATGTGAGGTACTCACCGTGCTTGCGGTGAATTCTGGCGGGTTGTCATTCACATCCGTCACGGTGATGATGGCTGTGGCTGTGTTCGAGAGGCCATAGTTAAGGTTTCCTTCCATGTCTGTGGCCTGAATGATGACTGTGTACTGCTGAACTTTCTAGAAGGGAATGAGTTGGGAAAGAACAGTGATCAGTTTGAGTTTTAGTTTACAGGCAGTGTATAGTTTTCATCAAGAAATATATCTCCCAGGATGGAGTTAGCTGCAGCCAGGTCCCACTCCTGCCAGCGTGGTATGCTGGCCGCAGGGCTGTCTCAGAGCGCTCGGCTGATGACCTGGCGGAAGAATGTTCTCCTTCACTTGCTGTGGGTAGCACGTGGCATGAAGAGGTCTGGCTGTGTTTCCATCTCAGTGGCCTTGGCTTCCATATAGATTGTATTTGGTGCCAAACTAAGAAAGGGGGAGAACAGGGGCCCCTGAGAGCACGGTGCTGCATTTGGCTTGGAACACCAGGGATGGACAGCTTGCAAATAGAGGGACAATCCCACAGACACGTGCTGGAGGGACCTTGTTTCTTTAGCATTTTCAGTGTCCAGCTCAACTGCAGATCAGAAATTCAAACAGGAGAAGACAAGCCCTTCTCCTCTCTCGTTGCAGGTGCACAGATACAAGCACACTTTCCGTTTGAACGAAGTCAGGAAGGAGTGGTGAGCATTCAGATGCAGGTGTGAGTTTGAAAAGGCAAATAAAGCTTGATGGAAAGAGTGAATTTATTAGGCATTGAAGGAGTCTCACAGCCCTTCCCCACCTAGCCTCACTAGGAGTCCACCAGCCCAGAAATCCCTGAGTGCGCAGAGGTAGCCTTTTCCACACCCCTGTTCTGACAGAGGTCACAGGTGCTTCTAGTGTGACAGGTGAGGATGAGCCTGGTGGTGGCTCTGCTGGGACCACAGCCCACTTCTCACTGGCACCATTAGGGAAAGGAGGATTCTGGGGCCAAGGCAGAAAGGGACCTTATGAAATGCCTTCCAAGTGATGAACTATACCAAGTCCTATTCCTCCAAGAACTTAAGGGAAAAGACCAGTTCCGAGCTGTGTGGGAATTCAGTGAAATGTGTTCAGGTTCCATAAACTGGCTCCATAAAGAATCATAAACAACAGATGTGTCACTAAACTGTCTCTCTCTTTCCATTCACCCATCCATTCCTCTCTCCCTCACTATCTCCCTCCAGTCGTTCATCCATCTACTCATCTATCCACTTATCTATCCATCCATCCATCCATCCATCATCCATCCATCCATCTATCCACCCACTCTCCCATCCATCCATTCATCCATCAATCTGTCATTCATCTACCCACTGACCCTCCCATCCATCACCCATCCATCCATCCATCCATCCATCCATCCATCCATCTATCCATCCATTCATCTCTCTATCCCTTCCTCCCTCCCTCTCAGACCAGCCGGCTCCAAGCCAACCTGGCAGCTGATGACAGATGCATGAATGAGCCCAGCCAAGTCCAGAAGAGTTTTCCAGCTGAGCCTAGCCCAAATTGATAATCTGTGGACTTTTGAGCTGAAGAAATGGAAATAAATGGGTGTTTTAGGCTGCTGAGTATTGGGATGTTTCGCTATGCAGCAGAAGCTAACTGACTCACCCAAATCCTTACCATGGACCACAAGGCTCTGTGTACCTGGCTGCTGACCACCTCTGCAGCCTCATCTTGAGTCAGGCCCCCCAGACCCTCTGTACAACCTCCCTCAGCACCTTAGACTTGCCACACGGCCTCCCACCACAGGCCTTTGCACATGCGCTTCCCTCTGTGCAAAGCTTTTCCTCCTCCTTTAGTGAATGCCTACTTTTTTTTCAGGTCTTTGCTCAAATGTCCCTTTCTCCTGGAATTCTCCCCTGACCCTCCAGACAAGCCAGGGCCCCCATTACCTGCTCTCAGACTGGCCTACCCGGCATCCACGGCTCGTATCACAGTTCTGGCTTTGCAATTTTTGTGCCATCATTTGATTGTCGTCTGTGTCCCTCACCAAACTGAGCTCTGGGTGGCCATGGCTGTTTTATTCACCACTGTGTCCCCAGGGTCGAATGTGGTGCCCAACACACGGTAGGTGCTTAGTGAATGTGCGCTGAATGTTCCCAAATGGCTATAGTGACAATAGGGATTCTGAGGAACGGCAATCTGGTCCACAGAGGTCCCCGGGTGCTGATAAGGCATCTGGCCATTTGTGGGCAGTTGGGGGTCCCTGAGGGGGCTGTGGGGGGAGTCACATGATCCAGTGAGTGTGACCTTGCCCCGTGGGCCACGTCTGCTCACCACCGTCTATTTTTGTAAACAAAGTTATTGGCACACGGCCACATCCACTCATTTACACAACACCTGTGGCTGTTGTTGCACAACAGCTGAGTTGAGTGGCTGTGACAGTGATCACACGGCCTGCAAAGCCTAAAATATTTACTACCCAGCCCTTTACAGAAGAGGCTTGTCAGCCTGGGCTCCGACATCAGGCAGCACAGGACAGTACCTCCAGGACAGGCCTGGTAGTGACGCCACAGACTTCTCAGGGCGTGAGGGCTGGGGGGAGCCAGGGGAGGCTTCTGGGAAGAGATGGGATGTGCTGCCTGGGGTGACAGGATAAATGAGAGCAAAGCAGAGGGTGTGCACTAGAGGAATGTACCGGGGGCTTATGGCAGCCAACCAGGCTGGGCCCTGCACTGGGATGGGGGCTTCAGGGCTCAGTAATGTCCGCACGCTGTCTCCCACCCAGACCAGTGCTTGACCTCCCCCCTCTGTCAACGCCGCAGTCTGGCGTGACCAGGACCAAGTGCTGGGGTGGGGCGCTGACTCCTGGCCCCCATCCCTGTCATCACCTCACCGTGGCTGTGGGTCGGAGAGGCCTTTCCCAAGGGGCAGGTGTCAGGAGCCTCTCAGAGGAGCAGGAATCAGCTCCTCAGTGCAGGCCTTGTTCCTTCAAGGGGATTATTACCTGGAGGAGGAGTGAGGAGACCCCCATCAGAGCTCCCCACCAGGCTCCCGAGGCCACGGGCGTGAGGGGAGGGGCTGCGAGGCCCAGCAGTGCAGGGGCCAGGCCTGCCAGGCCTCAGTTCCACCAGTGACCGGCTGGCTGGACAAGGCCTGGCCCTCGCTGGACTCAGCGTCCCCATCGGTTGTGCTCGGCTGACTTCACAGCGGTCACTGAAACAATGAGAAGAAAAGGCTCCCCAGCCTAGGACAGGTACTGTGTTCTCTACTCAGTGTGTGCCTTTTCTGACTCAACTTCCTCTACCGCTGACCCCAACCACACCCTCCTATCTACACTGGGGACAGCACACCACCCTGCCCTGCCCGGCTGTTCCCGCTGCTCACACTCCCTGTCCTGGCTTCTCTCTCTGGTGAGCCCCATGCTCTTCCTTCAAGAACTGGCTCTGAAGGTGCCTTGAGGGGAAGCCTCTCCCTCTCTCAGTTCCCTTATCCCATGAGTGGATGAGAGGACCTCAGCCACCTCATTGGGTGGTTATGATCCACCTGACAAAAGGAAGGGTCTCCATAAATGATGGATGGATGGATGGACAGATGATGGAAGAATTGATGGATAGGTGGATGGGTGGGTGGATGGGTGGGTAGATGGGTGGGTGGATGATGGACGGAGGAAGAGAGGGAAGGAGGGAGGATGGATGATGGGTGGATGGATGATGGTGGGTGGATGGGTGGGTGGATGGGTGGATGGATGATGGATGGAGGAAGAGAGGGAAGGAGGGAGGATGGATGATGGTGGGTGGATGAGTGGATGGATGAAGGAGAGAGGAGGAAGGGAAGGAGTTAAGGGTTAATCTTTTGTGAGAAAACTTTCAAAATGACGTAGCACCCAACTACATGTAAGCTATTTCTATTACTTCTTTTGTGTCTCCTTGGTTCAACTTCTACCCATTTTCACAAAGGTCAGCTGTTTTAGACATGAGCCATTTACTTGATTCACTTAGCAAACACTGACTGAGTCCCCACTGTGTACCACGTACTAGGCTGGGGTTCCAGGGACACAGCGTGAGTGAGGCGTTCTCGGTCTCCCGGGAGAGTCGGTCAACATCTGTTAAATGACGTCAGAGAGGAAAATCCCAGGACTGTGGGGCTGTGGGGAGGGCAGGTCCCTTCTGTCTCGTAGGGGGAGGGGAGAGGCTTCCCCTCTGGGCTCTATCAGAGCCAGTTCTTGAAGGAAGAGCGTGGGGCTCACCAGAGAGAGAAGCAGGACCGGCAGTGTGAGCAGCGGGAACAGTGGGGCAGGGCTGGGAGGTGGGCCGTCCACGGTGTAGACAGGAGGGTGTGATTGGGGTCAGCGGTGGGGGCGCAGGAGGGCGGGGAAGGCACACACTGAGGAGAGAACACAGTACCTGCCCGGGCTGGATAGCCTTTCCTGGTCACTGTTTCAGTGACTGCTGTGACGTCAGCCGAGCACGTGGCCCTGCCCCGTGTCACAGATGGGGACACGGAGTCCAGCGAGGGCGGGCAGTCGCATGACCTCCCCAGCGCCACACAGCAAACCAGGGGCAGGTGGCGGTGCCGGCTGGGCTTCCTTTCGGGCCATGGCTTTCAGGCCTTTGTTATGGATGAAATGCAGATGGCGCCAACATTGCCCACTGCACGTTAGCCAAGACACCTCGTGGGGCTCTTTCTGAATGTGGGATGGACAGCACGCAAAGACACGCTGGAGCCATCCTTAACTGGTCGCCCCGACAGGAGCACAGCCAGGACCCACCTTCATCTGTGCGAACAAATGCACGCTCAGAATTCCGTCAGGCCTCTGATGTCACGGACTTGTCCACGCAAAGGTCCCTTCTCCGAGGCTTCTCTGCCTCCGGATCCTAGTAGAGGGAAGGCGCCCCTTCCTTCCTGTCCATCAGAGGGAGCTGTTTGTTTCGAGTCATGGCTCTGCTAGGCTAGGACACTGCAGTGACAGGCTGGGGACGGTGCCAGCTCCAGCAGGGAGGGTGGTAAACCGAATCCAAACTCCAGGTCCCCACACACCCTCGGCGAGGGGTCCTGCCCCAGGAGCCTCACTTCTGTGCCTCCCCCGCCATGTGCATGGGTGTGCTGCTCACAGCTGCTGGCCGACCCGCCTGGATGGGGGCCTCAGACCACTTCAGTCCCTCTCCCGGAGGAAAGGTGGCGGGACGAAATCAGATTTTCTGAAGAGGCAGCAGGCAGCCTCGCTTTAGAAACTATTTTCATTTTTTTCACCCAAGTTTCTCTTGTTCTTTACAAATCTCATTTTTCCTGCCTCCCAGGACCAATGTGGACATCTAAGCTAGAAGGGATCTCACGCCTCCTTCCCGCACTCAGAGGGCCCCCATCTGCACTGGCGGCCCTCAGCCGTGCCCTCTTCATGCATGCGTCCGCTCCAGGCTGATGGAAAGAGACTGTTCACGTGGTTGTCTCCATCTCCACTGCGCTGGGCAGGGACTTGGGCTCTGTTATGCTCTTAGGCACACAGTAGGTGCTCAATAAGTACTTGTTAAAGAATGAATGAACAAATGAGTGCAGGTCAGTGCCCAGCAGAACGAGGTGGCTGGTGGTCTGACACCTCCAGGAGGTGGTTGTGAGGGAACCACACCCACCCCCTCCCTGGGGCACTGGACACGCCTTCCCATGGTGCAGGTGGAGCCCTGGACCCCGAGACCCTGAGGCCAGGCCAGCGCTGTCATTGTCCTGCTGTGACCTCAGGCCAGTCCCAGCCTCTTCTTCCTGTGGGCGGAATGAGGGAGTCAGCTGAGCTCTCCAGTCTCTTTGTGGGCCACGGCCAGTGGAGGCTGAGAGCTGGGGGCCGGGCTGGGAGAGGCTGTGGCCCCAGAAGGTGCCGTCCACACTGACCCGGGTTTTCTGAGGGACCAGAGGGTCCTGGGCTCCTGTGGGGCACTGGGTGGCCGGTTTGTGAGTGGCTCTTCTTGGGACACCTGTCCCCTGTCTTCTGCGTCCCCTGGGCTCCCTTCTGTCCATGGGGCCAGGGCAGGGGTGGAACCCACTTCCCAGCTGCAGAGGCTCACGTGGCACAGGCCTGGTCAGTTAGCAATGCCCGTTCCCTGGGCTCTATCATTGGTACTGGGATGACCGTGGGCCCCAAGCTTCTCTGATGGTTGGACCTACTGGGAGACAGGGCTCTCTCCCCACGTGGCTACTCAGCTGAGGCACACAGTCCTGGAGCTGTGGGGGTGGGGACATCTTTGCTACAACACGGGAAGGGCCTATCTGAAAACACCACCAACGGGGGAAACAGAGCTGAGATGAGGACCGAGTGAGTGAGTCCTGAGGCCCCCACCCCACGCCTGGATCCAGCTAGGCCTGAAGCCACGCTTTGTGTGTTCAATTACACGAGCCAGTAATTCTGCTTTTTTGTTTAAACCAGTTGGAGCTGGTTTCTGTCTTTGCCACAGAAAGGGTCCGACTGTCCCGCTTATTAGTGTCATTCCGCTCAGGTGGAGTATCACAGGGAGAGCAGGGGGGTAACTGGGCACCTGATGAAGGAGAACAGGGTTCTGCTGGTGTTCTCCACTTCCCCCAGAGCACCGCTGTCCCCTCACCCCTCGGGCGCTGACGGGGCCGCAGGACAGACTCGGGGCCCGATTCTTGTGGCTGCAGTCAGGGTGTTTTGGGTGGAGGCTCCCCTACTCCAGCCACGCCCGAGTCCGCCTCACGCTGCGGCCATACTCCATGCCCCCGTCCGGCTCTGTCTTCACATTATCTCTTACAGCACAAACCTCCCTGTACTTCAATAAATAAATTTAAAAGCAAAGTTTATGCTGTTGCTGTGACTGGCAAACCAGCATCACCCGCCATAAATAGAAATTAGTCCTAAATGTAAATGCATATTTTTAAAGGTCTGCCTGTGAACATCTAGGTCCAGCCCACAAAGCACATCTGGGGACCCAGGCCGACGGAGCTGAGCAATGTCCCTGCTGGTGGGCCTACTGTAGGGCCACCAGAGGAGAAACAGGCCTGAGAGGCACTCAGTGTGCAGGTGTGGAGCTGGGCCCTGCCCCATGCACCTGGCTGGTACTGTTAAAATGTGAGCCGGTCACACTGCTCCTCTGCTAAATCCTGCCCTGGTTGTGCTCCCTGGGGCAGAAGCAGGGACCTCAGGGCCACTGGCCCCGGGACAAGGGCAGCGGCCTCATTGGCCTCACTCCTCTCCTCCCCTCGCCCACTCTGCTGCAGCCACAGGGCTCCTTGCTGCTCCTCAAAGCCCAGGACCGGAGCAAGGCTGTTCCCTCTGTCCCGACACTGCTCGCTCCCGTCAGCAAGGCCTTCCCCATCAACTCCTGTAAAATACCGGCCCTGCCCCACACCTGCTATCCCTGCCCCACACCAGCTGTCCCCTCCCCCATACCTGCTCTCCCCCTCGACTCTGCTTTTCTTCTCAGCGTCAGCATGGCCTGTCCTCTGCCTACTGATGCCCCATGGGCAGGGGCTCCAGAGCCCAGGACTCCATGTTCCCTGCTCTCTCTGGTGTCTAGAACGTGCCTGCACACTGTTGATGGACCGTGGGCACTGTGCTGCCGTCCCTGGGCACCTGCGGTCATCGTCCACGTCACAGCTCTGTGCTGTATGCCCGTGCAGTTTGTTTCCAGCTGCACCGAACGCTGGCCTGGGTTGAGGACAGTGGCCAGGTCGGGGACACAGCTTGGACAGGCCTGTCCTGGAGGAGCTGGGCATGAGAGGGGGGTGGGCAGTGGGGACGCCCCTCGGTCTGACCCATATCACAGGCCTGGCTGCAGAGACGTTTCCAGAGGCCCTAGAGGACAAACCACAGCAGGCAGAAGGGGGGGGGTGGGCTCCTGGGAGGGGCTCAGTGTTGAATGGGGGCCACCCTGCAGGGTGGAGGCGTCCAAAGTCCCACCACTGGACACCCACAGGGCTCTGCCCATGGGGCAGCAGATGGGCCCCTGCCCCCAGGGTTGCCAGGCCCGAGGTGGAAGGCTCCAGCCACCCCTGGTGAGTTCTGCAGGCGAGAGCAGGGCAGCCAGCTGGGCCTCGCATCTGCTTGCCAGTTCACGGAGCACCTTCGCTGCTGGGCCCTGCTCCGTGCCGGGAGCTGTGCTGGGCGCCGGGCTGTCATGCAGAAGACATCACACAAGATCCACGGCTAATGAGCCCACCGTCCAGCGCACGCAGCTTCCTACCAAACAGATCACGCACGGGCCACGGCTGGGCGGGCCTGAGACAGACAGCACTTGGCTGCTGAGGGCTCGGCTGCCCACCTCTGTGCCCACCTCGTCTCGTTGGCCAGCAAGGATTACAGTGGTTATTCTTTGGGGACAGTGAAGACGAGGGTGATGGGACACACATGGAGGACTGGGTTAAATAGCGTCCTCCAAATCCAAGTCCACCAGCAACCTCAGAACAGGGTTCTGAGAACGGAACTTAGTACTGGGTCTTGGCTGATGAAATGAAGGTAAAGATTGAGAGAGAGCATCCTGGGTTAGGGCAGGCCCCAAATCCAATGACATGTGTCCTTGTAAGAGAAGATGAGGGGAGAGGACACGGGACAAGGCCACGTGAGATGGAAGCAGAGGCTGGAGTGACGTGGCCACAAGCCCAGGCACGCCAAGGACTGCGGGCAACACCAGAAGCTGGAGGAGGCATGGAACGGACTCCATGACGCTCTAGAAGGAACCAATCCTGCAACACCTTGATTTCGGGCCTCTGGCCTCCAGAACAGTGCGGATACATTCCTGCTGTTTGGCGACACCCAGTTTGTGGGACTTGGTTAGGGCTGCCCCAGGGACCTAATAATGGCTGTGGGCTCAGCCCATTCCCGGAGCTGCTGGAGGGAATGACGGCTTCGTGGTGCCCCCTGTCCCCGCACGGGCTTTGCTCAACGCAGATGGCAAGATCCCGCTTGGCGAGGCTTTGCCTGTGACCCTGTGGGCTCTGCCATCCGAGCCCTGCCCGGCTGACCACCTGGTGGAGGGGAAGGAGACCCAGGGCTGGCGGGCCAGGAGGAAGGCCCTCGGTGGAGCAGACACGGACAGGAGCCATCAAACCTCATGGCCCAGGACCAGCTGCCACTACAAGGGGCCAGAGCAGAAAACACAAGAGGACACAGGCCAACGGCAAAGGGAGGGATTTAGCCAGAGGAGAGAGGAAGAGAAGTGTTAACCCCTAGAAGCCGCCGTCATGTGACTGCAACATGAAGGCAATTCTCCAAATCTTTCTTATCTCCTCAGTCACTGCATCACAACTTCTACACGGGACCATCCCGGGCTACTGCTCTTGGAAGACACCGAAGAGAAACAAGCCGTCTCAGAGACACAGGGACATGTGTGTATGTGTGTGTATATGCAAATGCATGTGTGTATACGTACCCGTGTGTATGCACACGCAGGTATGTGTGTATAGGTGCATGTACATGTGGGTATATGCGACAATGTACACTTGTGTATATGTATATGCATGAGTGTATCAGTGTGTATGGGTATGTGCCCATGTATGCATGTGTGTACGTGTGTACCTGTGTGTGTCCACACTCGTGTGTACATGTGTGTGCAGCTGACCACCACAAAAGGGTGTGCTGGCCTTGTTGTTGGGAGCCGGGTGGGGGTCTTTCCTGGCCACAGGTCGGGGGCGGGAAGAAAATCCAGCAAGAAGGAAGAAACATGGGCAGGTACCCCCAGCAGAAGCTGGCACCTCCCTGCGGGCGGGGCCTCAGATGCAGGCCAGCCCAGCCCAGCCCGGGTCTTGGGGTTAGCAGCATCCCAGGAGCTCCCAGGGAGGGAGGTTCAGGCTTCTCCGCTGTGGCTTTTGGTTTAGAAAGTATACTTTTCAGACTCAATAATAGTCACCATTTTCTTTTTCACCAAATCCCCTTCTGGAATGGTATTCAGAGGCCGAGAGTGGGCAGGTGGGACCTGGGTACCCCCGGGAAGGCGGGCATCACCTGGTGTCCCTGGACACAGACCCCACCCTTACACAATTGTTCAATCTTTACATAGTGGGGTGGTTAGGGGTTTTGATGTCTTTATTAAAGAGCCTGCCCCAGGACCTCATTTCTTGGCCCTGACGTGCCCCTCATGATTTACGCGAGGCCGGGTGAGGGAGCCCTGAGGGACGGGCAGTGCGGGGCTGAGTTTTCAGCACTGTTCCAGCGCCTCCTGCTGGTGACCCCACAGATATGCTGCAGGTGCACGGCCCCGCTCCGCATCCCCTCCTGTCCTCTGACTGGCCCCGGGGAGCAGGGGTGCAAGACCCTCCCCAGTTTGCAGTTGATCAAACCGAGGCTTCAGGAGGCCAGATGGCTCCCTCCAGGTGAGGGCTGGTGAGCAGTGTGCCTGGGGCCTGCGGTCGGAGTCTGCAGTCCCACAGCCCGCCTCCTGGGCCCTCCTGGGACAAAGGAGGATGCTGGACTCAGCCCCGGACCGGAGTTCCTTCTCCACCGGCTGAATTAGGCAGCCTCCGCCTCTGCTCTCTGGATCAGTTACCCCCAGTGGAGCGGGAGGGTGGTGGCTGGGCGGGGGAGTGGACAGTCCTGCATCTCTGGAGTCTCCCCCATGGAGGCTAGTAGGCGACAGCTGCTTGTCACTGGTGAGTGTACTGAGCAGGTGTCCCGGCCGGCGAGCCCGGCCTGCGGCCCAGTGGGATTCCCCCTGCTCTGCTGGGTGCAGAGAACACAGCCAGATGCCCCTGGAGCTGGTGAGCAGTGGTGCTGGAGTGAGTTCATTACAATGCGATTCGGCCATTTTCAAGTTCAAGAGGAGGGAAGAAAACTGCAAGCAGGCTGTCCCTGGGGTTTTCGCTTACCTCCCCATAGCTCAGCATTTAAATTTTGCAGAACATCCATCAATAATGCAGCCAGCCAGCCTGCCCTAGAAAAGCATCCAAGCTTCCTGCGCACTCTCTGTGCTACCACCCTCCCCACGCGGGGCCGCCAGGGCTGCAGCCAACCACGCACTGGCGGGCGTCAGGCCACTGGCTTGCACCCCGACTTCCTGGCGGAGCCCAGGCTGCCACCTGGCTGGAGAATGGGGCTGCTCCCGGGGCTCTCTCGGCCACCACCCCCCATCCACACTGGGGCCCTCCGCACCGGCCAGCAGTCAGTGTGCGGGTCTAAGTCAGGGCCAAGAGCCCGGTGGTCCACACGCAGACTCGCAGCTCCTCCCGCCTCCCTCCTCCCTGAATGAGGCCGGGGCCGGGGGGCACCCCGGCCACTCTAGGAGGTGCCAACCCTGGCTGGGTCAGCACTGGTCCCAGTGCCACTGTCGTTGCTGGAACCTCTGTCCCCTAGACGCTGAGAGACGGAGCAAACTGAGGGCTGGGCCTTCTGCCTGCATCTGGTTCTTGTGTTGCTCAGTGTCCGCTCCTTGCCCGAGAAGGCGACTGGAGGACATACAGATGGACGTGCAGGAGGAGGAGCCACAGGCCAGAATCCTGGTAGAATCCTGGTTCACTCCTGTGCATCGAGACTCCTCCCAAAAGGGCGTGGGGAATGTGGCCACTGTAGAAAACAGGCTGTGGGTCCTCAAAAGTTATAGTCACCATATGACCAGCAGGTCCAGCCCAGGGCATACACCGAGAGGACTGGAGACAAGTGCTCAGACAAATCCTTTTGCCATGTTCACACGGCCAGTGGCAGAAACAACCCCAAGGTCCGTCAACCCATGAGCAATAAACACTCAAAATAAACACAATGTGGTCTATCCACATGGTGGAATACTATTCAGCCATGTAAAGGAATGAAGTCCTGATAATCCTACTTTGTGGATGAACCTCGAAGACATGATGCTCAGTGAGAGAAGCCAGACACAAAGACAGACTGTCTAGGACATGCAAAGCCACAGAGACAGAAAGCAGGTTAGTGGTTGCCAGGAGCTGGGGGAAGGTGGGGGAAGGGGGAATGACTACTAATGGGTACAGGGATCCTCTGGGGTGATGGAAACGTCCTGGAACTGGGTAGGGGTGGAGGGTGCATGACAGTGTGGACCTGCTGAATGTCACTGAAATGCACACATTAAAAGGGTTAACTTTACGGCGTATGAGTTTTAGCTCAGGTGCTGGCACTAAAGCACGTGTGTTTCCACATGAGTCTCCGCTGCCTCGTGGGGCCCCGGGGGACCCAGCACCCCATGACCCACCCACAGGGCGCCCACTCCATGCCCACTCCTGTGCTCAGAGCCTCAGCCAGGCGTCCCCACCCTGCACCTCTCCACCCTCTGGCCAAGCCCCTACCTCCTCCCTCCAAACCCCGCGGCCCTCTGGGGCTGTGTGTGCTGCTGTTCTGCAGTGGGGAGGAGACACCACCTGGGCTGCACAGCCCCCAGGCCCAGGTGAGTCTCGGTGGCACCCCTGAGCCCACGGCTGACCCATGGGGAGGCCCTGAGCCCTTCCTGCTGCGGGCGCACGTCTGGGCAGTGCTGAGTGCTCCCTTCTGCGGCTTCTTTGCTCAGGAGGGTGGGGCTGAGTGTGCCTGCTGGAGGGGTCAGGGGCCACCCGTGCTACCTCATCACCTTTGCCCGCACTGTCCCAATCGACATGCACTCTCCTTCCTCCTGCATGTTTACCTGAGCCCTGCCATACCTGCGCCGGGGCAAATACCTCTCACCCCACCACAGCTGTCTGTCAAACTGCAAACATCTGTGCCCCTGCCCTCCAGCCAGCCTCCCAGGAAGAGGCAGAGGAGGGAGACGTGGCAAGGGGCGAGAAAGCAGCGAGGGCTTCCTGGAGGAGGGGGCAGGTTTGGCTGGGGTGGGGACGAGGCAGAGGCTCCCATCTGAGGGCTGGACCACTTCTCACCATCCCATGGGGCAGCCAGCAGCTCCTCCCACGGGAGACCCCGGATCTTGCCCTCCCTCTATGTCCCTCTACAGCCTGGCTTGGTGCAGCGTCATCTCAGGAACTAGGAGTCCTGGGGACAGCGCCAGCTTGCTCCACCCCAGGCCATTCCCACCACAGACGCTGCTTCCCTGAGCTGCTGCTCACCGAGGGTTGCGGGGCCCAGACTGGGCTCAGCGAATAGGTGTGGCTGGGAAAGCGTCCCCTGCAGCCAAGCTGCGCCGATTGGAGGCCTTGGACAGCAGTTACGGGGTTAATGGGGGGGGGTGCCAGCTCCCCACCCCGGGTTTGCTTGGTGACTCTGGGAAAGGCTTTGATGGTTGCGTTCCGAGTGGAGGGAGAGTCAGACGGGGAACTCAGCACAGACAGGACCTTTTATTTTGTATTTTTCATCTTCCTTTAAAGGAAAGCGCAGTCGTCTGCTTTCTCTTGGGCGTCTTTCTCATTGTGGTGACAGTAAGTAGAGGCCGGCCAGAGACGGCGTCTGGAAAGCCCTGGAAACACTGGTGACCAGGATGTTTTGAGAATCCCAAGGCCGATGCCCCTGTGCGGGTCTGGACGTTGGCGTCTGGGCCAGGCGGGAGTCCCTGGGGCAGCCCCGGCCCTGCGGCACTGAGACACTGCTGCTCTCTGCTGGTCACCTGAGATCCTGTGCTGCAAAATCTCAGTGATGAAAACTCTCTCTCCCTGAAAGATGCCGAAAGACTAGCTCATCCGAGTTTTCTACACAAACCTTCTGCCCCCTGGAGCTCATGCTCTTGGGCCATAGACAACGTCTGGGTGGGTCACGGCGTCGTCAGCAGGACTCGGGGCCAGGGCTGAGGTGGGCTGGGGAACACAGCAAGGGGGGGCCACACTGGGAGGTGAGGCCAGGGCTCAGGAGAACACAGGGGCTACCAGAGATGGGGAGGGGCGCAGGTGTGAGGGTCTCCTGGGCACAGCGGGTGCTGTCTGAGGACCTAGAAGGCAGCCAGGGTGGCCAGGGCAGTGCAGGGGCCAGGGGGCCCTGGGCGAGGACAGGGCCTGGAGGTCAGGTTAGGGATTCTGTTTCCAAAAGCAGGGGGAAGCCAAGGTTTCTTAGGTTATTTTGGGGTCATTACATCTCTGAGACTGGTGAACAGTCCCCTGCTGTTGGGGTGTGTCCCTGTCCTGCACCAGCCTGAGCGGTCCCGCTCCAGAAAACCCTTTAATCCTCACACAGAGAAGACCCCTGTGCCCCGACCAGGCCAAGCCACCAAGTCATGCATGGCTGGCCCTTGGGAATAGCTGAGGTCTGAGGGCTGGTCTACAATTGCTGAGTGGACACAGGCGGCCCAGACGAGGACCTTCCAGACCCTGAGCCCGGCTTGGTGCTCCGTGGTTTAACTTCGCTCCACCCCTCAGAGGTCCCACAGGGTCTGGAATTCTGCAGACCTTCTCAGACCTTAGTTTGCATTGCAGTGCACGTAGAGGCCGGACACTAGAAGGAAAGAAGGCAAAGGCTCCCCCTCCCCTCTTGTTGGGCTCCCCGGCAGCCGGTCTGCGTCTCATCCTACTGTGTGCTCAGCCATGGAAGGGGAGGCGGGAACTTCTGGGGAGTCCTCCCTGTCCTGATCCAGCCAAGGGTGGACAGCCACTGGGCCCTTCCTCAGTGCCCACCCCCCACCATGTTAAAGGAGCTGCCATCCCAGCGAGCATCACTGGCACACCTCTGGGAAATGTGATGTGTGCACACACAGCACAAGACACATGCATGCATGTACACATGTGCACACACGTGCAAACACACAAACACATGCACATGTCACACACCCATCATCAGCTCTGCCTCTGGGGGAGTGGTTTACAGACTGCAAGTATTTCACATACATCTTCATTGGATGCAGCCGTGAGTGTCACACCATCACAGCCTCCGTCGCAGTCAGTCTGTAAGGGCTCTTTCAGGAAAATAGACATTCCAAGTAAGAAAGTACTAAGTTGGGATTTAACTGGCGGCTTTTTTTTTTTTTTAGCAGAACGTGAAATATATGTTTTTCACAGAACTTGGTGTTGGAGGTGCAGTGAAAGAAGTAATAATAAAACTATCATCCTTGTTCCTTCTCAGGCTGACCCTGATAACACGACTGGCCCGCCTCACTGCACAGCTCCCCTGGGCCTTAGACCCTGTCCCCTCTCCCCAATGAATCCCTCCCGTCCCCTCTCCTGGGCCTGAATCTGTCCCTTCTTTCCCGCTGTCTCCATGGCCGGCTCCTGGGATTCACATCTTAGCTCAACAAAAATGATGGAAGACAGTGAAAGGTCCATAGGAGGGAATTTCTAAAATGAGTCAGCAAATCCCAAGGATGGGAAACCAGAAAGTCATTAAAATGATGTGGGACAGGGGTATTTCCTGATGCAGCTATGTTCACGATGTGCTACTAGGTGCCAACAGAGGGTGACACAGGACTGCTCATTAGGAGCACACGCCCACAGCGAGCGGGACACACAGCCAGTGTGTTTATCTTCTGGTGCTAGGATGGGAGGGTTGTGATTTTCTGCTTGGTGCTTATTTGTGTTTTCTACCATAAATGTGTTCTTTTGTGATAAGAAAAAATATCAATAGGTGTTATTGTAGAAAAAAGGTGTGTTCTAACTCAGGCTCCACTGCACGGAGTGGCTGGAACATCCTGAGCTGTGCTGGGCGTGACCAGAAGCGTGGGTCTGAGGTCCCAAAGAGGCACATGCACAGCATTTTCTCTTTCACAGGACTTACAAGGAGCTCATTTTCTAGGAAAATGCATTTCAGAATTTCCCATGTGGCCTGTCACAAGGCTTCTCATAAAGCAAAGGAGAGATGCTGGTCTTGTCACCAAAGAACATTCCCACCTGAATTTGAGTAACGTGCCTCTATTAACTAAAGTTGAGAATAGTGGTTCCGGGATTCGCTGGCAATTGGACAAAGCTGCATTTATCCCTCTCCGTGAAATCTCTTCACGTGACCACAACGTAGGGTGGAGAATCTTGCAGAAATATAGGAAGGCGTTGGTTGTACTTTCCTAAAACTCCTGTAACACCTCGAGATAATTAATTTGGCCTGCCCTTGTTCTCGACGAAATTTCAAGTTGCTGAATGTGGGCAGCCGACAGTCCTCGCGCAGGAGGACGGGGGATCGGATGGAGTTCCTGATCACAGAGAGAACCTCATTGAGGAGGACGTGGGCGTGGGTCTGAGAACAGAGGTGGCGCAGACTAATTACGCTGCTCAGCACTCAGAACAGAAGCCCACTGTCACCTCCAGAGCGGGACCCGTGCTCCCCGCCTTATCAGGCATGAATATTCTAATCAGGAAGCAAGGCAGATGACTGGGATTGGCAGGAGGGGCGTCTGCGACGAGGCACACAAGAGACACTTGAACTGCCGTGTCTTATCGGAGTCTCTCCTGACATTTTAATCATGTAGAAAGCCTCAATTTACATGGTGCTGCCTAATTAGACACGGCGGCAATTACGTGTGTGGACTCCCCCTTCCTAAAGATGACTTACTCTGCAGACAGGAAGCTGGTGCTGAAAAGAAGCGTTTGCGGTGTTTTCCCCCAAACACGTTGCAGTTCCCAGAGAGGGGGTGAGGGGTCAATATTCTTACAGAGAAAGAAGAAGAGGCCCTGTTGCTGTGGCCTTTCCAGCATGGTTGGGTACATGTCCAGTCAAAAGGAGACAAGCTGGGTCTCGTGGAGAAATGGTCTCAATCTGCCACCTTCCCAACAGGCGGAAGCTCGGGCCAAGACGGGAATTGGCTCCTGGGGCCCAGCGGGCCGAGTGCAGAGGCCGTGTCACTGGCCAGATGGGCACAAGGGGGCGCTTGGCTGGGCAGGGGGCTGGCAAGTCGCTTCGGGTCTCTCACCCCTGCTGGCGGCCTCTGCTGGTGTTATGAACGCCTGGAGACAGAGGTGCTGGCGGGCGCCCTTGTTTTATTGTTTGCCACTGAGCAGCCCAGACCGGGGGTGTCCAGCTGTCAACTACGGACCATTGTTCAGACTTCCCCCGGGAGGCCAGTGGGGGAAGAGCGGGGCAGCTAGGGACACGAAGCTCGAACCCAAGCTGGAAACAATGAATCAGAAGGAGGGATAAGCGCTCCTTCCCCTCAGCCAGCCCCACGGCGTCTTTTGGAAACTTCCATTTCCTCTCCTTGAAGGCAAAGGTGGACACTGTGGGGAGGAGGAAGACGGCCACCTGCCACCTCTCCTCGAGCAGCCAAAGTGAAGCAGGCAGAGCCCGGAGGCCTGTGTCTCCCTGGCCACCTGCCAGGGCACCAAGTCACAAATTAGAGGTCACCGCGACCCCCAGGTCACTCCATAAACTGCAGCATCGAGACAGGCCGCGCTCACAGCGGCCTCAGCTGGACAGAGGCCCCCGTGCCCCTGCAGCTGGCTGGTCCTCGCTGTGGCTCTGATCCCCACCGGGCAGGAGCCGCTAAAGACGAAAGAGGGCCCTCGCATGGCACGTCCCATGGCCCCTTCGACCAGAGATCGGCCCAAGGAGAACGTGTCCTGTTTGTGCCGAGAAGCGGCTTCTCCAAGGGGAGCAGGTGGGATGGCTCCGTCCGCTGGAGGAAACCACATGGAAGGGACATAGGAGTCTGGGTTCCAGCTTTCAGGAGCCTCAGGACCCCAACCCTGTCCTCGTCCCCATATGCAGCAGCCAAGGCCCTGTGGGTCTGTTTCTGGCACAAGGCAGCCTGGCCCCCTGCCAGCCAGAGGCGTCCCACCCACCGGGAGTGGCTCAGGGGTAGTGGGGACAGAAAGTGGACAATGCAGTGGGGGGTCCTGGCCATCAGCACCTTGCTGGGTCTGGCTTTAGTGCCGTTAGTAATGGGGGTGCCCGGTTCACACCATGTGCTCAGTGAACACCCCTTCTCCTGCCCTCTCTTCTCCGTCCGCATCGGCTGGATGCTGAGGGGCCCCTGCTTGCACCCTGCTGCCCACCCCACTGCTCCGCGCCCAGCCCCAGGCCACCGTCTCTCTGGTCCCAGGTCCTTCTGGGCCACCTGTGCCTCCAGCTCAGCCGTCCATGCTGCACCCTCCTCTCAACCTCATGTGACCTGAGCCCTGGGGCCTGAGCCTTCTCTCGGACCCTCCCCTGTGTCTCTCTTCGTCCTTCACTAGAGCTGAGGACACTGGCCACTGCCCCACGGATCATGTGCTTCCTTGTGGGGACACTGCCTGTGATGGCGGGAGGCCGGGGAGCTGGCAAAGGGGCCTGTGCACATGACATGAAAGTGTCCTTTCTTCCCCAGGATAGTGTCACTCGCACACTCGGCTGCCGGGTTTCCTTTCCACCAGCTACTTCAAGGTCAGTTTGGGGGTCCATGGATGGTCTGACCCTGACATGGAAGCCCCAAGGTACTTAGGACAGTCTCTGGGGAGCACTGGCGTGGCGTAAAGTAACACTGACTCACAGGGCGGGAGAGCGTTCCCTCTTCAATTCTGGGCTCAGTTTGGAGCTAGGGCATCTGTAGCAAGTGTTACGAGACGTTAATCTTCCGTTTTGAGATTGAGAGAGAGAGGGAGAGAGAGAGAAGATGGGAGAGAGGATGCGAGAGAGGGAGGGAGAGAGGGAGAGAGGGAGAGGAGGAGGCCTGGGGCTCAGATCTTGGAAAGGCCACTCCTGCAGGCGGAATTTCACATGGCATACCCCCTATCCCCCTTAATTGAGGGGCAGCCTGGCGCAGGCTGAGAGCGAGGGCTCAGAGCGTTCAAATCCCAGCTGTATCCCTTCCTCGCTGTGTGACTTTGGGCAAGTTACCTCCCCTCTCTGCACCTCACCCCCATCCATAAAGCGCAAACTACACTCGTTCATTCCCGAGGTTGTATACAGCAGTGATCAGGGTGGGACCTGCTCTGGGTCTGCTTGTGGGCCAGGAGGGGGCTCGGCGGGAGGCCAGGGCCCCAGGCAGCTCAGGGCAAGGGGGACAGGGCCTCTGCTTGGTTCCTGGACTGGGGGGTGGTCCAGCAACGGGCCGTCCTCATTGGTCTCTGAGTGGCCAGGCCGCAGGCTCTCACTTGGAGCCGCCACGTCTGCGGGGGCAGGAGGGGAGCTGACGCTACGCTTCGGGTGGGAGGCCGGGCTTGATCCTTCTCATGGGAGCCCCCCCAGGGAGGCCAGGGGGTGTCCCTCCTGTGGGGTGGGCTAGGCCAGCGGGGAAACCCAAGGGCTGCGTGGGCTCCGAGCCCCTCCTGTCCCCTCCCTGGGTCTGACGCCCAGAGCCTGCACCCCCACTGACTGCTTCTGGGGCTTTTAATATTTTTAGCTGTGAAGGGAATCCACAGATGTTGCCTATATATATTTTTTGGCCTGGGAAATACCATGTACTCGTTCCTAAAATATAAGCTGAAAACATAGCCGTCCCTCCCAGCAATCCATCCCCGTCTTCGGCTCCACGGGCAAGGATGCCAGAATTATTTCTGGCGAGAAGAGCCCTCCTGGTCTTTGTGTTGTGGCAAGAGGGATTCGGCGTGGATGGGGAGCTAAAGATGTGGGTCTGCGCCTCATTTGGAAACGCTCCCCTGCGTGCTTGTCCGCCGAGTGGACGTCATCTGAGGCCCACGTGAACACTGTGACGGCGACAGGAATCTCGTGTCTGAGATGAGAGCTCTCTGCTTGTGTGGCGTAAGCTCCCCAAGGCAAGACGCACAGCACCCCAGATCTTAACTGAGAGCTGGTGTCTCACGGTCGACCTTGGACTGTCCCTTTTCTAGCTTCAGGCTCTGCTCTCTGATGAAGTCCAAATGCCACCTTGTCCACCTCTATCAGCCATTCTCAAGTTTATACCAAATTTTGATATAAAATTTGGATCTGCTATTTCACGGACTACAGCAGTCCAGAGGAAAGGTTCTGAGAGTTGGGGGCCTGGGCTGGAGCACTGACAAGCTGTGGAACAAAACAGCTAAGACGAGTATCTGATGTCTTGGAGCTTCAGTTGGGGTAACAGTACTTCCACTTGATAGACCCAGATGGGGTCACACAGACCCAAGGCCTGGTCAGTCAGGGAGCGGCAGAGATGGGGTGTGTGGGCCGCAGCTCTGAGGGGCTCAGGGCGGAGGGGTGTGACAACTTTGCTGCATTTCCCATTTTGCCATGGGGCTGTCCCTCTGTGAGTCCTGCCTTCCTCGTGTCCACCCACCTGACCTCTCAACACTGCTGGAGCAGCTACTATGCACCAGGCACGGGCCGAGCGCTGGGCAGTCAGCGGTGCCTGACCGGGCCCGGGCCTGCCCTACGATGCTGTGTCAGGAGGGGGACCTCGCAGTAAAGGAGCCGGCAAGTCCACACGCAGTTTCTCCTGCGATGGGCTGTGAAGAAACCCAGTTCAGTGGAGGAGGGAGGGAGGGAGAGGCAGGTCCTGCCCTCAGGGGTCAGGGAGGCCTCCCTGAGGAGATGACATCTGTTGAGAAGACACGGAGAACCGGGGCCTCGGAGAGCTGGGACAGGAGAGGGCCCCGCGTGTCCGAGGCTGGAGAGAGGAAGAGACAGAAGTCTGCGTGGGTGGGTGGGGCATGAGAAGGTGGGGGGGCCAATCCTCAGCGCAATTGGAACAGAAGCTAGACACAACGGGGGGGACCACGGGCACGGGCGCTGAGGAGCTATGGTGCCGGGCGCATCCTTAGGCGCTGGCTCCTTCCTCCATGCTTCCTGGTCTCCAGACTCCCCCACGCTCCCTCTGTCTGGGGGTGCGTCTCTCCAGACACCTTCCCTTTCCAGAGATGAGGCCTCGCCACCCCAGGCGAAAGTGGTGGGAGGAGTGTCCACAGCTGTCTCAGGATAATGGCAGCCCATGGTCTGCGGACGTGCTAATTAGTGCAGACAGCTTATGTTTAATTATTTCACTTGACCTGCATAAGATTCAGAAACCACCTGCTTTGGGTGGGGTGGGGGAGCTGGCGAGGGGCCCATGACGGGCTCAGCAGACCCTCAAGGCAGCTGCCCCAAAGGAGAGGCCCAAGCCTCCCTGGGCGGGATGGGGCGAGAGGCAGAGGAGGCGGGGGGACACGAAGCACAGCCCGTGCGCTGTCCAGAACGACACCTCTGAGCTGTTTCCTTCCCATGTAGCTGGGATGTGGGGGCCGAGTGACGTTCAAGCTGGTGCGTTTTCAGTGTTTCTGAGAACAAGGGGCAGGGGCTGGGCTCCAGAGAACTTCCTGGTCCATCCTGTGCCGGGAGCGGGTCCGAGCCTGTGCCGGGCGGCCAAGTGCACAGCAAGGGCGCAGTGCACGGGGACATGGCAGTGCAGGGCGTGGACGGGACAGGAGGGTCCCCGGGTGGGCGGTCTCTACTCGGGTGCACGGGCTCTCCGCCACCGCCGGAGCAGCTTTTCTGGAGGATGACTTTGTGGCAATCAAGACCCTGACAAAGTGTGGGGCTCTGGACCCACCAGGTCTGCTGTAAGTGTCTGAGGATGAGGTCAGGGAGAGGGTGGGGACTTGGGGGCAGGGCTTCACGCCAAACGACAGGGGATATGGGCAGGGCTTCCCCTGGTCCCGAGAGCAGGCAGGTGCCTCACTACCCAGGACATGTAGGGAGGGGCTCTACCGAGCACATGGGTGAAGAGCGGGCAGGGCTCTGGGGGGCTGGGGCTGCTCCAGATGGCGTGCAGGGCGGGCTCTCTGAGGAGGGTGCGTGGAGCAGGGAGCTGGAGAATGAGGCCAGAGAGCACAGGGGGCGACAGTGAGCCTGGTGTGTGCCAGGCAGAGGGCACAGGGCTGAGCGGGGGATGGAGCGGGGGGCAGAGCAGTGGGTGGGGGCTCACTCCTAGGGCCTTGGGGTTGAGGGGAAGACGCTGGGTTTTGCTCCAAGTGAGATAGCAGGCCATTAATCAGGAGTGCAGAGTGACCAGAGACTGGGAGTGGAGGGTCATGGTGGGGTCAAGAGTTCACGGGCTTCGGGGTGGAGAGTTGTCGGTCAGTCTCTTGCCGGCCCTGAGCAAGCAATCCTCGGCCCCCGTCTGGTGCCCCTCGCCTGTGTCTGTTGAAGGATGCCCTCCCTGCTAAACACCCTGGGTACAAGGAGTCACCCCGGGCGTCTTGCTCAGATGTTTTTGTCGGGGGCTAATGAATCAAGTCCTCCAAGATGAGCCCAAATCTCCCCAACGCCATTTACTGGGAAGGTCACTCCCTCCCGTAGCAGAAGGAACAAGTGCCCGGTGCGGAGGGGATGGCAGTGGGGACAGGGCAGGGGTGGGCAGGGACTGGCTGCTGGGGCCATGGAGCCAGGCCTGGCAGCCCGAGGAGGGAGACTTTTCCAGCAGGACTGACTGGCTCTGCCGCTGTTCCCTTCAGGGAGGGTGCGCTGACAGTCCCTGGCCCGATGGGCTATCTCAGGTCCTCCAGGCAGCAGGGAACCAGAGGAGTCCTCAGAGGCAGGCGCGCCGAGAGCTCTCTGTGCAGCTGCAGAGCCGGCGCTCGGGTTCATTTTCAGGGAAGGGCCTCTTTGATGGCCGTGAGCGCGGACAGCTCCACTGCAGGGTGCGTGTCGTGTCACAGCGACAGTCCCAGAAGGCACCGTGCCAGTCACGCTGATG
This sequence comes from Ceratotherium simum simum, assembly GCF_057802395.1. Lineage (NCBI taxonomy): Eukaryota > Metazoa > Chordata > Mammalia > Perissodactyla > Rhinocerotidae > Ceratotherium > Ceratotherium simum. The sequence goes on from NC_141920.1 coordinate 2,180,648, forward strand.
GGACCTGGCGGGGCCCCGATATCACGTCTCCTTGCCTGTCCTGTCTCCCTGATCTGCAGAGCCCGGCTCTCGGGGACCTTGTCGCCCGTCAGCACCTCTCCAGTCGCACCTCCGTCAGGTGTCCCCGCGGCGCCGTGGAGGAGGGAGGCGCAGGAACGGGCCGGCTTCTCCGAGAGGTGCCCAGGCTGACCCCAGCCAGCTCTGCCCCCACCCCGGGCCCAGAGCAGGGGTGCCAGGCAGGCGGCAGGCTACCTCGGGGCGGGGCTGCCAGATGGAGCCAACGAGAGTAGGCACCACCCAGTTAAACCTGAACGTCAGACACACATCGAGTCGTTTTTAGTGTGTCCCCTGCAGTACTTGTGACACTTAGGCTTAAATGATTTGCTGTTTGTCTGAAGCCCAGACCTGACTGGGCACCTGTGTTTGATCCGGCAGGTGGACCCAGCAGCTTGCTGGGCTCTGAGCCTCTCCCAGGGGTCCCCTAGGGAGGAGCCGGGCGGTGCTGGGCGGAGGGTCAGCAGGTGACGTTACTGATGCCTTCCTCCGCTTCAGGGCCGCATACCCTCACCCCAGGCAACCTGGCGGGTCCCACTTCTGAGACAGGAAAACTCAGCTTCCTTGTGACTAAAAGCGCTGGCCGTTACGGAAGGAGCTGGGGGAACCCACGGGGAGCCCCGAGGCTGACCCACCCACAGATGTGTTCCATTTGCCTTGCATGGGATTTAAAAAAAATTTCGCACGGGAAGCCTTCCCTGCTGTCTGCTCCAGTATGGCTGGAGTGGGCAGACCCTCCTGGGCCTCTCGCACCACCCCCACTCCCCTGCTGACCTCCTGGGCTCCGCGGGCGGCTGAGTTTATAGCCCGCACAGGGGGAGGGCCAGGACCATGGGGCAGAGCCTCTCTTGAGCTCCGCGACCTGGCAACCCTGAGACCCCGCCAATGAAGAGCCACTGCAGTCTCACCTTTCACATCTGGAAAGAAACATCGTTACTAGAATTTTCCTCCCAGGGCTGCTGCGTGGGTTAAAACGTGATAATTTGTAGTGCACAGTGCCTGGCCCGTACTGAGCTCCCTGCGGCTCCCTGAGCTGCCTGTGTCTAGGGCGGGCCCCCTCAGCAGGCGCTCAGCACGTGTTTGCTAAAAGAGTGGAAAAAAATGGCCAGGAATGCTCACGAAATGCTGGCAGTTATTCCTCCCATGACCGCTCTTAGTGGGGGCTGGCGGTCTGTCCTCCGTCCCTCCCTGCCTCCAATACCTGCCTGATTGTTCACAAATAAATTAAAACCAGAAACAGCCCCCTGCTCCCCCGAACACAGCAAAGCTAGCTTGGGGAAACTGCGGCTGGGTATCCAGAGCTGGGCCCTGTGTTCTTAAGAACCAGCAGCTTCTCTGAGCTTTCTGAGGTTTGGGAGGCCTCTCCCTCCTCTGCAGCCTTCCAGAAGGGTCCTCTGGATGGTGCCCCTTTCTCCTCTAGACAGAGGCCCCTGGAACGCCTCTTTCCTTCTAGAAGGCCCGACACCGCCAGCCAGAGCTCCCGGCAGGGCTGTGCAGCCGGGCTGCTTATTATCTCAAATAGAGACCATGACAGCTGAGCCGCTGGACTCTGCGGCTCGTGGGCAGCACGGCCCTCCCGCCTCTCCGGTTCCTGCCGGAAGTCCACGCTCATCAAATATTGAGCAGAAGCTCTCGTTAGCGACGGCCGAGGGACACAAGGCTTTGCCGGGCAGGGGGCGGGAATCTGCCCGTGGGAGACGGATGCGCCCCAAGCGGGAGCCCTTGCCCCTCTGCCCTGCTGGGCTGGCCGGAGGACGGCTGGGGTTGGTGGGGGGAAGGGGAGTGCACAGACGAGGCAGCCGAGGGCAGGGGCAGGCAGAGCTGCCTGCACAGAAACCTCAGAGGAGCTCGCAGAGCCCGGCTGAGAGGATGCAGCCCGGGGACTTCTGAGACGCAGGGCCTGCGCCCGCCCCATCTCCCTCCTGCCACCTGGCCGCTCCCCGCAGGCTGAGCACTGAGCTGTAGCCCAAGAACTGCAAGGTGAGCGGTGGGCCTCCCCTGGCCTCAGGTTACCTGGTGGACACCTGCGTCTCTGTGGGGCTTGAGGGGAGGGGCAGCCCCTTCATACACGGAGCAGAGGGACACTGGGGGACCCAGGGTGGGGCCGGGGGGAGCTCAGGAGCGAGACTTCCTGCCTGCAGCCTGCTTGCCCCTCTGTATCCACTGAGGACAAAGAGGGAATCAACTTCTTGTTTTAAGCCCCCAGCCTGTGGTCCTTTGTGATGACAGCCCTGGGAAACTTGTACGACACCCTCCCAGAGACAGGGATGGGGTAGGCCCTCCCCTCCCCGCCCTCCAGGGACCGCACACGATGCTGTCTATCTCTTCATCACCCACGCCACCTCCTCAATTTATTCACTTAGCCGGTGATTTTTTCCCTTGCCCGTTTCTCTCTCCTGCAAAGTGAGCCCCACACGTGCAGGGACACTGCTTGCCCTGTTCACCGCTATTTCCCAGCAGCCACGGCAGTTTCTAGCACACAGTAGGGACTCAGTGAAAGTTGTTGATTGAATGAAGGAATCTGCTGAGTGGCATCTGTCTTGAGACAAGTTAAATGTGTGATATGCAGCATTCAGAAACAGCGGGTGCAGGTCATTAGTCCCAAAGAGCAGAGAATATGATCGATTCTACCAGCCTTCAAGGAGCAGAGCAAGGCCACCTCCTCTGAGAAGCCTCCCTTGATTTCTCCATAGTTAGAGTGATCTTATCTGCCCACAGTGACACTTTCTGCATGCAATCCACTGTATACACATGCAGTCCACGGCATACACACATAATCCACTACATACACACGCGGTCCACCACATACACATGCGGTCCACCGCATACACACGTAATCCACTACATACACACGTGGGCCACCACATACACATGTAATCCACCGCGTACACATGCGGTCTGCTGCAGCATATCCGTTTAGATTCTGCTCCCCACTCTCCCTGGCCCTGGGAGGCAGCCACCCATCTAACCAGCTCCACTTCCCCTGCGCCTCACCCAGCACCTCTAAATGAGCAAACGGGGCATTTGTTCCTGGTCAGGGGTCGCCGTGCAGGAGCTCAGCCTTGACTGCGGACCTCAGACAGGAGTTTCCTTGGAGCAATGCTTCCCAAGCTGTCTGTGGAGAAGGACATGTGTGTGTGCAGGAGTGTGTGTGAGTGTGTGCATGCATGCACAGGCCCCAGTCCTACTATGCTGCTCTCCCCAAAGGCGTGAAAACCCCTGGCTGTGGCGACAGCGTGGAGAACTACCTGCTCAAGGTCTCTGGGTGGCAAAGGGGCTGCCCTCCATCCCCAGGGCCGGTGGGGGACCCCAGGCGGAGGGGAGACAGGGGATGGTGTCTGGTTTGCCTCGCCAATGGCCCTCCCCATGTGGTGGTACCATCACGGCCCACGGGACCACCTCCCCCACTAAGAGCAGCGGGCTCTGGGACTGCAGCTCCTCGCCCTGATCCCCGATGGCGGGGCCTTGTCCAGGCCGAGCAGGCACCTCTCTCAGTCACTGGAGGGTGGGGCGCCTGGAGGGGTCCTCCAGTGCACGAGATGGAGGCGCTGGGACTGCCCGAGGCACACTCTGAGTGCCGGGTTCTGGCCCACCTCCCCCATCGCACAGCTCCACCAACGTCAGTCCGAGAAAATGTGTTTAAATTGTGCGACCACGGCCCCCTGCACACCCTCTCTGCCAGGTCTCGCCCTGCCGCCTACCCCATGCCTCCAATCCCTGCACGCGCCCACGAGGCCAGCGATGCTGTGCCCGTTTCACAGGTAGAGGGCACTGTGGCTGGTGCTCAGAGACGTCCTCTAATGTGCCCCCGGCCACGCAGTTGGCGAGGGCCCTGCTCCACTGAGTCCCGAGCCCATGCTGACCTGGGAGCCACCTTGCCTCCCGCTGAGCCACGAGACTGCATGAATTATCTTTCACGTGGCCTCTCTGCCCCACCCCATCACCTCATGCCCTTCCAGGGGCGGGGTGTGCTACAACCTGGCATGTATTGACTCAGAAGGCACAGGCGGTGACGACATGGCGAGACAAGTCTTGGCAGGTCTGCCGAGTCTGAGGTCTGGACTCAGGCATTTGGAGTCCCCTCAGCTCTCCAAACCTGCCAAGATCACCAGACGTGGGGACTCAGTCTGTGAAGGGAGAACCTGCCACTTCCTTGTCAGCCTCGACCCTGCAAAGCAACTCTTAGCAAGCCCACAGTACAGCGTGGCCCCAGCTCGAGGTGGGGTCCCCCAGACTCGGAGGATGAGGCCGCAGCGTTTTCAGGGAGGAGGAGTCAGAGGCCACCAAGATGAGCGCTGCCTGGCAGCAGCTGCTGCAGGCTCCGCACACAAGCCCCATCCCCCGTGAGCATCTGAGCCCTGTTTGCTCTGAGTTCGGCAAGGGGCTCCTCCTGGGTCCTGTGAGCCAAATGCTTTAGTGGGGGAAGTATGTCTGGGATGTGCTGGCCTCTGGACACAGAGCAAACAGGAGGCCAGAGAGCGAGGCCTGGAGGCGGGACAAGGAGGCGACACTTGTCTGAGGAGCCGGGGGGACTTAGTGCTGCTGGCTGGGGGCTGTCAGCCAGGAGCTGCTGATTAATCTTCCCGGGCCCCAAGGCAGGTGACTGGGACGGTGTCATCTGTCCAGATGGGAACACGTGGCCCCGTGCCTGGAGACGCCCCTCGACTCGGTAGGAAAGTGTCACCCCCGGCGGCAGGAGCAAGCCCACCCTGTCCCACCTGCTCCCAAGGCGCCTCTTTCTGGGGTCTGGCTCTGGGTGGGGTGGGCACTCGGGTCCACATGATGGGGTGGAGGAAGGTGGATAAAACAAAGGTGGATGTAGCAGCCTCGTTGGGGTGTGGAGGTGGGAAGTCATAGTTCCCAGCATCAAAGAAGTCAATTTGGCTCTGATTATTCCTGGCCTGAGTGGAAAGTGCTGCCCCTTCCATGTGCCCCACTTTGTCACGGAAGGGTTCACAACGGGCTTTGGCGGGATGGCCCACCATGCAGATGCCAGGGTCAGGTGTGGGTGTGCAGGTTCCCAAGGGTGGTCAAACCCCCCCCAGCCCTGGAGCCCTGCTGTGGCTGCACCCAAGAACCACGGAGGTTTGCCCCTGCTTTTCTGAGCCCTCCACCCCTCCCCACCGCACAGGCCAGCAGGAGCTGCTCTGGAAGGCTCACGCGGGACCAGATCAGGGACTTGCCCCGAGGCCTGGTGGTGAGGCTTAGGATCTGCTTGCCGAGACTTTCTCCCCCCAGAAGGACAGGACATGGACGTCCTGGGGCCAGCCTCCCGCTTCCTTCGTAACTGTGCCCCATTGGAGAGGCTCGCCCCGGAGCTCTGATGTCCTTCATGGACCAGAGATCTCGGGTGACACAGCCAGGGCTGGGGGCAGCATCTCCCCCACAGGCCGCAGAGGCCAGGCTGCGCTCTCCAGTCCCACGGCGCTCGCCTCACCTCTCGGTCCAGGCCAGCAGCCACTGTCACGATGTCCCCTGTCTCACTGTTGATGGTGAACATGTTCTGGGATGGGCTTTGTGGGGTCTGGGTCACGATTCGGTACCGCACCATCCCGTTGGCTGTGGTGCTGTCGTCAGCATCGTTGGCTGTGACTGTCATCACGTAGGTGCCTGGAACGGAGAAAGCAGTTCAGATGGAAATGATCTGTCATATATGCTGCTGCCCCCCCACACGCCCAGGGCAGACATCACCAGTTGGTCACAGATCTCTGCGACCTGGAGGTAACTGCACTTCCTCCCGCGCTGTGCCGCACGCCCGCCAGGCGCCAGAGGTGGTGTTAGAAAGCAGCTCTGCTCCCTCCCCCATACAGAGCCCCTGGAGGGCCTCTTCCAGGGCTCGAGGTCCCTTTGAGGTCATCTGCTGTGTCCTCCTCCTTTCTCGGATGGAGGAGGACTGAGGCCGGGAGGGGAGGAACAGCAGGGGCAGCAGAACCAGGCCTGGAGCCAGCTCTTCCAATTCCAGACCCAGGGCTCTTTCCCTTGAGCCACACAGGTCGAGGCCCCGGCTGTCGGTGTTTGCCGAGGCTCGGCCGGCCCCACGTGGAGGGCAGCACGGTGGGGACTCGCACACAGGAAGGCAACAGGGCCTGGCACAGGGCTGGGTGTGCAGAAGGTGCGCAATAAGTGCTCGAGGAGGACACCTGGAAACAAGCTTGGAAGAGCCCCCTTAGAGGGAGGCTGGGCATGTGGACATGGAGTCAGATGGGCAAACTTGGGGGTGTGTGAGGGACATGTGACCACCCGCATTTCAGAGCCGAGGGGTTGTGTGAGCTGCCCACGCCCTCCCTCAGCTCAGTGCCTCTGTTTCCCCAACCGCGCTCTAGGGTTGAGGTCTGCAGGGGACACTGGCCCCTCCCCCACCTCTGAGAGCAGCACCCACTTGGGAGGCCCTGGTCAGATCATCCCTCCTCCTGACACAGTGATCGGTTCAGTGATAGACACCTTACCCAGTCAGAGCTGATGATAGAGGAGGAGGCATTTGTTGGGGTTTCTGGGAAACAAGCATGCTGTCCCTGCCGCTGGATTTGGCTGGGTCAGTGAGTAACGTTGGGGGCTGTGCTTATTCGTGGCCACAAATAAGGAGACTAAGGGACAGGGCTATCTCAGAGGAAACAAAGCCAAGAGGGGCTTAGGTGACAACTTCTCACTAGGCAGCCCCTGGATCAAACTGTACTTGAAGCTGTTACCTATAGACCTTTTTTAAAATTAAAACTTTATTTTTTTTAGAGCAGTGTTAGGTTCACAGCAAGATTGAGGGGAAGGTACCTCGTAGACTTTTTGCATACCTGAGCCAATGTATGTCCTTTTTGCCTTATGCCAGTTTAGTTTGAGTTTTTGTCACTTGCAACCCAGAGTTCTGACTGCCACAAGCTCCCCGCCCTGTGCCTGCCACTGGAGGCTTGGGCGTGGGGCCCTGTCCTGGTCTGCGTGTTCCTCGTTCCCAGGTTGGGAACGGCACGCTGTCCAGGGCCCACAGGGGTGCAGGGAGTGTGGGTGCCATCCTCCACTGGATCGTTTCTCGGGGGTTGTTGGCTTAAACTGAGGCTTAACTGGGCTTGGGGTTGAGAGTTGTGCTGCTCGGAGGACCGAGCCCTGTGGGGATCCAAGGTGAGTGGTGGGTGGGGGCTTATTCATCAGACCCTACTGGGCCCCGACTCTGTGCAGCACTGTGCCGGGAGCTGGAGACAGTGGTAGATGACGCGTGATCTGCAAGAAGTCCTGCAAATCCTACCACTGCCCTGTCACTGGGCGAACGTGTGCGCAAAGCGGGCCCTCCTGCCTTCCGAATCCAGTCCCACCGTGCACAGGGTGGGCCTGTGGGTGCGTCTGGCCAGGAGTCTGCTTCAGATTTCATCTTTTATGAAATAAAAAATTCTCAAGGCCGTGCATTTTATGAAAACAGAGAGGAAAGCAAACAGAGGGAGGACGGTGGAAATCTATTTACAGGGTGTATGTTCTATATTCTCATGCACAGAGAGGAATATATATAATATATTCGGGATCAGACTTTCCACACTCTAAAGACGAGAAGTCCCAGCCAGGGCAGGGGCTGAGCACTGTGGGAGAGAAAGGCCGGTGAGCACCAGGCCACAGCCCCACACACCCATTTGTTCACTCCACACATATATGTACTTCTATTGAAATATAGTTCACATACCATACAACTCACCCTTTTAAAGTGTACAAGTCACTGGGTTTTAGTATATTGACAAAGTTGTACAACTATCACCAGTATGTCATTCCGGAACATTTTCATCACCCCCAAAGAAATCTGTATCCGTTGGAAGTTACTCACCATCCCCCCTCCCCTAGCCCCTGGCAACCACTAATCTACTTTCTGTTTCTATGGATTTGCCTCTTCTGAACACGTCACACAAACAGAATCATAGCCTGTGGCCTTTTGTGTCTGACTTCTTTCACTGAGCCTAATGTTCTCAAGGTTCCTTCCTTTTTATGGCTGAATAATATTCCATTGTATGGGGATACTCACCCCACAGTTATTGACTAAGCACTTGCTATGTGCAGACCCCAGGCTCTGTGCTCAGGGAGGTAGGGGAAGAGATCATGGCAAGCTGTGATAAGAGCTTTGCAGGGAATGAAGAATGCATGCAAGCACGCATGAATGAATGTGTCGACTAACTAGGGGAGAAGGGGACTGCAGAGGAAGCAGGAGAGGCATCTCTGAGAGGCAGAGGGTGGGGAGGGGAGGAGGACTCTGAGCAGACAGGCAGAGGCCCTGGGCAGAGAAGAGCTCTGCACGCTTGAGGGACAGAGAGGAGGGAGGGCATGTGATGGGGTGGGAGATGGGCTGGGCCCCTGGGAGGATTCTGGACTTTATTCTAAGATCACTGGGAAGCCAGTACTGTATTTTCATCAGGGGAGTGATGTGATCAAGTTTGCATTTTTAAGACATGCAGAGAAAAGAGACTGCAGGCAGTCAGGAGGATTGGGGGTGAGGGTGGGTGTAAGAAGGTTAATCCATTCATTGGATTTTGTAGAGAATTGGTGATAACCAGACCAAGAGGATGTTGCACCCATTGGGACATTCACTCCTTCAACACATCTTTATTAAGAGACTTCTAGGGGAAAAATAGAGAACTTCTGTGTTTTGAGAGCCCTAGAAAAACGTTCTCCAAATACACCCACCTTACCTCATGCAATGAATATATTCTCAAAGAGTTGTGTGTAAACCCAATTTTAATGCATTTAATTATCAGTGGAATTTCCCCAGTGTACTAAGTATTTAAAAGAAATCCAGGAAGTTCAATTTTTAAGCAAATGGTGGACTATGTTGTTTTAAATCAATCTTCCTCCCCAGGAAAACTAGAAAAGCTAGACAAAATGTAAAATAAAAACATCCGTTTAAAGGCCCTAGAGATCTACCAAGCAGCACAGATTTCTGGGGCAGAAAAGGAGAACTCGATATCTGGGGCCACCTTTTCTCTCAAGACATTTGCTGATTCCAGAACTGGCTGCTGATAGCTGAAGAGCTGTGCTCTTCAACAGACTTACAGGAATGGGGGTAAAAAAAAGTCTGAGCTTAGGGCTTGCTGAGGAGGATCCCTGGAAAGCCCTGTAGTTTTTGGGTGAGGCCCTGAAGTGCAGCACTTAGGAGTGAGGGTGAACTGGAAATAAATAGTCCTAACAGGTAGAAGCACTCTCTAAATAAGGTAACTTAGGTTAAGATGACCTGAGACTATTAGTGTCCCCTGCCAGGCAAAAGTAAATCCTCTATGGAGGAAGATAATATCCTATGTAGCTTCAAATTATCTCTACAATTTTTCATACACAAGGTACAACATTTAATTAACTAGGCACACAAGAAGACAAAACCCGACAGAAAACAAAGAGAAAAAACAGACAATACCCAGACGCATAGGAGAGTCGGACACCAGAGTAATTAGATGCAGAGGCAACAATAAACACCTCTTACCTTAATATGTTCAAGGAATTAAAAGCGTAGGATAGAAAATTCTGTCAGAGAAGTGGAAATTACAAAAAAATAATAGAATGGAAAACTCATATTTGAAAAGTAACTAAAATTAAGAACTTGAATGGGTTTAACAGTAGAATAAATAAAACAAAAGAGAGAGTTAATGAGTTGGAAGATATGTCAAAAGAAAATATCCAGACCAGAGCAATACAGAAAAGTGAGTGAGAAACATTTGACTTTCACGTGTCCCTCACGTGTAACTGGAGTCCCAGAGGACTGGAGAGAAAGAAAGGGGCAGAAGCAATGTTTGGAGAGAGAACGGCTGAAGAATTTCCAGAACCAATAAAAGATATCAAGCCACAGATCCAAGAAGCACTGTCAACCCTAAGCAAGACAATACAAGGAAAGTCACAGCCAGTCATATCACAGGGAGGCTGCTGAAAGCCCAAGATAAACATTTTACAAGCAGCTACAGAAGTTCTCAAAAGACCTAAAGCTTAATGGAGCAATAATAAGACTTGAAGCCGACTTCTTCCTAGAAATAATGGAAGCCAGGAAACAGCGGAACAGAAGAGAGTGCTGAAAGCAAATAATGGACAACCTCAAACTCTATGTTCAGTGAGAAAACATTCTAAAAATAAAAGTGAAATGAAGGCATATTTAGACAACTGAAAAAGAGGTAATTCATCACCTGGAGACCCACTCTAAAGGAAATACTGGGGTGTTTTTCAGGCAGAAGGAAAATGATCCCAGAGGACAGCTCAGAAATGCAGAATGGTACAAGGAGTGATGTGAGTGTGTGTGTATGTGTGTGTGTATGTGTATTAGTGTGTATGTGTGTGTGCATGTATGTGTATATGTGTGCATGTGTGCGTGTGTATGTGTGCGTGCATGTATGTGTATGTGTGCGTGTATGTGTATTAGTGTGTATGTGTGTGCATGTATGTATATATGTGTGTGCATGTATGTGTGTGCGTGTATGTGTATTAGTGTGTTCATGTATGTGTATGTGTGTGTATGTGTACGTGTATGTGTATTAGTGTGTATCTGTGCACACATGTATGTGTATATGTGTGTATGTGTATTAGTGTGTATGTGTGTGCACATGTATGTGTATATGTGTGTGTATGTGTGTATGAATGTTTATATAAAGGATAAATACATGAGTACATCTCAAGAATATGAATTGCATAAAACAAAAATAATTTTGCCTTGTGGGGGTTTGAAGCTGCTTACCAAACAAACAAACAAACAAAATGTGCAGAATTTCACTTGTGAAGTGAACGATATTCTTCCTGAGGCTTACTTCCTGTTATTTCTCCTTCTTAGAGCAAGGCCCCCCGCACAAGGAAAGCCGCGCAGGAGCGTCGTGTGCTGTTTGACACCAGCCGCCTCTAGGGAAGGGCGGAGCTAGGAGAGTTGTCTGGCATCAGTGGTGGTGGAATCTGGCTCGTGCTGGTTCAGGAAGCCAAAGGGAGAAGCCACCCCAGCTTTCCAAAACACTCGCTGCTCCCCTGCACCCCAGGCCCCAGGATCTCTGACCCTTTTGTGTGTGAAACGGGTGAGGCTCTACAGCAACGATGCAAGTGCGTAGCTCAGAGCAGGTGCTCAGCAGTTGTGATGGCCAGGTGGTGGCAGGGATGATGGAGGGGATGTGGAGAAGGTGGGAGAGGGACAAATGAATGATGAATAAAAGGGGGAGAAGGCACCCAGTGCAGGTTTGCTGTACTCGCCCAAAGCGACATGGGACTGGTTGAGTTTCATAAGAATTTGGGTTGGATGGAGCTTAGAACTCTTCTGAGGGCCCTGGCCTACTTCCTCACTCCCCACCCCCATCCCCATCCCCATCCCCATCCCCATCAGCAGCGTGCCCAGCCCTGCCCTGATAGCTTCTCATGCATCCACTGGTCACGTCTCAGAACAATCCCTCGGTTGGCCCATTTCCTGTGGGGTGGAGTGAGGCTGGGGTCCAGGCTTTGAGCGCAGAGCTCTTGTCCACTCTGCTCCACTGGCCGGGTGAGGTGGAGGGACAGAGTAGAGTGCACAGTGAGTTAACCCAGGGCTCCCGGCACCCGAGGTTGGCAGTCCACTCTGACACAGAGATCCACACGCTCCATCGCATCAATGAGAAATCAGATTAGCAGAATGGCCAGGAGCCCTCCCACCCCACAGAAGGTCTCCCCTCGAGGGGCTTAGATAACCCGACTATGTCCCATTAGCTCCCACCCACCACATGTCATGCTCGTCCGTCACTCAAGATAGAATGAAGGGAGGGCATTTAAAGCTGATCTGCCATTAAGAGCTCCTACGCACGTCAAGGCCACACATCAAGTCCTCCCCCGCCTATCAGGGCCTTGTCCTTCAAGCAGTCCCTTGGTAGGGACCAGCTGGTGTGTGGTCATTTCATGTTACAGATCAGGGTGAAGCTTCCAGAGCCTTGGAGACCTGAGGGGACGGGGGGTCGGGAAGTGGAGGTGGGAAGGGGCCAGAGGGGATGTGCAGAGAGAAAGTCAGGCTGGCTGGACCTATAGGACCTGTACTGCAGCCCACACTCCCCCTTTGATGGATGGGTAAACTGAGGCCCACAGAGGAGGGGCATGACTGGGCTGAAGCCTGGCAGTGAGCTCTGTCAGACCCAAGACTGAAAGCAGCTGTCCTAAATTCTCAGTCCACGGTCATGCCCCTAGGCCAGAGGTTGGCAGACGTTTTTCTATAAAGGGCCAGAAAGTAAATATTTTAGGCTTCTCGGGCCACGAGGTCTCTGTCTCAACTCTTCAGCAGTGCAGCAGTAGCACGAATGCAGCCACACATGATTCGTCAACAAATGGGTGTGGCTGTGTTCCAGTAAAACTTTATTTATAAAAACAAGTGGTGGGCCGGATTTGGCCCATGGTTTGCTGATCCCAGCTGTCTGCTATTTTTTTTGATTTCAAAGACCAGGTTGGTTTTAAAAAAATACAGAGGGGGCCGGCCCAGTGGCCCAAGTGGTTGAATGCTCGCACTCTGCTTCGGCAGCCTGGGGCTCGCAGGTTCGGATCCCAGGCACGCACTGACGCACCGCTCGTCAAGCCATGCTGTGGCGGCGTCCCATATAGAGTAGAGGAAGATGGGCATGGATGTTAGCCCAGGGCCAATCTTCCTCAGCAAATAAAAAAAAAAATACAGGGGATCCAATATAGGTTCGGCAACTTCTTGTTCTACCAAGGGAAGACATTAAAGTATACATCTAGCTCATTTGATGAAAGGAAAAAATATTTTAAGAGCAAAATAATAGAAACAATAAAGCTTAGTCCTTTGCATTAAATCAATTTATCTTCATGAAAACACTTGCCACACTGAGGGGTTTTTCTTTCTCCCCATACACTCATGCGCTACAGCCCGCAGTGGCCTGTGGCTTGGCATAGGAGGAAGGCCCGAGTGCGCTGTATGGGGTAACACACCTCTTGCCTGCTGGTTGGGACGAGGCACTGTCTACCCACCTTGTTCTGGAAAACATAACAGAAAAACCACCCGAAGGCAGGTGAGCAAGTGAAGGGAGGGGAGCCCTCAACAGAAGAAAGCTGCCAGGGCAGCCCCAGGTGGAGGACACACCCGCCCTGGTTTGCCTTGGAGCCAAGACAGTGGGCATTTATTTTATGGCCCCTGTGGGTTAGGAACCCCGAGGGCGTTATGCTCCTTCCTTCCTCATCCTCTGTGGTTCTGCATACAGTGAAGCCTATGTGGGGCATCCAGCGAAATCTGTGGGTGCAGCGTGGAAGCCCCTCGCTCATCATCTGGCCCCTGCCCTGTTAGAAGCTGGGCTCCCGGGAGGCGGGGCCTGGCCAGGCTGTCTCCTCAGAGTTTTGCTTATGGCTGACGGCTGTCAGATGTTTCCCTGAGCCAAATTTTCTCCTATCCCTGTGAGCCTGCCCCGTGGAAGGAGGCAGCCAGCTCCAGGGTGCTGCCACGGGATGGACTCCAGGAGGAGATGGACCCCGGCCTGCGGGACGAGCCGAGGCCCGGGCCTGGACCCCCCAATCTTCTGAGCTACTATTCCTCCAGGGTGGAAACTTCAGGCTTGAGGGGCAGATATCCCATTCCAGGGTTAACTTATTAATGAAGCACTAATCGGATATCGATGAGGGGTCCGAAGTCTCGGCTGGCTTTTCGGTTAAAAATAATTGCATCCCACAAACCTGATGTGAGCAACAATACTCTCATCCTCACCCTGCGTGGAGAGAGAGTCTTCTACACTGAGAAGGCCTGGATGTGCTCAGACGGCCATCACGGGGCTTGGCCAACCGCGAAGGCAGAGCTTGACTCATAAGCTGCTTAATTCAATCACCCCTCCCCCCGAAAAGGACGGGCTCATTAAGGGCCACATGTAACCAGAGCCTGGTCACCTTAGTTCTTCATTAACCCGAGATGGTCATGGCTTTGAACTAATGCCACACAGTACCCCTCCAGCTTGCTCTTCGCCTCAGGACGGCAATTCCACACTCGGTGCCCCCTGCCTCTGCCCCGGGGGAGGGGGGAAGAAGGAGGGGGAGGGGGAGAGGGGGAGGGGAGGGGAGAGGGAGGAGGAAGCAGGGGAGGAGGAAGAGGGGGAAGGGGAGGAGGGGGAGGGGGAGGAGGGGGAGGAGAAGGAAGGGGAAGAGGGAGGAGGAAGCAGGGGAGGAGGAGGAGGGGGAGGGGGAGGGGAAGGGCTCTGAGCGCCGGGAAGCCCCATGTCAGCTGGGCCTCAGTTTCGTCATGAGCTCCTTGACAAGGAGTCCCTGCTCCCAGCACAGCCCCTTGACCAATGAACCAGGAAATCAGAGTTTCAGGGAGGAAGCATTAGCAAAGTTTAAAATCCCAGGCTCAGAGTCCAACTTCACGCCTCGTGAGAGAAAGTTCTGGAGACAACAGTGTGTGGGTGCGTGCCTCGGCTGCCTCTCCCCCGCTGGCTTCTCCTCACCGAGGATGGAGGTTGCTAAGGCTCTTGCTCTCCAGAACCCACCCCAGTCAGCCTGCACCCCCAGAAGAGGCCCTCCCAGGAAAGGGCGGACCAGGAGCCCCTCCTTGGTTGTGGAGGACTCGGGATCCGACTCGCTGGCAGCAAGAACTGCCCTTTACTTTCCGGCTCATCACAAAATCCTGTGAGATCTAGGCATCCGCCTTCTTTGCTAAGCTCAGGAATCTGCTTTTTAAAACCAAACAATACACAGTACTTCTGATAAGTCTTCTTTGGTTGCAGAAATAAAACACGTTCACAGCGACCAGCGCATGTTCACTGGACGACATCAGAAGGTACAGCGCGGGAACAGTCCGCCGAAGGCCCCACCTGACCTGCTGAGCACCGTGGGTCAGAGCCTGCGGTCCGGGAGCCGGAATTCCAGAGCTTTACCACGGAGAGGCTTTTTGAAACCAACTTTGTTACTGATCAAAGAAATGAAAGGAAGACATTTCCACATACCCAAAGAGCAGACGCTATTTACAACACTGCTGGTATGCCATGGCGGTGACACAGGGGAACTGGCCCTCCCCGCGGCCGCCGGGAGCATGTGGCCTCAGCTTCTGGAGGCCATTCGGCTGTCTGTGCCCAAAGGCCTTTAAAAGGTGCCGACGTGCCAAATCCACTTCTAGGAATTTATCCCAAGGAAAAAATCACAGATGTGCAATAGCACGATTGATTGGTGCCCCCGGTGTCCATGCTGACACAGTTCCTGATGGCAAAGATCGAAGCCCTCCACAAATGGCTATCGAATATCCACCACGTGCCACGCACTGCGTGGGCACTGCCGGACCATGGACCAGACAGATCCCTGACGGACGGAGTGGGCGTAGCTATTCAATCCCCAACAGGCGGACCCTCGTGGGGATGGAATGTTCTGTATCCTGACCGTATCGACCCCAGTATGCTGCCTGTGCTATGGTGCTACAGTTCTGCCAAGAAGTGGCCGAGAGACTGAACGTACAAATGGACAGACCAGATATGGAGAGAGAACTCTGACCTACAGCCTGCTGCAACCAGCCCCGGGAGCAGCTGCTCTCTCTGTGTCAGACTGCAGGAGTCAGCCCTCCATCTCCAGCAACAATCGGCCCAGGCCTCCATCAATACTGACAAGCTTCCCTACTTTCTGTCCCTGCTTCCGAATCAGGACCAGCCAGAGTAAGCCAAAATGCACCCCCCATCCCACGGGACACCCTGCTTCTAGTTACCCACCTCGGGCTCCCCAGGCCCACAGCCCCCATCAGGGCACGCCTGAGCCCCCCTTTCCCACCACGAAGCTCCCCTGCTCCTCTGCCTGCCTTCCATTCTCTGCCCAACGCGAGGGATGGTGGCCACCCCTTGCTCTGCATAAACAGCTCAGCTTGTTCCCAGGGGGCTGGTCTGCCTTTACTCCCACATCACCATCGGGGGACTGGGTGAAGGATACGTGGAGTCCGTCTGTCTTATGTGGCACAACCGCATGTGGGTCTAAGATGATCTCAGATAAAAAGTTTAACCGAAAAAAAAAACACCCCTGACCCGTGAAGCTCACATCTAGCAGTGCAGACAAACAAGAAGCATAATCAATAAGTCAATGATATCAAATGTCCCACAACAGGGTGTTGGTTACATAAACTACGGTACCTTCCTGTGATGGAATAGTTTAAAGCCATTAAAATGGTGTAGACAAATATTTAGCGGCATTTGAAATTTTCATGATATATATCTAAATTGCATTCAGTGCCACTTCAATCTTTAAAATAACAACACACTCATGCGGAGGAAAAAGAACAGGGGAAAGGATGACAAAGGCGATCACAGCAATCTCTGCGTGGTGGGCTAAGGCGGGAGATTTTGACTTTTTCTTTGTGATTTTCTCTGTATCTCCCAAGTTTCCTTCAAAGAGTGTTACTTGACTATCAGAAAGTTCAACGTTACTGAAAAAAGAGCTAAGGCAACCAAGGAAACAGAAGATGGGACTTCTTTTAGCCTAAATCGCAATTTGGTTTCTCTTGAAAAGGGAGATTCTGAAAAACTGGCTGGGTCCCTGGTCACTACCCCATGATCAGGTGACCGATGCATGTCACCTGCTCTGAGACAAAAGGGGGCAGGGTCGCAGTGGGAATGACGGAGATGAACTGTGAGCATTGTCCCTGGAAGAGAGCAAGGCTTGGGACTTTTGCAGAGCAGGAGGAGGCGAAGGAGCTCCTTTCTGAGAGCCTGGGATGCTGCCCCAGGGGAGGCGGCCTCTGCTCCCTGTCTGGGCATGCTCTACACCCCACTTGTCCTTGCCCACGCAGCGGGCACTCAGGGCCGTCTGCTGCCCTGGGGGTGAGGCTCTAACCTGGGCGGCACCCTGCCTGAGCCCTGAGCTGCCTGGTTCCTCTGCCCACTTACGCACCTCCCTGTGCCTCAGCATCCCTTTACACTTGAGGGCGCGCCCTTCTCTGAGCCCTCCTCTCCCAGCCTTGGTAAGGGCTTTCTTTCCCCTGATGCCTCGCTGTCCCTCACAGCCTGCAGTGGACGCTGTGGCCCCCTCCTCATCCTGACGCCCTGGGGTTTGGTGGATGGACCACAGACTCAGCTCTGGGGTGGGCTGGGATGTGCAGTGGCCGACGGCCATGGCCTCATTCACTCTCACGCCATGCGTTGGCCAGGTCGGTGGTCTCCGGAACCTTGGCTGATCCACTCGAGGCCTTCACCGGGCGCAGATGGGTGCAGGATGGCTGGGAAGGTGCGCAAGGCACATGGGGCGGCTCCAAACAAGAGCACTTTATTCTCTCCTGGTCTCGTGGCCTGAAGTCCAAAATCAAGGCGTCAGCAGGCCCAGGCTCCCTCCGAAGGTGCCAGGGGAGGATCCTTCCCGCCTCTTCCAGCTTCTGGTGGGGCCGGCAGTTCCTTGGCTTGTGGCTGCTTCACTCCAAGCTCTGCCTCTGCGGTCACGTGGTCTCCTCTGTCTGTGCTCTCACTGCTTCTTATAAGGACACCAGTCGTAGTGGATTTAGGGTCCACCCTAGTGGCCTCATCTTAACTAGTTACATCTGCTAAGACCCTATTTCCAAGTAAGGCCACATTCTGAGATTCTGGGTGGACACGGATATTGGGGGACACCACTCCACCCACTCTGGGAATTAAGGTGAGACTGAGGATGGCAGTTAAATCAGGCACTGCCGGCTAACCCCCAGCTAACACGGCTCGAGGAGGAGACAGATCTTTCCAACCACTTTTCCACAGCCTTGGGGGACTTTGGAAGCCAGGCTGGCCTCAGTGCTCGGACGGGGAGTGCTCAATGGGACCAGATCCTGGCTCTGCCACTCCCAGCACTTGGCTCTGTGCCGTCACTGAGCCTCTGGGAGCCTGAGGCTCCACTTCTGGAAGCTGATGTCCTTCATGGGGTCACTGGGAGGAGCAGAAGAGCCGCTGTGAGCTGGGTGCCCGGGGCGTGAGCAGAGCCAGCCCCTGAGTGTCTGGGAAGGCGTGACCCTGGCACCCAAGGTCCCCTCCTGGCCCCCTCGCCTTCTCCAGCTGGGCGGGTCTGAGTCCACACAGAACCGTGAGCCCCCAGCTAGCCCGATGCCACAGGGCGCCTGTTGAAATGATTTGGCCAAGGTCCCCTGCCCATGCCCTCCTTGGAGGAAACACTCATACCAGCGGTGTTTGTTGTAACGCGGGGGTTAAGTCTCATCCTCATCACCTGAGCTCAGAGAAGGAGCTGGAAACCACCCTTCCAGGGCTTTCTCTGGAGGCCTCCTTGGGCCTCCCCCAGTAGAAATGCTTGAATTTTTCTTAACAAACAAGACAGATGTTGGGGTTGTATTTTCATTGAACAGGGGACACCGTCTGCTGCCCGAGAGGCTGGACATCTCTTTATTAATTGTGCCCACAGGAGAAGGGGGAGAAGGTGGGGGCTCGGTGCCTCCGCGGAGCTCACGGACAAACGCCGCCTTAAAGGATTAATTTCACAAGCCTTAAATTGCAGTTTAATTTGAAAACTAATTCAGCCCCATAATTGGCTTTCTGCTCAAATCACTGAGGCTAAAGATTTAAATTCTTAATATTCAGATGACTTTCAAGTATCTGGAGCCATCTGTGCATCAGTCCGTGGCATCCATCTCAGGGGGCCCTCCGCCGGAGCACAGAGAAAATAAATAAATAAACGGGCCCACTAATAGAATAATCTATTTAAGCAAAAACTCTGCGTTATGTAGAGGAAGGTTTCTGTGACTTCATTTGCAGCATGTAGATTTCTCTGCTACTTAATATTTTAAAGT
This sequence comes from Ceratotherium simum simum, assembly GCF_057802395.1. Taxonomy (NCBI): domain Eukaryota; kingdom Metazoa; phylum Chordata; class Mammalia; order Perissodactyla; family Rhinocerotidae; genus Ceratotherium; species Ceratotherium simum. The sequence continues at coordinate 2,199,357 of NC_141920.1, forward strand.
GATGTTAATTTAGAAATTTATCATATAGGTCCCCACACAGTTACAAGGGGTTAGGGAAAGCAGGAGTTCTAATTAGAGCCTGTTTTAGTTAAAAAGTGAGCAATACGGAGGCGTCTTTTCTTGGGAGGATGGAGAAACGCCACGGGACTGGTCGGGGCTGGTGTGGGCTCCGGGATGAGACAGCAATTCTGATTTCCAGCTGGAGAATGCTGTCAGGAAGGAGACGGACCGGCTGGTGCAGAGGGGGAGTCCAGTCATGAGGACGGTGCCCTGGGGGCAGTCCTGGGCCCTGTGAGCTTGTGCTCTGAAAACTGGGGCGCTGGGAGTGTGTGATTCAGGGAGCCGGCAGGACAAATGCCCAGCCAGTTGTTCCTTGCATTCCTGCCAGAGGCTGAGCCACACAGCCTCAGAGCACGGCTGGGATGTTCATGTCTCGCTGCGGGCCTGGCAGGCTTCTGCCTCCCTCTGCACAGGCGTGGACCCCCCGGGAGGCCTTCAGACTCCTGCCTGCCTCGCAGAACTGATGGCTGAGCATCCTCCGAGCTTCAGGATGCAGAACCTGGACACATTCTGAGGTGTCATCATGCTCCAGGGCTCCCCGCAGGCCCCGAGGCTGAGGCTGGGCCTTCTCTGAATCCCACCCTTCTTGGGTACATAGTGGTGAAGAAAACAGGCAGGGTCTCTGCCCTGCAGGGGTGGAAAAGTAGTGGTGAGAACTGACAACAAACTGACTAACAGAGTAACTAACTAAACGAGTAATGAAGTATTAACAGAGAACTTCAGGGGTGGCAGAGGCCTGCTGGTGAACCTGGGCAGGGAAGACATCTTTGGAGAAGTGATATGTGAGCTGAAGAAGGAAAAGGAGCCAGGGTCACAGAGATTAGGGGGAGGACATCCAGGCTGAGGGAAGAGCACGTGCAAAGGCCCTGAGGCAGGAAAGTCCTGGGATGTTTGCGTCTCTGCCTTTGCCTAGGTGTGCATCATGTACCATTTGTTAGCATGTACCTAGCATACAGATTTCTTGGTACCTCAGTTGGGCGATGGGCTCCTTGGGGGTGGGGTTCATGTTTTCCCATCCTGGAGAAAGGCACTCACACACAACAAAGGCTTTTCCTGGGGGAAACTACCCATGCTACATACTGCCCTTCTCCCCTTCTTTTCTCCTGCTTCCTGCCTGATAGTGGGTCTGATGCTTGGAGGTGCAGCAGCCATCCTGTGACCAAGCAGTGAGAAACAAGAGAGGGAAGCAGACACCACAGGGATGTCAGCCCTGATGGTTTCGAGCTCTCACCCAAACCCCTACTTGCTCAAGCTGGGTTTTCTGTGACTTGTGGCCAAATGCACTCTTGACACAGACTGGGGAGGGGGGGCAGTTTAGCTCAATGGTTAGAACGATGGCTCATGAGCCAAATCACCCGGGTTTAAATTCTTGCCTCTTTCTCCTACGAGCTGCGTGTCCTTACTCACCTGTGCTACGTCTTCGCTCCTTCATCTCCACAGTGGGGAGAATGAAAGTGCCCGCCCCTAGGGTTGTGCAGGATTTAGTAGGTTAATACGTAGGGAGGTCTTAGGACAGTGCCTGGCACCTGCAGCCCTGGGCTAGTGCCAGCAGTTGTAGGTCTGCGATGACCGGCGCATAATCCAATCTTCAGCGGAGGGCACACCCTCCACCCCGAGAGCCAGCTTGGTGCAGGGAAGCAGGGCCTGGCTCTCAGAGGGAGCGGAGGCTCCTTCTAGCAGGTTCTGGGGCTTAGGAAGAGCAGCAGAGTCGCCGCGGCTCAGGAGCTTCAGGTCGGGGTGCAGCAGCCGCTGTCTTAATCTGTGGCTTGCTCTTCTTGAAGAGGCTGGGTTCAGAGGAGCGGAAGGCAGCCTTCGCACGGCGCGTCTGCACGCGGAGGGCCACGTGCCACGCTGCAGGCGCACAGCCCCAAGGGCGGAGGGCATTTGTTTCTGGTGAAAACAACTGGCCCTGGGGTGGTGTGCCTCTGTTCCTCAGGGCGGGCCTCTAGGGGTCTCAGAGTCCCCCTGATGACTCTCCGGCTCTGGAATGCAGCTCTGGGAACGTGACTCCAGAGGGGGCCTGGTGGGCACAGTGCCCTGAGGGGGAGGAGCCGGCTGGGGTGTCACTGAACCGCAGGGACACGGCACTGCCGGGCTCCGCCACGGAACCCCCGAGCGTCTGTGATTCCACCCAGACCCCGTCCTTCCCCAGCCCCCACCTCCGGGACCGCCCTCGCTGCTGGGAGCCCACCCACCCCGCCGGCCGTGGCCCAGGGGCGCCAGAGGACAGGAGCGCAGGGGCCTTGCCCTAGGTTGGGACTCTGAATCCCGTCCTTGCTCAGCCCTTCCCTGCCCTCTCCGGCACGTCCTCCCTCTCAGAAGCCTCCCGGGAGCGAGCAGGGCCCTAACAAGCCACCCGCACCCAGTCCTCCCCCTCAGCTCTGGGAACCGGACCTCAGGCTCGGCTCTCGTTGGTCCACCCCAGGCTAGAAAACTGTCATCCATCGGACTTGGCCTACTGGGAGTTTGCGATGATAACTCAGAAAAACGCACGTCTGTGGTCCAGCTCAGCTGTGGGAGGAAGGGGCCAGCCCCGCAGACCAGCAGGGTGAGCCGCGGCAAGGGCACGCCCCATCCGGGCATGCTGTGGACTTCGGAACAGAGAAAGGACAGCTCTTTTATTAAAAGAGGTTCAGTCTGACAAAATGCGTTTAGTGGAGTCGGGAAAGTGAACTAATATTTTGAGTAAGAATGTGTAACGGTGTTAATAAGTTAATGCCCATTAATAATAATGACTGTTAATAACAGCTCCCAGTGTTGGGAGCCTCACGCGACGCCCTCGCCTGATGGGACTCGCATCATTTCCATTTTACTGACGATGACCAAGACAAAGTCAGTAGCTTGCCAAGGCCACATCACGGCCACACTGTGGCCACACGGGGGCAGGCCACCTGGATTCTGAGAAGGGTGGCTGAGCGCCATGCAACGCCACCTGCCAAGTGCCCAGTCCCACCTGGGGGACACACAGGTGACAGCCAGTTCTGAAAACTTACACTGTCACGGAGTGCTTGGTAGTGGTGGAGGGACAGACACGGAGATCGATGGAACAGAACAGAGAACCCAGGGACAGACATACAAATATGCCCAAGGAGTTTTTGACAAAAGTGCACAAGCCATTCAGTGAGGAAGGACAGCCCTTCAGCCAATGGCGTGGGACAAGTGGACACCCACAGGCAAAACACAGTGAGCCCGGACGTATGTCTCAGACCATCTGCAAGAAGGAACTTGAAATGGAGCATGGGCATGAGGTAAAACAGGACACTACAAAACTTTTAGAAAAAAGCAGAGGAACACATCAGGACCAGGGCTTGGAGAAGCATTCTTAGACACGATACCAATGCCTGGTTCATAAAAGGAAACTTTGACAAGTTGGACTGCATCAAAATTAAAACTCTGGCTTGCAAAACACCCTGTGAGGAGGAGGATTAGACAAGCTACAGAGCGGAGAAAATATTTGCAAGCCACATTTCCAACAAAGGACTTGTCTAGAATATAGAAAGAATTCTCAAAATTCAACAACAACAAAATCTAACTAGAAAAGGGACAAAAGATAGGAAGAGACATTTCACTGAAGACGAGATACAGATGGCAAATAAACACAACAAAAGATGTTCAACATCATCAGCCGCTAGGGAAATAGAAATTAAAACCACAATGAGATGTCACTGCACACCCAGCAGAATGGCTAACATAAGGAAAAATGACACCGCCCAATGCTGGCAGGGACGCAGAGGACATGGGTCGCTCAAAATGGCGGGAATGTGAGACGGTACAGTCACCCCGGAAAAGAACACGGCGGTTTCTTGCAAAACCAAACACGTGCTCCCGTGCCACCCAGTAATTGCTCTCTTGGGCATTCATCCAGAAGAAATGAAAACTCATGTTCACACAAAACCCTGTACATGAATGAATGTTCTTAGCAGCTTCATTTCTAACGGCCCTAACTGGGAGCAGCCCAGACGCCCTTCAAGGGTGAGTGCTGAACAACTCTGGAAGGTATGAACCACGTAATTCTGCTCAGCAATGAAGAAGAATGAGCTGTGGATATACCCAACAACTCGGATGAATCTCCAGAGAATTAAGCTGAGCGAAAGAAGCCAACCCCACAAGATAACGTCCTGTTATGATTCCATCTACTCAGTAGTCTGGAAATGACAAAATCAGAGATGAGAGCAGATTTGTGGCTGCAGGGGTGAGGGATGGTGGGTGGTGGGGAGGTGGCTGTGGCTCCAAAGGGCGATGTGAGGGGTCCTTACGATGGAACTGTTCTGTGTCATGACGGTGGTGTCATACGAATCTACACACGTGATGAAACTGCATAAAACCACAGACACACACACACACACACAAACGCGTGCATGTAAAACGGCTGAAATCGGAGGGAGGTCCATGGATGCACCGAGGTCGACACCCTGGTGTGATCTTGCACAATAGTTCTGCAAGATGTTACCTTTGGGGGAAATTGGGTGAAGGGTTTGTGGGATCTCTCTGTATCATTTGCTACAACTGCATGTGTATCTACAATTATCTCAAAATAAGATTTCTTAAAAAGACACTTCTTCCAGTGAGATCCTACCTGGAAGCCCATTTATGAATCGGATGGATGGTGATGCTTGGGTAGGTTGTGTGAGGGGTACAACGCCTGGCCCTTCTGCTTCCTGCCCAGCTGGGGGCTGGAGACACCTGCAAGGACCCCAGGCCCTGCTGAGCACTGGGCTCCGTGGTCCTCCTGGGCCTCCCATCTCGTTTCAATTGGTCCTTTTTTCTTGGGGACCGTAATTTTGGTTCCACTTTCTAGTGTACTTGAAATCAAGGAAACTTCATTTCTTTATGGAAAACATCTGCATTACAGATATGTAATTGTTATTAATTATTATTAATCTGAACTCACGAGGGTCAGGGTCAATTTCAAAGCCAGGGAGAGAAGGCCTTGGTGGACACGACCACTTACGTAAGACCCGTTTGCTAGACGTGAACTCACATCAGTTGCCCACCTGCAGTGGGCAGTGGGAGCCCACAGAGATGGAGAATGTGTGCAAAATGCTGTCACCTCAGAGATAGCCATCGCCCGGGGCGTGAGATGGTCCCTTAAAGGGGGGTGGGCCCAGCAGGGCGGGGCACAGATCAAGGTTGGAGGCTGAGGTGGGCTCTGCAGGAAGGCGGGGGTGGGGTGAGCACAGGGCAGGGTGGGCCCCAGCGTGAGAAAACCCCTGGGGTGGGAACTCGCAAGCCACACTCGAAGGGGGAGCCGACACGTTTCCACTTCCGCTCTTACTCAGGAGCGGTGAATGGAGTCTCCCAGGGGCTCTGGTGGCCCCCGGCCCGCTAGTTCCTCATCCAGGGTTTGAGACAATGACCATGAGGGGACAGATGCTCCGTGAGGTTAGGAGGGACTGCTGCTGTGACCATCAGCTTCACGCCCTGTCTGGGTGGGGACCACCAAAATCACCCAGTAAAACTGGCTACCCAAGATGGTAGCTACTAGCCACGTGTGGCTATTTAAATTCTAAATAAAAGTAGAACTTCAGCTCCTCAGCTGTAGTAGCCACATTTCAGGTGCTCAGTGGCCACAGGTGGCTAGTGGCTACTGTATCGGACAACCCAGACATAGAGCATTTCCACCATTACAGAAAGTTCCAGCAGACAGCACTGGTCTGGGGCAGCCAGCCTCCCCAGTGCGGCCCTCATCCTGGCACGGGTGGTGCACGTCTGCCCTTTGAGTCTACCTGACATCCAGCCCCCTTTTCTGAGGCAACCGTCTGGTTTTCCTTGGGGATCCATGGGTGCCACATGCTCAGACCATATGACTTGGGGTGGGATCTAGAACTGGACTCTGTTTGTGCCTGAAAAATGCTCCTAGTCTATGCACCAGCCCCGGGGACTGGCTCAGGATGGACGCGTGACCCATGAGGATCTGCCCCGGGGCTCTGGCAGGGACTGGAGGAGAGGTGCTCCCTCCCCTGGGGCCGTCCGATGCTCAGGGACACGCCTGCAGCTGCTGAGGCGTCTTGGCCACAGGAGGAGAGACTCCTCCCGAGAAGGAACCAACGCGGAGGAGAGAAGGTCCAACAGTGGCAAGCGAGACTCTGGACTTCACCGTTCCTGAGCCACACCCATCTCCGGACTTCTCAGTTACGTTCCCTTCTCCCCAGGGGCATTTGAGATGGGTTTGCGCTCCCTGCTTACTAAAGAGATCTAATGGCTGTGATGCGGGGGTGGGGGGACATTCTTGATCCCAACACACAACGAACATTGCTGCACCAAAGGGGGCCATCCGGGCCTTCCACACCCTCTGAGTCCCTTCAACCCAGCAATGCCAAAGAGGATTTCATAAAATTGAGGGGGGCCTGGGGCTGGGAAAAGAACGTGGGAGTAAGCTGGGACGGGCCTGGGATTCCCAGCCCGCGACTGCTTGCTAACATCCCCAAGTGAACAACCCAAATCTTAAAAGGCTCTTATCCAGCTGAGTCAATTTTGAATGTATCCTTCCATTTGTTTTCCATTAGAACGTACATCTGAAACCCTTCATTAGCCCATCATTCCAGAGAATAATGACTAATTTCTGGCGGTGGTTTTTCCTTATCCCACAAAGGCACTGTGTAAAACCCTTCTATTAGGGTAATTTACTCATGTGAGGAAAGAAATCGTGGAGCCTGCTTCCAGGTCCTGGGGAGTTTCCTGCTGAAGAACACCATGGCTTACTTTGTGTGGACAGCAGTCCTCGCCCTTGACCAGGGTGAGTGAGGATGTCAAGCTCGGTCCCAGGGGGGCCTCGCATAGCTCTGTCCTGGGCTGGCACAATGAGGTGGCATCACTGATACCCCCTGAGGGCTGTTCTGGGACCCGAGACAGACTCTGGGGTCCCCCAGGGGCTCTGAAATTCAGGCAACATTTAGCGCAAACAGGCCTGGACGGGCGCAGGCATGAACGGGAAGAGAGGGGATCAACAGTAGCCTTCTGGTGTCCAGGCCACGCCCAGCATTCCAAAGGCCCCTGCCAGCAAGGGGACCGGTAGCTGCTCCTGGCTCCCAGCTTAAAGGCTTGTCAGGATTTCAAGACACAGCGATTTGCTGCTTCTGTTATCCTAATGAGCAAAGCCAGGTACACATTTGGGAAGACTTTCTCTATTGATTTGTGTTAAAATAAGACATGGGAGGTTTGATCTGTGATAGAAAATCGAGGTGCCTTTACAGAGCGTTCTGGGTCTTGGGGAGAGAGAAGCTTCTGTGTTAACAAGAAAGCCCCCCCAAACCTGACACCCACTCCCCCACCCCCAGCTTCTTAAAGAGCTGGCTGCTGGCAGCCCTCATACGTTTTCTTTGGCTTTTTGAAGCTAATTTGCCCATCCACCACCTGCCCCTGCTCCTCAAGGGACTACAGGGATGGGGACAAGTGCCTAAGGTTCCGGCAGAAAAAATGTCACATCCCGTTCCCTTCGCTGACACTGGGCTGGCCGGCGTCTCATGATTTGGAGACAATCAATCAGAAACGCAATTCACCTTGTTGAAACAGCAGCCCCTGGAGATGCAGCTATGACAGCCCTCCAGCAGGGAAGTGAAGACAAATGTTTGCTTTCGCGGCCCGAGCCAGGGCGCCTGCTGTCCCCTCCGAGGGAGCCCGCTCGAGTGCGGCATTCCCAGCTCCTCGGCTCCGGGCTCTGCACGCTCCGCCCTCAGTTTGCCCAGCGCCACAGGTGTTCCCAAGAGCCCGGAATCCCTCCAGGATGGTGTGCTCACTGGAGAGCTGGGGTGGGGATGCCCGCTAAAATACAGTTCCCCAGTGACATTGGAAATTCAGATCAACAAGGTATACCTTTTCACTCCAAGTATGTTCCAAATGCTGCAGTGGCATGCTTAAGGGTAAAAATGATTCGTTGTTTCTCTGAACTTCAAATGTAACCAGGCCTTCTGTATTTTAGTTATTTTAGTGGCTACTTTGGCAGCCTCAGTGACAGCCTCCTCAGTGACCTTGGCTCAACTCCCCCGCCCAAACCAAGCTGGGCAGTTGTTCCAAGGATGACCCCCGTCAGGAGACAGCAGTGCGGGGCTGTGCTTCTCAAACTCTGCCAAGCACAGAAATGACCTGGGAGCCTTGTTCCCCCAGAGCACAGGCCCACCTGTGGAGAGTCTGGATCAGTGGGGGTGGGCCGAGACTCTGCATTTCTGACATGTTCTCAGGTGATGCTGCTGGTCCCTGCTCTGGGTCACACGGGGAGCAGGCCGGCCAAGGTTCCTGCCTCGGCTGGGGACTCGGATCCACATACACACGGGGGTCTGGGCTGCTTGCTTCCCCTCCTCGGGCCTGGAGTCTCGTCATTGCTAAGGGGAGAGGGAGGGTGCCCACTTCCTGGTGGTTTTGGGATCCAGAGACCAGACAGATCACACGCTTAGCAAGGGCCCCGGCTCACAACAAAGTGACGTCATCATTTGTGCTGGACTGAAGTCTTCGGGAGGACGGGCTCTTGGGTCAGCTCTGAGGTCTCGGCCACACGGGTTCACGCCTTGGGCTCTCACGGCTTCCTGGGGTGCTTGGAATCAAATCCCAAGGGTGGCCCAGGAGACCTCGGTGGCTTTCTGTCTGACCTTACCTCCTGCTCCAGGCCCTCCCCACGTGCTCTTCCTTTCCTCATGCTCCCTTCTAGCACACGCCCGGATCCCAGCCCGTCTTTGCACACTGCTCCTTCTCACGCTTCAGCTCTCGGCCTACATGTCACCTCCGCAGACAGGCTCCCTGATCTACGACCACCCCATGGCTCTCAGCGCCCGTGGCCCTCCTTCAAGCCTTATCAGTATTGCAACGGCCTCATCCAGTTGCTCACGCACCTCTTTTGTCTGCGTGCCCCTCTGGACCGTGAGGTCCGTGGAGCAGGGACCTCGATTCCTAGTGCAGCGTCTGGCATGTGGTGGGTGCTCGGTAAATACCCCAAATAAACCTCGATGGACGAGTTCCATGGTGCCCTCATGGTGGTGGGGGGCTGGGTGCCCTCCCCAGAAGGTGGGCCTCCTCACTCACCGGCCCCTGCCCGTCCCGGCCGGGAAGAGCCTGCCCGTCACTGGGGAGCGGGCGCGGCCCCGGCTCACCTGGCTTGGAGCCCTCGTCCACGGAGCCGTTGTAGACCTGGTTGACGAACTCGGGGCGGTTGTCGTTCATGTCGATGACATAGATGTACAGGTCGATGGGGTTCTCCACCTTGTTTCCGTTCATGTCCACGGCATGGGCTCTGAGCTGGAAAGCAACAGAGACACCGTCAGGCGGGCCACCACCTCTGTGGGGACACTCCTGACCGTCAGCCTCGGACCCATAGCATTGGGGTGGGGGCAACATAACAGCTCCGGGTCCCCCAAGGGACAGCCTGGGTCGGGGGCGGGATGGTCTCGGGACACATCATGAAACTTCTCTGAGCCTCGGTTTCTCCTCTGTGTAAATGAAGGTGAATGGGGTGATGCGGGAGCTGGAAGGTGACCCGATGCCCCCCAGGACCTCCCCAGCCTGCTCAGACCGGTCCCTGCACCGCTGACGATGAGGGTTCACGTCCACTTACAGTGGCCCCAGAAAAATCATTTGTGCCAACCGGGGGTGGCGGCTTAAACTCCTGCTACTGAGAGGACAGGTCTAGGGGAGACGGGGGGAAGCTGTGGGGGGCCTTGAACTTGGACCGCAGCTGAAGTTAACTTGGGTGTCCACCGAGAGTCCACCCTGTTGGCTTATCTGTCCTTGGGGAGCCACAGAGGAAAATGGGAGACCCTGAGGTGGAAGCCCCCTGCTTTGCCAGGGAGGGGGCTCCAGGGAACTTCATACGGGAACATCAACAAGGTACAATGCGGGATATCCTGGACTCGGACTGGGAGGGTCCAGAGGGCCTTTCAGATTTGCCCCTTAATTTTGGGGTTTTTCTTTCATTTGTTCATCCACTCAGTCAATGTTTATTAAGGGCCTCCAAGTGCCAGGCTCTGGGCTGGACCCCAGATTATTGCTCCATGACACAGAGGTGGCCTCCCCTGGAGCTGCTCGTGGAAAAGGGAGATGGACGTCAAGCAGGAAAAGCAGCCAAAAATAACTTGGGTGCAATGGTAGCGACCTGCTGGGGTTGGGGGGAGGCCAGGCAGGCCTCTTTGTGGAGGTGACACTTGAGCTGAGACCTGAAGAAGGGGACAGGGAGGACAGCATGGGGCACACAGACTGGCCGAGCCCTGCGGGCAGCAGAGGGGCTGGAGTGGGGTCATCGGGGACCTGGAGTTTGGGGGAAAACCAAGACTCGGAAAATGGAGGGATCTGCCCAAGGTCTCTCGATGGCACAGCTGTGACTGTCACACAGCAGTGACCGGGCCACATGTCTCTGTCGAAGCCACATCACCCCACAAGCTGGACACATTGGACCTCAAGGTCATTGTGACAAGAAAGCCCCAAGCCAAGGGTGCCGAGAAGAGGCCGTGCGCGAGGCCTGTGGAAGGAAGGGTCTCTGAGCTGGGGACTCCGCACAGTCCTCCACAATCCTCCACACCACCCCTTGGTGCCTTGTCATGGCTACTTGCCAGCCTTGGGGGAGAAGGAGGAGACGCATTCCACGCCCTCGGAAGGGAGACTCAGGGTAACTGCGTCCACGCGGCCTCAGCGCTTTGGGTTGGTCCCGACAGCCCTGGGATTTTGCCCTAGAAATGGTGTGTTTAAGGGGAATCTCGAGGCCGGCTTTACCTAAGGAGGCGATCTGCATTGTTGCAAGGAGACCAATTAGGATCAACTCCAGGGAACCGCGCATGCTGTGACTGTGCGCGCGCTGGCGTGGTGGGAAGTATCAGTTTAAAAATCTTGAAATGCCGCCTTGTTGTCTTAACCAGCCGCCCCTGTCTCAGTTGCCGTCAGCACCCCTCCTCTGTGCCCGGGAACCCCCATCTGCGCCTTGTCCTGCTGCGGGCGGCCAGGCGATCCTTCACCTTGTCAAACTCAGCCGTGCAATAACGCCCTGAGTCAAAGGTCGAGAAGCCTTTGAAAAAGAGTAACTCTGAGCTAAAATTAAAGTTATTATCTTCAACTAAAATGACACCGCTGGTTTCAGGCACTATCTTTAGCAGCAGGAGCAGCCCGAGTGGAGATAATGATGACAAGTGACAAACGCAGCTGCAGCCTGGCTGCCAGGGTCCTGGTCACACTCTCCCCCATCCCCAAGTCTGACTTACATTGATAGGTTCCATTGGAAATCTCCAAGAAAAGATCCCCGCCCCATCTCTCAGGCTGGGCACATCGCTGTGGGACTGCCGAAGGTCCCGCCTTGGTGGTCGAGCCAAGTGAGGTCGACAGAGGAGCCGTCCAAGCTTTCTGTGATGTGCAAATCTGAGCATCACGTGCAAAGTGAATTTCCTGCGAGCTTTGAATAGGACACTTTTCTCTTCTTATCACGGGAGATAAGATGGGGAAACATTAACACACGGGCTTGGGCTCGCATCGGCGTGGGAGTGAGTGCTGGGGGAGACTGTGCGTGCCTGCTGGTGAACGACGTCCTGCTGTTCGGAGGACCTCACTTTCTTCCCTGTGGAGGCTCTGTCTTCTTCACATCTTAATTGTGGGCCATCAGTTATCTCTCAGGGCCACCAAGCCTGGAACACTCGTGTGGGCCCTGAGAGTCGCCCAGAGCAGACTCTGGGGATTGTCTTCCCTCAACACTGGCAGCCAGCACTCACGTGTTCTCGCTCAGGACTGGGCAGCTCCCGAGGGCTCGACACACGCTCGCCCACCTCAAGTTTCACAAGAACCTGTGAGACTGGTATTGTTCCAACCTCTATTTTGTGGATGCGAAACTGGGGCTCAGGAAGATTGGGAAACTTGCCCAAGATGACGGTGTGTGGCAGGACATGATAGCACGTCTTACTTATGGAATCCTTAAAAGAATCTTCTAGAGAATCATCTTGCAAAGCAAACAGTGACCACTTGTTAATTTCCTGCATTTGAATGTTTACAAGTGGGTGTCTTAAAGTGACCGTGTCCACAGTTCATCAGCTTGCTCTCAGGTGGGAGACGCTGTCTCACCACCCTCGTCAGCCGAGGTGCTGGGCAGAACACGGGACGGGATTAAACAGCCCCAGAGGGGCAGAGAGAGCTCTAAAATGGCCCCCCAGGATATGGGGCACAGATCCCCAGATACGAATCCAGTGGGGGTCACTGTGATTGGGTTACATTCTGTGGCACGGTTGACTCTAAGACGGGGAGATAATGTGGGTGGGACTGGGCTAGCCTCATGGTCCTAAGATCAGAGCACCTTCTCCCCTGGCAGTAGGCGTGGGGGTCAGAGACTTGCAGGCGCCCTTTAAGAGGTGAGAGTGGCCCCAGGTGGACAGCCATCGAGGAAACGGGACTGAATCTGCCACAACCTGAACTAGCAGGAAGCAGATTCTCCCAGAGCCTCCAGGTAGGTGCCCAGGCTGGCCGACGCCTTGATCTCTGACTTCCGAGACCCTAAGCAGAGCCCGCCAGACTCCTGACCTACAGAACATGAGCTAATAAATGGGCGTTTGTTTACAGCCACTCCGTCTGTGCTCGTTTGTCATGCAGCATAGATAACTGACACCCCGCTGGTTGGCCCAGCTGCCCCCAAAAGCCCTGAGGGGCGTCCTGTGCAGTGGAAGTACTGAGAGGGGGTCATGCTGGAGTCTTAGGAGGGGTGTGGCAACTGCCTGGAGGGGGCTTCCCAACTCTGGAGGTGGGGGTCCCCATCATTTCACCAGCTCTCCCACCCTCCAGCTTCCTCTTTGGCTGGCTTGGGTGAGGAGGGGGAGGGGCCTGCATACATCCCTGGAGGGGCCCAGGTGCCCTCGGGGGCTTCTCCACTGCTCCTCCAGGCCAGGCATGCCACCCCGTTTCCTTAGGGATCGCCAGCCTGACTCCCAGCTATTCCATGGGGGCTTGATGCAGAACCGTCTAGCTGCAGAGACACCATGCATTTCCTGGGCAGAATCTGGTGCTGAGGGAGGCTGTGGAGTCGTCAGGCAAAAAGAACAAACAGAGAAATGGAGGTGTGTCGAAAAGTGCAGCTAGATCCTCTGATGACGCCAGCACGGTCTTGGCCCCTGGGGTTGGACAATTCCTGTCCATGAGCGAGGCGGGCAGAGGACGTTGCTCCCTGGATCGGCCTTCCCGGCCTCCAGCACTTGCGACCTGGTCCACTCGCCATGGGCCAAGCTGTGAGCTGGACTGCAGGCTGTTCCTAAAGCTTTCAGTGCACAGAGCTGCACTGCCAGCAGAGGTCCTGGAGGCCCCTGTCCCTTGGCCAGGCGGGTGGTACCAGCATGAACGGCTCCGGCAGGCTATGGGCGGGCTGAGCCCAGAGACCCTTTCCAGGGAGTCTGTGGGAATTCCAACGCCAACTTTGGTGTGAATTGCAGAGGAAACAGTTAACCAGAAATACCAAAAGCGGGTCTAGTTTTGAGCTCAAGGTTTCCACAAAGCAATTAAAATAAAATGAAAGGAAGAGGCCTTTCTACTCTGTGTGGGTTCTCTCAGGAATGGCTTTGTGTTCAGCAGGCGCTGGGGTCTGTGTCCTCCCGAAACGGGCTTGACTGACAGCCCTGCAGTGCTGTCTTGCCCATGATCCCAGACGCCCTGTCTGACCCGCACCTGCCAGGGCTGCAGCGCCAGGCCCTGCACGCTGACGCTGCCCTTGGAGAGGCAGCACTGCCCTAGCTCTGGTCTGGGGAGAAAAGTCTTACACAGAAGTATGTGTCGAATGGCTAGATCCTTTGAGACTAACTGGCTCTGCTGTCTGCAGGTCAAGTCTCCCTTCCTCTGTCTGTCTCTCTTGCTCTCTTTCTATCGCTGTTTCTCTTCTCTGTCTTTCCTCCGTCTCTCTGTGTCTGCCTGTCTCTGTCTCTCTCTCTGTGTCTCTCTCTTTTTGTCTCTGTCTCTCCCCTGTCTCTCTCTGTCTCTCTGTCTCCGTCTCTCTCTCCCTGTCTCTCAGTCTACACGTATTGTTGGCAGACAAGAGGAGTTGACTCTCGTCCTGTAAACGTGTTGATGGCAGCACACAGCCCATGTGGGGAGCCAATAGCCACGTGAAGATGATGTGTTTCTTGCTGCATGGCTGGTTGAACATCAGCGTTGGCTGAATTGTCTAGTTGGTTCTGTGCACCTGCTGTGGCTGCTAACGGTGGGCTGAGAACTCGTTAGGAGGTCTCAAAGCACTTTCCCAAAACCTGGTTCCTGCCTTTCCAGCACCCGGCCTGGGGGGTGCAGGTGTGAGTGCAGGTGGCAGTGAGGGTGCAGGTGGGGATGAGGGTGGGCGTGGGTGCTCTCAGCGTTGAGCAGCGGTGTTGGGGTGCCTAGGAGCCAGGGAGGGGGCCTCCAGGAATGGAAGTTAACACCCAGTGGCTCCGGAGCAGTTTGCACCCAGGCCTGGACAGGGCACAGGAGACCCAGACAAGGATGAGGTGTGAGACCTGCAGGTTCCCAAGTCTTGCCTCTGTGAAAATGGCCTCACTGTCGATCCCCCCTCAAAAGAGGGCCATGAGCCTGGAGATGGCACACAGGGCCAGCTCCATGGCCTGTGACCCAGGAAGTCACACAGGGCCCGTGCTGGGTCAATGCTCTGCTCTCACCGTCTTGAAATCCTTAATAAGTTTGCACGAGGAGCCCCTCGTTACATTTTGCACTGGGACCTGGAAATTCTGTAGTCATCCTGGCGGTAAGGAGCTGAGAAGAGCCTGGCCCAGATCAGCCCCCACCCGCCAAGCTCACCATGGCTGCCCCAGTGCCCAGAGAAGCAGGCACAGGGGACAGCCGGCCCCTGGCTGATGAAAAGGGTTTTCTGTCAGCAGAGTCTTGAAGATCCAGAAGAAGAAGCCTGAGCAGACCTGGCTGCAGCTTGACAGTGGGGACAGCAGGGCTCGCCAGAGGCTGAAAGGAGGCAGGAGAGGTGCCCTGCCGAGGGCTGCCCCTCCCTAAAGCAACTTTGGAAACAGAGACACCAGAGACACACACTCTAGCAGGAAACCAAAGGATGGGTGGGGCCAGCCCTGCAGTCGAGCCCTCCAGGAGAAGAGAGAGGGAGCCTCCGGCCAGGAGGAGAGCGAGAGGGAGGCCCGGCCCAGAAGGAGAGGATTTCTCTAAGCAACACGATAATTAAAACGGATCTGTCTAATCTTCACCAAGGTGAACTTGATCAGCAAGTGGCCTCCTCATGGAGCGTTTGGAGGCAAAGCGCTTGGATGCCGGATGAGGCTCCTGGGGTGATCGGCTAATGAAGGACGGAGACCACAGGGCGGGGTGGGGCGGCCTGACCAGGTGAACAGTGAAGGGGCTGCTGTGGGGGATGGGGAGCTGGGCAGAGACCTCGAGTCACTGCTCACTCAGGGGGTGGGGATTGGGGTGGGGGCTGACCCTTCTTCCCCCGTTCTTTGTCTTCTCACTCAGTACATGTTCACCTGCCCCCAGTCATTGGCTGAGCATCCCTCTGGGCCTGGGGCACAAACACCTGGAACAATTCATTCCAGAAGGGGCGTGTGGACAGACAGCAAGGGAGGGAGAAGGGGAGAGGGAGGGAGGGACAGAGGGAGGAGGGGAGAAGGAAGAAAGAGGGGGGGAAAGAGAGGGGAGGGGAGAAGGAAGGAGGGGAGGATAGGGAAGAGAAAGGAGAGGGGAAGGAAGGAAGGGAGGAAGGGGCGAGGGCACGGGGGGGAGGGAAGGGGCATTCCCAGCGTCTGGCCCCTGGTGAGTGTGTGGTGTGGGAATGGCCAAAGGCACAGCGTACACCTGATTTCATGGAGCCTCTGACACGGGCTTCACAGAGTGGACGGGGTGCCCCGAGAGCCCTTCCAGGGGGAAGGTGCCCCTGGTATTGCCTGCCCGGAAGCCATAGCAGAGCGTGCCTGAGCTGCAGCTGCCCCCTGCCTAAGGGTGTCCACGTCAGCGCTGTGGTCCTGGAGCCTTGGCCTAAAATAACTCGACAACCCCAACATCAGGGCATGCACATCACAAACACCTGCTTCCAAATTGTTTTCCTCCACAGTCCTCAGCCCTGTGAACAGCATCATCGGTTTTGCTCAAAAAGGATACAATGATTTCCTTTAGCTGCTCAGGCATCCAAGGGAAGCTTTTTTTCCAATCAGCTAACAAGACGATCTAGTTCCCTCTTAATTCCTTCTTCTCCATGACTCTGGCCCCCACCATCTGAGAGGCAGTCAGGAGGGACACCCAGATGTCCATCTCAGATGGTGCCCTCTGAGGAGGATGCAAAGGTGTCCTCTGTGTGGATGGATGAATGGGTGGATGGATGGATGGACGGATGGATGGGTGGATGGATAGATGTGTGGATGGATAGATGGATGGATGGATGGACGGATGGATGGGTGGATAGGTGGTGGGTGGATGAGTCAGTAGTTAAATGGTTGGCTGGATGGGTGGGATATGGGTGGATAGGTGGTGGGCAGATGGATGAATGAATGGATGGGTAGGTAGAAAGGAGGTGAAGTAGGGTACACAAGAGGGAAGAGTCTGGAAGTACGAGCCAAGGCTTCCTTTGGAAGCTGCTCTGAAGAGGGATGTCTGAACCCAGTGAACTGGGGAGCTGCTTTCTGGTGCTGTGAGCCTGACTTGGATTCCACACCTGCATGTCCGCTCACTGGAGGAAACCACAGGACGTGCAGAAGTCCCTTGCCACGTTGTCCATGCCAACTAGTCTCTGTGAAGCTGCAGGCACTTGGGACTTGGGAGACCAGTCTGAGAGAGGAAACCCTCGTGGCTCAGAGGGGACTGACCCGCCTCCCAATGTGGGTTTCCCCAGGTCCATTCAGCTTAGCACCTAGGACCCTGCTTCTGATGGGGCATCAGGGAGGCCACCATTGCCAACGACAGAACTCAACTGCCCCCCCCAACTCCCTCCCCTCTGCAAATGGTTAGTGAGCATTCCCCAAGGGCCAGGCTCTGTTTTGGGGCCTGGGGACAAGGTGTGGATGAGCCTGAGGGGCCCTGCCAGCGTGGAGCCCTCCTTCTAGTGCCAGGAGGTGGACAATAGACCCCAAAACAAACACCCAGCAAACACGTGGAGCAGCGGAATCAAGTCACGTTCAGCACTGTGGGCTGAAACCAAGTGAAACTGGGGCCAGTTAATGCAACAACATGAGGGCAGAGAGCTGGGGACTGGAGCCTCTTGATGAAGGTCTTAGTTTCCAAGTTACAATCGAGGGGCTGAAGTTCAGACATCGTGATGATCGCCACAGACGCACACACCAGCCTTACAGCCTGCACACACTGCCGGGCCCTGTTCTAAACACTTTGCACGTTAACTCCCCAGTCCTTGGAACATCCTGATGAGGCAGCCTCGACTGTCCTTGACTGTGCCCCTCTCTTTGCAGGAGAGAGAACTGAGGCCAGAGAGGTGAGTGCCCGAGGTCTCACCTGGTGAGAGTGGGACTTGGCCCTGAGGTCGGGCTCCAGCCTATGCTACCTCCAGCTGGTGCAAACGCTCATCTTGCAGATGAGGTGGCAGAGCCCAGAGAGGGAACCAGCCACACGGTATTGGGTGAGACCCTCTACTGCCACCCCTGCTCCAGGGTCCCTCTCTGTTTAGCCACCACATTGGTGAGGCCAAAGAGGAAAGGAGTCAACAGCGCCTGTAGCCGAGCCCTGCAGCCTTCATTTCCTCATCCATTTTCCTCTGCACGCACAGCTCTGAGACGAAACCAGAGCAGCTCTAACTTCAGAGGCGCTTTTCTGCTCTCAGAGAGACAGGAGGAATGGAAAGGCTGGGGGGGGGCGCCTGCTCCAGAGCTGGAGAGGAGGGGATGACATCAGCGACAAGCTCCAGAGAAAGGGCCCCCGGTGTGCACAGCAGCCGCGGGACCACCCATCAGCACCGATGAGCTCCAGGGAGATGGCGTGGATCCAGGCCTTCTAGATCTGTCTTTCTCCCCGTGTGGCCCCAGACCTGATGGCACTGCCTGTGAATGTGTTAGAAGTGCAAGTTCTCAGGCCCACCCTGGACTCCCTGAACCAGAAACTCTGGGGTGGTGCCCAGCACGGGGTTTTAAGCAGCCTTCCGGGTGATTCCGGTATAGTTTCAGGTTTGTGTGCTCCTTCCACAGTCGGGAACCCAGGCTGTGGACACTCACATGGTAGGAGGCTCGCTCCTCCCGGTCCATGGGCCGAGTGACGTACATCCGGCCAGACATGGAGTCGATGCTGAAGACCTCCATGGGGGGCTGGTCTGCACCCACGCCAGTGATGCTGTACCGGATGGGAATGTCGTTGTCTTTGTCAGATCGGATCTGGAAGGAGGAGCAAAGCGAGAGGAGGGTCAGCCTGGGGCAGAGAGCGGGAGCCACGCTTCTCACTCCTGCCTCCTCCCCGCCCTGATTTCCTCGCAGTAGCTGTTCTCAGGTACAGCTGGGACCACAGCTAATGCTTCATCCACTTTGGGAACCGAAAGGGCAGTCAGGGGTCAGGGATCTACTGAGTGCCACCACCCACACGTCCAGGGGCCCACCAGTAACAGGGAGGGGCAAGACATAATATTCCAGGTGAAAAGGCTCTGCAGGGAGCGTGGGACACACGACAGAGACCTATGACACCACTGAGAAGGACTAGAAAGGATGGTTTAAAACGGCCAAGGCCCTGATGCAAACGCTCCTAATGTCCCACCATCAAACCCAGGAAAAGATGAAGGCAAGAGAACAGAGCAGCCTCTGCGGGGTTTTGAGGGAAAAAAGTTGGGACTCAATACATTTATGCCCCCAAGTTTTCATCTGTTAGGAAGGCAACAGACATTTTTGGATGCACAAAGACTGAGAAGATATCCCATCTTCTTGCTCCTTTGACAGAGACACTGGAAGACACAGTTCAGTCCCTGGGAGGCGGCTCACAGTGGGGACCTCAAGAACAGGGGGCCGTGATAGAAATGACCCAGGACCAGTATTTAGACACAGAAATTTAACACTGAAAACTGTCAACATGGTTACAGAGCTAAATACACACACACAAATATTTTTTACAGAAACTGTATATTGTTGAAAAAACAATTTAATAGTGTTTATCTGGGTCTCAAATCCAAAGTAAGTTAGCAAAGACTGAGCACTGTGGGAGGAAGTGGAAAGAGCAGAGGCAAACGCACAAGTCGGCGTTCCACGTGGGTGGGGAAGGGTTACCCAAAGACGTCATTTTACTTTTGACCAGTAATTGGATAAATATAAGTCTTGGGGAAACAAAAGGAACACTAGTGGAATTAAAACAAGATGTGCTTCTTTCCTTTAGATGAAGTGAAAGCCCTGGTAACGACAGAGGGCAGTTGACGGAACACGCTTGCCAGCGCCGGGGAAGAGAACTGGCCGCTCAGAGCCAGGGAAGTGTCGATAAGCCACCGAGAGCTGAACGGTAGAATCGATAAGGTCACATCAACAGAGGGGCATTCCACTGCGAATACACCTTTAGGAGATACAACTTCTTCAATCAAAGCCCAGGCGACCATGACAGCATTTTATAGTAAAATGGACCACCATGAAAACCTCAGAAAGTTCCAATAAGCAAAATTGAGCAGGACCTTTTATGAGAATCACGCAATTAAAATGTAATAATAAAACTTAAAAAAAGACCTTTTAGAAAATTTAAAAACATTCTGAAATAACCACGGGGTCAACTAGGAATCCAAACTGCATTTAGAGGATATTTAAAAATAGTAGCAACAATGAGACTATTGCACAGTGAAACCTGAGGAATCCGGCTAGAGGCTGAGTCAGAGCAAACCCTTAACTTGCAATGTTTTCACCATTAAAACAGAATTAGAGCAAATGAACTGAGCATTCAACTCCAGAAGGAAAGGAATAACAAAGCAGGATGCAGTAAACAGCAGAGTCATCAATAAAGACGAACACAGACATTTCTGAGCCTGAAAACAGAAATATAGAAGAATGGATAAATAGATTCAAGACCTGTACTCAGGGGAAAAAATCTTCGAGAAAATAGATGAACCTTTGGAAAATTTAAGAGAAAAAATAAGACTTTTATTTTTACTTTTTTTTTTTTTTGTGAGGAAGATCAGCCCTGAGCTAACATCTGCCAATCCTCCTCTTTTTTTTTTTCTGAGAGAGACTGGCCCTGGGCTAACATCCATGCCCATTTTCCTCTACTTTATATGGGACGCCACCACAGCATGGCTTGCCAAGCAGTGCATCGGTGCGCGCCTGGGATCCGAACCGGTGAACCCCGGGCCGCCGCAGCAGCGTGCACGCACTTAACCGCTTGCGCCACTGGGCCGGCCCCTTATTTTTACATTTTATTCTTTATATTTCACACTAGCACAGTTGAAAATCTTGATGAAATTGATTAGTTTTTGAGAAAATATAAAATTTCAAACTGGACTAGAAGAAATAGCAAACCTGAAGAGACCACTATTTCTTCAGGAAATTCCTCCTAAAAGTGCTCCAGGGACAGGTAAGCTCACCTGGGAGTTGTCTGTAAGTTTTCTGGAGCAGAGGACGAGAGAGAAAAAGCAGCCCACCTGGTTTCACACCTGAGCTGTCTCAGGCATTCATTCTCACCCTGAGAGCACACAGTAAGATAACTGCAAACCAATCCCACGTACGGAGGTAGGCGTGGTGGTCAAAACTGAAATACCAGGCAGCACCACGGCAGTACCAAATACCAAAGGGGAGGGAGAGGCACAGGTGTCTAGTTTGAGATTCCTTGTCACAAGTTCCAGGGGAGCAGACTCAAAAAGAGCCTATGTGGTCATCGCTATTCTTGCTGATTATGTAAATAATCAGGCCAAATTAATGAGATTAGACTTATTCTGCAGAAAAATGAGTCTTATGGTGATTATCTTAGGAATGGGGGTGATCGTAGAGAGGAAAGTTGTGTTTCAGGAGAAAGCTGTAACACACCCCTGTGGATATCAGATTCTAGTCCTGTTCACTGTCATTGAGATTTTGTTATCTACCTGTAAACTGGACTGGATGCTGAATTCTTCTAGTTTCCTCAAATATCTGCCTACATTTCTCCAAACCAACATTTCCAAATATCTCCCACCCTTCTGACTTGGAATCACTAAGAACCAAAGCCACATTTTTCCGGAAGCCCTGCAACCTGAGGCTGGAAGACGTGATGGAAACTTCAGGGAAACCACCACAACAGCTCCCGCGTGGACAGCCTTCGTTGTCCACACAGCCTGTTGCTGTGTGGGCCACTCAGAAAGGTCACTGGAACACCTGGTGACACCAATGATGGCAATCGAACTGCGAAAGATGCTCTGAGCTCAACAACTACAAACCTCGACTGGCGGCCCTCTGGACTTAAAACTGATTCACAGTCCGCTCCAACCATTAACCTTCGTTTTCCTTTGTTCCTGTAGAAATGCCTCGTAGTCAACGCCTGACTGTTCGCATCATTAGATCCCCCTGCAACATTGCGGCCCGAAATGAG
Organism: Ceratotherium simum simum; assembly: GCF_057802395.1. NCBI lineage: Eukaryota > Metazoa > Chordata > Mammalia > Perissodactyla > Rhinocerotidae > Ceratotherium > Ceratotherium simum. The sequence goes on from NC_141920.1 coordinate 2,220,810, forward strand.
ACACAGCTAACTGAGCCGACCTATTCTTGGGGCTAAGAGACGGAGTGATCTGCCAGCACGGTTCCTGGACCAGAAACTGCCTGGGGAGGTTTCAAAGGGGGGATGAAGGGCAGCACGTGCCACACCAAAATAGGCCGCCTTGGTGTGTTGGTTACTTTGAGCTGCCGGCACTTGAAAAACAGCAGAGGCTGAAGAGGCTTCTCTGAACTCTCCTCATCTGCCTAAAGACAGATCCTCCAAAAGGAACTCAGTTGTTGCAGGCACCCCCTGTGAGCTTCATCGTCAGGGAGGATCGACTCTTGTCACAGAAGGGAGACTAGTAGAAGTGGACACCACAGTCAGACAGACTCTGTCGCAAAGATCACACCTCCCGTCTGTCTTCTAAGGCTCAGTCGTCTTTCCTAAAAGTCATTTCCTCTCCCCTGAGAGGCCACATCCCTCTCCCCTTCCCGTATTAAGATGGTATTTAAGCCTGAATTCTAAGCCACTTCAGGGAGTTACCCATTTTCCCTGGGTCTCTGCCGTGTACACACGAGGCTGACGCGTTAATAAACTGTGCTTGTTTTTCTCTGGTTAATCTGTCTTTTATTACAGGGGTCTCAGCCAGGAGCTCAGAAGGGTAGAGGGAAAATGATTTTTCCCCCTCTATGCGCCTAAGTAGGATTTATCTCAGAAACGAAGGATGGCTTCTTCTTGAGCAACTTATTTCTGTAGCACAGTAACAATCGTAGGATCGTCTCCATAGAGGCTCCAAAGAGATTTGATAATGAACATCCTTCCCAGCTGAACTTGTACCAAAAAAACAAGCCATCCCTGAGAAAAACTCCTCTTCTTAGAAAATTCGGCCTGATGGAGAGCATCTTTCTTAAACCAGCATTTACTGGTGACGCACTGGAGTCGTCCCCACTGAGGGCACGAGCATGGGGACGAGGACACCAGCCACCTCCTGACTGTTTAACAGCGCCTGACTACTTGACAGGACGCGAAACAAAACGCTGTTTACCAAATAGTCAGAAGGAGGTATCACTTTCATTATACAGGCATCGTGTAGCTCAGGGGAAACGTGGGGCTGCAGGGTGCTGGGACACTGCCCTCCAAGAGAGGAAGCACATCCACATGCTTACATGCACACATGTGCACACACACCCACGTGCATGCACACTCACACACGCTCACACACACCTGCCTCCCTGTTGGAGGTGAATGCTGGGTCTCTGGTCTCTTGCCTTCCACCCGGCTGTCTCATGATAGCCTGGGGCATCCTAGGATGAGGCTCTGACCCACCCGTCATCACACGTCTCTCTGCTGCCCACTGGATACCATCCTTCAGACAGAACAGCCGCCCCCACCAGCCCCGGCTGAGGCGGCTGAGCTGGGATTCAGGGAGACAAACGCTCAACAGACAATGAGTTCTCTTTCTGGTGACTGGCTCCCTTCCCAGGGGTCAGGTCACAGGAAGGTGGCCCTCTGTGGCCGAGATCCATCTCTTCTCCACCCACAGAGAGTCTGTACCAAGGTTTGGTCACCAGGGAAATGGGGCAAAAGCTTGCAAGTCTAGCTTAGAAGAAACTCTGGCCACCTATGCCAGATTGTTCCTCAGTTCTGGGAGAATGGGTTGAATGAAATCAAACTCCGTTGAGGAGAGAGAGGAACTGAGTGATCAATGTAAAAAATTCAAGGCTTGCTGCTTATGATGCACCAGTTCTGCCTATCAGGAGTGTGGAATGTTCTAGAAGGGTTGGAGAGTTCGGAAGCTTGCTTTGACTTTAGGTTAAGAGAAGGGCACTTGGAGTACACAGTAGGCCCTGGAATAACACTGCCAAGTTGAATTGGATTGAGGGGGCATATGAGTAGGTCTTCTAGAGATGGAGGGGGTGAGATGTGTGGGTCTTCGCCAGCCAGCAGAGTAGACATAACCACTTTACTCAGCATGCTCCCACTACGTTCTTTGGACCCGACTGCCCATTTTTCATAGGGAAATTTAATTATAAAACCCCTGAAAAGAACCCACCACATATTTAAGGAGATTTTATTTTTTGCAAAGAAATCTCATTACATTTTGACCATGGGGCCACATTTGCTTAATTCTCCAGGTGCCACTCAGCGGCGCCTTCTGAAATATGTCGTGGTGTGCCTCCGGGGCTCTCTGCACTGGCTCTCAGAACGCTCTGAATTCTCCCATAGTTTACCATATTAAGAAGAAATACTGTGCGAATGAATTCACCAGATCAGGGGAGAGCAGTTTTCCCCTTGATTTGTGTCTGGAAAATGAGAAAAACATCACAGCGGCGTACGACGGGGCCATGAATAAAGCGCATAGACAGGCATTTCCATCACCCATCTCTCTTTTATGACGCCGCGGAGAATTATGCTCTTTTGCATTTGTTATTAAAGGACAGAACAGATGGTAAAAGGTTAGTTTAAAGTGATGTCTACATTAAAATAACTTACGGTGCCCGGCAATTGTGTTCACCCAGGGACCGCTGCTTGGATGGCCAGCCCTCATCCTTAGGAAAGGCTGGATGAAATGAAGGATTCTGGCAGCATCTCCCCCAAGGAGAGGTATTTGCCTAATTTCAAATGAACTTGAAACTGGAGAAAAGTCACCATGTGTGGTTTTGAATTGCAAACACTTTGGAGGTTTATTTCCAAAGGATCGAAGGGGAGGACACTAGGGGGACAGAATCACATCCAGACGCAGCAGAGGAAACCCTACCACAGGAGAGGAAGGGACCACGCCGACCGGAGAGGAGAGGACCCTCAGCTGCAGGCTGCGCCCCGGCCCTGGCTCTCTAGAGTCATTTCAACAGCGCCTTCATGCAGCCCACTCAGCCTACACAGCATGTGCTGTGTGACGGACGTGGCCCCGCCCTCACTCGGTTCATGGGCCAGTGGAATTAGAGATATCTGAAAAAGTGGTACCCTCTTAATCCGTAATTATAAGGATCGTGATAAAGATTGTTGGGGAAAGAACGGAGTCTGGAGAGACCCGGTGGAAGATCTTGGAGGGCAAGGAGGATCTTCAAGAAAGCCAGGTTCATATTGAGTGGTCTTGTCCACTGCCTTGTGTAGTTCCTGGACACACACACACAAACCTGCACACATGCACATAGAAACATACGTACACACACACAAACACATACTCGCACAAATCTGCACACATACATACATACACGCAAACATGCACGTGTGTGTGTTCACACACGCATGCACATGACTGGATCTCCCCTCTCCTTTTTCATCAAAGCCCTTGGAAGGTGATGGCCGTTCTGCATCTAATGGGTTTTCCCACGTCATTAATGAGGCCCCCTTGACTCCCCGCATTTTAAAAGATGCTTTCACAATCCTTAGGACCCAGTTCTTCTAGGAGGCTGTAATTCTTTAGTGAAGTGCTTCAGTTCTTTCTCCTTGTATGATATTAAACCCAGAGATTTTCCCAAGAAAACAGATTGCAGTCTCATTTTCATTACCTGTTGGGAGTTCTGAGTTGCCTGGAGCAGTTCCCATTTCCCCATCGAGTAAAACGCTCTGAATCGTGACGGCAGACGCTTCACCCCCACCCTCCCATCCTGGACTGTGCCAGGACGCAGGCGGCGGACATACACTTGGCCATGAGTGCAGCCGGCCAAGAGAGGCAATTTTCCTTTAAAATGTGACTCTCAGCAGAGCTCAGAGGTAAGAGGACGATTTCACCTAAATGCGTCTGCAGCTTGCCCGCAGCCTCAGCCAGTCCTGCGTCAGCTCTCCAGGCTGAGCCTCTTGATTTTCATGCTGGCAGAGACTCAGGGATATCTCAGGGTTTATGTGTCTGTTCCTGTCTGCTTTACACGGCAGGCCCACACCCCCTCCTCCGCTGTCCTCCCTCCCTGCCTCCCCCACACCCTCCCCCCTTCCCTGACATCACTTTTGAGCACTAAGGCGGCTCCACACCCTTTTCCAGGTCCTAGGAACACAAACATGGCAGTCTCCGTCCCTGGGGCTGGCATGTGCAGGCCCAGCGCCATGCACACAGCAGGTGCTCAGTAATTATTGGATGAACAAATGAAACAAGGACATACCGCCTGGGGGGTGGGCAGACAAGTGAACCGACCACCAGGATCACGTTCAGGTGCTGCAGGGAAACCTAAGGCCGTCGTGCGGGGGAGGCAAGAAGGGCTTCTTTCCGGGAGGAGAAGCGGCTTCTCTGAGCCCCAGATGGAGGCCGTGGCCGCAGGGAGAAAGGTGGGAAGGAAAGCCCGCGGGGGGCAGGCAGGGGCAGGGAGGGCAGGGCAAAGATCCCAGGTGGCCCCTCCAGCACCGGGGCTCACCCGTGGTTACAGTAGCAGGGAAGAGAAAAATGAAGAGAGGGAAGGGAGAGGAGAAAAAGAGAGGGAGAGGAGAGTCGGGGAGAGAAGCGAGGTGTGCTTGCCCCTCCCAGGAGTGAGACCCGCCTGGTGAACGTGGAGCTGAAGCAGGAGTGGGGGTGCTCCCGAGAAGCGTCTGCTCCCAGCCTGTCCTTGCAGAGACTCCCAGGGCCCTGGGGGGCTGCGGGAGGGAGTCAGAATGGTTCTGCTCTAGAGACAGCAGGGCCCTTGGAGGAGGGTGGTGTTGCTGGTCCCCAGGCCTCTGGCCCGAGAGGAAGGAGGCTGGGCAGGGCTGGCCCCGGGGTGGGGTGCGCTCCATTTCGCCCCGCAACGAGGCAGCCGTGGGGCTGGCGGTGGGATGGCCCATCCTCAACCTGCTCTTCATTGTGTTCATTTTGGGCTTTTTTGCCCAAATTAGGGTTTCTTCCTACATGTCCTTATCATGCCTCAAAACCTCCATCGTTAGCTCTGATGTTAGCACAGAGCTCCCCTCTGAAGAGGACAGCCCAGGAATCTCCAGCCCCCACCCACTCCTGGAACTCCTTATGGCACAATTAAAGAAAAATCCCAGGATGTCAGCCCTGCTCAACCATCTCGTCCAGCCCATTCTGCAGATAGGGAGACTGAGGCCCAGAGACGCCGAGGACCTGGATGAAGGTTTCACAAGTAATTGGGGATCAAGAGCAGAGTTCCCAGGTCCTAGCTTGGTCTGCTGCCCTCCTGAGGAGCCTCTAAAAGCAGAAAGGGAGGCCGAGGAAGTAGCGCTCACAGTGCAGACAGGGAGCCTGAGCCCAGGAGGGCTCCTGTCTATCTCCCCAGGGTCACTCGTGTCTCCCCAGGTCACTCGACTCTTACCCAGAGACCAAACCCCAATGTCCCCCTCACTCCAGCCAGTTCTACAAACACGACTCTGGGGGTGCAGGGACTGCTGAAGCTCCAGGTTTTATAGAGTCACTGTGACCCTAAGGTCCTGGACCAGAGCTTCACTTTAATTGCTTTTCAAAGTGGTTATGAAACTGTAACCAAGTCCTACGCGAGTCACTTTCAGCTTGCTGCAAAGTTTAATTTAAAAGCCCTTTGCCACGGCGCTGGGTAAGCAGCAAGATCTGGAGATGACAAAACCGTTCTCACAAATTAATAGGACAAACTTGGGGCTGAGGGCGAGTAAGGATTCTTACTTTTTTCCTCCAACTCTTCCTTGATTCTTGAACATTACTTTAAGAGGCTTGAAGATGTTTTTATTTCTTGCATTTTATGAAATACTTTCCATGCGTGAGGAAATTCAGCCTTCAATTATTTTCAATTAGGTCCTTGTAGTGAGTAGAAAAGCCCAGAACGTGATAGGAAAAGGCATTTGTTGTGTAACATTGACATCATTATACATTACCATTCACAATTACTTTCAGTTTTATAAATCATGGAAAAATCCTCAAAGTCATATGAATACTAATGAAAGCCATGAATATGTTCTTACAAAATTCGCCTAGTGGGGAAGAGTGAATTAGATGCTTCTCAAAAGTGCCCTTCAGGTGGTACCAGATTAACAAAGACAGGTAGCTACTTAAGTTTTGGCATGCGATTATAGAAGACATTATTGCTGACAGTGGGAATAGCTCTTCTGGCAACAGATGCCTGATTTCCTTTTGGGGGAATCATCATTTCCCCCTTGTGAGTGGTCTTGGGGAGAGAGCCAAGATGCTCTCCCACTCTCCCCTAGCCAACAGACAGGCCCATGAGCCACTTTGGGCCAATCAGCTTCTCTTTCTCAAATGTGGGTCTTGAGTCAAGAACAAGACAGGGTGGAAAATCTGGCTGGAGCCCCTCCATTGCAGGGCCATCACCTGTCAAGACCCAGAGCCCTGGAGCCACCTGGTTAGCCGGCCTTCCCTTCCACTCCGAGAGCCTTGCATGTTCCTTTCTGCGTGGGGTAGCTGGAGTTGTTTCCAGTTACATTAAGTCAAAGCTCTGCCTGACCCAGATGTAGTCTGAGGAGCCCTCAGCACAGCGCTGGGCAGGTAAGTGCTAACCAGAGGGCAACATCGCTGTGGTCCTCAGGTCTTGGCCTACGCCACCCCCCCATGGAGGCCCACCCTGACCACTCAGTCTCCATGTTGGGGTAAGGTTCCCTACAGGCAGAGCCTGAGACAGGGATTCTTGTGCGAGTGGTTGATTGGAGAGAGCCCCCTGGAGACGGGGCAGGAAGGAGGGGAGTTATGGTCTCTCCAGGTGTCCAACTTGAGCCTCATTACACAGGGGAGCCCTGGAGTGTGAGCTGGGGAGAAGAGGCTGGCTCTAGACGGGGGTCCTCCCAGGCAGTTCCCAGTGTGGCCTGGTCACCCTCTGCCCAGGTGTCCAGCTGTGAGTCCTGAGCAACGTGCAGAGCAGCAGGGGATGGTGCTGGCTCCCTGGGGTCTGGTGGCACCCACAGTGCCGGCTACCCCCTGCTTAACTGTCCTCACAGCCCTCTCGTTGCCAGCTTTCCTCGTTTGTTTTTTTTGTTGGCTGCCTTCTGTCTGTCTCTCCACTGGACTGTATGCTCAGGAGGGAGGGTGGTATAGAGACTCACAGAGCACCTGGCTCGAGTAGGGTTCAGTTGGCAGCCGGTGCCTGACGCCCCCAGAAGAGCAAGCGACTCTGAGCAGAGCAGCCTGGGGCAGATGGGGCTTCCGAGGAGCTGCCTGAACTTGGCCGCTAACGAGGGCTGTCGGCTGCACAGAAGCCAGAGCAGAGGTAGCTTTTCCTCCCAATGACTCAGGGAGCCATGAGACACAAAGCTGAGTCCACGGGAAGACAGCTTCTCCTCGGGCTCCCTGTTCTCAGCCCGATGGAGGCAGGGATCAATGGCATGGGTGATGTGACACAAGAACGTGTGGGCTGGGTGTTCACCCTCAGATTTGTCACCCACGTCCTGCCTGTTGTCATTTCTGGTCCCCAAATGAAGAGTCAAGAGTGTCATCAGAAACTCTGCTTCATTGATCTTTAATGCACATTCCTGATCCGTCTCTGGAAGGCTCTGCCCACACAGTCTCTGCTTTAATATAATGGGAGTGTCTGCCCTTGTTGTGTGCTGGCCTGGGCTGGGGTAAGGGATGACCCCAGACAGGATGCAGTCCTTGGGGAGCTCAGGGCAGGGTGGGGGGACAGAGGCTGTGGCAGCCAAGGTGCGGCTGGGGCTGGAGGAGAGGCCAGGGCAGGAGTGCCAGGGGGCAGGTCCCAGCAAGAGGGTGGAGACCAGCTCCCTGGCAACCGACAGGGTAAAATACCTGAAGGAGAGGAATGGTGGGGGTGGGGCATGGGCAGGGAATGAGGGGCATTTGGGAGACAGCGAGGGGGGATGAGGCTGAACACAGGCCAAGATGGGGCAGCGAGGTGGCCACGAGCCCTGGTGTGTCTTGCTGAGGCCCACCTCTGCTCCTCTTTGGAAACCACCACCCACCCTGGCTTATACGGACCTGGTGGGAAGGACCCTCTGGCACATTGATTGGCTCAGGGGTGGGCATGTGACCCAAGCTGGGCCAATGGGAGTGATTCCTTTTGGAGTGAGAGTCTCCTCCTTATTCTGGTCATCCTGCACCTCCTGGGAAGGGTCCACAGGGAGGCAGCAGAGGGGCACTCACCTTCTCTCTAGCTCTTCACCTTGGCCAAGTCCCTTACCTTTGCTGTGCTTAGTCAGTACTGAGGGTCGAGTACTTTTCTTAGTAAGTACTGAGGACCGAGTACTTGGGTTAGTCAGTACTGAGGGCCGAGTACTGAGCTTTGTCAGTGAAGCAGGGCTGAGTTTATGCATCACCAATAATGAGGCTGAGTACTTTGCTTTGTCATAGACCTGGCTGAGTGTTAGGCTTTGTCAACAATGAGGCCTGAGTGTTGTGTTTTGACATCTCCCCCAGAGACACTCGTGTGCTGGTCAACACACAGACGTGCTCTTCAAACCGGAGACGGATGATTGACTGAACCGAGGGACAAGAGGACAAAGAAATATCAGATGTGGCCGAGGTTCCAGGCCACAGTGAAGGGGATTCAACCTGCTTGCTCACTGTTCCAGAGTGTATTTTACCCTGTCGGTTGCCAAGTGTCAGAAATCCCCCTCTAGGGCCGGCCCCGTGGCTTGGTGGTTAAGTGAGCGCGCTCCACTGCTGGCGACCCGGGTTCGGATCCCGGGCTCGCACCGACGTGCTGCTTCTCCGGCCATGCTGAGGCCGCGTCCCACATACAGCAACTAGAAGGATGTGCAGCTATGACACACAACTATCTACTGGGGCTTTGGGGGGAAAAAATAAATAAATAAAATCTTTAAAAAAAAAAAAAAAAAGAAATCCCCCTCTACTGGCTCAGGCAAAGAGACAGTGAACTACTGGCTCCTGTCCAGGAGTGGAGTGGATTTCAGGCATGGCTGGATCACGGCTCAAGTGATGCTCTCAGCACTCACTTCGACTCACAGATTCTCTCCATTTGCTGGTCCCTCACACTTCCATGGTCACATCCTATCAGCCTAGCAACCCAGTAGTCATAGCGATAGACCGATGACAACAACAGTGATAGTAATAACAACCATAGCAATAGCATCAGTAGCACAGAAGCAGAGGTGGTGGAAATGTAATCATGGTACCAACAGTTGATGCTTCCGAGACTAGTATATGGTGCCAGGCATTGTCCGAGGCACATTACACACATAGACTCATTTACTCACCACTACAACTCTACAAAGAGTGCCATTAACACAAGACCCTTCCCCATTACAGACAAGGAAACTGAGGCACAGAGAGGTGAAGTCACTTGCCCAAGATCACCCAGCTCATAAGCTCCTGAGCTGGTCCAAACCCAGGTGTCCTCCCAGAGCTGGGTTCTGATGCTCCATGCTGTCTGTCTCTGTCGGGGAGGCGGCCCTTTCCCAACAGCTCCATCCAGGGGCCACCCCATCCCGGAACCAGCTGCCAGGGCTGGAGACTGGAACAGGCAGAGTTGCCGGGCCTGGAGATGGCAGCAGGAACCACCCACTCCAACCATGAGACTGAGAGGGGGCAAGGTGGTCCCCCCAGTAGAGTCGAGGTGGAAGGAGGAAAGGGATGCCAGGCGGGTTCCAGCGACTCCTGCCCAGGCCAGCGGCTCCCAGGCCGGCCCTGCTTGTCGGTGGGGAGCCTGCACCGTTTCTGGAAGCCACCAGGCCCCCAGCCTCCGTGGGGGTGACGGCAAATGCCCAAGGGGCTGGAGGATTCAAAATGGTGGCACCATGTGCCAGCGACACCTGGCTGCCATTACTGGTGGGATTCCAACTGCCACTGTGGTGCACCGAGGCGATGGTTCTCCATAGTTGTTCCTGCCTTGGTCCAGGAGCCCAGAGAGGGGCCACGCTGCAGGGATATGGGGGTGCAGGGTGGGCTGGGGTCCTGAGGAGGGGAGCGTGGGGGTGCAGGCTGGGCCCTGTGTGATGCCTGCTAAGTTAGTCATCCAAGTTTAACGAGCACAGTGACACCACGTCATTCAAGTGAAGGATGGCAGGGAAGGGGAACGAATGAAACGCTGATATTCATGAAAGATCTGGGAGCGGTGCTTCCACCCTCACGCCAGCAGCCGCGGGACACTCAGACGACACGGCCCACTCTGGAGCCGTCAGGCCTGGCTGCAGGCAGAACGACGTCCTCCGTCCCGGGAGAGGGGCAGCCTCCTCACACCCAGGGGTTTGAGCAGAGGCGTTGAAAACATGTTTCACTCAAGTTTTTACTGTTGCTAAGAACTGCCAACCTTTAAAAGAAATGGCTGCTACTCAGCTGGAATTCAGCCCGCAGTCGAGGCCAGGTCTCCACCGTCGCCACGCGGAATCCATCACCGTGATTTATCTTTTATTGAAGTCTCGTTTCTGTTTATCCTCGGTTGCAGGAGGGCTCGCACACTCCTGGGTGCCGGCTCTGGGGCAGTGCGATCCGGCCACAGGACAGAAGCGGCCGGCAGACAGTTTATTCAGTGATGGGTGGGGATCGCACGTGGGAGGCCCTTGCAGGGACCGGGGAAGATAGATTTTAAGCAAACTGCATCCACAGAGAGGTCCCCATAAGAGCTGGGAGGGCCAGCGTCTCTAGAAAGTGTGAGACCCGACTCTCTTCCCAAGAGCTCATCCCCTCCCTGCCCTTTGCACCCTTCAGATCTCAGCTCAAATGCCACCTCCTCAAGCAGGCCGCCCTGACTGCCTCTGAGTTACTCTATTCAATCGCCTCTTTTAAAATCATCTTTTAAACACTCATTACAACCTGGAGTGTGTGCTGGCTTGTTTATCATGTTTCCCCCTCCACCGCCTGCCTCTCTCCATGTGACGCCAGCACCTTGGAGAGCTCCCGGCCGGACGCGGCAGGTGCTCCAAAAACACGGGTTGAGGGGATGGATGAAGGATGAAGAGCGCTCTGAGGTGCCTTCCTTCCTCACTGATCCCCAGAGACTCCACTCCGTGGAACGGAGAAGCAGGTGCCTGTCCCTGGGGTGAAGCTGCAAGTCTTCATCAGGCTCCACATCTGCTCTCAGGTTTTCTTCTTTTCTTTCTCTGGGGCACTTCTGGGGGGACTGCTCTGCACTAGTGCCTGCGCTGGGCACTTTAACAGGCCTTATCTCACCGACTCCTACAACAACCCATGAGAGATGGTGCTAACCCCACTTTAGATGAAGAGACTGAAGGTCAGGGAAGTGGAAGTGGAGCTGGGGTGCGAATCCAGAACTACTAACTCTAAACCCATCTCCTCTTGGTCTCCACTCGACACCACCCAGGATCTCTGGGGCATGGGGAGGAATGGCCTCAAAGCATCCGGGCAGCACAACACCTGGTCATGAGAATACTGAGAGGGCTTCATGGAAGAGGCAGAGCTGAGAGGGTCCCCCGTCTCCTTGGAGCCACACTTTCTTAGCAGATGTTGGTTCTCTGGAACTGTGATGGCAGGAACAACAGCTAGGAACCTGAGGGTCCGCCCAGGGGGGATGATGACCAGAGTGAGTGACATGAAAGATCCTGCGCTCAGAGGAACATGAGGCTGAATCTTCCCGTGGCACCAGCCTTCCTGCTAGAAGGGGGCCCACAGGAGCGCTGAAGTCTCCATCCAAGAGCAAAGTCTCATGTCCAAGTCTCTGCGTCTGCACACATTCTCAGGGAGTAGACGGTCAACGTGCTGGTAGCTCAGGAGTGGGGTCGCCCGAGTCCTGTGGGCCGTGATTTGTCTCAGCATGCCTGCGTTGTCTCCCTCTCAGGCCCAGTTACCACAGCTTGAGCCCCTGATTCACATTCCGAGCCAGGCCCACGCCTTTGGCATCTTTGTACCCCATTTCCCTCCACTGTATGCCCCGAATCCGCCAACTCTTGCCAACATGCAGAAGTAGCTCACGGTGCCGAGCAGTCCTCGCTGTGCCCTGTGTGAGCGGGAGGGAAGCTGAGAGGGCAAGGGCGCAGGATGCTCACGAGCATTTAATGGGACTTTTCCTCTGTTTGCTGAACACACCAATGTGCCCAACTGCTCGCTACACACCTACTATGTACCCCACGGAGCCTTGTCTCCCCTACCCCAGTGGGGCCAGGGTGGAGGGGTGAGGGCAGGGCCTGCAGAAAAAATGAGCTCTGCCCCTGGTCTGAAAGGATTAGGTGCAGGGAGAGGGCTGCGCTGAGCCACTGATAGGCAGAGCCATCAGTGCCCAAACCTCATGGGTGTGGTCGCTCTTGTGGCAAGAACAAGGTGCCCCTCTCATCCAGCTAGCGTGTCCTGCCAGTGGCTGTTAGCACTGTGGGTGCTCCCGTGGGGTTCCTGGAGCCCGAGCCACCCCAATGGCTCGTCCAGTAAATGCTCAGTGGGGAAACTCCCACTCGTCAGCCCATCTCAACAAGAGGCCCACAGACCACTTGGAAGCCAGGCTAGTGGTTCCTCAAAAGAGAAACAGAGTTGCCGTGGGACCCAGCAGTTGCACTGGGCATACGCCCCAGAGAACTGAAAACCGGTGGTGGAAGAAACACTTGTACACGAGTGTTCACAGCAGCATTAGTCCCAGTGGCCAAAAGGTGGAAACAGCCTGGCTGTCCATCGACTGATGAAAAGATCAGCAAGATGTGGTCCATCCACACAATAGAATGTTGTGTGGCCGTAAAAAGGAATGAGGCGTGGTTCACGCTACAACGTGGATGAACCTCACAAACCTGATGCTCAGCGAGAGGGGCCAGACATGAAAGCCCAGACACGGTGTGATTCCATTTATACGAAATGTCCAGAACAGGCAAACCCATGGAGACAGAGGATGGATTCGTGATTGCGGGGGCTGGGGAGGGAGTGGAGACGGAGTGGTTAAAGGGTCCAGGGCTTCCTTTGGGGTGATGGAATGTTCTGGACCCAGGTAGAGGTGACGGTCGTGTGACATTGTGAATGCACTAAATGCCACTAAGGGTGAATTTTATGTTGTGTGTGTTTTACGACAGTGAAAAAGAGGGGGGAGGAGGCTGCAGAGGCCATTGCTCAGAAGGTTCCAGCACAGGGTCCCTGCCCCTGTTCCCTAGAAAACCAGAGGCGAGCAGGTTCTGCACCCCGACTCCAGCCTATGAAAGGGAGCCCCCCACCCCCAGCTCCACCCTTCTAACCACTTCCCTTCCCTTTTGTCCGAGGTCACAAGGTCCGCATTTGGGCAGCCCACTTTCCTGCGAACACCTCATTCAGGACTAAACACGTCGTCTTGTATCTCTTTCTACTCACCCAGCTGTGGTCTTTATTTCAGGGGAGGCAGTTTGGCTGTTGAGGGAGGATTTAATTTGCTCAGATGAAGAAAATGCAAACCTCTAGCCAATGCCCGGCTCTGAGCCTCCATGGGGAGGTAGGGGCGGCTTTGGCACATGGAGCTCTGCTCTGGGGCGTCAGGCAGAGCCCACTGCTCAGGGCCCCGCCCCGAGGCTCCCTCTCTGCAGACCCTCCGTGGGATCCTTCCCCAGGGGCTGCAGGGGGCTCTGGGCAGTGAAGGCTCCGCTACTGACCTCAGCCCTGGCCAAGCCCCGACTGTCCAGCGGGGGACACACAGTGATGGCCCCACCGCCTCCCAATGCCCTGTTATCTGCGGGTCATCGACAGGGCTGCGGTGACGGCCCCGAATGACTCCAGAGAAGCGGTTATGACCCATCGCGTCAATGGCCACTCGGAGGGTCGTCCGTGCACAGATGCGTGAGGAACACTCTGCACACTAACCTGAACGATGGCTAAATGAGGGGCGCTGCCGGCCCAGGCCTGATGACAGCCAGCTGTCTCTCAGGACGTTTCTGAGTTTGGGGAGCACGGCGATGGGGCCGCGTGGAGCCCTTCTCGTGGCTCCGGGCAGGAGGCTCTGCGTCTGCAGGAGGCTGTGCTTGCCCTCCAGGTGCACAGACGGCGGCGGCCTGGAGGACCCAGAACACAGCTGCACGAGTGCCCTGCACCCCGTCCTCACTCCTGTCACTGGTGCATCCCCAAGCAGTTTCAAGAAAATCCAACTTTCGTGAAGGGGCACATCTCACCTTGGGCCCTAATTGCTCAGGTCCACTCTCTCCTCGAGGCAGGGCAGGGCCTTGCCCACTGCACAAGTTCTGTGTGCTGTGTGACAAATACCACAGCCACCTGTTTATCAGGTCAGAAGTCCAGCGGAGTGTGGTGAGTCCTCTGCTCAGGGTGGCGCTGGGCTGAAATCAGGGTGTCTGCCAGGCTGAGTTCTTGTCTGAGGGTCTGGGGAAAAATTTGCTTCCAAGCTCCTTCTTCTTATTGGTGGGACTCAGTTCCTGGAGGTTGTAGGACTGACGTCCTGTTTCCTGACTGACTGTCCACCAGGGGCCCCTCTCAGCTCTTAGAGGACCACTCCTTGCCACTTGGCCCCCTCCATCTCCAAGCCAGCCACATGGCGTCAAACCCTCCCAGGCTCTGGTTCTCCGACTTCCTCTCCTGCTGGAGAAGGTGCTCTGCTTTAGGGCCTGTCTGATTAGGCCAGGCCCACCTACATAGTCTCCCTGTCCTATAGTCAACTGGGCCACACAGCACAACTTGACCACGAGAGGAATCCACCATATTCATATGCAGGTGTGCACACTGCGGGTTGGGACCTCGGGGCCATCTTAGAAGTCTGCCTACACCTGCCCTTTGCACACTCACGTGACAGGCTGAGGGGTGACGTGTACTGATGTGGGAAGCAGCAGAGCCCAAGCCGGGTGGGCCCTGTGGCCTGGGTTCTGTAGCACCACGTGCTCAGAGGGCAGGATAAGTGTGAACTTCACCCGAGTCTCACGGCTGTGGGACACCCACAGGAGGGACGACTGAGCCCATGTCCCCCGAGCTCTGAGCACTCCGGCCTCACAGGGCTGCTTCAGGCCCAGAGCAGGCGTCTAGGGGACAGCCCTCCCAGACTTCAGTTTGGGGGTGGAGCCCCTCGCTGGGACAAAGGTGCAGATGGGGTTGTGGCTTTACATTGAAGAGAAACAGGTTCAAGCTATTGTCACCTCGACAAAGGGGCTTGGTGACCAAACCTGGCAAAGAATGAGAGAGTGAAGACAGACCTGCCCTGGCGCCTGGGGGCCAAGGCCCCGGCCCCAGGGCAGCATTGCCCCCAGGCGGGAGGAACGTCCCCCAGTGAAGGACACCACTGGCGCCCCACCGGCTGAGTCGGTGGATTTGGAAAACAGCGGGGCGCGGCCCTCTCCCCGCGTCATGAGGCGCATGCCCGCCCATGTGCCCGCACACAGCGCAGACCACTGGCTGCTGAGCGACCGGGGGCAGAGGCGGCTCACCTGTGTGAGCTTGTCAACAGAGAGCCTGTCTCACTTCTTCCCCTTCACTCTTTTTCATTTGAAGAAGGAGAAAAAAGCAAAAAAGGTCACAAGGACCCGTGATCACACCCATATTCATGTCGTAGGGCCACTGTGACAAATTCCCACGAACTGGGGGCTTAAAACAGTAGAGACTTATTCTCTCCCAGATCTGGAGCCCAGAGTCCACAGTCAGCCTCGCCGGGCCCAGCCAGGTGGCGGGGCTCTCAGGAACTCTGTTCCTCTTCTCTTCCCGCGGCTGCGCCATTCTTGGTTGTGGCCGCGTCACTCTAGTCTCTGCCCGTCCCCCATCACTTTCCCCTCTGTAGTCACATCTCTCCTCCTCCCTCTGATAAGACCCTGGGATTGTGTTTAGGCCCACCTGGTCATCCTGCACTATCTCGCCTTACAGCATTAACTGGATCATCTGCAAAGTCTTGTTTTGCCACATAAGGTGATGCTCCCTGGTTCCAGGGGTTGGGACGTGGACATCTTTTGGGGGGGCCTTTATTCAGCCCACCACACCATCATTTACGAGCGAGAAGTAGAAGTTTCTTTTTTATAATAGAAAAGGTATCTCCATTATAGAAAAATCTTTAATGGCAAGCCTTCTTTTTCCTGTTTGTTTTAAATTTAAAAAACAATCTACAGTCACAAAAACCTTTAAGCACAGGGAGCAGAGTCAAAGGTGAAAAGTTGCCCTGACTTCCTTTTCCTTCCTAGCCCCTCTTCCAGGGATAGGTGCAGGTGCAAGTGTAGATATAGCTAGACGTGTAGATACAGGTAGAGGTGTAGATACAGCTAGAGATGTAGATACAGGTACAGGTGCAGGTGTAGACATAGACACAGGCATAGGTGTTCACACGGGTACAGGTACAGTTCGGGTCCAGGTACGGAGCCTTTCTAATTATTTTACATAAATGAGATCAGAATGTGTGTGTCATTCTGTAGCTTTCTTTCTCACTTATTGGGGATCTCTCCATAGAAATTCTTAGGTGGAGGCCTTGTTCTTTCAGAGGTCACAGCATCTCATTGCAGGATTATACTGTAATTTAATCACCACTCGGGGAACTCTTAAATATCTTCTCTTCTTTCATGTCTTTAGGTTTTAGCAGGTGAGAGGGAGGTATTCAGCGAGCGTTTAATGGGGTGTTTCCTAAAAAGGGAGGTCCTGAAGTGGAAAGGGCCACAGCTCAGAGTCGGGGGTCCAAGAGGTGCCATCAGACGGACCTGCAGGGCAGGACGCAGGCTTGCACCATGGAGACCCCCGGGGTGTCTTTTCCTCCGTAATCCGAGTTTATCCTAAGCTCTGCATACTGCTCAGAACCCACACAGAGTGAGTGATTGACAGGGATATTCTTACTGGCAATCACAGCCTGTACCTGAATTGGGAGAAGAAAACTAGTTCTAGAAAACAAGCATCCTATTTCTGGACGGCCTGGTGGGACCGGGCTCTCGGGGTCCACCACGATGTCACACGAGAAAGGAGGATCCTGCCCCCTGCGGGGATCAGCCTGTGCCGCATTTCTGGTGGCTCACGACGTGCCGGGACCCTCAGGTCAAGCCCAGAGGGGGCATGCTGGTCGCCTCCTGCCTCTGCAGGGCAGGGCCGGGCCGGGCCGGGCGTGCCAGGCCGCCTGTGGTTTCTACGTCTGGCCCTTGGCCCAAGGCCATGGGAACTTGCTCCCCGCTCCAGGGTCTTGGGCCTTGTTGGCGGTGAGAATCTAGTGCTGGCTGGGAGGAGGTGCGCAGACCTGTGATTATCCACAAAGGTCTTCTTGTCCTGACGCCGACCCCTACCCAGGCCCGCTTCCTGCACTTGCTGCCCAGCATACACCATGTAAGTCTGTTCCTCACTATCTCCCGATGCCCTGCCAGGCCCTCCAGCCTCAGCTTTTACCATGCTCTCTGCCTCATTCCTCCCCAGACACGCTGGCCTTCCTTCAGCTCCTTAGGTGCACTGTGCATGCCCTGCCTCAGGACCTTTGCACAGGTTGCTCCTTCACTTGCCTTCCTTTCTGAGTTGACTCCTGTTCATGCCTCAGTTCTCACCTTAAGTGCCACCTCCACCCACCCCTGCCAGCCTGGGTTGGATAAAGTCTCATAGTACAGGTCCTTCTCTCTTCTGGGTCGCATTTGTCATGGTTTCAATTTTATCTTTATTTGATTATTTGACTCACGTTTGTCTCCCCTGAGATTGAGAGTCCTATGAGGGCAGTCTGTGCCTGGCACAGAGTAAGGGGTAAACAGCTGCTGGATGTGAGACTTGATGAAACTTGCAGGTGCATGTCACACCCAAACAAATGACCAAAATGGTCATCTAGTCTAGTTTCCCAAACTGGGTTCTAGGAGTTCTCTTGCAGGAGATTTGCTCCACGGTCAAATGTACACGGCACAACATTTGTGGAAGCGTGCTAGGTGGGAGCACGCTAAAGGCCCTGAGAAGTCCTGCGGGAAAGGGGCCTGCTTCACTTTGGTTAACCCAGCATTTGCCAAATCCATCTGACCGGTGACCATCTTGATGAGCCCGCACAATAGCCGTTATCACACCACAGTGGCTCCACAGGCCGTACTTTGGGAAATGCATTTATGAGACAAACTTTCATAAAGGATGGTCTATTAAGAATCAGCACAATGCAGTCCTAAATCAAATGTTCATGTGTTTTTCCTTATTCACTTTTTATAGTTACCGGATTCTCTCAAATAACTGAGAATTGCTTGTACTGCTGTTTTGCATAAGTATGTTAAAAAATTGAATCTTTGTGCTGGCAATTGTGCATAAAATGGCGAGGGAGACCAATTCCTTTTCCTCCAGATGGTGAGGAGAAGAGCCACAGAGATGGAGCCTTGTTTCTCCTGTTTATTGCTGATGGTGATGGTGATGATGATGATGATGGCAATGATGATGATGGTGATGATGGTGATGGTGATGATGATGATGATGGTGGTGATGATGATGATGGTTGTGATGATGATGATGGTGGTGATGATGATGGTGGTGATGGTGGTGATGGTGATGATGATGATGGTGATGATGACGATGATGATGAAGGTGATGGCAACGATGGTGATGATGGTGATGGTGATGATGATGGTGATGATAGTGATGATGATGGTGATGGCAATGATGATATGATGATGACAATGATGATGGTGATGATGATGATGGTGATTGTGATGATGGTCATTGTGATGATGCTGGTGATAATGATGATGGTGATGTTGATGACGGATGATGATGGTGATGGTGATGATGATATGATGATGACGATGATGGTGATGGTGATGATGGTGGAGGTGGTGATGGTAATGGAGATGGTGATACTGATGATGATGGTGGTGATGGCAGCTTGAGAATCAAGTGGGCTGTTGACAATATAACAGAGATGCTACAGAGCAAGGGGAGTAAAGTCAAGTCTGGGTCCAGACCACCTGGGTTCAAATTCTGGGCCTGCTATTTTCTACCTTGTGATCTTGGGCAAGTTATTTAAGTTTCTCTCTGCCTCAGTTTCACCAATGGTAAAAGAGAGATACAAATAGTACCTACCTCCAAAGTTTGGGTGAATTTTAAGTGATGCCTTGAATGTGAAGCACTTAGGCAGTGCTTGTCCATAGGAAGTGCTCAGTAAAATTCTTATGAGCGAGATTGGTGTTGAGACGAGAGCTAGAGGCTGGATCTATAGTTTTTGATTTTGATGTCACCATACAGATAGTTTTTAAAGTCATGGGGTAAAGGAATGAATGAGGGAAGAAAGGAAAAAGCTCACCAACTCTGGGATCTATAAATCAAGAAAAATCAATTCTTATGCCATAAACCCAAACATTATAACTGTGGCCATGGGATAAAGGAAATGGCCATGGGGTACCAGGAGATGGGCAGAGTTTGGAGAGACCCAGCCTTTAGACAGCCTGCTTGAAGAAGCCTCATGTTTAAGCTGCCAACACTCAGAAAATTTGCCTTCATCTTGTAATCTTAGGAGGATTAAGCCTGTTCTTATAATGCACATGGCCCCAGTGTTATTACTCAATTTAATGGTTCCTTTGTAGAATAAGTGGCAAGAAGGCTGTAGATGAACAAGGCCTTCAAATTAAAGGATTCTTTTTTCTTCCCTTCTAAATATGCCAACAATTGGATTTAATTTGACCCGGATCTCTTGTTTGGCACTGGCTTACTACTTCTTTTCAAGACCTCTTTTCTCCCAACTTTTCAGACTGGTTAATTCCAAATAAATTAATGAGGTCAGTATTAGAAATATGAACACATGCGCATGCAGACTCTCATAACAGAGGCAGACAGCTCGCCGGAGGGAAGACGACAATGGGAATTCCACCTCCTTAGTATGACCTGTGACCCTATAGTAATATTCCCCAGGAGTCTCTCTGTTTTAATTCCTTCCTGCCTCTCTATCATCACCAGTTCACTTAATTCACATCACGGGGCGAGGGGGAAGGAGAGCATCTTTTCTGTGTTCTTTTCTATCTGTACAAGATTCAAGAGCCACTACTTCTTTCAACTCATATCAGTTATCCATAAATCCAACTACCCACCAGCAACCTGTACTTGACAAGGTAGCAGTGGAGATGCCTTTGGAGAATGATGTGTGATGAGACTACCCCATGGTCCAAAGGAAAGCTGGCAGGAAATAGAACCGTGGTCTTAGAGCTAGAGAGGACAGTGGGATTTTTTCCCAGGGGACTTGTTGCTCCAGACATCTGGTGGAAAATTATAATGAGAAAAGAAAACAAGTTGATGTGTTTAACTGTGGCAAACAGAATAACAGTCTCTAGAGACTTTACTTCCTCCAGCAATTTCTTCCCTACCCTAAAGACATTGTCTCTTCCAATCTTCTCAATAAAACATGCCTTTTACACCTAAGAAAGCTGCCCAACTGCATGCCTTACTGCAGAGTATTTATTGATTGAGCCATGCTTTGGTGTAAAATTTACTTAGCAGAGAATAGTATGTCTTATTTTCTAAAGACTTTATATAAACTGGCAACATAAATGTGCTACATGCATTGTTTATTATGCCACCAAATATTTAAGTAGACATCAAGGGATTTAGCAATGAAACTGGGTACAAAACACAAATTCATGGTGAAGATACTATATCAACAATGACAAGCACGGGTTTGGGATGCAAATAGTTCTGAGTTCACACCTACATCCTGCCACTTATTAGTGTATCTTTGGACAAGTTCGACCTTCCTAACTCTTAGTCTCCTCATCTGTAAAGGGATGATGATACCTACTGCATAAAATTGTCAAGAGGATTAAAACAAGGTTGCTGTAACTTAGAAGACTCATAGAACGTGCTCACGATACAGGGGTCGCAATTTCCTTCTCTTCTACCACCATCATCGTTGTCACTACATCATCACGTTATCATTCACCTTCATCATTACCATCATCACCATCATTATTACCATCATCACCGTCACATTACCATCCACCTTCATTGTTGCCGTCATTGTCATCATCACCAAGTTCACCGCCATCATCACCATCATTACCATCATCATCTTCATCAACACCATCATCAGCACCACTACCACCATCATCATTGCCTTCATTACCATTATCATTGCCATCATCATTGTCATCACAATCACCATCACCATCATATTCATCACCACCATCATCACCAGCACCACCACACCATCATGGTACGAGGGGCTCATCTGCCCAAAAGGAGGGCAAGCGAGAGATACAATAAATGTGTCACTTAACCGTGCTCAAAAAACTGATGAAGCTCCAAGATGGACATATCCAAGAGAACTTGTGGGTTGACAGAATAGAGTATCTGAATATTTTCATGGCTTGAGACTTGGCACTTCTCAAGAAGGATTCTAGACTTCATGTCTGACATCACAAGTGGCAGATGTGTAAACTTCCTGTGATGAAGTAGAATTTTCTTTATTTGGTACCTTGAGGCCAGTGTGTTTGCAGCTAGGAGAGTGCCCAGAGGGTCCAGAGGAGGAATTCCCCAGGTGCTCGGGTGGCGAGTTCACCCAACTGGACAGGGACACTGAATAGATGTCCGGCAATTCTTCTCATTTTGATGAGGGTCTCATACAAGTGACAAAGAGCCCTGGGAAAGCATCCCTGGATCCAGCAGGAGGCCCTGTGGATGGGGATCCACTGACAACCTGCTGGGTGACCTGGGCAAGTCCCTTCACCTTGCTTCATTTTCCTGTCTATAAGATGAGGTTGGGACTGAATAACCTCTAAAAATGTCTCTCCTGCCTCTAACTCTGCTTTTATGATGATACCAAATGCAAATTCTGGGAAAAAAGAAATTGATGCATCTCAGTGGCAGGTGCACGTTTCTGAAGTAGGGTTTTCAGACCTGCTTTATTTCTCCTGGTGTCCAAGTGACAGTGTAATCGGGAGTGACCTTCACTGGCTTTAACTCAGACGGTCCTGCCATAAATCCACCTGTGTGGTGGAGAAAGACTCCACCCACCCTTTAGCAGGGGGGTGTGGGAATGAGGGGTGGTGGTGGTGAGAAAATAGGGCTCCCCAGGGGAGGGTGAGGGCCCAGCAGATGGGGGTTGCTGTTCCTCAGAGAAACACGGTGCGACTGGGCTTCACTCTTGGCGCCACCTGTCAAGAAGTTGGCAGACACTGGTGTCTGAGTCCGGGCGTGTCCGAGGGGGGGCAGTGCATTTGTGTCCCCCACATCTGTGTGCGTGGGTCCTGCCCCCAGGAGGGCAGAGCCGTGAAGGTCTGAACAGAGCTCGGGGTGTGGGCGGCCTCAGGGGGCAGCTGCCTTTGTGCCCGGATTCCGTGCCAGGAGCCACTGCGGGCGCCAGGACTCTCTGTTTGGCCTCTTAGCCGGCCACAGCCACTGGGGTGGGTGTTGTGGCGAAAGCGTGAGAGAGGGCAAGAGAAAGTGCTAGAGCAATGACTGTGGGTTTTGGAACGGGAGGGCTGAGCAAGATGATGCTGACAGGTGGCGCTCGGTTCCAGGAAAGCTCCGGGTTCTGATGGGGCCCTGCTGTTTCTCTCCTGCAGAGGCAGGCGACCCGGCGTCCTGGGAATATGGGTCCTCCAACAGTCTTAGGTTGCCCCCCTGCTTTCACATAATAACCTGGGTTTCCGGCTCCTCCTCAAGAATTGGGACATCTGGTCACACTACGGTCATGGCAGTATCCAGGGTGACCGGGACAGTATCTTTCCAATGGCGCACCTGCTCTCGTGCCAGCTGCAGTCCCCACTATGCCCTATTGTCTCACACTCAGCCTGGCCCCAGGCACCTGACCGTGTAGCAGGAAGCCCCTGCAGCCTCGGTTCCCCCGGTGCACCCACTCAGAGTCTCGGTTCTCAGGGTTTGACCCCCGATGGAGGGCTGTTTACGTGAGGGAGGCTCTTCTTGCACGAGCTTGTCAGACTGGAGCGGCACCAGCCTGGCACAGCTCAGAACCGTCACAGTTTTCCCGCAGTCGCACACCCGCCACCATGCTGGCTCCGCCGTCTCTGAGGCACTTGAATCTCGGGTCCAAACGCAGGCGAAGTTTGGAGGACATGCGGGGCATTTTCCCCTGGAGCTTTCTCAGTGGTGACAGGTCTGAGCCTCAGACAGGGAGGCTGGAAAGTGTCTGCACGGAGCATCAGGGAACAGCCCGGCTATGGGGGTCTCGGCGGGCACCGCCTGACCTCCCACCCGGCACGCACACCCCTGGACAGTGTCTCTGCCGAGAGTGGCCTGTCTGCCCGACTCAGGCCAGGCTGGGAGGGGAGGCCATCCCCGGGGACAGCCGTTCGCTTCTGCAGACAGCCCTGCTGTCAGTGCCATGTTCTCTGCTCCCTCTCCTCCTGTCAGCCCGTCCGATGGTGCAGATGACTCCTGGTGACCCTGAGTCTCCCTTCCAAGTCTACGAATATCCTCCTTTGTGGCTTTGTTTCCATCTCTCTCACCATCCTGTCCGAGCCCTTCCCAACACCCTCAGCTTACCGGGAAGTCTTTCACTTGTGCTGCATTTGTGCAGAAGTGAGCAGAAAATGCCAGTCACGGGCTGTCAGCCAGACAGGAGGGACTCTTACCTCCTTCATTCCAGACCCCATACCTTTATTAAGCCAGTCCTTGGTGACGTTCGATTTCCCCAGCACACTGCAGAGCTCAGTGTCGACCAAACCTTGTGTGTTTTACCCCAGGTGCTGCCAAACTGGTGAGACACAGTCAGGGTGGTGCAGCCTTCCGGAATGAGGCAGGGACGAGTGACCTAGGGCAGGCCACTGGAGCCGGTTTCCAGGGCCTGAGGCTCTGATTCTCACCCATGATGGTTAATTTTATGTGTCAACTTGTCTGGGCCACGGGGTGCCCAGACATTTGGTCAAACACTCTTCTGGGATTTCTCGTGAGGGTGTTTTTGGATGAGATTAACATTTAAATCAGTGGACTTTGAGTAAAGCAGATTACTCTCCCTAAGGTGGGTGGGTCTCCTCTAATCAGTGAAGGCTTGAATAGAACAAAAGACCAGCCTTCCCGGAGCAAGGGAGGATTCTCCAGCAGACAGCCTTCAGACTCTGTCCGCACCATCAGCCCTCCTGAGTTCCCAGCCTGCCGGCCCACGCTGCAGAGTTTGGTGTGAGTCAGTTCCTCACAATAAATCTCTCTCTCTGCATACACACATCCCATTGGCTCCATTTCTCGGGAGAAGCCTGAATAACAAGCCTCTTCTCTCCCCCTCCACAGTGGACGGGCAGATTGCACGGTGGTGCCCACTGCCAGGTGGGTTATGGCTGATCTTCAACCTGCTGCCCTGGTGATTTTATGTTGAAAGATCACAGGGGAGGCAGTCTCCTGTTGTGCCTGGGATCCGACGGGGGCAGGCAGCCCCCATGGGGCAGGGAGAAGGATGAGGTGGGGCAGCCCAGGCGCCTCTGGTCTGCCACGCCTGATGAAAGTTCACCCTTCCCACCAGAAACTCCATGAAGCCCAGAGTATTTCACGGTGAACCCTGATGGGGCTTGGGGGACACGCCCTCTAGTGCTCCACCCTGGCCCGTGCACAGAGGAGGCACCACTGAATACCCGGGCTGAACCACACCTCTGCCGCAGCCCTCTGCCCACAGACCCGGGAACGACAGGTGTCTCAGGCTGCTTCCCCCCTTTATCAGTTTTCATTTTAGCATCATAATAAAAATTCTGATAATCTAAACACGGCAATAGCTCTGCTCTATAAAAATGACTGTCTCCTCCCGTTACTGCCGTCATCAGAGGCTCCATCACAATACCCGCCACACGAGACAAGACGGTTATTGTATTAAAATGAGTAAATGACAAAGGTTTTTATTACATGAGTGATTTTTCTAGGCATCAAGATGCTCTTTATGCTGTACTCGAGTAGTGAACACATAATTCACCGGCACATTAGAGCGCCGACCTGAGAGTCTGAAGGCACAGTCGCTGCACACAAGTGAATTATTAATGAGATGATATCTAAAAATAAAATTGCCAAGCCCCACCTTCCTCCCTAAAGAAGGAAGAAAATATTTAGTAACTATCAAAGCCAAAGGAGGTGGGAAGAGACCCACCCAAGGACCATCCTTGCTTGAGAACGCGCGTGGGAGTGTGGCAGATCCCACAGTCACTCTCAACTGCCTTCTCCTCCCCTGCCTCCCACCACAGAAGCTGGAATTGTGCCAACTATTTTCTGTCACAGCCTCTCTTGCAGCTCAGGGTGGTCTGTGACCAATCTCTGAAGGATGAGACATAAGGGAAAGTGTGTGTGGGACTCCTGGATATTTTTGCTTTTCTGATGACCAGCATGAAAATTTACTACTGTTGCCTCTGAAATGGACAAGAAGGCCGGTGCATTGGCAGCCCTCTTGCAACCATGAGGACACAAAGACAACAGCTAAGGGTGTTGGAGTCAGGAAATAAAGCGTTTGAGTCCTTGAGGGCATCACTGAGCTCATGAACCATCACCAACTCTCTCTTCACTTTTCATAACATGAAATAGAGGCAGAGTTCTCAGACTGCAGGAGGCTGGACACTCTTCCTAGCACAGAAAGTGGCCTCAGGGATGCAGAGAGGAGCAGGGTGTTCTTGCCACAAGGCATGGGGCTCTCAAAGGGAGAGCAGGGGCAACTGGCCCACCACAGGGTCCGCTTCCAGGATGGACAAGGGTCCCCGGTCTCCTCCGAATGGAAGAAGAGGACTTGATTAACACCAAGAGAAACAAAAAGTCTGTTCTGGTCCTGGGTGTGGGACTCTAGGCAGATAGATCCTGGGTTCTCAGACCTGGGGGCGCTGTGGGTAGTCTCCCGACACCTGAGGTGGCTGGACACTCAGCTGTCTCACGCCTATAATCTCTGGCCAACCCCACTGGCCAGCGAAGGCCACTCTACAGGGACTTCTGGTGCCCTGCTGCCACACAGTCTGGGCCATCCCTGCCTCCTCGGGAACAAGCATGGTAATGGCGGGCAGTGCGGAGCCTGGGGCTCACAAATGCAGTTTCTTATCTCCCCTCATGGCACAGTACACGTGCACGGACCCCCATCAGCTCATTTTTTGGTGAAAGAAATCAGAAAAGGTTATGAGCAAGTTGAGGGGGCCTCTCTACTTTCTACTTTACTTTATAGAAATTCAAAAGACTTTCTAAGCATGTTTACATATTACTTCTATGTGAAAAAAGGTCAATAATGGTGATCTGAGGGGGGGTAGAAACCATTTTCTTCTTCTTGTTTTATTTCTTTGTGTTTAAAAAAACTAAGAAATGTTATATATATATATTTTAAAACAACTCCTTTGCTGACAACCTTGCCATCGGGTCGCCCGCCCACACCGGGCGCCACGTGACATTGAGCAGATCCACACACAGCTTCTCCCCTGTCTGCACGCAGGCGGGAGCCCGCGCCTTCAGGCAGGGACTCAGGGCTTCCAGTTCAGCTCCTTCTGAGCAATCGGATCAGGCCTCCTCTGCTTCAGGCGGAGCCACAGGCACAGGGGTCAGGAGGCGTGGGCTCTGTGTCCAGGCATCTTACTAAGTGTGGCTGAAATGGTTCCACACGGGGTGGCTTTGTCTGTCCCCTGAGCTGAGGCTGGGACCACTCCACCCAGCTCCAGCCCGGCCCCCACAGTGAGCGCCTGCTCTGGACCAGGCCCCGTCCAGGCACCTTTACCTCATGCTCTCACCTTTCTTCTCTGAGCCACCCCTAGAGGCAGGGCTGCTGCTGTCCCTGTCTGACCCATATGGGTATGAAGGCCGGGGTGTCACATGCTTCCATGGTGACACTGAGAGTGGGGCAGCAGGGGGACAGTTTTTCCTCGGGGAAGAGCTGAGGTTCCTCCTCGCGAGCACAAGGTGAGCTGGGCTTGACTGGATCTCCAGACCCTGGTTTCCACATTCTCTTCCTCAGTCCACTAAAGCCCCCTGGCTGGGCCTGTGCTGTCCAATATGGTGGCTGCGAGTCACCACTGAGCACTTGAGACATGACGGAGCCGCACTGAGGTGTGCCACAAGCAGAAGAAACACACTGGATTTCAAAGACTTAGTACAAATAAAAAAAGAATGTAAAATATCTCAGCCAATTTTTTTATATTGACTTCAATTTGAAATAATATTTTGGATATGTTAAGTTAAATAAAATATATTATTAAAATTAATTTCTCACCCATGTTCACAGCAGCATTATTCACAATAGCCAAAAAGTGGAAACAACCTAAGTGTCCATCGACAGATGAATAGATAAACAAAATGTGGTCCATCCATACAGTGGAATATTATTCAGCCTTAAAAGGAAGGAAATCCTGACACCTGCTACAACGTGGATGAACCTTGAGGACATTATGCTCAGTGAAATAAATCAGTCACAAAAGGACAAATACTGTGTGAATGCATGCATACGAGGTCCCTAGAGGAGTCAGATTCACAGAGACAGAAAGTAGAATGGTGGTTGCTGGGGCTGGGGTAGGTGGGTGGGAGTTGGTGTTTATTGGGGACAGAGTTTCAGTTTGGGAAGATGAAAAGACTTCTGGAGATGGATAGTGGTGCTGATTGCACGACAATGCGAATGTATTCAATACCACTGAATTGCACAATTAAAAATGGTAGGATGGTGAATTCTATGTTATGTGTCTTTCACCACTATAAAAAAATTAGTTTCACATCTTCCTTTTTACTCTCTCAAATGTGGCTAGTAGAAAATGTGAAATTGAGGCTTGCATTTATTTCTCGAGTGTAAAGTCCCAAGGGCAGGCCCGGAGCATCTCGTATCTCTCCCCACAGCCCAGGATGCTGGGGAATCACATGCAGGTGTGGTTATTTGATTTGTGTTTATTTCTTTGTGTTTGAGTAATGTGCATGTACCTGTGTATCTCTCGGGTCCCCGTGCCCAGGTCATAGAGGTGCCACTAAACGTCTGCAAAATTGAACCAAATTACAACTCTAGGAAGTTTTCCTTGGATCTTCCCAAACAGCAAACCCATCCTAAGGGTCACTCAGGAGGCACAGGTGTGGGGCCAAATCACCAGGTCACAGAGGCGAGGGAGGGGCGTGGGAGTCTGGGGGTCAAGCCTGCACCTGTCTTCTTTTTGCCTGGTTCTTCACAACAGCCACTGCCCTTGTGAAAGATGACATGAGTGGAGCCCTATTAAAACAGAGCAGCCATTTCAGAGGAATTGCCTCACATGTCTTGTTTTATCTTCCAAACTGGACCAAACCACCAACGTTCCAAGAAGCCAGTAAAGACGAGAACACCCTGTTTGTAAGACCAATGAAACTGGACTTTGCCGATGACCTGATCGATAACCCATCAATGGAGTCCAAGTCTAGCCTTCTGCCTGATGACCGCATCTCCAGGCAACCTATGAAGTACAAACCCAGCCTGAGCTCATCCAGCACCAGTGAACTCTTCCTTAATACAACTCACCTCGTCTTCCTTTCTTTTTCCCATGAAAGCCCTGAGCCCCTCTCCTGTAATCAGGACACTATTCGGGTTTCTACCTGAATCTGTGCTCCCTGAATTGCAATTCTTTGATCCCAAATAAATGCTTTGCCTCTTAAACTGGTTTCTGTTTTTGTAGGTTGACACCCTCCAATGCTAGAATTTAGAGACACGTTTGCACACGTGAGCCCAGCGCTTAGCACAGGGGGGCCCTCAAGAAACGGCAGCCGTTCCTAAGGCTCACTGTGTAGCTCAGCGTGACCGTGCTGTTGCCAACCTGTGGATCACGGCTCTCTGAATGGAGGAGGGTCCTGGGCCTGGTGGGGGTACAGCCTCACTGTGGGGGCCCCAGCCTGCCCTGCTGCTTGACTGCAGAGCGTTCGGTTCCAGAAACTTGAGGCGTGTTCAGGAAGCTCAGCTGCACGGGAGGAGAAAGAGTGCTGGTGGTCCCCCTGGCCTCGCGGCGTGGGAGGGAGCCCTGGCGAAGGCTGGGGGGATCAGGGGAGGCTCGGGGACACTCCAAGCCTAGAGGCGCGCGGTGGCAAGAATGAATCCCGGCGCTGCCCTTTACGAGGAAGGCCCGTGGACACTGATTTCCCTCGCCCTCGCCCTCAGCTCAGGCTCTGTCTAGCGGCCCCGTCAGTGTCTCTCCTCCAGGGGCCATCGTGGGGAGCAAATGAGAATTAATGCACATAGTGATCGCGGGCAAACCATCAGCCGAGGAAGCTCGGGCCACTTCAGCTTGGCTCGCACAGGCTTTAAAAATCTGAACGCGAAGGCTTTGAGGTAGGGGGCGCCCCAGACCTGCCCCGGCTGTGCTGCAGCTGAGGTGACCTTCCTTCATGTCGCCAGCCTGGCCCCAAGGACACTGGGCTTTGACCAAGGTACCGTGGCTGGAGTGGTTGCTGCCCGGCGACACCTGGCAGTGCCATTCCAAGGGGCAGGCCGGGGAGCCAGGCAGGGCACTGTGTAGAGTGTAGGGGGGCCTCGGGGACCCCAAATCACCTTGGGGTTCTCTGGGAAGGCTTGGGGGAGATGAGTGCAGAAAACAGATGGAGTGGGGGAGGCGGGGACCCCAAGTCTGAAACAAGGTGCAGTTAAAGGGATGGAGGGAGCAGGAGGGGGGCCAGAGATGTTCCCCAGAGAAAAACAGATCTCGTGGGAGGAAGGAGACGGTGACCTCCGATTCCAAGAGTCCTGTCTGAGGAGTTTGACCCAAGGCCTTTCAGTGCAAGTCTGCCACAGCTTAAGTTCACCGAGTCAAATCAGTAACATGAACCACCCACCTGTCCCCCTGTTGTCTGCCCTGGCTGGTCTAGTCCCTGAGACCCTGGCCTGCTGTACAATGATAGCTAAATAACCAAACACCCCAATGAATATGCATTTCATCAGTGCGACTAAAATAGCTCCTTCAGAAACGCCTCTCCCCCTCGCAGCACAGAGCTGGAAAGAAGGGCTGGTAATTAGGTGTGTCTCACAAGCAGTCCTAGCCCGGCGGGGGGCCAGAGCTTCACACAAATTATACCAATCAGCAGCCGAGGGGAAAACCTCACAAGGATATTGAAAGCGGTCCTTTCCCCTACCTGAGGCACACAAGTACCAGACCTCGGCAAACAGCGAGGGGGCAGGGGCGGCATCGTAAAGCTGGTGTGGGCTCCGCTGCCTTTGTAAACGCACGTGATTGTCTTGATGATGTGTTTGGAGGAGATGCGCTAAATCACAGACCTAAGGGGTCTGCAGAATGCAAATGCACTGGGAATTTTCCTAGGGAGGAATGAATGATGCGTTGTAAATGCCTCTGAAAAATGAATCTCGGATGCAAATATCGAGACGCTCTCATTCTCGCTCTGGGGCCCTCTCTTTCAGAAGGGGCCAGTTTCAAGGCCAGCACTGTTTCTCTTGCCAGTGGTCAGCTCTGACTGTTCTTCAGGTCCGCTTCTCTCAGTCCCTCCCTGCCTGGCCAAGATGCTCTCCAAGGGGAGGTCTTCTGGGAAACGGAGATGAGGTCCTTCCAGGTCCAAAGACCCCGGACCTCGGGGTGGGGCTGAGGACACAGGCGAGAACCAAGAGGCCCGTCCGGGCAAGGTCCTCTGTCTGATAAGGGTGTCTGCGGGCATTTGGGCACAGCCAGAGAGCTCCTGCTGCAATGCCAATCTCAGAAAGCTCCAGTGGGTCCTCCAACGGCTCTATCTTGCTCTTCGTAAGCAGCCCTGGAAAGCCAGGAGTGGGAGGAATGATGAGCAGAAGTTTACAAGGGCCCACTGCTAACTTGTGTCATTAATTGGGACAACACACGAGGCTTCTGCTTGGATGACGGGGGATGAAGATGTGCAGAGAAGCTGCCCAGAGAGCCAGACTGCGCCTTCCGGCCATTGTTCTCCCAGAGAAGCCATCGGGGTCTGAAACACTCCCAGGCCCTTGCAGTACCGGAGAGCAACTTCCCACGGCTTGGAATTCAGAGGGCAGTCCTCACCAGACTAAAGCCAGGAGATGGACTGGGGCGAGTGGGGAAGACAGTCAGAGCCAGGCCCCTGGCTCTCAGGGAAGGGCAGGCAACCCTGAAGGATATAGCCCAGGTCCAGAGTCAGCAAGCCCTCCTCACCATCCAGGTGAAGTTAGAAGGTGTTTGTAAAACATATAAAAATAAGAAAGTATGCGTGTGTGGGGCTGTCCCTGAAGTTTGAGGCTTAGTTTAGTTTGAGGCTAAAACCCAACAAGAGCCAAATCCCTGGGCTACTGAAGGTCACTGAGTCCTGTCTGAGAGCTCAGCGTGTGCCCTTCTGCAGCTCAAGAACCCTTACTGGCTCCCTATGGCTACCGGGAGATGTCCAGGCATTCACAGCTCTCCCTCAGCCACTTTCTAACTCGATTCACAATTCAAGCCCTCATTCTAGGCAGCCTGTCCTGCTCACTGCTGCTGAGGATGGACCATGAGAATCCACTGTCCAGCCAGGCGGCATCTGCCGGTGCCCTGTGTGCCAGGGGGCTGGCCAGCCCTGCAGATTCATCTGTGGCCTCCGGGATCTCATTGTCTGGTGCAGGAGAAAGTGGAAGTGGGAGAGTTACTACCAGGCGCTAAGTGCTGGGCTACCCGCAGGCGGAGGAGGGGACAGGTCAGAGGAGCCAGCTGACCAGGCAGGGGCAGGGAAGGCTTCCTGCACACACTCAGCCCAGCCAGGAGCACGAGAAAGGCGGATCTGGTGAGCACCGCTGAGAGGGCACTCCAGGCAGAGGGAGTGGCCCGTGACGAGGCTGGGCGGCGCATATGGGGACTGGCTGCAGGGACGAGGGCTGCGGGGCTGGGGGCCCGGAGGGGCTGGGCATAAAGAGCTGCTGTGTCTGCCATGCGGTTAGGCCTTGATTCTGGGGCGAGGTGGGCTCCTTACAGCAGCTTCCCCAAAGGACAGCTCCCGGAGAGGCGGCCGGCTGGCCGGCTCACACAGGCCCTGGCAACTCCTGTCCTCGGCAGCTGCTTCACCCTCATTTTCCTAAAAATACAGGCCATGGAGCCTTTTTTGAATAAGACCTACCGACAGGTGGTGGGGCTCACACTGCAGGGCCACCTGCTCTGGGGTCCGGATCTTGCTCCTCCAAGAACTCGCGTGAATGTGTGATTCGGGGTTCAGACTCGGGAGTCAGGCTGCCTGGTCCTCTGCCATCTGATGCACTGCTTTTCCAGGCCAACCTCCTCCTTGGAAAATTGGGAGAATAACAGTACTAACCGTAGCGGGCTGATGTGAGGGGCAAAGGGTATAATTTATGGAACGTGCTTGGCATAGCGCCTGGCCCTAGAACAAGAGCAGGGACTATCCACTCCTTTGGTTATTGTTTTCGTTTTTATATTAGTGGTTTTGCCTCCTCCCTGATCCAAGCTTCACACCCCCTCTAAAACCCTCCTCCTCCAGGAAGCCCACCCTGCTTGATGTGCCCGCACTAAGCTCTCCCCTGCTGAACAACTCCGGCTCCCGCACGGTTTTCTCCTAGCTCCCACTGAAACTGACTCTCTCAGTACAGAAAAGCCTCTTCATTCTAAAGGCCTCCCTGGGCTTGGCAGGGGAGGAGGTCACGGGGGGATGGGCGTCAACAAGTTCCACAGGAGCCTGAAGGCTGGTTGGTGACACAAAAGTCAGATGAAGTGGGCAATCGTCAGTGTGGCCCACCTAGAGAGGGAGCATCGCATTTTCACTTGAACAGATGCTCTTCTGCTGCGGGCCAAGCCTTTCTGCAGGCACGGCCTGCTGGGTGGCGTCTCTGGCTCCTTTCCTGCACCGGCCGCTGCTATAACGTTGAAGTCATTTATGGCAACAAGGACAGGTGGCAGAAATGGGGTTAGGAACATGCATAAATGACCCCCGAGAGCCCAGACTCGCTGGTGGGAACAGAGGGTGCAGGACTGTCCAGCTGGCTGAGGCCATGGCCATTCCTCGGGGAGCAGAGTGAGCCTGCTGGTTAGGCAGGTGATGAAGTGTGGTCTATTAGGGGACCTTGTGCCCTGCCGGCAAATTGAGACGACCACAGTGATGCCTGCGATTCTTCCAAACCCCATCAGACCCCATCCTGATGCCCTCCCGCCAGAGGACAGATTTCGGGCTGTCACCAACGGCTCACCAATTGCAAGAGGCCGAGGTCAGATTTGGGTTCAAGCAGTCACTTCCATAAGTCACCAGAAGCTGAGGGAACGGTTTCCAGCCACAGTAGGTAGCTACTTTCTATAACTGATTTATGTCTCTGGTTGGCAAAAACATGGCCTTTGTTATTATAAAAATTAACATCTCATAGGATAAAAGAAAATAAATTTGGTGTTTAAGGAAGTGGAAAATAGAATTTTCCATCCTTTGTTCATAAGAATCTCAGCTGAACTCTGCCGTCAGAGTTGCTCCTTTTGTGTTTAGAGAATCAGGGAGACTTGAGGAAGCTGTTTAATCTTGCTGTGCATTTTATCCCCTGTGAATATCAGAGAAATCATTGCTCTCAGGCAAATAATGATGAAAACAAACAAGAATGTTCCGTGGACTTTAGGTTGGGAAGGGTGGCCGTACCTTCCGAGATAACAATCCCTCTCCCCTTGTCTGCTTCCTCCCAAGGCAGCAGGGGGACAAGCGTCCAGCTCACAGTTCAGGGGCCCCCAACTGCCCTTTAGGGGCATTTGTTCCAGAGCGAGGCTAGCACGGGAGCCTCTTGGGGCACCCCCAGGGAGCGGGAGCCTCTCGGTGAGCCCGCAGGGGAGCAGCCTCGGCAAGTCCCCATTTGTTCCCGGAATGGAGGCGCCTGTTTCTCCAGGTTCTGGGCGACTTTAAGCTCCTCTGTGCTGAGGCCAAGTGAAATTGCTTCCTTGAACCGTCTTGTGTAAACAGAGAAGTGGCGGGTTTACTAAACATGGGCAGGCGGGATAACAGAGGGCAGACGCGCCCGTTCCCGCCCCAGACCCCGGGCCGTCGGGAGCTTCCATTTCTGGCTGGAGCATAGTTTGCATCCGATAATCTAGGATTAACAGTTTCAAAGATTTAAAATCAGAAAACCAGTGTTTATTTTCATTCTAGCTTGGAATTTCCCTGGCCGTGGCCTCCGGGGCCCGGAGAACATAATCTCTCAGACTTTTATGAGATCACCCCATCCCCTTAGCTGAAAAGATGGATTCCAGGGAAGTAGGTTTTCCACTCTGAGGGGGCTCATCGGGGGATCTTCAGGGATCCTGAGGACCAAAGAGTTTAATTTCAGACGGTTTATCCTCCAGAGGCCCGAGAGAGGTGGTATTTTCCTGTTATATCTTGGAGACTGCCTGGACAAATGTGGTCCAGGGTCAAGTCAGGGTCAGGAGCTCATATTCTTCCAGAAAACAGCAATGGGCCACCCTCCGAGCTCACAGTACAGATGTTGCTTGGATTACTGCAGGGCCCATTGCTGGGCCTGGACAAACACTTCACGGTCACAAAGCATGGTGCACATGACGAGCAGCCCCATTACCTCCAGGGCGGTGACCCCGCATGTTGCAGCGACCCCATTATCACTTCTCCTGCGTGGATGTGTCAGGCCTGGAATCATGGTGTTCGGGTCGGAAGGACGTCCCGGGTCCTGCTGCACAAGCCCTTTCTGCCCCGCATCCTTCCCTGTCCTCCAGGGCCCTCGGGCACATGCGATGCGCAATTAACACACTGGAGGGAACTCAAGTGCACTCAGGGTGCAGAATTTTCCGGCATCCTATTCAATCCTTTCAGAGGTCCTGGGTCGCTGCAAACCCAGGCAGCAGATCCTCGGTTTACGGACTGGAAGAAATCACTTTCAGGAGCTGTTTCCCACTGTCCACACCTGTGCTCACACGGGCACCAGAACGCCGTGTGCTACAGAGCGCGGGACCCTGGGCTGCTGGGCAGGGCGAGGCAGGGGCACAGGGCATTCCTGATGTGGGGGCATAACGGAGCATTGGCCTTCACTGGAGGGCTTAATGCAAAGAAATGGGCATCAATACTGTCCCACTCACCCCGGGGTGACAATATGCTTCCTTCCAAATGTTCTCTCAGCAGCACGTGCCTGGCAGTGAGGATGCGCTGGAGCTACTTTATTAAATGCTCATCTCCCCGATGTAGAATGGTTTTGAGCCCTGGGAAGTGCAGGTCAGGAATTATGAAGGTACCAGTAGATACAAATACCCAACATCTTAAATATGTATTTGGTGGATATGTTGTTTTAACGGGGGCTCATTTTCATATCACTGCAAAGCAGGGTTTAATTGCACTCTGCAAACGTTCTCTCGGAACACAAGCTCTGCCCTGCGTCTCTCACATGAGTGAATTTTCTGCAAGTTATTTTGGGAGCCTCCAGCACATGGGTGTGAGAGGTGGGCCGTGCACCAGCTCACCGGCCTGAGGGGGCAGAAACCAAACAGCTGTGAGGACGCGGCTCCCAGGTTGGATCCGCCAGCCTCGGCCCCCCTGGGGTGGGTTCCAAGGATTGCTCAGATGGTCTGCGTTCCAATCCTGCCCCTAGGTCCTAGCTGTGTGACCTCGGGTGAGTTACTCACAGTCTCTGTGCCTTGCTTTGCTCGACTACAAAACGAAGGTGAGGGGGCCGGCCCGGTGGCACAAGCAGTTAAGTGCGTGTGCTCCACTGTGGTGGCGTCCCATAAAAAGTGGAGAAAGATGGACACGAATGTCAGCCCAGGGCCAGTCTTCCTCAGCAAAAAAAGAGGAGGATTGGCAGATGTTAGCGCAGGACTGATCTTCCTCACACACACACACACAAAACAAAAAACAAGCATGACAGTGTGAGGATGAGATGAGGTCATTGCTGGGAGATTCTCGGGGGTATCAGTCCTCACGCTGTCTATGAGGTACACCTCACCTGCAAACCGGTGAGGAAGTGTAGCCGGAGGGGGAAGCAGGTGGCCTACGGTCACACAGCCGGGGGCCTGGATTTGAACCCAGAGCTGCAGATGCCGAGCCCTTCCCCACCCTGCACTCAGGCCTGGGATCCCAGGGTGGGCTCACCTGGGCTGTGCTGCCCAGGGCTGTGGTGAGGGGCCTGGGGCCCTGTGAGGCACGGTCGCCTCCCAACCTCCGCTAGGTCTACGCAGACTCTAGTTCTGCCTTCCCAGCTGGATTCGCGCACAGGCTCCTGTATGAGCCTGGAGCTCAGTTCTGCACCCCGTGGGCGGCCGTGAGCTGTCCCTTCACCAAACACGCAGAGCCCACGCCACATGACCCACAAGCCACGCCTCCTCATGGGGTGCAGGAGGGGCTGTGATGGGGGGTCAGCAGCAGCGACCATCCACCGTACTGGAAAGGGCAGTCGAGGAGGCTGCGGAGTCCCGACGCAGCCAGGAAGGAGCTCCCAGGGAAGAGTCACGCCATCGTCCGAGGGGAGGAAATGAAATGTGCAGAGGCTGGTAGGAGCTGAAAGGGGCCGAGCCTGCCCATCCTCGCCATTCTGGACTGCCAGGGTCTGGCTGCACTGAGCGGGCAGGTGCTGGGGCGAGGGCACCGGCTGTTCTCGATGCCACGCTCACACTAGGGCTCTGGAAGCAGATAGGCCGGGTTTGAAGCTACTGCCTTCCAGCTCTGTGGCCTTGGGCAGGTGACTCAGCCTCTCTGAGAGGTACAGGTGAGGCACAGCGCTTGGCACCTGAGTGCCTGACAAAGGGCCCTGTTATCACCCACGAAACCCCTCGACTGAGTGAGAACCATGTGAATCCCCGAGGCGCCCAGCTTGGGTTAACGGATAAGAATCCTGGCTCATTAGCGGATCCACGGGAACGAGGCTGGGGCCTCCAAAGTGCTGGAGGGAGCTCGACACACACTTTAAACATTCCCCTTGCAATCTTGTTTACACTGTTAATTCTCAAAACTAAAGGGGTTTGCCAAGGACGTTAGAAATTCTGTTTGAAATCTGCGGCAGTAATAATGGAAACCCTCACTCTCTCTGTCCGAGAAGAAGGCGGCTGGCTGCACGGGAGTCTGAGCTGGTCTCTGGCTAAGGGTGGCGACTTCCAGCCCAGGCGCTCGAGGCTCCGGAGTCTCCGGTGGCATCTTGACTCGAGGTGTGGCCCGTCAGAGCCGTCCTGCTGGGTCAGAACATTAGGTCCTGTTTGTCACCAGGTGGCTGTAACTTTTCCTGACCTGTCTCTGTAAGTGCGATTGACCTGCTCGAGGAGGCCCCTCTCTGTTGCCACAGACTGGGGAGCAAGCAGCTGCTTAGAAAAGCACCACTCCTCTAATGTATTTGGGGTGCGGTAGATGGGGAGAAGGACGAGACTGTGTGCATGCTGCAAAAACGCAAACCCTGGAAAATGCACACCTCCAAGTCCTCGCTCCCTACACTCTCCCCAAGGGCCTGCTCGGTAACGAGCCATCTTCTACGTAGACACAATTACTGTCTGTTGGTTGGTGATTGAATTGCACCAAAGGTGGGGAATATTTTCATCAAATTTCAAGGCTATGTTTGAGATGGTTTGACTTAAAATATAGGCCATGTGGGGTAGGAGAAATTCTCCGGGGAGTTAGAGACACATAGGACAGAGGCAGACACCCACGCAGACGTGCCCTACCCAGACCCGTTGCACTGGGCAGTGAGCCTCCTCCAGCTGCTGGGAGCGGCGGCTGCTAACAGCTCACAGCCACCCCCTTTGGAAAACTGCCCTTGGCCCGTGGGAGCCCCCTCACTCGGGGAGTCACGAGTGCCCCCCTCCACTCGGTAGCCCTTGACCAGTGGCAGCCGCGGGGCACTCGAGGTGGCCAAGGCTAAGGTGCAGCTCACTGTCTCAGTCTCTGGACGAGGCTGAGGCTGGTGTCCAGCTGAGACCACCTCCTTGCTGGGCAGCTTCCTCTGCCCGTCCTGCCTCCCGCCCTCCTCCTCTGCAGACCACGCCCACCCCCACCCCATCACATCCACCTAAATCCCAGTCTTGGCTCTGCTTCCAGGGGACCACAGCGGAGTGGAGGCAGCCTCCCTGAGAGCAGATGAACCGAGGCTTGATGAAGGCCTGTGTGGCCCCCGGTGGGGAGACCACCGAAAACACTAAGATGGGCTGGACATCAAAACCACCCAGGGCTTCAAATACAAGCTCCAAGTTGAGAGTGTTTGGGACAGATGGCCGGGCCGCAGGCTGCCAGGGGAGAGGCCTCCGCATGACGGTGCAGCTGCTCTCACACGGCAACGCTGGCGAGCCTGGGACCCCAGAAATCCCGGGACCTGTTGGGCTGTGCAACAACCATTTTTCAATTTCTTTTTCCATTTTCAACAGTTGATTTCATATGGCGAGCTTTCTTTTCTCATTGCAAAGGCACAAAAGCTAAATATTTATTGGTTTTTCCTTGCTTCAGATGGTCCGAAGTTTGATCTTTATTACAGGGGAATAAGGACCACCGCTCCCCCTTCCGGAGTGTGTCTGTGCAAGCCAAGTCCGGGTGTTAATTCACCACCTTGACTAAGGCAATCCGGAGATGCCCGCGTTTGGCTCTGGCGTCTCAGGAAAAGCTCGATTCTGAAGGCTGAGTTGTTTGGATCTTTCCTCCAGCAATTTTTCACTTCCACCTGGATCGCGCCCTCAGCAACGATTGTATTTTTTTCTCCCTAAGAGGTTGGGAATGTTTGTGTTTTTTAAAAATGTACTATCTGCTGTGTTCTTCCCGAGCAGCGGGCCTGACAGCAGAGCAGAGGCTGCTGATTAAGCAGCTGTCAGCGCATTGCCGTGCGTTTGCAGGGATGAGGTTTGGAGAGCTCATCTGATTGACTCCTTTCTAGCTCCTGTTCCAAATGCAGTGTGATTTGCAGAGCAAGATAATGTTGGCATCTCTGGTCCCTGGCAAGCCCAGCCTAGAAACTGCACCGGCCACACACTGGTGGGGGCTCCGCCCTGGGGAAGTTGATGGGAGGTCAGAGGCTCTGCTGAGGAGCTCTGAGACCCAGAAGGTGACGCAGGCGTCTGGAGGTTGGGAAGTTCTCAGGGATGGTGGCCCCTGCTGGGTTCTGCCCTGGCTGCAGAGAACTGGTTCTTCCAACCTTTGGGGTTGCTCTTGTCTTGTCAGGGGGCCAGGAGGGGGATGGGTGGAGATGGAGGAGAATAGGGGAAGGGAACCAAGGTGGGCACACAGCCTCTGATCTCGGGGGTCTCCCATGGGACGTGGCTTGCTTCTTATGATTCCTGATAACCCCCCACTGAGTGAACAGAGGGGTCAAAACTTGGGTCTGAGAACCAGGCCAGGAACACGGCTGAGTCAGGTTTTTGGTGTTTTGAGTGGTCATTATGAAACATTCTTTATCAAACTCTACTTGATTTCAACCTCAACTAGTGGGATTGGGGGTCACTTAACTGCTTCCATTTGAAAAACAGGTTTTGAGTAAAAATAAGACCACCACGTTACAGTGTCACTACAAATCAGAGTTATGGTGATTATGTTCTAGAAAAGCTTTCAAGTTATAGAGGGAACTTCAAGTTTCGTCCAGTATTTCCTATTTAAAAGACAAATTCCTTTTAAAAATAATAAAGGGTTTTTAGATTTTATTTTGAGATTAGCTAGTGTGGGAGATCAAAATTGGCCACCCTGAAATATATCTCTTTACCTTGATTATTTTCTCTGATGGACATTTGACCCCCCTACCCCCAATTGCCTAAAGGAATTTAACTCTGGGTATGGACAGACTGGCAGGGTCCTTGCTAAGCCCATTCTTTTTTTTTTTTTTATTGATGTTTTAATAGTTTTTAACATTGTGTAATTTTGGGTTGTACATTTTTGTTTGTCCATCACCATATATATCTCTCCCTTCACCCTTGTGCCCACCCCCCACCCCCATTGCCCCTGGTAACCACAATACGGTTTTCTCTGTCCATGTGTTGGTTTATATTCCACGTATGAGTGAGATCATACAGTGTTTGTCTTTCTCCTTCTGGCTTACTTCACTTAACATAATACCCTTCAGGCCCATCCATGTTTTGGCAAATGGGACGATTTTGTCTTTTTTTATGGCTAAGTAGTATTCCATTGTATATATATACCACATCTTCTTGATCCAATCGTCAGTCGAGGGACACTTAGGTTGCTTCCACTTCTTGGCTATGGTGAATAATGCTGCAGTAAACATAGGGTTGCATAAACCTCTTTGGATTGTTGATTTCAGGTTCGTTGGATAGATTCCCAG
The DNA here is from genome assembly GCF_057802395.1 of Ceratotherium simum simum. NCBI lineage: Eukaryota > Metazoa > Chordata > Mammalia > Perissodactyla > Rhinocerotidae > Ceratotherium > Ceratotherium simum. The sequence continues at coordinate 2,260,448 of NC_141920.1, forward strand.
TAATGGGATGGCTGGGTCATAGGGCATCTCTATTTTTAATTCTTTGAGGAATCTCCATAGCGTTTTCCATAGAGGCTGCACCAGTTTGCATTCCCACCAGCTGTGTATGAGGGTTCCTGTTTCTCCACATCCTCTCCAACACTTGTTGTTTTTTGTCTTGGTGATTATAGTCATTCTAATGGGCATGAGGTGATATCTTAGTGTCGTTTTGATTTGCATTTCCCTGATGATTAATGATGTTGAACATCTTTTCATGTGCCTATTGGCCATCTGTATATCTTCTTTGGAGAAGTGTCTGTTCATTTCCTCTGCCCATTTTTTGATGGGGTGGTTTGTTTTTTGTTGTTCAGTTGTGTGAGTTCTTTATATATTATGGAGATCAACCCCTTGTCAGATGTATGTTTTGCAAATATTCTCTCCCAGCTGGTGGGTTGTCTGTTCATCTTGATTCTGGTTTTGTTTGTCTTATAGAAGCTCTTTAATCTGATAAAGTCCCACTTGTTTATTTTTTCTGTAGTTTCCCTAGCATGGGTAGACATGTCATCCGAAAAGATTCCTTTATGACCGATATCAAATAGTGTGTTGCCTATATTTTCTTCTATGAGTTTTATAGTTTCAGGTCTCACCTTCAGGTCTTCGATCCATTTTGAGTTAATTTTTGTGAATGGTGATAGCAGATGGTCCACTTTCATTCTTTTGCATGTAGCTGTCCAGTTTTCCCAACACCATTTATTGAAGAGACTTTCCTTTCTCCATTGTATATTCTTAGCTCCTTTGTCGAAAATTAGCTGTCCGTATATGTGTGGTTTTATTTCTGGGCTAAGCCCATTCTTAACAAAGTTCTGTTTACCAAATATTTACATTTGTAAAGGTATCTCCCTCTGTGTAGTGGGAATGGGGGGGATGGCCTCATCCATGAAAACTCTTATCAGGACAGAAGAAGAAGACAAATCTACATACTCTTGATTACTATAATTCCTGTCTCTCCAGCCACATTCTCTATAGGTGGCCCTGCAAAGCATTGTCTGACAAATGTTTACATTTCCCTCTTCATGTAAATTGTCTTTTTCGCCTCTGAAATCCCAAAACACCACCCACCCCCAACATCCTCCTTTGTCTTTAGCTGAAGATAGTATTTAAGATGAGAATCTCTGCTATTGTGTTGAGAAACTCAGTTTCCCTGGTTTCTCCCATGTATACATGTTATTAAACTTGGTATTACTTTCTCCTGCCAACCTGTCTTTTTAATTATTTGGCCAGCCAGAAGAACCTTAAGGGAAAGGGCGGAGGGGGATTCTCCCTCTTCCTTGACACTAGCTTTGCATAGCAATTCTTCTTTTTTTATTGTGGTAAAAAACACACAATGTTAAATTTACCATTTTAACCGTCTTTACGTGCAGTAGTGTTAAGCACCAGTGGTGTTAAGCACATTTACACTGTTGTGCAATAGACCTCTGGGATGTTCTCATCTTCCAATACTGAGACTCTGCACCCACTAAACACTCATTAGGCCCTCTCCCCCTCCGCCCTTGGCCAGGTCAGTTTTTGCTGGAGAGTCGTAGTAACCTGCCCCCAGGGAAAACCACTACGATACACATAGCGGGCCAGCAATGATGATGATAATGATAATAATAGCAGCCACACCCTACCCATTCCCCTCCTGGCCATGATGGTGAGTGGATTTCAACAACTCCCGAGTCCTCTCCCTGTATCCATACAATCCACTGCCCTCCCTCCTTCCCTGGGGCAGCCAGAGCCTGGCTTGGCCAGAGGGCTGCTGGTGGCACTGGTCTTGCTGCCTTTGTGCTTCTCCGCCTCTGTCTGGAGAACCAGCCTGGGCTTCTGGACGCTGTGCGGCCTATCCGCTCAGCCCCACCCCAGCCCCCTGAGCAACACGGGGTCATGCGGGTGGACATTTGTAGCGAGAGATACAGTGATCTTTTAAATTAAATCCAGATCATCTCCCTCCCTGATAAAACCCTCCCACAGACCCCCGTCAGACTCAGAACAAGGTTCACGCTCCTCACTCACCACGCCCTCCAGGTTCTGCTGCGCCCTGGCCCTGCTGAAGTCTCCCCCATTGCCACGCTCCAGCCTCACTGCGTGTCCCCCGGACGTCTGTCCCGTCTTAGGCGCTTGTTGTTGTAACGTCTCCCTGCATTCAGGGTTCTGCTGTTGTCCAAACAGCCACCCAACGACGGAGCCCACCCTGGTTGGAGAACGGCTGCTTTCTGTTGCCGCTCCTCATGCAGGAAAACACCGGTCCCAGCCTCGGTCTCCTCATCCGTCATCTTGAACTGGATCCGGTGATGCCTCTGCACGCACCAGATTCTGCTCTCCCTCCTCCACGCACAAACACTAATTAGTCCTCGTGTCACGATGTATGCATGTAATTACACCTAATCGTTGGCTTCCTGGGACTTTGATCGTTAACGAGGTGCCACTCATCTTCAGGTTTCCCCGAACCCGTGGGTTTTGGCTGTGCCAACTGTGCCGAGGACGGTAAGTCTGTCTTCCTGGGTGTCACTGACAATTTCCCACAACATTTAAGACCAAAGCTTAGTTTGATTTCTGAGTTGCACCGACATGTCACACCGTTTTCAGCCAGCCAGCCGCCCCAGGACCACGGGGGCTGGTTATGACAGCACGTTGTTCCCAGAGACACTTCTGGACCGTAACAGAAACAGAGCCGCCCCAATGAGTGGGATCAGGTCATATATGTAAGACTTCAAATGAATGGTCTCAAGCCACGGGCCCACTTACCACACGGCTACCGTTATGGACTCTGGCGTTCCCGAGGTGTGACCAGTGCCCCCCTGCTGGACTTGAGATGATTTTCAGCGGTGGAAGGACACACATTTATTTTGACTATAACATCATGTTGCTGCCATTTTGGGGTTCCATCCTCTTTACGCCTAGTGATGGGGTTTTCACTGAACAATGGTTACATAAAATGTTCTTTAAAATAAACCTATTTGGTTTATGAAGTGCATTGATTTAAGCAACACCGCCAGGGAAACAAGAGTGTATGCGGCGTCCAGTCAAAGGCAGAAGGTGCGAGGGTGGGATTGGGAAGGACGTGCCTGTGGCCAGCTCGACCCCGTGGCCCTGCTGACGATAAACAGGGGAGCGTGTGCGGCATAGCTCACATGTCTGAGAGGCAAACAGTAGGCTGGAAACATAGGGAGGGAGAAGTGATAATGGAAAAGTGCTCCGAGGTGCAGTGGTGGATTGCTCTTCTGTTTCAAGTCACATTAGGAATCAATTTTGCATATATTCCCCTTAATGTTCCGAGACGTAGCAAGATCTAGGAGGGGCGAAGCCGCAGCTGGAGAAAAACCCTACACATCATTAAGATCTAGAGTTGGTCCTTAATGTGCCCATGGTCTCAAAACGAGGTCTAAATGGAGGCTTTTTTTCTGACTCCAGGGAATAGTGGTTGTAAATGTGTCTTTGCACGAGCCTTAGCTGTATTTTTTGCAGCTGGCATTGCTACATTTGAAACAAGTCCAAGAAAACAGATGTATCCATTAGGTTGGAAAGCAAAGTTGGGATTCTGGGAGTGCAGACTCCTCGGTGACTGGTGGAGACACAGTGTTCTTGAACCTGGAGCTTCAGCGGGGGCGAGAGCCCTTGCAGCTGTGTCTCCACCATGGCACCTGTCACACGGCCAGGGCCATGGTTTCTAAGCCACTGCAGCCTACACTGACTTGTAGACCCAACGCTCAGCTAAAGATGGTCTCCACATCTTAAACATGCTAGGAGTACATCCCACTGCATTTGCCAGTCTTGAGCTCACTTCTGTTTGGACTGGGGTATGCTAGTTTACCGACCATTTCCAAACTGAAGACGCGTCCAGGCCAGCTTGCTGCTTCCGTGGCAGGCTCACCAAGGCAATGCCCAGCCCAGCCCAGCCCACCCAGCACAATTCTGGAGCGCACTGTGCCTGCATCCCAGCCATGCCTACAAGCTCACAGCTAGGGGGATGTTATTGAACATAATGACAGGTGACGTTACTGGCTGTGAGTTTTCTGGCTTTGCTGAGCAGCTCGAGACATCCTGAGGGTTGATAAAGTGCTTCGTGCAGACAAAACTCCCCATCGCCTCCCTCCCTGTATTTCAAAATTCCCAGGTATCTGCCCATCCCCTTGACACAAGACATCTTCCCAGGCAGTTTGCTCCATCACATAGTTCGAGTCTGAAGAGCCGGCAGTAATTTCTCAGCTTGTCTTGTCCTCTTGCCTCCGATTATATTCCCGGATTTGGTCATTACTATGTGGCTACTTCAAACAAATTATCCCAGCACACAAGACCTGCCCGTAGCTGCCCTCCTTCCTAGATGGCCGGAACCACCAAACCTCAGACAGGGGCCAAGGGGCTGCGGACTCCCCAGCCTGGAGGAGAGGGAGGAGACGCGGAAGGGAGATTTCTGGATCCAATGAGTTTAACTTGAATACCCTCAAACTCAGACACCTTAGGTCTCCGGACATCCTGTTATCAGATGCTAAGAGTAAAGTCCACAGCCCCGCCAATCCTCTTCAACATCGAGGCTGTTCTGAGATCCCACCCAAAGACACCGGCTGGGCAGAGCGAGGCTGGGCCCCTCCCTGCAGTTCTAGAATACAGCGACTGTGGATTTGACAACACCCAATCTTTCTTCCGACATCACTGACTTTCTTCCCCAAGGCTGTTCCTCTCCACAAGCTACTCCTCAGACTGTCGATCCCACCAGAACCTCCTGAGCCCCCAGGACCCTCCCAAGCAGCACTTCAGCTGGGGGCAGTCAGGGAGTGGTTTCCAGGGCTCTGGAAACTCACATCTCAGGAAAGAACATCTCGTTCCTTTTCAAAATCATCTACTGTGGCGGTTTCCTAGCAACCCATTATTAGAGGGCTTCTTGGTGGTTATAAAAAGATCTTCCTCTGCAAAGTGTGGTTCTGGTTTCGAGAAGCCCAAGTCCTCTCTGTACCAGCCACTGGGGTCACTGAGGGAGATGGCACCCAACCATGCCTGTCCTCAGGGCCAACGTGGCCACCCCCTTCCTCTGTTCCCCTCAGGACAGGAGCAGCGGCCAGATGCTGCCGCTCAGCCCACCCCCCGCCCCACGGAGCACCAGAGATGCTGTGCACAAGCAGGGGATGGTGCACACGCGGCGCCGAGCTGGGCACCCTCCCAGCAGGCTCAGTTCCCTTCCTCTCCACACCTCTCCCCGGAAACTACACAGCTGCCAGAGGGAAAGGCGAGGCGGTGTGTCTCCAGTAGCCCCAAGTCTGACTTGTATCCAGACTGCCCCATGGCATCGGACCCCCACCCCAGTGCCAGGGTGTGCCTGTGCATGTGCGGGCATGCATATGTGTGTGCACGTGTGTGCGTGTGTGCATTTCTCTGGGGAGAGGGTGTGGAACTTTCCTCAGATTCTCAAATGGCTGTGGAATTGCCTCCCCCTGGCCCCCCAGAACTGTTTGTAATGGCAGCCAAGCACACCCTCACCCTGTGGGGTGCACACCCACACAGTGTGGGTTCCGGGGCCCCTGCTTTAGGAGAGCAGACTGTCCTCCTCACGTATCCTAAATCCGTGTGAGCTAGAGGAGCCTAGTCTCTGTCCTGGGTGTGAGATCTTAGCTCCGTGGAAGCCCACCCTCCTCATCTCCAGAGTGGGAGTCAGGAGGCACTTCTCCTAGGATCTTTGAAAGAACAAATGGGGTCACCCCTGGAGAGGGCCCCCCACAACGCTGGTCCTGGGTGGGCACTCAGGACCCTGGAGCCCTCCTGTTCCTTCACTCAAACACGCAGGCTGAGAGCGGGGACACAGTGCGTGGAGCATCAGCCCCAGCGAAGGCTCACCCTTTATCTATTGAACGGGACAGAGCCGCAGCCCGCCTGGCTGCTTCCTAGAAAAATATGGTCAAAGATTTTCAAACCTTCTTTTCCAGTATGAACACCAAAACAAAGCAGAGCTCCATGGTCCCATCTGCGTGCCTGCTGGTTTCCTGTGGGACCGTCCTCTCATCCCACACAGGGTGGGTCCTCGCCCACCTGAGACAGGCCCAGCCACGGCTTCAGCACCCCTGCTCATTAACACCCCGCCCTCGGGACGGCGGCGATCGGAATCCTGACTCTGCCTCACGACTGCAGGTCGGGGTGGGCAGGGAGCTGGTCCAGCACCCACGTCTTATGATGGGGTAATGCTGGATTGGCAGGGATTGGCAGGGGAACCCTGCTCTCTGGACCCGCGGTTCTCAACCTTGGCTGCATGCTAGAATCGCCTGGGCAGCTGCTGAAAATGCCCAGTGCTCAGGCCGCCCCCGAGCCCAGTGAGAGCAGGGAGTCCGGGCGGGTCACTGAGGCTCCCCTGAGAAGCCAACCGTGGTGAAGCCAACGCCTGCTGCTGCTTCTAGGATGGAGCTGCAGCTCCTTAAAACGCCCTGACCTGTGTCCCCACCACCCAGTCCCAGGTCCCCAGCCTCATTTCCGCCCCCGCTGACCCCCACCTGATGGCGCCTCTCCCCCAACACAAGTGCCCTCGGGTGACTTGTTTCCAGGCCGCTGGTCCCTCTGCCCAGGGGCTTTCTCGTGTCCTCGCGCCCCCTCACCCAGCAGGTGCTCTTTCTCAGTCCCGCACAAACATCACCTCCCCACCAGGTCTCCCCGCCTCTCCTCTTGTTTTCCTTTACAGTTTTTTACTGAGGGGAGGGATTTTAAAAACACACATAAGAACAAAGACGAGTATACGCTCACATTCCCATTACCCAGAAGGGGTCGTCTTTGCCGCTTGGCCGTTTGAGCTCCAGCATCTTCTCTGTCCTGAGACAGGGAGCACCGCAGGAGCTGTGCAGAGGGCTTCTGCGGCCGCCTCTCATCCCTTCCGTCGTCGTGTGCACACGGTGTGGTGGGAACTGCCTGCCTGGCCAGACCCTGGGATGAGTTGCGGTGACAGACGTCATGACGCGGGTGGAAAATCATGGCCACATATTTGGCTGTAACGTCGGGGAAGGTTCCAGTGCCCTTTAGCTCCTGAGGTCAGAGCTCCTCTGTCCTACACGACAGCTCATTGCACGGAATACAGACACGTGTCGAATTCTTCCACAAACAACGGCATCCTCGGTCCTTCTAAATGTGCCCCAAACAACTCCCCACTGTGAGTTCACCTGTGGCACAGTGAAGGCGAGCCCCAGGGCAGGCTGCCTTCCTCCCCAGGGACCACTCTCCTGCTCCCAGCCTGACCTGCAGTTTCTGTGGATACCCTGGTGTCGTGAGTACTTTCTCTTGGGCATGTACTTCCATAGCCAGCAAGAAAGATGACACATTTTCACTTTTCCTAAATACCACCAAATTGCTTTCCATATGGCTGTGCCCCTTAATACCCCCACCAGGGGCTGGACCCCTGGTCCTCGCCAGCATGGCGATGGCAGGTGTGAGAGGATGCCTCCCGTGAATGTGTTTTCCTGGATGACCAGTGAGCTTGAGCGTCTCTCAGTCGTCTGTTCACGCTTCCCAGCACTGGCCACGTGGGAGTCTCCACCACATTGGGTGGCACGGGGGGCCAACAACTCCCCAGGTGATTCTGGCACAGAGCTGGGTCCAGGCCCACAGAGCCGGGCTCTCCTGTGTTTCCTCGCAGGACGGTGAGTGTGTGAGGGCCGGACAGAGGCGTGTGCCTCTCTGGAGCCTGGAAAGACTGTGCCTTCGGAGATGCCTGAGCGTGGCTCCACACGTGGCCCTGGTCTTGCTGACCGACTCCAGCTTGCTATGCCCAGAGCGTGTGGCCCACCTCCAGCCATGCACACCAGACTGCCCATCCTACTCACTTTTCAATGGACGTGTGTCTGTTTTGCTTGCACACGGCCTGTTTCCCCTCCTTTTGGGGAGGGCACCTGATCTGTGTTTCCACACCACTTCTGACACCAAATGTGTGGGGTTTTCTATATGACCAGTTCTCCAGCTCTCTGGACACCAGCTGGGTGCTACAGTTCAGTTCAATTCTAACACTGACTTCCCGGGGTCAGTGCAGACCCCACAGGCTAAGGGCTCAGTCCCACAAGACCACCCCACTTCAGACGCCGGCCGCAAGTCCCAGGTTGCCACCTGCCCTTCTGACTAACGCCTATAAATTGGGGGTTCCAACGACCTCCTCCTGGGGTTCCATAATTTGCTAGAACAGCTCACAGAACTTGAGGAAACACTTTACTGACGATTACTGGTTTATTATAAGGATATTATAAGTGATACAGATGAACAGCCAGAAGAAGAGCACAGGGCGACGTCCAGAAGAGTCCCAAGTGCAGGGGCTTCTGTCCCCGTGGACTTGGGGCGCACCACCCTCCCCGCAAGTGGGTGCATTCACCAACCTGGGAGCTCTGCGAATCCCATCATTTAGGGGTATTTATGGAGCTTCCACTGCGTAGGCATGATTGATTAAATTATTGACCACTGGTGATCAACTCAACCTCCAGCCCCCTTTCCTCCCCGAGGTCAAGGGGTGGGACTGAAAGTTCCAACCCTCTAACCATGTGGTTGGTCTTTCTGGCGACCAGCTCCTCCCTGCAGCTCTCCAGGGGCCTCCAGGCAAGCGCCATCTCATTTGCCTAACAAGGCATGTCCATCACAGAGGGAGTTCTGAAGGTTTCAGGAGCTCTGCGTCAGGAACTGGGGGAGAAGACTGAATATCTATTTCTGACTATGTCACAATATCATGGCACCCCAATATTCCTTAGGGTGCTGTCCCTCCCCTACTCCTCTCTGCAGCTGGCTCAGGCAGCGATGGTGCCTGTGGTGGTCATGTGACCTGGGAGTGGCCAATCAGGGCCTTCCGTCTTAGAATAGTGCCAGCTCTGGGCAGGCATGTGAGCCCATCAGGGCCATGAGCCACTCCTGAGAATTTGCTGGAACCACTGGGAGGAGAGAATCTCTTTCTACAGAACTGGGGAGTGAGGGGGTGTAAGCTCGGTGCTACTCTGGGCCTGGTGTTGGGGAGTTCTGCTGGGGCAGGCTAACGTGAAGGATGACAGATCTATGGGATGAGAAGGAAGCCGATGACATGGACATTGTCTGGGCTCCTGGATGCTGCCACGCCTGAAGCTGACACACCTCTGCACGTTCCATTTACATGCGCCACAGATCTCTCCTTTGAGAGTTGGCTCTGCCCCGTGCAATGAAAGAGTTCAGACTCTTCCGTTCCAGGCCTCTGCACCGTTGGTCCGTCCTCGTGGTTTCTTGCTCGGGTGGCGGCAGCTTGCACACTGGCACCTGCAGCTCGGGCCTCTCCCTGAACTGCTGAGGCTGCTGCTTGCCCGCTGGGTCCTGCTCTGTGTCCCTGGAGGTCAACCCCCATGCACCCAAAGCCAAACTTGCCTCCAGGTGAGAGGCGGGCGGGTCTGAGAAGGAGGCGGGAGGGACGCTGGACTAGGACCCACAGGCCAGGAGAGGCCGGGTCTGGGGCTCCAGGGAGGAAGGGGCACTGGGCACTTTTGGGAAGAGAAAGGGGGAGCTGCCCACGGGGTGCAACTGACCTCTCGGTTATTGGTGCCTTTGCCAGAGTCAGCTGGCAGGTGTGAGGCTGGAGGCCAGCACGGAGGCCAGCACGTAGAGTGGGAGTGAGAGGAGGCGAGAGTGGGGGTGACGGCCCTGCAGGGACAGCCCTCTGCCTCTCGACTCACTGCTGCCTGCCTGGGCCTCTGTCCTCGCCTGCTCAGGGCTGGCGGCCGGCACAAGATGGATGATGCACCGGAGGCGTCTTTGCAGAGCCGGCCTCAGGGGGGCGCTGGACGCTGTACCAATTTCCATCCCGGCCTCAGCACGGCCGCGTGGGCGGCTCTCCGACCTTCTAAAGGCCAGCCGGGCAGTGTGCAGGCCATGGCTTTCACTGCCCGAAAGAGGTGCCCAGAGTAATATATTTTCTATCGTCCCCTCTTACGGAAAACAAACCTGCTGGAAAAAAAGTGCCTCTTTTTTGGCAAGATAACTTGCAAGTTTGGTAACTTCCCTGACAAGAGACTCCTGTAAAAAACAACAAGTTTACATAGTTTATAATTCTGTTAAGTCTACTGCCTTTGCTGTGCTTCCTGGAGACACGAGACGGACAGTGGAAGCAGCGATATGCTTCCCGGCTTGTGGAGAGTGTTCTTACTCACCTGGCCCTTGTTCTGTGTGCTGCGGGTTTTCAGCTTTCAGTATCTAACCTGCAGAACCACTGGAAATGGAAATTTTTCTTATAATGGATTTTCATTTCGACGATTTAATAATCTAGTGACTTGATAGAGGCTGAGAAATGCAAGACTGAAGGTTTCTTTCAGATGGACCTTCCTATGTGGGAAAGCAAGGGGCTGGTGTGTCCCCCTGCCAGGACCACGGCTGACACACCTGTGAGGTCATTGCCTGAGGATGCCCCACCGGGAACTGCAGGCAGTGGAGCCAGCCGGGAGAACACCCCATCGCGGCTGGCCTGCTCCCCCCCACCCCGCGGCAGCAGAACCAAGCTCCTGCTGTGCATGGATTCCATCAGCAGGAGGCAAAGCTCAGAGGAGCAGAGATTCCGGCTGTAATCCCCCCGCCAAAGCTACCTGAACATGTAATCAAGTTACCCTTCATGTTTCCAAATAAAGTTGAACAGTCGAATGAGAAGATTTCATTTGGGAACCACACTTAAATTTAAATACCACCTGTCTCCCAGAAATAGGGATTTTTAGACTTTGAAATAACCAGACCGGGGAAATTGGTTTGGACCGACGCTTTGGCTGTATGTCTCTCTCTGTGGCATCGTTAATTGCTGGCGTGGACGGCTCACCACGGGCATACCAAGTACCCAGCAAGCTCCTTGAGGACCCAAGAGCATCGGGAGGTTGGAGCTGGGCCGGGGCCACCCAGAGGGGACCCCGAAGCTGTTCATGGATGCATGGGAGTGGCAGACGTGGTCAGACGCCTCACTGAGGAGACTGCACGGCTCATCAACAGGTGACTAATTAGCGGATGGACAGTGAGGTGTTTGTGGGGCGTGGGCACAGGAGGTGGGAGTGGAGCCAGGGGGAGGTTCCTTGCATCCAGAACGGCCAGGAGAGTCCGAATCCGGCAGTGACAACACAAACACGGCGCCTTCCACCCTAGCTGCCCATGCACGAGGACACCAGACCCACAACAAACGAGGTGATGGAGAAAGACCTCAGAGCTGGACTCGGTGAATATTACACAAAAGACACAAGAAGAAGGGAGAGGAGGAGCACCACTCCTTAGAGGGCCTCACGGCGGCAGGCCCTGCCCCTCAGCACCCCTCTTGTCACCGCCCCGTCCACCCCTGAGGCGGCGTCTCTGCTCAGCAGGTTTCTCAGCCCCTGTGCTCACCCGGGGGTGCGGGGCATGGCGGCGGACCTCGCTCTGCTTTTCCTCAGTCACTGTCTTGTTTGCAGCCGTCCCCGAGTGGGTACGGCTGATGAGCTTCTAGCAGCAAGTGAAAAACACAAGCATAGATGCCCATTTCTTATTCCCCTCCGACAGAGAAGGTTGTTTTTCTTCCCCTGAGTGAATTTTCTTCAAAGCAATATTCTGCAGAAGAAATTCATTTCTTTATAACTAACTCAGAGATGGTGGAAACAGGCATGATGGGGCCACCCCCAAAAATCTGGGGGGCTTTCGATTCCCTGCACACTTTGCCAGGTGTGACCAACCTCTATGAGCTTCTCAGTCACACACAGGGGGGCTGCAGGGCGGGCTCTTTAGATTGACTTTTTGGGTTTAAAGCTCAGCTCTGTACTTCGAGCTGTGTGACCTTGAGTGAGAACCTTGGCCTCTCTGAGCCTGTTGCCTCTGCTGGGAACAGAGGATGATCAGAGAATGCTTCTCCTTCTCCAGGGCTGCTGAGGATCAAATGGGGCAGGAGGTGTCGGCACGGGTCGACTCCTTACAAGTGCTAATAAATGTGACTTCTTGTTAGCATCCTTGTTTCTGGGAGAGAAGGTGAAGGGCGTCGTCGGTGGGAGAGGGCTGGAGACCAGACTTGAGACTTGTTCTCGATCCACTTACAGGAGTCCCACAGCAGAATGCATTTAACCAGCTGACTATTCAGCTTTGAAGATATCTTCAAAGATATCTAGGTCCGAATCCCTGGAACCTGTGTATGTCACCCTACATGGAAAAAAGAGCTTGCAGACGCGATTATGTTAAGGATCTTGAGATGGGAGATCACCCTTGATTAGCCAAGTTCCTAAATGCAATCACAAGGATCCTTAAGAGACAGAGGAAGAGGGAGATTTGACCAAAGGAGAAGGAGATGTGAAGACAAAGCAGAGAGACTGGAAGATGCTACACTGCTGGCCCTGAAGATGGAGGAGGGGCCGTGAGCGAAGGAATGCAGGTGGTCTCTAGAAGCTGGGAAAGGCGAGGAGATGGATTCTCCCAGGGCCTGCAGAGGGAGCACGGCCCCATCAACACTTTGATTGTGACCCCCGGAAACTGATTCCAGACTTCTGACCTCCAAATGGTCAGATAATAAATGTGGGCTGTTAGCCACCTCTTTTGTGGTGACTTGTTAGGCAGCCACAGGAAACTAAAACAACTGTGGGGAGGCCGCCCTTCTGCATTTCAGAGACACAAAGAAGGGAACAGGCTTCAGTCATCAGGGCCGGGGTGTCCCAGCAGACCTCGGAAGGGCTGCGGCTTTGACCACACCTGCCAGTTTGTAGCAGATGCCCTCAACTCTAGACCAGGAGGACACCCAGCCTGGCCCCGAGGCTGCCTGGCAGCCAGTCCCCCCATCTCCAGGTATCGGGGCTCTGCTTGGCTCTCTGCTCGCTCTCCCAGGATGCAGTCTCTGGAGACTCAGGGCCGCTGTGAGCAAGGCCCACTGGCCCTGGGCAGCCAACACTTCTGCCCGGGATGGGGGCCCTGAGGACGGATGTCACAGTGGAACTCCGGGTACCTGCAGCCCCTCCCTCCAGCCCAGGGAGAAGGCGGCAGTCAGTGCCCCCTCCCAGATGCCCCTTGTGAGGATGCTCAAGGGGCCAGAGGAGAGCCTGTGACCAGGCCCAGGCACACGTGGGCCAGTGGCACAGACGGGCCCTGAAAACACTGCAGAGTGGATGCGTGCTGTTATCACACGTGCCCAGCGAGGTCCCGACATGCTGAAATGTTCCGAGTTCTGGGGTCCTCAGAGGGCTCACTGATTGGCAAAGACGAGCCGTGAAATTCCAGCAGACTGTCTCCCAGCCCGAGCCCCTGTGGGGGCTCCAGGACACCACCTGTGCCCTTAGCCTGCCAGGGCTCTGCCTTTGAGGCTGAGGCTCTGCCAGAACTTTCCGTGAGCCCTCTGACCCTGGCTCTGCCTACATCACAGCTTGGGAGCAGGCTGTGGCCCCTGCTCTGCCCGTCCTGGCTGTGTGTCTTTGGGCAGGTGACTCACCCTCTCTGGGCTCCATTTCTCTTGCTGTGGAGGGTGATGAGGCCATTCAAGGGATAACGGCGGGAAAGGTGCCTACAGTGCCCTGTGCCCCAAGACAAGGGTGCCAAGCCCTCCACTCTGGTTACTGCCCAGGCCTCAGAGCTCTCTGACCCAACAAAGATGCCGTAGTTCATGGTATTTCACTGTAACTTCGGGGAATTCAAGGACCCTGGAGCCGAGGGTGGTTAGAAATGAGTGAGGAGGGGCCAGAACATCCCGACAGGGCCAAGGAAGATGCGGGGTCAGCATTCCTGCATTCAAAGGTGCCGGACCAGCACCAAGAGCTAACACTGACTGACGCCGACCCATGGAAAGGTCCTGTTTTACAGGGGAAACTGAGGCCCAGGGAGGGAAAGCTACCTGCTCAGAGATACAACTAGAAAGTGCCAGAGCTGGGTCATATCCCTAAGGCTAACCCGAGAGAGCCCCACCCTCCCAAATGGGGCTCTGTGACCTTGGGCCTGGCTGACCCCAAAAAGAGTGTCCACGTGGGGTCAGGCCACTGGGAAGATGCTTGGGAGCAGTCCACACGAGAGCAGAAGCTGATCTCGGGGTCAAGCCGTAGTCACGCGGGGAAGCACTGACCTGAGTTCACTGTCCTGCGAAGCACAGGATGCCAGTATGAGGAGGGTCCCTTCTGGCTGTTGCTGCCCCCTCCCCGCAGTCCCGTGAGCCAGCCTCCCACCCCCCAGAAAAGCCTCTTTGATTGATCGGTGTTCCCTGCACTCTCCCCGACCCTGGAGCCGTGCAGCTCTCCAGAAAGAAGCATCCGGGCTCTCAGGTGCTCTTGTGGTGTCTCTCCTCCTCGCAGAGTCAGGGCCCAGGGCCTGCTCAGGCCTCCAGGTCTGGGGGCTTCAAAGCACTCTTGAGGTGGCCTTGCTGGCTGCAGGCCGCTGCCTCACATAGTGGGGAATCAGCCCTGCTGGGGCTTCAAAGGGGGCTGGGCCCTGGAACAGCGACTGGGGATCTCTCTGCAGAAAAAGCAGGTAGACGAAGGGCCAGTGCCCAGGAGCCTCCACACCCTGCTGGTCACCACAGATGCGCGGGCCCGGAAGGGAAGCAAGCGTCATTAAGAAAAGGTCAAAGTGTTCCGGGCTTGCAGGGATGGTGGGCACAGGTGCAGAGCCCCTCCCCTGAAGGCGGCAGAGGGGTTGATGCAAGGCAGCCCGGGAAGATCTACTGTCCTGGGACAGGGACCCCTGCCCACCCCAGGAGCGGGGACGTCTCAGATGGAGAGAGCTGCCGGAGGGACCCCGGAGACCGTGGGGGAAGAACCCTCTCCCGAGCCCAACAACCACGGTTGCAGAAACACGTTTGCAGGGATCCCCGGGGCTGAGTGTCCACACCCTGGAGGGCGAGAGGGGCCCCAGGTATTTCTGGAGGCGTGCTGGCCCTCTCCCTCCCAAAACCACAAACTGGAAACGCGGGACGGGGCTGCTGGGCACAGGTGCCAGAGAGAGCTGAGCGTGAAGATGAACTCCAGAATGCAAAATCCCTACACGCCTTTAGAGGATTCTGACTTAGGAACGTTGATAGCTTGCTCGAATTCCGATATTCATGGGACTATTTAAAATAATCCTCTTACGTCCTGAAACACATTTAACCTTTTCTCCCCCTGGAGTGTAACAGGTGGGTGTCAACCACCATCACACTGAAACCAGCCGGAGACGGGGACCTGCCTCTGGGAGGTTCCCAATTTAGAGCCATTTAAATGTAATTTCCTGATAGAAGTAATAAGACAGTTACTTAGTTTATTTAAGATATTAAAATATTATCTGGTTATTTGGAAACATTTATGGGCCTCATTATAAGTAACAGTTGATCAGAAATGTAGCAGCTGTGAAACTCATCCTCAGCAACCACAGCTCTGACAAGCAGTTACCATGTATTTAACACACATGAAAAGCTTTCTAAACCTGCATTAAGAAGGCCAAGAGCCTAGTGAAGTCTCAGGGGGCCTTGATTGCAATGACGTAGCTGTCGCCCCTCGGCCTCTGGCTCCGATGGAGACGGGTCGGCGGGGGCCAATGTTCACGCGCTGCCGGCTTTGCGAGGAAGCACTGACACCAGTCAGTGACCGGCAGAGCAGGGCCAGCGACGCCCCTGTCCGCACCGCGTAGCTGCTGGACTCGGGACACACGGCCTCCTCTCTGCAAGACTGACGGCCCCCAGCACCTGTGGTCCCAGGTGCCGAGGGACACAGGCCTGTGCCTTCCCGCCTGGCCCGGCCCTCTCTTCTGCAAGGGGGCAGAAGCAGGTCATCCAGGGCCCTGTCCCAGACGGTTTACTCCGGCCTTCTCACTGGCCTGCCGGAGTCCCTGAATTCCCACCTCCTGGAACGAAGGACCTGAATGAGGCACTTTTGACCGTGTGGTCTGATTTCCAGATGGCTCCCCTCAGCACTGCCACACCCCCATCAGTGGACATGAGTTGTTTTCTTCCTGGCGAGCCCACTGGCCTCCAGAGGGATTCAGCACGTGGGACACCAGGAGCATGGTGTTCCGTGACCCGTCGCCCTGGAATCGTGTGGAAGTAGCCTGAAAAGGAGCCGGTGGGTCTCGACAGGATGAGGACCATGGCCCAGCCCCTGACCCTGTGGCCAGTTGTCTGCAGTGAGGGGTGGTGGGACCTGTGCGTCCAGGGGGAGACGTACCCCACGCCGGGCCGTGCAGAGTGAGCTCGAGGCGGGACCACAGCCCACTGCCCCTCGCCGCTGCTGCTCCCTGCTTCCCCAAGGTCGGGATGAGGACTTGGGACGCACGTGACACAGATGTGCCGCTGCAGAGTCCGAACTCTCGGCTGCCAGGTGCGGATGGCTAAGCTGCTCGAGCTCAAATCTTGAGGGGGACATTTATTAACCACGCCACCGGGGCTGGGCCAAGTGATAAAGGGCGTGCCCGCAGGGCTGCCCTGAGAACCCTGGCAGGCAGAGCTCCCAGGCTGGGCTCCCAGAGAGAGTGGAGGCGAGACGAGACACCCGCTGTGGACCGCCTGAGTGCTTCGCTTGTGTGGTCCCCTTCCAGCCTCCAGCCGCCTTGTCTCTCTGTCCCCTTGGGTGGACCGATGGGGAGAGGGAGCCCCACAGCACCTCTGCCACACTACGCCCCAGGGGCGCTGACCCGGAGCTGTGCTTTTCCACTTTGGTTTTCTTTCTCAACCCGGGATGAGCAAACATCCTCCCGAGCGTGAGGGCCTGTGACGCCCACAGCTTCCTTCTAGCAGGTCTGCCTCCCGCGTCCACATCCCTCCCACCCAGACGCTTGTTAAAGGTGCAGGCTCCTGCCCGGACCTTCTCAATCAGGACCTGGGGCTCTGAGAGGCCTGGCTCGGGCACCACCTTAATCAAGCTCCCCGGCTGGGTCTTGTTTTTTCAACACAATCATAGCTCCACATAAGCCAGAACTTCTTGGTTTTGACACTCGGGCTGTGGAGAAATACCACTCCACTGCAGGACAAATATTTACCTATCTGCTGCGATGGTTTAGCCTCTTTCGTGAACATTTACCCCCCCGGGCTCTGCCACGTTCCACAGAAGAACGCGGAATGACACGAACCCTTCCAATTGGCGCTGACCTCAGCGTCCCTCCAGGTCACGGTGCAGAGGGCGACTCGTGTGGCCCCTGCACTGACCAGCCTTCTGGCCATCAGGTGGCCAGTGTGGCTGGGCCCTCAGGTCACCGCCTGCAGAGAATGGCAGCTGCCCCTCTGGCCCCTCGGCTGGGGCCCACGTCTCCCGTGCCGCCAGGAGGGAGGGTGGCTCGCTGGCACCTGCTGCCCTCCCGTTGGGGCATCGCATAAGTTGATACCATATGGTGCTCTCGCAGCAGCAGGAACAGGCGCGAGGTGTCACCGTCGGGAAAGCAGTGAGAAACTTAATTTCTTGGTGAGGTGGAAGATTTTCCACGTTCGCATAAGTCCCTGCAGACGGTTCCTGCCTGGCAGCTCTATTTCCCGTCTCCTCCCATTCCCACGCACTCAGTTACCGCGTCCACTCTTGGGATGAGCTGCAGGCGAAGCTCCCTGTAGGGCTGTGAGACCCAGCCCGGTAACTAAAGCCGAGTTCTCAAGGTTGACCCCACCCGGGTTTGGCCACCTGGAGGAATAATGGGATTCCACCCACTCCTCCCTTGGTCCCCCTCCCCAAGCAGGGGGTCTGCAGGGCCCAGGAAGACGGCAGTGGGACTATGTCTATTCCTGTAGGATTTCCCTTCCGGGGAAATGGGAGGCGGGAGTCTGGGTGGGCTCAGGGGGCTGTAGGACACAGAGCTGAGGGGACAACCCAAGCTGGGATTCCTCCCGTGCAGCCCCCCAGCTCTGGGCTGTAAGCAAAGCGTCGGGTGGAGGTTGGCTGAGCCACCAACAGGGCATTGCCCACCATCCAAGAGGAAGTGGTTTTGAGTAGTTAAGTCTTGTGCACTGGGGGCAGGGATGGGTGGGCATCCTGCTCTGCTGTTTCCTGGCTATGTGACCTTGGACGAGTCACTCAACCTCTCTGAGCCTCAGTCCCTGCCTGTGGGAGTAAAATGGTATTACCCCTTACTTCCAAGCTGAGGATCATATGGTAAACAGCGTCCCCCTGGGGCAAAATGGAAATCCAGGTGTGTGTGTGTATGTGTGTGTGTGTGTGTGTGTGTGTGTGTGTGTGTGTGTGTGTAGCACTGTAGGACTTTGCTGGACTTGAGGAGGCCTGAGCTTAGAGTCAAGTGGAGCTGCTGGTGTCCCATCCTGGGGGCAGTCCCCGTTCACACCAGCCAGCCAGGCCCACCTTGTGCCTTTTACCAGATGGAAGGACGGGAAGAGATGCAGGTACCAGGTCATGTCAGGCCGACGGTCACCGGGGCGCCAGGACATGCCCAGGGCACTGTGTTGTCACTCTTTAGGAGCAGGGGAAAACCAAACTAATAAAACCAGGCGGCCACCAGGAGCTCGGTGCTCCAGGGCCCGAGTGTGGACCGAGCTATGAGGTGACGAGGGAATCCATCGCTCAGTCGGGCATCCTGGGGGGCCATGGCTGCCCACTCAGAGCCTCGGGGCCGCTTGGCCCTGGGGGGATGTGGGGACAGCTCGTGGTGCTGGAGCCCCAGGGGCCTGCCAAGTCTCCTGGTCTGGGTCTGTCTAAATACTGGTCCTCATGGGCCGAGGCTGGGCTGCCTGTACAGGCCAGGCTGGATGTTGGGAATGCAGAGGACTCAGTGACCCACGCTTCCTGCAGCCCAGTCAGGACAGTAGGGCCCAGGAATCTGCATTGTAACAGACTCCCCAGGTGACTGGGGTACGCCAGGTGCTTCAGGCTGAAAACCCAGGACCCAGCATCGACGTCTCCCTCTCCTCCACTCCCGTCCCCAAACAGTCCTGTTGACTCTTCCTTTGAGCCTATCCGGGCCCCCCACTGGTCGGTCCCTCACTTGACACCTCTCCTGTCCTGCCCGGCCCACGGCACTGCTCCCTGGACCGAGTTCCTCCTTCCTGGCGCTCAGGAACAGCTCTTGTCCCTAACCTCCCCTCCCCCACGGCGGCCGAAGGCATCTCTGGGACCACAAATCAGATGGTGTTCTTCAAGACTCTCACCACATGTGGGGCAACACAGGGACCTTTCCCTGGCCAGAGGCCCTGTGTGACCGGGTTCCGGCCTTCCTCTCCGGTCTGCTCTCCCAGCACCTCACCTGCTCACCACATTCTCGCTGCACAGACTTTTCCATTCCTTGGGTGTGCCAAGCTCATTGCTGCCCCAGGGCCTCTGCACTTGCCATTCTGTTTGCATGATCCTTGCACAGCCGGCTCCTAGTCGTGCAGGAGCTCAGCAGCGGCTCCTGGGAGAGGCCTTCGCTGACGGGCCGCATCGCAAGCACTTGCTTCCTGTCCCCAGCAGCCTGTCTCTGCCCTTCTCATGCCTGTGTTTCATTTTCTCTGTGGTTCCTTCCGTGTTCTGACAGTTTACTCTTCTCTGTCTGTTCACATGTTTGCCATCTGTCTCCACCAGCCAGTGTAAGCTCTCAAGGACAGGATAGGACCACGACGATGTGGCCACCACTGTACCTCAATGACGACCACAGAGTCGATGTTCGATAAATGTCTCCTCAATGACCAGGTAGGTTGCTGTTTTCTTCTGGCCTAAGATGGAGTTTCCTCTAAAAAACTAAAATTTCTTCTAAGGAGAAATCTGGAGGAAGAAATTCCCTTGTTTTTTTATAAGCCCACATTTTTGTTGCGGTTGATGATTTAAGAAAACGGTCAAGAAGTCTTCTCTGATCCTAAAATCTTCCTCAGGGATTGGTGTCATTGTCAAGTCAATAGTTTTGTAGTGTTCGTGCTTAAGCCAAAGGGGATGGCTTTTCCCCAAACCCCTGGAAGAATTTTCCACCGTCAAAGACTTATTACCTTTATCCTCGATTGGGAGTTTTCAAATGTTGAAAGGATTTTAAGGATGCCAACTAATGATGCAGATTTTTTTGCCTTTCAATTTGTCCTTTACTTCAAAGACCTTAAACGTTCTGAAAAAGTAGCAGGAGTGTGTTGCTGTGGTTACGCCAGAACTCTGACTTGGAGTCCTGCTGCTGCCAGGAGCAGTGGAGGGTGAAGACGAAGAGAGTACTAGAAGACCTAATAGAGGGATGGACAGAGGGATGGGTGGATGAGCAGATAGATGGATGATGGACAGGTGTATGAGTGCATGGATGGATGGATGGAGGGAGGATGGATGGATAAGTGGATGGACGGATGAACAAATTGACGGATGGGGATATGGATGGATGGATGGACAGACAGACTGATGAATGCATGGATGGATGAGTGGATAGATGGATGAATGGATGGATGGACAAACAGACTGATGAATGCATGGAAAAATGAATAGATTTCTGGACAGACAGACAGATGGAGGGACACTGGCCTAATAGATTATGGATGTACTACTCACTCCCTGCCATCCTTTATCAACCAATTTCAGACTGAGCATTAAATTGAGAATTTGCATCAAGCCTGTCCAAATCTACATGTTAAATCTGCAACCTAGATTACCTTTGTATTCTATTATTTTTAATAGGAAGCCTAAATCTTGATCTGGCCGCTTATTTCCAGAGTCAACGTGCCCAGACCTGGGCCCTGCCAAGTTGGCCACGGAGGACAGCCATACCTCCTCTCCCTTCTCTGTCAGTTCCAGAGGCATTAGGTGAGTTGAAAATGCTGTGCATCCAACCCTTGCCCAGCTCCAATCTGCACTTCAGCTCCCTGGGCTGAGGCCATGATGCACCACTGGAGAGAGGCAGCCACAGAGCACATCACAATGCAGGGAGGGGTTTCTGTGCAAACATGGAGCCCATCAGCTGTGTCCTCTCTTCCCGACTTTGTTTTATGTGTTAGACTGTTGCTGAAGCCATGAGGTCAGATAAGATCCCCGGTTTGTCCTCGCGATGCACCACGGGGAGAGATGAGCTGCATGCAGGCGGGTTGAGCCTGCTGGTTCCTCCCACCCCGGGCTCTGAGATGCTGCTGAGGGGTCTGCTTAATTCTGCTGTAGACACACACTGAGGCTCCGTGGCTTTTCTGCTCTTATCGCCCCACATTTTGAGAGAATGAAATCAGCTTCTCGACTTAAATAAGCCTTACAGCTCACGGAGCCCCAAAGCCCAAATCAAACACATAACTCAATTGCAAAGCAGCCTGACAGGCCGGAAAACGAAGAGCCGTAGCAAGGGCATCTTCAGGCATCTCAGAGTTTGACTAAAACAGGGGCCGTCAGAACGGTGAGGCCTTTTCCTGATGGTTGGTACAGGGAGGTCCCTGAGCTCTGGGGCCAGTGTGGCCTGAGACCCAGCTGCTATCAGATTGGACTTTCAGCCAGAAGCAAATAAAACACAGAAGAATCCAGCCACAAGCTGGGCTGTCAACACAGTCTCTTTCTCTGGCATCATTTTAAAGAGTAACTTGGAAGACAGAAGTCTGACTGTTCCAGCATCACTGGGGAGGCCGAAAACACAGCACTGTTTTCCGCTGTCTTCCGTAGCTTAGAAGCAGTCTGATTTCCCAAACATCCCCTCCTGGACACCATCCGCTCTGACTGGCTTTGCTTTCCAGCCTGTCTCCATGCCCTTGTTTCAGTGAGTGGACGTCGGGTCTTTAAGCCGAGAGCTTTGTGGAGGCAGGCTTTCCCCTACCCGGGTCTCTACAACTTGGGAGAAAGGAGTCTTCAAAGTGAAATGTCTGCAGTTTGGAAGAAATTAACAGGAAATACCAAATATCGTCAGAAACACGATCGGGTCTCCTGCAGGACTGCAGTTGCAGGAATAAACTCCCCGTCGCCATCCCAGGAAGGCAGGCAGCCCGCAGGCTGTCTCCCCATCGGCTCCAGGGGACACCTGCTGTGGGCACCGGGCACCCCCTGACCCCACCTCTGGGCGCCAGCTGGGACCCAGAGACGAGCCCTGGAATGTGTGTTCTTACTACAGCCGTGTTCCTCTGCCGTCACTTCCCTTCCAAGCACGGAGGAATCTTTGAAAAAGAAGCCTGCGTGTGCGTTCTCCCACCTCCGTCCCTGCAAGGACTCCTGCTCGCTGTCTGCAACCCCCAGAGTTGTTTTCCTTCCTGGTGGATGCTCTGCAGCTTCTCCCATCACGTGCGCACGTGACCCTGTCACTCCGTGACCCCGTGGCCGTGGAGTGGATGCGGAGTGATCAAGGGGAGCCTCTCGTTCCCTGAGGGTTGCTAGCGTCCAGCTCAAGCCCTCCTCCCCCACCATCACACAGCAGATGCCCCTGAAATAATGCCAGTGAGTATGTCCTGTCTCTCCCAGGAATGTGCTGGAAAGATGTCTGTGTGCACTTGTTTCTTTCAGAGCTGCTCAATCAAAATCGGGGGACACAACCCAAACGCCCATGGAGCCCAACCAGGACCATCACTGAATGATACAGGCAGAGAGGTAGACGACGGGGTGGTGGCAACTGTGGCCCACTGGACCTCATGCCCCATCTAAAGGGCGTGTACCTCGTGACCTGGCCCTGACACCCTCCGAGCTCATCGCCCTCGCTCTCTCTCTGGCTGTCTACACTCAGCCACTCTTCCTCCAAGACTCTGAGCTTTTGCACTTGCTGTTCCCTCTGCCTGGAATGCTCTTCCCTTGATATCACCATGGTTCTTCCACCACTGCATTTCGCTCTCGCACCAGAGGTGACTTTCTGGGCCACCTTATGTGGAACGCAACTCCACCCACACCCACTCCCTCTGGTCCCTGGTACGTAATTATCAGTTTACTTATCCCTCTCCCCAGACATAAGCTCTGGGAAGGCTGAACTGTCTCGTCTGTTCTCTGTGTACCTTCTGTGCCTAGAACAGCACAGAGGGGCGCTCCATGTGCATGTAAAGGCCTAAGGATCATGCGATGAATGGACACATAACCTCCACCTCGACCTACCGTTACCGTCAGTTCACACAAGAAAGGAGAAGGCCACATCGCAGAACGAGGAACACCGCTTCCCAGGAAAGGGCCCCTGGCAACCTGCCCCGACACACCCTGAGGACTCTACGTCCCCCTGAAACTTGTCCACAGGCCAGCCCCGCCCTGCAGTGGCCCCGGCCCCACTCATTAGGTGTGAACCAGGGGGATAGGAAGTCAATCTCCCTAGAAACGTCCAAACTGTCCTGGACGCGAGTTAGGAGTAAAAGAACAAAGAACTAGCCCTGGCGGCCGGGGTGGGGTGGCCTCCTCCCTCACAGCCACGTTCTCCCACGATTACTGGGCACCACGCCTTGAGTCCGGGATGTTCCGCGTCATGATCAGCCTGACCTCCCCTGGCCTCGACACTGAGGCCCAGCAGAACTCTCAGCTCGTGTCAGCACCCGCGGTTGGGATGGCGTCTATCTGCAGCCCTGAGGCCCCGCGGTCTCGGCAGAAGCGAGCCGGTGGGAACTGTCGGCAGGAGCCCCGCAGTGAGTTGACCGTTTGTGGCAGGTGTGCAGCTCGCATCCTAACCCCCCACGGGGGCTACGGAGAGTCAATGACTGAATTACATCTCCGAGTATTAAATTAATGATGGAAATCTAAAATATTAATATATTCTAATTGAATATTCTCTGATAAGCTATCTGAACGTTTGCAGCAATTTGATTTTACTTTCATTTCTTAAGGAACTTTCAGCTGCATAAATACAGCCATTAAAGCAATTCAAGAAAGGGAGCATTTTCTGCTCAGATGAGGGAACAGTAAACACAAAGGTTCTGCCTGCTTCTTTCACACGATTGATTAAATCACAGAACAGGAGGCGGCCAAGTCGTGAGATGACGGCTTTCTTCATGTCCCCGTGGCTTTTCCAAGGACGATGTACGTTCCCCATGGTCTCAGCACGACGCACAGCCACAGGGAGGCTGATGGGGCTGTGGAAGGTCCCAAGGGGTGTGTTTGTGTGGGGCCGCACTTTCAGAACCCACACCGGGGCAGGTGGTGCCAGGTGTTCCCCACAGGGGACCCCCCCGCATTGCAGGTGACGGGCAAGTGAAAGTGTCACCTGCCTCAGCACGTCGGAGTCGCGTTGTTTCCATGAAAACGTTACTCAGGATAATTAACCCTGCCTTAGGGATGTGTGTGTCCTTCGGGGATGAGCTGACGACCCTCGGACTCTCTTCCTCAATCATTCCTGGAGTGGTTCCTTCCATTCCAGCAGCCACGAAACAGTAGACTGGACAGCGAAGGCAGAGGTGACATTTCCACCATCTCTTCACATCTATTTATGGGGGAGAAACCCAAACACAGGTACACTCCCGGAGCACCCCTGTTCTGAATTTCTTCCCAGAGGCATTCAGTCTGAGATTCCTTTAGGGAAAGAAATCGGCGTCTTCATTTCTCACTCACCCACAAGCTTTTCTGGCTTTGAGGAGCTAGACCCTAAAGATTTACTAGAGAGGTTAGCAATTGGAGCATCTGTAGCCTCTGCCTCCTAGAAAGCAGCCAAGTCTGCCCAAAGCCTGCTCCCAGGTGACTCCTTGATAGGGAGGTATGCTACAATTTAGGAGGGGAACATCCACACAGGGGAGGGCCCCGTGCACCTGGGGGAGAGCCCCATGCCCCTGGGGGAGAGGTATGTGCACCTGGAGCAGGGCCCATGTACCTGGAGGAGGGCCCATGCACCTGGAGGAGGGCCCATGCACCTGGAGGAGGGCCCATGCACCTGGAGGAGGGCCCAGGCTCCTGGAGGAGGGTCTTGTCAACTGGAGGGAGGGCCCATGCACCTGGAGGAGGGCCCACGCACCTGGAGGAAGGCCCAGGCACCTGGAGGAGGGTCCTGTCAACTGGAGGAGGTGCACAGCCAGAGCAGTGAGTCCCAGTTACACTGTGCAGTGTCCATCAGACAACCCCATCCGATAGGCAGGGCTTAGTCCAGGGGTTGAGCTACACCCAGTCTCCTTCCCCAGTGGGTCCTATTATTGTCATATTTACTACATTTACATAAATTATAAACCCCACAGTGCAGTGTTACACTTTTGCTTTAAATAGTCAGCTGTTTTATAAAAAAGTTAAGAGAAAAAATTCAATCTTTTATATTAACACACAAATTTATCTTTTCCTGTGCTCTCCATCCTTCCTGTAGATCTGAATATCCAAAGAAATGGTGTCATTTCTTTTCAGCCTAAAGATCATCCTTTACCATGTCTTGTGCGTCTGCTGCCACTGAATTCCCTCAGTTTGCTTATCAGAAATGTCTTTATTTCACCTTCAATTTTGAAGGATTTTTTTTCTGGATATAGAATTCTTGGTTGATAGTTTTTTCGCATTCAGTAAATTGAAAATGTCATTCCATTGCCCAGTGGCCTCCATTGTTTCTAAAGGGAAGCCAGCCCTCATTCTCCTTGTTGTATGCTGTGTGTACTGCACCTTTTCCTCTGCTATCAAGATTTTCTCTCTACTTTTTGAATTTCAGCAGTTTGATTATGATCAAGGTAAAGCTTTCTTTATATTTGTTCTACTTGGGATTCACTGAAGTTCTTGGATCTATAAGTTTGTTTCTCTACCCAATTTGAGGAAATTACAACCATTATTTCTTTTTCTTTTTTTTTTTTTGTGAGGAAGATCAGCCCTGAGCTAACATCCAATGCCAATCCTCTTCTTTTTTCTGAGGAAGACCAGCCGTGGGCTAACATCGGTGCCCATCTTCCTTCACTTTATATGGGATGCCGCCACAGCATGGCGTGACGAGTGGTGCATCTGTGTGTGCCTGGGATCCGAACCTGTGAACCCCAGGCCCCCGAAGTGGAGCACGTGCACTTATCCGCTGTGCCACCAGGCAGGCCCCCCATTATTTCTTTAAAGATTTTTTTCTCTGTTATTATCTCTCTCCTCTCCTGGGACTCCCATTACACACATTAGGCCACTTGACCTTGTCCCACTGAGATTCTGTGATTCCATCCTCTCCTCTGCCATCCTTCAGTTTGGATAATTTTTATTGATCTATCTTCAAATGCACAGACCCTTTCTTCTGCCTTCTACAATCCATCTGTAAGCCCGTCCAGTGATTTTTTTCATTAGAGGTATTGGACTTTTCAGGTTTACCATTTTCATTTAGTTATATTTTTAGAGTTCATTTTCTGCTGTGATTCTATGTGTATTCATTCATTCTGACCATATTTTCCTTTAAGTCCTTGAACATATTTATAAGAGCTATTTCAAAGGCCTTGCTGCTAATTCCAATATCTGGATAGTCTCAGGATTAGATTCTATGGGCAGTTTTTTCCTGTTAATTATGGGTCACATTTTTTTTTGGTGTGTCTAGTAATTTTTGGTTGTTTATTGATCATTGTGGATGATATATTATAGAGACTCATTCTGTTATCTTTCTCTAAAAGGTATTGATTTTTGTTACAGCAGGGAGTTAACTTGGCTGGACTCAAATCTAAATCTGTTACTCTTGAGTAGGCAGCAGCTGAAATCTCTGCTCAGTTCTTTCAACCTTCTAGCTGTTGCTTTTCACTGAGTTTTTTGGAGTCTCCCTCATACATGCACAGTTAAAGGGACAGCCAAGGAGCTGGGCACAGTTTATAAGCAGATTTGAGAATCTCTATCTGTGGCTACATGTTTTATAGGATTTATCCCTCACAATCCACTGCTTTGTCAGTTCTAAACTCCATCTTCCAACTCTTCTGACCAGTAAGACTGTGGTTTTCTGCGTGTGATCTCACCACCCTTTGATGCAAGATGAGGAGAGCTCTCAGAGGGAAAGCCACGTAAACCCAGATCTCAGCCAGAGCTCTTTCCTTCTTTCAAGGGTGGAGTTTCTGTTTCTGTCTATTGCTGGTCACTCTGAAGTAGCTTCAAATAAATTTTTTTCCCCAGAGTTTATAATTGTTATTTTAGAAGTGTTAATCTGATATAAACTACTCCACTGTTACCAGAAGCAGAACTTCCAATTTCATTATTCTCAAGGATATTTAGCCTAACGATCTTCATAATGATCATGAACGGGTGACTAGTAAAGACGGCATGAGGGTTGTATCATTCATTCATTTAATAAGTACTTAATGACATCTAGCTTGTCCCCAATGTTGTGTTTGACAGGTGGACTATCTCTCAAGGACTTTTACCTTTAGTGGAGGAGACAGACCAATAATCACTGACGAAACAGTGGTAAAAACTCTGCCACAATGGCAGGCAACAGGGGTGCCATGCACCCCATAGGAGGGCCTCTGTGGCCCTGAGAGGTGGGGCATTCTCAGAGGAGGCGGGAAGTAGCCAGGTTGGAGGGTGTCAAGTGCAGTGGGAAAACACTCCAGGCTGAGGGAAGAGCTTGTGCACAGGACTCCAGGTAATCAAGGTATGATCAAGTGTGGAGGCTGCAAGGAGCCCAGCATGGCTGGAATTTGGTGTGCCAAGGGGCAGAGTCAGATCATGAGATCCTGTGTGACATGCTAAGCAGTTAGACCTTCTCCCGGGGTCTAATGGGGAAACAAAGGGAAAAACGCACACACATCATGCTCTAAAAGGTCACCTTACTTCCATGAGGCAGTGAATAATGACTGCTCAGTCTTTCATACATGAATGAACGCCCTCAGAGTATGAGAAAATAGGTTCCTAGGTGGACTCAGTGATAATTATACTGCAAGGTTACCCAGTAAACATTTTGTAGGATAACTTTGAGTTAAAATCCAGCCAGCTTCTCCACATGAATTCATACATCTGATGAACATTTATGGAGAATCTACCCTGGGCCAGATAGGGGGTGACTCACTACGTCCTTGTCACACATCTCACAATGCAGACCCCGGCCCAGTGCATGTCTCATCACTCAACTAGCTCCTAAGCCCATGTTCCAAAGACCTAGCCCATCTCTGTTCACGCGGAAGGTCAACAAATATTTGTGGTTGGAGATGAAGCAATGTGGCATATGCGCACAAAAGGGGAACCAAATTTATTAAGGAAATGTGAAGAAAAGCTTTGATGTCAATCAGTTTGAGCTCATTTGGGGTGTCAAGTGTGAGGAGCCGACTTGAACAATCCTTCCAGGCACCTGTAGCTGTGCTCTCATGAGCTTCCTACTCTAGAATGGTTGGTTTGTCTTCTCCACGTGGTCACCTTTGACGCTGAGCGATTATGTAATGACTTCCTTCCAGAGTCTTACATTCAGAGCTGCTCGTCCAGGCCTTGCTCTCCCGCAGGGGCCCTGAGGACAGGTTTGCATGACTTCTTGTTAAAGCACTTCTGTTAAAACATCAACTTCCAAAATTAACGTACTTGTCTTCCATAGCACTACCTTCTTCCTCACCATCTTGAGCCAATTCCTACAGTTGTCCTGGACAACCTCTCAAGTTAACAAATTCTGAATTTTTATTAGACTCAGCTAAGAAATGCATCATCTCTTTAAAAGTCTGATTTTATCCTCATTCTGAATCTTTCCAGAAGTAAAACCAAACATATATGCTAGAAAAGAAAGGAACTCTTCAACACGCTCCCTAACGTACACGAGAAGGAATCCTAACTGCGACGGCAAATTCTGAAGGACACGCAGAAAGCTGATTGCCAGGAGGTTCTTGAGGCCACGAGGGGACTCCATGCCCTCTCCCCTCTGAACCTCCTGTGCCTGCATGGTGCTTGCTACCCACAGATGGCCCCAAACTGTCCTGTCCAGAGCCCAGGACTGGAATTCGGGAGCAGGGAAGGTTGCCTGCGAACCTTTGCTGGGTGGCCCTCCTGCTGTTTCCGTGGTCCCTCCATAATGAAGAGCCTCTTTCCAAATTCCTAGGGAATTAGCTTAATGACAGTGCATTGTTTCCTCCTTCATTCTAAGAAGAAGGGACAGCTGGGGACTTCTGAGTGGCATCTCCACGATGTGGCTGCGTCTCCTTACTCACCACTTAATTTAGAGCATGGTCTAACGCCGGTGGGCACGGCCCACGAGGGCTTCTGTGCTTCACCATGGACACTCATGGCTCCCAGCAGCCCAGCCAATTATAGCCACTCTCTCCCTTTTCAGGACTTTTCTCTGCACGAGTAGGTTATCTATTCCCCCTGCACGGCACAGCTAGCGCTTATGAAGAGACACAATATTCTTTCCGAGGAAAAAGCCTATAATTAAGCGAGGTTTTTTGGGAAGAACATTCTGCCTGCTCCTCTCCCTCTCATTTTTTCATTTAACATATTTTATCAGAATGAAATGCCTTAATGAGCACAGAATTGCAGCTGATCCCAGCTGAACCTCGAAGTGCTCCACACTCAGCTTCCCGCTCCCCATCAAGCTGTATTCACGCTCGCCGTGATTTGGGCTTCTTTCAGGAGCAAGCTCCCCCGAAACACTGACAGGAAACTCATCAACTTCCTATAGACAGAAACAGGGGCAGAAAAGCACCCCCAACAGTTGTCTATGTTAGATAATGGGGGAAAAGGAAAGGGGCGAGAAGGTGAGCATACGAGAATGTGGGTGTACGTGTGTGTGTGTGAAGTGGGATGGTGTGTGTGGGCACACACGTGTGTGTGTGTTTGTGTGCATGAGTTTCTGGGCTGAGTTCTTACACAGTGACTTGGGGTCTATTTGGAAAAGACAAATCTTTTACAGAAACCGTAGTGGAAATTCCATTTGCTGAAGATGTATCTCCCCACAAGGATCCAGCTCAGCTTGGATGCCTGTCTCTGGTGGACACAGAGAGGGAAGGGCCATGGGAATGGCCTCTTTCATTAGTCGGAGAAACTCTGAATGCCAGGATAAACCGTGCTAAGGGCCCTGTCAAATTCCACGTGCCACGGCCACTCCGGTGTGTGAGCCAATGGGCACCCAGCACAATATCCACCACGGGGGTTGCTTCGTTCGCTCACTCACTCGCTCATTCATTTATTCAACAAACATAGAGCATACTGTGTGCCAGGAGCTGTTTACAGCACTAGAGACTCGGGCAGGGCCTCTGCCTCAGGAGGCCTAGTCTTCCATGAATCAATAACAAACGTGAAGTCAGAGAGCACTAAGTGCTATGGAGAAGACACAGCAGAGCAGCGGGGTGGAGAAAGCCCGGTCTACAGAAGGGTTGGTAAGTGAGGTCTGACTGCTCACCGAGGGCCACCACTGGACCTGGGCTCCTTGGCACAGTACAGCCATTAGTGAGGACAGGACACACACTGTTCTCATCTCGAGACCGTGTTGTGGCAGAGACCAGCCGTTCACCACACACATTCCCCTTTCCTCCTGGGTACCGAGCTGGGCCACACCTCCCAGTGTCAATTAGGCATGGCCATGTGACTGGGTTTTGGTCAGTGAAATTCAGGCACAATGGATGCATGCCGTGTCCCAGCCTCGCCGACCCTGCGGGCCTTACCCTGGGGCCTGGAGTGACGGCAGCACAGAGCCCCCTCCCCAAACGACCTTCCCAGGAGCAAGAAGTGAACCTCCATTGTGCTAGGCTCCTGAGACTTTGGGAATGCTCATTATAGCAGTCAGCCAGCTCTAACCCACACCCGATCCTGCTGCTCAGAGCCTGTTTTGGAGGAGACGCTCCTGGCTTGGAGGTCGCCTTCCCTACAGGGGCTGCTGGACATGTCAGGGTGTCCGTGGAGCAGATGGCAAACTCACTCCAAACCACAGCAGCGCTGCAGACTAGACACCAGAAGGTGCTGCCCCTCAATGAGCCGGAGCGGCTGGCGATGGTTTCCCAGCACCACCGAGATCGCAGTTTTTCTATCTGACACCTGACGCCACGGCCGTGTTTCCTCTCCCCGCAGTTCCAGTTTAGAAATGCCAGTGGCAGAGAGAGTCTTCAGGAACCTGCATCTGCAGAGCCTTGAGAGCTCCTGCCGTCTGCTGCTCTCTCGGGCCAGATTTTGCAAGGTTCGTGTTAACCAGGGAGGGGGCAAATTTCCCTTCTTTGTACCTCTTCAAATTGGAAAATGCAGCACGTTCCCCATCAGAGCATGCAGATGTCACTGTGCCGGCATGAGAAGAAATGTCCCCCATCACCATCCCACTGAGCCCATCGGGAGACCCGAGCCCTCTGCTGGTCTGGGAATAGTTGGCTCTTCTGTTAGTCCCGTCGCCAGCCCGGACTTCTCAACCCCTGAGACCACTGGACGTCAGTCGGGCAGAAAGTACAGAAGTGTCTTTTTCTCCATGTGCAGCAGAAGATGGAAGCAGCAGGACCAATGAACCCAGAAATCCTGGGAATCCTTGAGGGACAAGGGCTCTGCCCACCATGGCCTTCTCTCCTTTTGATACATTTTACAGACTTGTGTACGGTTGGGCACAGAGGAGAAAAGTTCTACGTGTCCATGCTAGGATCATTAACCTGAGACACTCTGAAAGCCAGGACAATAGAATATTCCAGCAGTGCTAAGATGTCTGCCCAATGTCACGTGAGTACCCTCTGCTGTGTGAGCAGACGAGAGCCCTTGGTATTCATCACAAATTCACTCACCGTAACCTTCCTGCCAAATGCCTGCGAGGATTACGTGGGCAGGTCCCCCTGGAATGGGAAATGAGTTGGATCCGCAGTTGTCAAGCTATGGCCCACGAGCCAAATCTGGCCCACTGCCTGCTTTTGTCAATAAAGTTTTATTGGAACACAACCACACCTGTTAATTTACATACTTATTATGGCAGCCTTCACACTAGCAAGGCAGAGTTGCAACAGAGGCTGGTTGGCCCACAAAGCCTAAAATATTTACTATCTGGCCCTTTACAGAAAAAGTTTGCCCACCCCTGCGTTAGATCAACAGTTGTCTACTAGAGGTGATTTTTGGGTGGTACCAGCGCAGGCTTTAAATAAAGCTGAATCACACAATGAAAAACTCACTCCCTTTCCAACTGCTTTCAATCCTCATGACATTTGAGAGGAAGCCTCTGGTCCTAGAGTAACTTAAACACTTCAAGATGTGCATGTCGCCTTTCCCTTCTTAACAAACTGAGGGCGGCCTTCAGGCTCTGAGTGTGGACAGATGACTACAGAGCCAGACACTAATAACTCTGTTTTCTGTGCCTTCTGCTTGTTTTCAGTCAAATTCCATCGTAACAAACAATAGCAGCTTTTCTGTTGTGATCTAATTATAAAGTCTCCTTTTAGAATATATTTATTTATATTAAAAATGAATCACTAGAGAAAAATTCTAAGTAAATGACAAGCGATAGCCGGATGCGGCAAGTGCTGTGAGGGTGGTGAGGGCGTGAACGAAGGTGTGGGCCACAGGACTCAGTCGTGAGCATCCTCACCCGTGTCAGTGTGGACGGGGGGCTGGCAGACTGGCCCGGAAGACGTGAGTCCCTGGAAACCACACCCAGGCTGGGGCTTCAGTCCTCGAGGGCTTCGCTCAAGTCCTCACCTCCGTTTCGCGGTGGAATCTCCACTCTGGCAGGCCACTCACGGGCAGGTGATGGCCGAACTGCTCGCCTGGGGACTGAGGCAGGAGGGCCGGCTGCATGCGGTAAGTTGGAAGACTCTCCTGCGTTCGTCCTCGATTCACACAACCACCACACACGCACTGTACTTTTCACACCAGAGGGGCGGGCTCTTCCCCACACCAAGTGATTCTCTGCCACACCAGCTAGTGTCCTAGAGTTTAACTCAGTTCTGCAAGCATCTTCCTGGAGACAGTGTCGAGCCCACAGGGGAAAGGCTCTGTCCCACAAGACTGCCCCCTGCTCCCCCTTCAGATGTCAATTGCACATCCAGGTTGTCACCTGTGCTTCTGATCAACTGGCTACAGATTGGAGGTTCCAATGACCCCCTCCTCATGTCTGATTGCTTTGCTAGTGCGGCCCACAGAACTCAGAGAAACATTTTACTTCCTAGGTCACTGGTTTATTGCAAAGGATATAAAAGGATAGGAATCAACAGCCAGATGAAGAGATGCGTAGGGAGAGGTATGTAGGAAGGGGCGTAGAGCTTCCATGCCCTCTCCTAGAACGCCTCTCCCTCATCGCCACATATTCACCAAAGCAGAAGCTCTCTAAATCCCATTTTTTTGTTTTTTTCTGGAGGCTTCAATACACAGGCATGATTGATTAACTCATTGGCCATTGGTGATTGATTCCATCCCCAGCCCCTTTCTCCTCCCTGGAGGTTGGGGGGGGACCCAGGGGAGGGGGGAACTAAAAGTTCCATCCTTCTAATCACATGGTTGGTTCCCTGGCAACCAGCCCCCATCCTCAGGAGCATTCCAAAGTCACCTCTTTGACATAAACTCAGATGTGGTTGCAAGGGGCTTGTTATGAATAATAAAAGACACCTTCATCACTTTTATCACTTAGAAATTCCAAGGGTTTTAGGAGCTCTGTGCAAGAAACAGGACAAAATATATGTTTCTTATTATAAATCACAATATCACACGCTACAGGAATGAAGGCAGGGTGATATTTAACGACCACGTCCCCTTGGGTGGGGGGTGTGTGGTGGGGTGTCTGATGCTAGAGACACAAAGACTGGGGGCCTGTGAGGTCTTCCTGTGCTCCACCTCTGCATTCTAGACACATACCCCATCTTTCTGCAGGAACGGAAACAAAACAGAGGCAAATCAGCTCAAGGAATGGAAACGACCCCTAATGATACTCCAAGGACCCCCAGTCCACAGAGTGGGTGAGGTTTCCACAACGGATAGGAATTATTTAATGGGATTCTCACCATCATTTTATCAAATTATTGCTCAGATTGGGTTGCAATTTTCTTCAAAGGGAAGAAGAAAATGCTAGTTGATGGCCATGATTATTGAAATACAAATTTGTAAAATGAATTCTTCCTCCAGGAAAAACAACCTTGCGATGGGTGTTGGGAGCACGGAGACACTAAAGGAATCAGCGAAGGGACCCAGAACTCGACTCTGGCACAACTAGAAAGAAATGTGAACAATCAGACCAAAGAAAGGGGTCAGAGGTCAAAAGCCATGACCAAAGTCCCCGCCCCCAACTCCTTCCAGGCACCAAAGCAGTCACTTGACAGGAACCAAGAGAGAGAGAAGACCCAACTCCATCGGATCGTGCTCTGATCTTTCTTTGTTCTGTGTAACACTTATCCCATTCCTGAGAAGGTGAGATCTTGACCTTCTCAGACACCAAATGCAGAGCCGTCCCTGTTCCAGCAACAAGCCCATCAGACTGATTTACAGGATCCCAGAGGAGAGGCTGGGGCCCGAGCGAGACCGTCCCCACCCAGCAGGAGGCGTCTCCACTTACCCTCACAAGCTGCTGTGGGAAGGGCCCGCGGGAATTTTCTGGCACGTTGATGGGTGGGATGACCCAGTCCCGTTTCTGTCGCCTCAACCCGTTGGAGTTCTGGTGCTGGGGCCATGGCAACAGCGTGTCATCCAGCGGCTGAGAGGGGTCCAGAAGGGTGCTCTTCGTTCCTTTCTGCGGCATTATCCAGAGTGGGGAGAGAAGAGCCACAGAAGTCTGGTTAAGTTTTGCACCAAGAAGAAGGTCTCTGTTAGAGAATCTGTACTATCCTAGATCAAGAAAGACTGGATGATGTTGGGAAAAGTGGCTAAGTGTTAGGGAAAAAAAAAATCAAGCAAGACCCTCATCCATACAAAGAAATGGATTACAGAATTAAATGGGGGTAAAGAAACTATAAAAAAGAAGAAAATATAGTTAACTATTTAACCAGGAGGGTGGATCAGGGACTTTTAAGCCCAAAACAATGGAAAAAAATGACAAAGGAAAGTACTAATACATTTTAATTTAAAACTCTTGTTTATGAAAACATATCCTAAAAGCAATTGATGAACTTGGAACACTTGATTTACAACATACCTGACAACGGGTTAACAGTTTCACTACGTAAAGAGTTCTTACAACTCAATAAGAAAAAAACGAATCTTTTTTATAACAGGAAAAAGACATGAATAGATAATTAACAGCAAAATAAATAAAAGGATCAATAAACTTATGAAAAATGTTCATGTCTTGCAATAATCAAATAATGCAAATTAAAGTAATTTATCCTCTTCACCTATCAAACTGACAAGATCAAACAAAATGAATCCTCAGCCCGGAGGAGTGTGTTGTGAGTTAGTCAGTAGAGGGAGATGGATGAGGGTGTGGGACGTGGTGTTAGACCTGGCGTCTTGTATTTACATGCATCCAAAGATTCGTGTAACATGGGGCAAGTCCTGTAATCTCTCTCAACTCCAGCTACTTCCTTTATAAAGTGGGGATGCTCACAAGAGCACCACATTCCGAGGTCCGCTGTGGGTATTAAACTGAGAAGACGCGGAGCCCATGCCTAGTGGCAGGCCGGTGGGACTGCACGTTGGCTGCGCTGCCGTGGGTGGGGCGCCTACGACAGCCCTTCTGCCAGCAGTTTGCCAGCGACTATCAAGAGCCTCAAAAATGGTCCTCGCTTTTGACCCAATAACTCTGCAGGTGGAAATCTGTCCCAATGAACTATATGTGGAAAAAAATCTCTGTATAAAGATGTTCATTGCAGATGTTTTTATAATAATATTAAATATGTATAAAATGGTAAAAATACCAGAAAAAAACCTCTGGATGTTTGATAGTAGTAAATAATAGTTAAATGCATTATGACGTGTTCATATCTTGGGATATTATGTAGTCATTCAAAGTTACTCTTTGGACACTGTGCCGTGAAGAAATGTCCACAAAATAATAGTAAGTGGAGAGATGGCACCAAAGTATGTATGTAGCGTGAGTCTCCATTTGTTTGTAAAGGACAGAGAAAAGATTGGAAGGAAATACATGGAAATGTAAACTCTAGTTTTCTCTGGTCACCAGTGAGTTTTATGCTATTATATTTTACTTTATTCCTTTTACCTCTCTGTATTCCTGAATGATATAATGTACGTGACTTTCTATAATTAAAAGAGCCAACAGAACTCATGTAAACACGTAACATCTATGCATGTGTCACCTCCATCTTTATGTTCAAGGTGCCCCATCTGACATGTCTTAACACCATTTTCATGGCTGATGTTCATTTTACTCCGGGTCTCGGTGCCGGTAGCATATGAGAGTCCACATAGCAGGACGGACCTGGGAGCAGGACAGCCCAAGGCAGAGAGAACAAAGCTGGCTGGAGGCGTCTGACCACAGGCTGCCCCTCTCCAGTCCTGGCGGCGTCCCCACCCTCCAGCTGAGCTCCAGGCCTGGCAAGGACCCCCAGTGGTCTTAGCACTGCCCTCTGTGGACAGAGACCTTCCCCACTCCCTTTCACAAAAAAGATGCATGGAAATAAGTTAAACACATATAGACAAAACTGCCTAATTGATGCAAAAAAAAAAAAAATCTTATCTGCCCCGAATGCCTAAACTTAAAGCTACATAAATGGAAAAATCCATCTGGACAAGCCACACTCCCATGAAGGACCGCCTCTGAGATTTTCTCCATCAGGGTCCCAGCTGTCTCAGTGTGTGGAGCTCCTGCATTCAAGAGTTTTCAGCAATTAAAAACCAAAAGGCTTTCATAGGTCACTCCCCACCCTTCATCAGAAAGAAACCACGCAAGGTTTGTACATCCCTGGCGGCCTTGATTTCTGTGGAAATATGACATTATATCAGACTCATAGATGCTGCTTGTGACTAATCCTCAGTCCTCGTAACGATACAGGGTGGGGTTGTCTCTAGGTTCCTTGATGAGTTTCGCAACTGTGTTGAGGACAGTCCTGGCCACACATTCTCCCCTGCAGTCTGGGCACAGACTGCTGCTCTCCATTCCTATACGAGCAGCCGGTGCCTTGTAGGTGTCAAGCCTTCCTCGCAGTCTCCTCCTGACACTTCCTATAACCAGGTCAGTGGGGAGCGTCATCATCCCCGCTTTACCAGGGAGGCAACAGGGGGGCCTCAGAGAGGCCAGGTAACCTCTGAAGGTCACACAGCTCAGTAGGCAGAGGCAGAATTTCAATGCTGGGAGTCGGACCCCCAAGGCCAGAGCACCTGGCTGAGGGCTCCCCCTCACTTTGGGGGTCTCTTTGCCTGTGAGGTCGCATCCCCTTTACTGGTCCTCACACAGGAAGTGGAGGGCTGGGCAGAAATCGGTACTCCCATGGAAGAAGTGGGGAACCGCCAGCACCCAGGACACCTGTGATAAATCTCAGACCCAGAGAGAGATCTCTGAGTGCCCAGCAGTGTTGGCTCCCAGGGAGCTCGTCTGAAATGCAGTGTTAGTTTCCCCCTGGGATTTACTCCCTCTGGGGCGGGGCCTGCCCTCTGTGTCTGGGAAGCCCTCCAGGTGATGGATGTGCTTCACAAACGCACAACCTCGCCAGGATGTCCTCGATGCACAGGGCATTAGGCTCACCTGTCCCCAGGTACCTGCCTCAGGGAGGGGACAGGGTAGTGCTTGTTCTTGAGCAGGTCTGCATGAGGGCAGCCTGCCAGACTCGGCCACACGAACCTTGCACGAGATGATGGGGGAGCCCCAGCCACAAGCACAACCTCTGGGAGGGGTGCCGGCCAGCCGCGGCGCCCCCCACGGCTCCCTGTGTGATGGTGCAGAGAACACAGGTCTGCCTCACTGGGGATGCCCTGGCAGAACGTCCCCGGAGCCCTCTGCTTTCCAGACTCAGGACTGTAAAGGGTTTTCGTAGAGCTGTTTTTAAAAAACCCTGCTTTATCTTCATTTGCCGAGGATGAGCTTTCGTGGCGTTAATTTCCCGAGTGTTGTTTAAATAAATTGCACATATTTGCTACTATTTTAAAGCTGTGAGACAAATGTAATAACAAAATCTGGTGAAAATCGATGCCAGACCTGTGCAGGCTGCAGCCTGGAAGATGCACCCACTTCTCTGGGGGACAAACATCCGCGATGATTAGCGGTTACTGCGGGAGAGAAATCCCATTCCGAACACGGGACAATCCCGGACCCATTCGGAACACAGCGTGTCAACACTGATGCCTAATTACACTAATGACAAATAATGCTTCCAGTAGCTCTCAAAAACATCTCCTCACAGATGTCACCTGCTGATTCTCCCGATTCATTCCTGTGTTCTGTATTTCTGAGCAAACGATGGCTGAGTGGTGGGTAATGATATGAAAGTGACCTCTATGCGACTGTCACTAAAAATTATATATGTGCATGCACACAAACAGGCGTATAGAGGCACAGCATATATGTACGTGTACATGCACGTATAGACGTACATGTACACCCATACAGGTATGTATATGTAGGTATGTGTTTGTGCATCTGTCCGAGTATGTGTGCTTGTGTATTATACACACATGCATATGTATACGTGTATATATGTGTGTGCGTTTGTATGTCTTTGTGTGTGTGTGTATAACATATCACAATTTTCTCAAAACTGAGAGCCTGGCAGCGTGATGGGCTAGCCACACCCCCTCACCGGGTCATTATAGGCAGTTTAATCCAAGCTAGTGGTCTTGTAACTGGCGGGGTCGGGGAGGGTCCCGGCTGCTGAGCTGGCCTTTGGATCCAACCAAATTTGTACCTGCACATTTGCAGAACAAAGAGTATGGAGGAAATCACTTGGTCCAGCCGTTCTCTCCTTGGACATCTAAGAAGATGCGGTCGAGAGTAACTTCCCGGAGCTGTGACAGCTCGCAGGACCCCTCCCTGAGAATGTTCCCCAGAGCCCCCAACCTCAGCATGGACAGATCTGGGCTCTGCTCCCATAGCCATCCCCCATCTTGTGTTTTGGGTCCACACAGAGGCTGGGGTGCACCCTGGGCTGCGCCCTGTCCCTAAACCCACAGGCAATCCCGTGACTCTCTTTTCTTCCCGGTGCCCTTGGAGTCCGCCCAGGTCACACCCCGTTCCTCACCTTGCTCCAGCTCCTCCAGCTCCCTGATCCCACCTGGCTGAGCTCACGGCCCCTCCATTTGCCGGGGTGGTGTCCTCGTGTTCCAGTCTCAGCTCATAGCACCTCCCGGGAGGCCTCTTGGATCCCCGAGGCCCGAGCACATCACAGGGAACACCTGCTCTGGTGACACCCCCACCCCCTGTCCTGGGGGCTGAGGTGTTCTCTTGGCCCCACACCCTGGGCGGCGCCACTGTCCGGGCATGGTTGTGAGGCACCACTGGCCACGCACTGGGCACGGAGAAAACTCTGTGGACAGAATTAAACGTGGAGTTCCACACGTTGAGCACCAATAGAACACACGACCGGGGCGTAGTGTGAAAGGATGAGGTTCACAGTCGGGAGAAGGAGCCAGAGACGGGACAGAGCTGGGGATGGTCACACTGAAGGGGGTCCTGCGGGGCACAGAGGGCAGAGGGTAGCGGGGGCTTCAGCCAGGAGACCTGGTGGGGAGGCCCGGCCTGGAAAGAGCTCCGAGTGTTCAGAGGGGTGGGCTAGGGGGCAGGCAGGCTTGGGGTTGTCCCAAGTAAGGACACTGAGGCACAGGGAAGAGAAAGGATTTGTCCAAATTGCCTGGCTAGTGTGGGAGGGGCCAAGCGGGGGGGCGGGAGGGGAAGGGTGCATGGGGCTGCCCAGGTAAGGGCAGGAGTGAGCAAGGCAGGCAATCTGATCCTGCCCGGGGGGATTTGTGGGGTCCTTTCTGGATGCTCGAGGTGGGGTTCCAGCATCCACCCCTTCCCTTGGTTTACTTGGGGTGGTGTGGGGGGGTCCCTTCCCAGAGTCCTCTCTGGCTGCGGGCAGGCATGAGAGTCCGGCCTGGTAGCCAGAGCCTGGCATTCCACCTGGCCAGGGGGCCTCCCCAGGGATGGTGCGTGACCCCTGGGCAGAGGACTATCCCTGGCTGCTGGAGGAGGAGGGCTGCCCCTAGATTAGGGTCTGACTGGGGCAGGTGGAGGTTCCCCCAGCCCCCTCCCCCTGCAGGCTCCTGGTCTCCCACCCACATGGGTGCAGTGCCCTCCTGCCTTCCCTGCCTGCGTCTCGCCCCCTCATCCCTTCCCTGCCCTCTGAACACCCCAGCCGCCCCCTCTTCCCCTGGCTTAGTGCCACATGAGAGCTGGTACCTGCCCAGACCACTCTAGGATGGCGGCTCTGGCCCTCGGCAGTCCTCACGTGGCCTCCTCATGGGGCTCTGGACATGCAGTCCATCCTCGTCCCTCCATAGGCTCTCTTTTCTTTCCACGCTTGCCGCTACCTGAGCCGAGAGCCTGGCACGCGCCTATGGGGGGTGTTGTCTGTGGGCTCCCGACATGTGGCAGCATGGGGCAGGGCTCGCCTGTGTCTTTCCCCAGCCTGCACCCCACGGCCAAGCCCCGGGGCTCGGCTAGTAGTGAGTGCTCCGTGTACAGCCGCTTGAGGGAGGGAGGGTGTGCACATGGAGTGGACAGAGCCCAGAGGCGGAGAGAGACGGGCCTGATGACAGCGTTTGAGCCCTGAGGCCGTTTCCCCCGAACATCTCATAAATCATCCCACCACACCTTTTCTTGCTTAGTTGAGTCTGGGTTGGGTTTGCTGGCCCTCAGGACCCCTTGGAGCCCTGACCAGCCAGGAAGGGGTGGCAGAAGGGCTCCTACAAGGGCGCCTTGTGGGGGCCAAGACTGCTCAGGTGCCCAGGTGCCATGGACACGGTACCTGCCCTGCCCAGCACACAGAAGGGAGCATTTCCCAGAAGGGGCAGATGGAGGGTGTGGAGTGCATGGCCGCCTGGGGAGACATGTTTCTGAGGTACAGTCTGCATGGAGGCAATACTCTCATTTTCAAAGCCCTAAATCTGTCTGCTTCTTGATCAGCTTTTATTTACAAAGCGTTTCTCATTTCAAATGGCCTCTCCCCACTGAGTCTTCATCAGCTGTGCGTAGCATTGGATTCATTCTGTAGATGGTGCTAAGACTGGAACCGAGGGGAGGAGCTCCCTTAGGCTGGGGTCCCAGCACTGAGCATAGGACCCCGGAGGTCTTTTCCTGCCTCTGGGCCTCAGTTTCCCTGCTCCCGGGGCTGGACGACCTCTGTGCTTTGGAGCCACCCAGACAGCTAGGGTGTGGGCAGTGGGCTGGGCACCCTCCTGGAGGTTAAGTGACCTCACTGCTGAGTGACACAGATGCATGATGGAGCCACTGCCTTGAAGGACACTGACTTTGTAAAGATAAAGCAACATCTTGTGCTTGCGTGGGCTGGGTGGGCTGGCCCCTTTGTGGAATGTGTATCCCACCCAGTCTGTGGTAAGTGGAGGAGGGGTCTGGGGAGCCCAGGACAGGTGGTCTTAAGATCTTCCCGGGTCAACTCGTCTCTGGTCCCCGTGTTTCTCTCTTGGCAGGTTTTCTGCACCAATCTCAAATACAGGCATGGGCTCTTTCCAGAGATAAAGGGGCGAGGCCCTCACACTCAAGATCACATCAATTGTGATTTAGGGGAAGAGGCGGGAGGTGAATGAACTCAGGAGGACAAAAGGGGGGTGGGAGAACAAAGTGTTTCCTGTTTTCCTGGGCAAGCTGCATGTGGCCACATCATTCCCCACCCTCTCCCCACCCCCGGCCCAAACCTGCACCCCAACAGTGACCTGCGTGCCCCTCTCCTGAGGCTGGCTCCTCACTCGGCACGTCGCTTTATTTTGCTGAGCTCCCCGCGGCTCTGCACCTGCGGGTCCTGCTCTCCTTGTAACGGAGGCTTGTTCTCGCGTCTGATTATGAGCGTAATTGAGTGTGACTTCTAGGTGAGCTCTTCAGGGATGCCTCAATATTAGGAAGAAGCTGGGTCATTTCCCTTCCATCATCATCCACAAGTGAAAGATGAATAATGCAAAACTGACCTGGGGCAGGTTTTAAATTATCACCTTTTCTTTTTTTTTTTGAAAAAGGAAAAAAAAAAAAGTGCCAGGGGAAGACTATAATCACATGCACCTCCTCCAATCTACATGCAAAAAGTTACAATGTATCATAATTTTCTATTATCCAACCATTCACCTGTTAGGAACACAGAATTATGAAGAGCCAGGCATGAGCGCTGGCTTTTAGGTAAATGGGCTGACTCATAAGACACTCAGAGGCGAAGCTAAGCAGGGAATACAAATAATCTAGGGTCTGCCTTCAATACAGAAGCTCGCTGAGCGCCTTCCCTGGGTGTGCCTTCCCTACCCTCTTGGTTTGAGGTGGGTGTGACTTGGTTTGCAGTTGAATAAGCAATAAGTAGTTTTCCAATTTCCTTGTGATAGGAATGCAGACGGACGGTCCCGCTGCGCACCTTCCTGACCCCACAAATCAGGCTCTGCAGGTGGGGTCCAGGGTCTGCATGGTTGACATGCTCCCGGGGCCTTAGGAACCAAGTGTGAGCTCCATGGTGCTGTAGATGTGGGTGAAATGCCTCCTCGACGCACGGGACGCTAGAGAAAGGGCAGTGAGTGGCCAAGGCCAAGCGAAGAGGCCTCTGGAAGAGAAGGGCTGGACGGGGGAGCTGCCAGTGAAAACCCAGGGCCCTGGAGCTGATGGGATGGGAGTGGGGCCTGGGTTCCCAGCACAGCCATGAGGCAGGGCGCCCTGCCCCTTCTGCAAAGTGCAGTGGGGTGGGGGCAGTGAGCGTCTCTGTTCTCTGGGGAAAGCAGCTCAGCAGAGGCTGTTCCTCAAGAGGTGCTGTGACTATGGAAATTTGTCTCAAAACTCCCAGATGCCAGAGCCAGAGTGCATTCCTAATGAGCACCGAGCAGCCCCGGCCTTTGAAGATGGGGTCCCAGAGGACAGCCTGACATCCCCAACAGGCCGTCCTACCCAGTTGGGTCCTGGGCTAACCCACTGGACGTTTCCTTAGCACCTTAAATTCCCTCCACTTTTGAGAAGACAGTATGGGCACAAGTCCACCTGATTTGATGCCGCGATTTATGGAAACATTTTCAAGTGAGTTCCCTGTGGGACACGCCGTCCCGGTGCTGTGACCACTGATGTCTGCGAGGCCTCTCCTTAATCAAGGGACTCTAGGTCAGCTTCCCAGAGCGTGCCCTAGCGCCCCCCCCCAAGATGTAATCATCGGCTTTCATTACCCCAGACGGTGCCTCCTTGGGAAGGTCCCTTGTGCAATCTAATTTCCCTGATTGGCAGTGTAGCCCTGTGGACACTTAATGCTGAGAGAGAGCTTCTTCAGAGCGGGAGCCTGCGGTTGCCATTTGCATAAGAAGATAATAAGGGAGACTTGCTCAGCCCCTGTAAAGGAACGAGGCGGGGCAGCAGGGAACTGGTTCTTTTAACTTCCTTGACTTCCCTGCTCTCCTGGTCGTCCAGATGGGGCAGTAAGCAGAGCCCTGCTGTGTGTGTTTAATGCATGGCTGAGGGCCGGGGCATCACAGGAGTTTCACCGGCATCTGAGCTTCATGTGAGAGGGGAAGTGCTCGGTCTGCAAATGCAGGGTGAATGAAGCTCTCAGGAGGGAAGGTTCTGGGAGCTCTGACCCTTGATATAAATCCTGGAACCCTGATGAGGCCCCAAGCTTCTTTTTTTTCACCAGCACAAATAAGCAGCCTTCACCTTGCACTGCACTTAGCAGTTGCCAGAGCATCCAGCTGGCACCTCTTTCCTTTCGACCAACCTGCCTCTGCTGGAGCCGGAGCATCCAGCATCT
Source organism: Ceratotherium simum simum (assembly GCF_057802395.1). Lineage (NCBI taxonomy): Eukaryota > Metazoa > Chordata > Mammalia > Perissodactyla > Rhinocerotidae > Ceratotherium > Ceratotherium simum. The sequence continues at coordinate 2,303,757 of NC_141920.1, forward strand.
GGCTCTCGAGGCACCTGCGACTTATGCACAGAGTAACGGAAGAACCACTGACATGATCTCATCTGACCATTCTTGGACGGCTCTAACGTTTGGGTAAATAAGTGGTCAACTCCAGCCATACAAACATGACTTAGGGCCTGGTGTTCCCAGACTACTGATTTCATAGGGATCTGTAGTCAAAATGAAACACTTGGGAAACGACATGCCACTTCTGCCTTGTGAACTAACACAACTTGTGTTGGAACAAGGGTAGATAAGATTTATTCCCCAAATATCGATGTTATTTATGACTCTTCTCTATGTCTCTGATTCACCAATTTTCCTGTTTTCATTGCTTCCTTATAGCTTTGGGTTAAACATGCTTCAATAAAGGAAATAATGTGGCTCCCCCCATTCTCCCAAATGTCAAACCAAGCTCTGACTTTCACTGAAGATAATTAGATTTCTTTAAAAAACCAAGACACTAACATCTAGACAGAGAGTTCATTCCTCTACCTCCTACTTCTCTTTCAATATACATTTGAAGAATGGTACATTTTGCTTGCCTGCAAGCATGTATATTTAAAATACTTAACTAGGGTACTGTCTGCAGCCTTCTGGCTGGTTTCCATGGTAGCTAAGGACGGACAGAATAAAACAGTATTTAACCAACACAAAATAAAACAGATATCTCCATTCTCTAACAAATAGAACACACAAGCCATTCTAAATAAACCTTTGCACATGTTCGGTTCTGAAAAGGCACTTAGTGGATTTTTCTTACATCCACGACACTACTGGGGAGATGAACGTGCTGTCTTCGACCTCCAAAGCACGACGGTATTGCCTACTCCTGATCTCTTCTAAAGAGGGGAGACCGTTTTGAGAATTCCCATGGAAATCATACAAACAAAGATTTTCTGAGTGAAATAGCATGATTATTTCTTCATGGATCCGTTTGGAAGGAAAGTCTTCGAGCTAACGCTTCTGCACACACTGCCTGCTGGGCGGGGCGGTGAGGGAAGCCCCATCCCACCTCGCTCACTCACGCCCACGACAGCTTAGGAAGGCTGGGGCTGGTGCCGGCCTCCCGTGCGCCTGGGGAGGTGGGGGCGGCGAGAGGTCCAGAGACCTGCCCAGGCTAGGGCAGCTGTCACTGAGGGGCTGGGATCTGGACTCAGGCTGTGCCCCTGCCCAGTCTGCCTGGGCCCTCTCTGCTCCTCGGCAGGAAGGCTGGGCGTTGACACGGGGGCTGGGAAGTCGCCCGCACACTGCGGTCCTGACACTCGCCTCCCATGTGCGCTAAGCAGATGGGCCATGGACTCTGCAGGTGTGAGCCGCCCCGGGGCAACAGTCGAGACACGGTTCTTTAGGGAACTTCAAGCAATCGCCATCATCTTCTGGAAAGGTTTGCTCTTGTTTCTAAGAACGTCAAAACCACATTTCTCTTGACGAATATCTCAAAGCTCCGTCCTTGGCCCCCTTTAGCCTTGTCTCCCCCCAAAATGAAGACACAAGACAACGCTCCAGACTGCACAGCCCCCGGGAGCAGGCAAGACGGAGGAGTAAGCAAAAGCGACAGGGCGGCACATGTGTGCAGTCATCACGGCTTTACGGGCCACGATGAGGATTGCCGTCCAAGCACAGAGAAGCTGGGAAAGGGGACTCCAACCTGTTTGGACAAGCCCCGTGTGTGTGTGTGTATGTGTGCGTGCACGCGTGTGTCACTGTCACATGCCGGGGCAGGTTGCTCAGCCATCCTCACCTCCCTAGCACACCAAGGGCTCCAGTGCCCGAGGTCCCCACACCTGGCTCTAGACCAGGTCTCTCCGCCTCGGCACTGCCGACACGCACTGCAGGGTGGCGAGCAGCACCCCTGGCCCCACCGGCTCGATGCCAGGAGCACCCCACCTCCTCCCGTGGTGACGACCCAGAATGTCTCCCAGCTTCTCTTCTGAATGCCCTGGTTGAGAACTTGCTCTAGAGAATCAAGGAAATTATGTTTAGTTAGAAACATCTTAAACAAAATTACTCTTCAGTTTACAGAAAAAAACACAACCACAGTAAAAACAAAATTTAAATTAGCAAGTGAAGCCAAAATGTATTACTTTTTCCAGAGTCATTAGCAGCGGAACTGACTAGAATCGCTCACGTTGGTGTCAATTAGTGAGAAAAATGACCAGTTCCGTCAGTGTGGATGCAGGAAGGCCTCGGCTTGGATGTGGGCGAGGGTGTGACTGAGAGCCTTAACTCAACCTGCCCTCAGTCAGCGGTCCTTCCGGACATTTGCTCTGGGGGGTTCAGCTTCATGATCTACTGCTGTCCACTGAGCGACGTGGGGCCTGTGGGACGGGCTCCGGGCCACACCAGCGCCCGGCGGCGGGGGCCAGGCTCACAGGCGCACCTGTCCTTGGTGGGTGTGCTTTTTGTGGCTGAATGTGCCATGACCACTGCACTGTTGTTTTCACAAAACATCTTCTTCAGAAATAAGGACTTTACTTTTAACCAAATATCAAATGGGAACCACACACCTGCATGCATGCATGCTCACACACACTCACACACACACACGACGCACATGCATGCACGCACGCTCACACACACACATGCACGCACACTCACATGCACGCACACCAGCCCCTACCAAGAGCTATAGGACCCGAGTGGAACTAACTCGGGATGCTTAAACCTGAAACACTGGAGGCGGGTGAGGGCCGCACCCCCCCGCACACGCATGTTTGTGCCGTCCTCAATGCTCATGAGCACACGCCCTGCAAGGGGAGGTGGCAGATGGTCTCAGCTCACTTGGCCCCTGAGGAGGCTGCATGTAGAGATGTGAGACCCAGTGCTGGCCCCTCCTGCGCCTCAGCCCAAGCTCAGATGGGCTGCGGTGGGATTTCACCCCAGGACTGGAGAAGCCCAGGCTGGAGGAGGCCTTGGTGGCCGTGTGACCCACGCTCGGCTTACAGGTGGGGAAATCAAGGCCCAGTGAGAAAGGCACCTGCACAGAGCCACCCAGGAGGTTAGCCGTGAATCGGAGTCTCCCACCTTCCAGAGCAGTGCCTGATCTGCACCCCCATCATCTCTGAGAGCTGCCAGGGGCCGGGGCCGGGCCGCCTGCACAGAGCTCAGGAGAGCTGGAGAGAGAATGTAACCACAGCTGTGACGAAGACTGGGATGGGAGCGATGAGGCAGTGACCGCTCGGGGAGCTCAGGAAGGCTCCCCCGAGGAGGACGTGCCAACCAAGCAGGATCCGAAGGAACAGTGGGGGATACATGGGCAGAAGGAACCCGTGCAGGGGCCCCGGGTGGGAAGGAGGCAGCCAGGGGCCTTGGAGGCACTGGTGGGGCTGGGAGAGAGGCAGGAGAGAGGGCACCGTGCTGGAATCCTGAGTGCAGAGTTCTGTGGGTTGAATCATACCTCACAAAGGGGAGCAGAGATGGGGGTGATGGCTGGGAGTGGCAGGGGCAGGGAGGGCTTCTATTTCATTTTTATATTATTGCAACATTTTGGTTTGCTCTGGAGAGTGTGGGTACAGGGGGGAGATGGTAATGCTGGAGGGTATCCCCCAGCAGAGGCCAGGCCGATCCTGCAGAAGAGGCAGGACCATCACCCCCGTTATGAATGTGCAGGCAAATCGGATAGATTTGGTGGTGGGGGTTGGCTTCGTGCCCTCCAAGGGCTTTTATTTTTTAGCAAAACGAGAAGCTGAGAATGGGGAGGTGCTATGAGGGAGCCAGGAGGCAGAGGAGGTGAGTACGGGGTGCAGGACCCCCCGGAGCAGGGAGGGGACAGAGGCCAGAGCACAGTGAGTGAGGGGGCAGTGGTCCCCATGAGGCCTGAGGGGGAGCAGAGGCCCGGCCACTGGGGGCCTAGATCCCACTTAGCCAAACTGGGCCCTGATGAGTGCCCTCTCCCTGCCCTGCCACACCTGAGACGGAGCAGAAAGCAGGCTGGGCCTGTGCTGCCCGACATCATCCTCTCACTCCCCTGCTCTCAACCCTCCCTGGGGCCCCAGCACACCTGAAAATGAACGCAAACACCTAACCAAAGGCTGTCTGGCCTCGGGACCTGCCCTGCACCGCCTTTCAGGTCTCAATTCAGATGTCACCTTCTTGACCCCTGGACAGAGCAGCAGCCTCTGCCCTCTCCCCAGCCTGCCGCCTGCTCGGTACCCAGCGTACGTAACTCACCCCGTGTGCAGCACTTCCAGCCTGTGCTCAGCGCTGGCCGTACTCAGTGCTCCAGTCTGACGCCGCCCTCATGGGAATGCTCCCAGTGGTGCCCCCACATCTAGAACAGAGCCTGCCGCAGGGCTGTGTCCAGCGTGGACCTGTGAACGCTCAGTCATCATTCACACAGTGGACGAGGGAGCGACCTGGGGTCTTTCTGACACACGGGACTCCAGAGTCCTCAGAGGGCGCCCCTCTGCTCACTCCAATCTTGTGGTCATGTCCTTGGGGAACAGGAGCCAGACAAAATAGGTTCCTCTCCACCCCACCCCACCCCAGCTAGCATGGCCGGAAGCTTCCCTGCCTGCAGCGGCCGCTTTTGCTCAGGCCCTGTAGCTCTCCAAACTGCCATGGGAATCTGCAGCCAGCCACCTGCGGGTCCTCGTTTGCTCCCCCCTTCAAGTGTCATTGAGCCGGTGGTGCTTCGGGCAGCGTCCACACTGAGGTCCTCCCGTCCTGCACTGGGACAGGCCGGGGAAAGTGAGGGAAGACACGTGACGCGGAGCGCCCTGGGGCTGTTCGGCCTGGCGGAGGGACCTGGGCAAGCGCAGATGCCCCGGTCCCTGGTCCTCTACAGAATGAAGGGTCGGCCCAGACACCTGCTCAAGGCCATTTGCAGCCTGAACATCATCTAAGTTCCACCCTCTCCACTCTGCAATCCCACCCGCCCCGCAGCAGCAGCAGCCAGCTGGAGGAAGAGGAAAGGTCGGGTCAGGTGGGTCAGCCCTCGGGCTGCTCTCAGAAACTGCAGAAAGATGAGGGAGGCAACGACGCAGGCCAGTTAGAATAATCCATCGTGCCTTCACACCGACAGAGTTAAAAGCTGCAATAAATTTGGGGAGTTTGCTCACCCACTGAGATCTAATACCGACTACCCCTCACCGGCCGGTGCTGATGGGCAGTGGTTGCGACCTCAGGCTCTGGAAGGGGAACGGCCTTCTGCCTGGCAATTTGTGTGGGTCTTTGACTTGGAGGAATGCTCATAAATATGTGTAAACACTCGTTTCTCCAGCCCCCACGGCGTCAAGTCTGTGCCTGAAGCAGGCCCCGAGTGCGGGCGGCACTGTCCGGACTGGCAGGAGCGTGGGGGGGATTAACACTCCTTACAGCAGCCCGCCATCGTCCCGAGGAAATCGGGTGCACTGGACGGTGTCTACGAGCTTGCCACCCACACAGTCGGTCGTTTTGGGCGAGTTGCTGTTTCTCAGTCGCTTTGAGGCTGCCTCTGGAAAAGGATGAAAGAACCGCCTTGCTACCTTCTGAAGACGCGCACTCCACTGGGCACACGTAGTGACCTTCTGGTTGCTTTCCCAAGGTGACACCTTGCATGGAAAGCCCCATGTAGCCGCTTCAGTTAAAACTCCCAAATCCACAGTGTTGGGGTTCAGCCCTCTGGGGCTCACGGAGGGCAGGCACTTTCCTCACCTGGCCAGCCTCCCCTCAGGAGGCCGCATGTCACAAGTGGACGGCAGGAATTGGTTCTCAACCAGGCCTCTCTATCCCCTCATCTTATAACCAATCCGGGAGTCCATGGTGATACCAATAATGGGCTCCTGCCCATTCTCAGGGGTGGAGGGGTGACGGTCGTGGGGATGGGGGGAAGACCGTGGGGATGGAGTGGTGACGGACGTGGGGATGAGAGGTTGATGGACCTCAGGGCTTAAAGAATCGAGGTCTTGGCAAGATTTGTCCTCGCCGGTACTGGAGACCCGAGTGGCTGCATGAAAGGGACTTGAGGGCATCTGGAGTGCTTGGTGGGATCCCCGGCTCGAGACTCACATCCTGCCTTTGGGGGGCTACACAGGCTGTGTCTACACTTGACTGGGGTTGAGTCTCCATCTCAGCTGGAGGGCACTGCCACACCCCCGGTGAGTGAGTGTTCTGGGGCCACCATACAGAAGCACCACAGCCTGGGAGGCTTCGACAGCACACATTCATTGTCTCAGTTCTGGAGGTCAGAAGTCCGAGACAAGGCATGGGCAGGGTTGGTTCCTTCTGAGTGCCGTGAAGGAGAATCTATTCTAGCCCTCTCTCCTGGATTCTGGTGGTTCCGGCAACCTGTGGTGTTCCTTGGCTTGTAAAAGCATCACCCCAATCTCTGTCTTCATCTTCACGAGGAGTCCTGCCTGTGTGTGTGTCCAAATTTCCCCTTTTTATAAGGACACCAGTCACATTGGACTAGAGCCCACCCTAACGACTTCACCTTAGCTAATTACATCTGCAAAACCCTATTTAAAAATACGGTCCCATTCTGAGATACTGTAGGTTAGGACCTCAACATATGAATCTCAGGGGGACACAATTCTACCCGCACACTGCGGGGGCAGAAACCCCGAGGAAAGAACGGGCACAGCCTCTGGCTCCCGTCTGACTATGGGGAGCCGCTGGGCCGAGTTCATCTTTCATAAATGCTGACGCACCATAAGACCCAATATTAGTTTCATAAACAACAGTTTCTTTTTTGCAAACTGTCCCCACAGGTCCCACTGCCTCTTTCAAGTGCCACCGCAGCCCGTCAGATGACTGCCGAGCGAGAACTTCATCCTCAGTATATACTGTTGGGCTGGAATACGGCTCTGATTCCTCAGGGGCAACTCAGCGCTCCTGTGGGAAATATGTGACCTCACTTGCATTTTCTAATTGAATTGCTATCAGCTTTCCTGCAAGACTGCACAAAAAAAAGGTTCTTCCAGATTCTAGCACTGCTTGCATTACCCACAAAAAGACCGACTTTAATAGTTGCTAAGAGAGGGAAGGAAAAGAAGGAGAAAAGTTGCCAAGTTTTCATGGTTCACCTGACTGTAAAGCTGTCAGTTTTGCCCAACTCCACAGAGCTGCTGAAATGACGGCCAAGGAGACTGCACTCGAAGAGACCTCGACGTAAGAGAAATGAAATTTACAGAACTGGGAAATTAGAGGGTCCCCACACGACAGTCCTCGAGGGATTTGCTTCAAGGTTTCTTTCTGTAATAGCTTCCCGGGACTTTTAACACTGCAAACTGCCCTTGTGAAGGAGGCCGTTTGTGTTGCTAGAATCTTCTGCCAACAGAACTCCTGCTCACTGTGTCCCCATCTGAATTTCACCAGTTGCTCCACATTGTCCCCAATGTTTGGTACTAACAGTCTTTCTAAGTTTAGCCACTCTGGTAGGTTTTGGGCTTTCATCTGCATTGCCCTGCTGAGGGTGACATGTCCTCATGTTGATCCACCACTAGGCTCTCTTCTTTGTGGACAGTCCATATTTAAGGAAGTGAAAAGATAAGCCAGAGCATGGGACACTTAATGATTGACAAAGGACGCACATCGAGGATACACTGAGAACCTCAAATCACTACGTAACGGCCGATGACCAGATAAAACTTTCCTGTGTACTCCGTGCCTCCTGTGTCACGTGTAAGAAGGCTTTCCCCACAACCTCACCCTCCACGTTCTCTTCCAGTCATCCTGTTCTGTCTTGCACACTCAGGTCTATAATCCACCTGGAATTGATTTGGGGATGGTGTGGGGTTGGGGTCATTTCACTTTTTCCCCTTAGGGATAACCCATGGGCCCAGCAAAACTGATTGAAAAGACCATCATTCTTCCATTATTCTAAGTAGAGCTTGGCAAACTTTTTGTTAAGGGGTCAGATAGTTAAATATTTGAGGCATTGCGGCCGAGAGGGGAATCGAGGCTATTAACACACGTGCTTATACAACCATTTGAAAATGGAGACGCCATTCTCAGCTTGTAGGCCGTCAGGAGGCAGGTGGCAGGTCAGGTGTGGCCCGCATGCTGTAGTTTGCTGACTCGACTCCAGAGGTCAGAGGCTCCTCTCACAAAACACCAAGTGTTTGCGCCACGTGCATTTGACAAGGTTGGTCAAATCCTATATTAAAGTGGGTGAATTTTGTACGAAAGTTATACTTCCACGAGGAGGATTTTTTTAAAACGTTAAATATTTTTCTTGGGCTTGCTGTTCTGTTCCATTTGTCTGTTTGACCATCTTTGCTCCCAAAACACACCATTTTAATTTCCATATTTCAGTGATTTTCAAACAGGGGCGGTGTTGCCCCAGGAAACATTTGGCAATGACTGGAGAGAGCTTTGGTTGCCTGTGGGGGTGGTAGGTGTGCTGCTGGCACCTAGGGGGTGGGGACCAGGGATGCTGTTACACATTCTACAGTGCACATGACGCCCCACCATGGAGAATGATCTGGCCCACTAACGTCTTAGTGCCTGAAAGGCCAAGTCTTCCCATCTTTGTGTTGTTCTAGGCTACCTCTGGCCCTCCGCACTTCCATGAAAACATTTGAAGTCAGCTCTTTACCCTTCTATAAACAAGCAAACAGCAAATAGGCTGGGAGTCTTGTTGGGACTGTGCTGAATCCATAGAGACCCTTGGGTGGAACTGACATCATCTCAGCATTAAGCTTCTAAGCTTTGAGCAGGGCACATCTCTCCACATTTAAAGGTCTTCTTTAATTGTTCTCATTGAGATGGAAGGGTCTTATAAATTTTTTGTTGGATTTATTCCTAGTTATGTGATCCTTTTTAATTCTATTGTAATTGGTAGCTGGTCCAAATTTCATCTTTAACTATTTAGTCCTGGCCTGTACATCCAGCACCCTTGCTAACCTCACTCATTAATTCCAGTAAATTATCTGCAGATTCTTCTAGATTTTCTACATTCACAATCATACAAGTTACAAATACTATTAGTTCTATGGATTCTAATTTCTTTTTGTTGCCTCGCCTCATTGGCTTAAAGCTCTGGCGTGTGATGTAAGCACGTCCATGTCCTACTTCTGATCTCAGGGAAGGCTGTAAGAATTCCAACAGCAGATTGGATATTTGATGTAGGTTTTCCTAGACACCCTTTATGAAGTTAAGGATGGTCCCTTCTCCTCCTAATTTGCTGAGTATCTTCATCCTGAATGGGTTAAATTTTAACACCTGCTATTCAGATGATCATGTGATTTTTATCCTTTACTCTGTGTTGAATTACATGGATTAACCTTTAAGTATTAAACCAACCTTGCATTCTTGGAACAATCAATTTGGCCATGATTTTCCTATGAAAATATGGATGGGTTCAAGTTTGTTAATATTTTGTTTACTTTTTTTTCTCTGTCTATTTATGAACGAGACTTGCCTTACTGACACTCTCTCTCCATGTTCTTTCAAGTTTCTTCCCGGTTCTGGAGCAGCTCCTGCCGGCTTTGGGCAACATTCTTGCTGGGTTTGAGTCAGCAGAGAGCTTGCTCTCTCTGCTTTCTGCCATAAGCAGATACAGGTGGAAGTCAGAAGTCTGCAATCTGGAAGAGGGCCCCCACTGAACTCAACCGTGCTGCCTTCTGATCTCAGACCCCAGCCTCCAGAACTGTGAGAAATAAGTTTCTGTTGTTTAAAAGTCCCCAGTCTATAGTATTTTGTTATAGCAGCCTGAACAGACCAAGACAGTGCCTAAGTGGAATTTTCTTTATATTTATTGTGCTTAGAGTTCATAGAGCTTCTTGAATCTATGCCTGGATGTCTGTTGTCAGTTTTGGAATATTTCCTGCTGTTATATTTTCAAATATTACTTCTGCTCCATTTTATTTCTCCCCCTCATATTCCAAACATATGCATGTTAGAACTTCTTATTGCTTCTCTAATACCTCTTACTCTTTCTCCAGTATTTTCTTTCTGTATATCTTTTCATGCTTCAGCCTGAATATTTCTCCTGATATTTGTTGTTGCACCAATTCTCTCTTCAACTGTGTCTAATCTGCAGATATGTCTATCCATTGAGTTCTTAATTTCATTTGTTATATTCTTCAGTCCTAAATTGCCCAATTAATTATTTTTATATCTTCCAATTCTCTGTCAAATCTTATATTTAATGTGTTTAAACATAGTACACACAGTTATTATAAAATCTATGTCTGATAACTCCATTACTTGGAGCCCCTGTGGGTCTTTTATTATTATTGCTGTTTCTCTTGATTTTTATTTATATTGTCTTGTCTCGCCTATGTGCCCAGTCATTTTCAGTTGAGTTCTGGACATTGTGTATAAAAGAAGATAGATCTAATTTGAGGCCTGGCATGATACCTTCTACCGGAGATTTGTATTTCTTCTGGCAGGTGGCTAGGGACACCGGCAACCTGGTATCACCTTAGTCCATTTACAGAGAGTGACATTATTCAAAGGTTGGCAATGGTCTCTGTAAGGGTATATCAACTAAGAGACCCAGTGTCCCACACAGACCCTCCTCCCTGCCCCCCAGGCACACCCTGGTTAGGGCCCAGCTGCCGTGATGAGCACAGGACTAGGAGGGCTGGGACCATGCTGATGACAGCAACAAGAGCTGCTATTTTCACCTCTTTGGGGCACGGCTCTCGCCAAGCCTGCAACTTGCCTGACTTCACATAACCACACGTAATACTCTCAACAACCCAGGGTAGGGTGTAGGTAGTATTACTATCCCATTTCCAGAGAAGTAAACCTCAGAGGTTGCGTGACTTGTCCCAGAACATCAGCCAGTAAATTGGAGAAGCCTTGACTTGAACCCACAACCCCAGGGCAGCCAGCTCCTTGATGATGCTGGGCTCAGCCATACCTAGAAAGTCACTTTTGAGTCCTTTCCAGACATCAACTCTCCTCTGCAGCAAAGGGGCTGCAGTCACAGGGCTCAGCTTCCTCATGTGTAAAGTCGGGACAATGATAGCACCCACTCTGGAGACGTGAGGATCAGATGAGTGGATACCACTCAGGGCAGGGCCTCAGTGGGTCCTGGAAAGTCAGGAAGGGAACACGGAGTGTGAAGTAAGAGGAAACGGGGAGCCACCAGCAACGAAGGGGATGAACCACAACCAGGGACTGGGTTGGGTGGGCGCAGAGACTCTGCCCACCACCTCTACGGCCAATCTTCATGCACTTGGGTGTTTGGCCCCACAGTCGCCCCACGACTGGGCTCACCACCATGGTCTGAGCCTGGGACACAGATCTGTGCCCCCTGTTCTGCCAATCAGGTGCTTTCTCAGGCCAGCCCGACCTAGAGTTGGAGGAGCACTCGTACTGGGTACTAATTGCAATCGCCTTCCACGAGGATCAGGGGATTAATTGCATCAGAAATCACTTAATTAACATGCCTCACAAAAGGTGCCATTATATTTCCCATTAGTGCCTTGTATCTGAGGCTTTCCACAGGCTGTAAGGATCCTGACTCTCTGCTCACAAGGTGAATGGTTCTGCATCACCATCAGGGATGCAGCCTTCACACTGCTCCCTGGCCCGCTGCCACCTGGAGGGAAGGCCCCCACGTGGACAGTGTCCCCAGGGCTTCCCACTGCCCTCTTGCCAGGGCATGGCTTGTCATGGTCACTCAGGAAAAAACAAAGACCACATCCGTCTTTGGGTTTTCATCATCTAGAAGGTGCGGCTCACAATCTTGGGGGCATGGCTGATAGAAATGTGTTTTGATGCCTGGTTCATCACACCCACAAGGCCACTCAGGACGTCCTAGGGACATCAGCTTATCATGGAAGGAGAAGGCCATCCACCCAAGTCACTGCTTTCTCTTTTCCAACCTAAACCACCTCTATTTTGTTTAAAAATAAGATGAAACAAAACACAGGTCCCTGTTTCCCCAAAGTGAGTTCCTTGGAACACTTGCCTTGCAAGATGTTCCATGAAGAGGGTTCCTTGGTCAACAGGTTTGGGGAAACTTGCAGACTGTCTCCACTGAGGTGCACGAGGCATGACGGTTGTGTGAGGTTCTGGGCGAGTCTACAGACAGGAGTCTGGAGAGCTTAGTCCACCCCTTCACTTCCCAGGCCCCTTTCTGAGGGAGCACCCATGACCACTGTCCCAGGCGGCCTTGTGCTGTTTGAACCAGTGCGCTTTCCTCTGCTAGTGAACCGCACACAGCGCCATCATAACGCTGGTGGTCCCACGGGCCTCTCGCTAACCATGAGGGGTTCAGGGCACTCTCTCCCTCTCCACTGGTTGGCCCTTAGGCAGGTGGATGAGAGCAGCTGGGACCCGTCACGCTGGCCAACCAGGTTGCAACTTCTCTGCTGGCCTGGCAGCCCCACGCCCAAGGCCAACGCAGCTGCCGGATCACAGGACGGGCAGAAGGGGAGTGGGGCCTTTTCCCCGTCAGACACTGAAACCTGACACTGAGGATTTTGGGGACGACCACAGGTTGGCTGAGGAGTCTGGTGCTGGACAGCTGGATCCCGCAGGGAAGAGAGACCTTTCAGGACCAGGGAAGGTGAATCACCCCTCCCTGTTCTATGGACACTGGCCATGCAGTCCAGTCAGAAACGAGGTTGGAGGGAGGCAGGATAACGCTGACTGGTTTGTGTCTATGTGAAGAGTGTGCACTCTCTCCCTCTCCCTCTCTCTCCCTCTCCCTCTCTCTCCCCCCATCTCCCTCTCTCTCCCCTCCATCCCTCCCTTTCTCCCTTTCTCCCTGTCTCTTCCTCTTTCTCCTTCTATCCCTCCCTTCCCACCCCCCTTCTCTGAATTAGTCTTACACCAGCTACTCTGGCTGCCTCCCACAACCAGCCTTGTGGCCTCTGTCTTCCTTCTCATCCCTCCAGGCCTTTTCATCCCTTCTGCCCAGTGGGCCACAACCCTCAGGCAGAAGAGGCTACAGAATTTGCGGTGCCCAGTGAGAAATGGAAATGTGGGGCCCTTGTTCAAAAAGTTATTAAGACTGTCAAGATGTCGACAGCAGTGCGTTAAAGCAAGCGTGGGCCCCATGCGCCCGCTGTTAGGCAGCCCTGCCTCAGGAAGGAGGGAAGGGCAGAGGATCCTCTCGGGCAGGGACAGCCCACGGAGGTGTCAGCCCCATCCCTAGGAGGAAGGACATTCACCAAGCCCACCGAGTGTGGTCACACCTTACCTTGTGTCCAGAGTGCGTGGACGAGGAGGTCTGGGCCACCAGCAGCCGCACCACGGCGTCCCATCGCTCGGCTGTCTGGCGGTCCCACGCGGTCACCGTGAATGCCACCTGCTCCGAGGGGATGTGCAGCTCCCGAGCAGCAAAGACTGTCCCGTCTGCTCCGACCTTGAAGTCCATGCTGTTGGTCTCATATTGCGTCCCCTTGGTTCCCAAACAGCTGCTGAACTTGACTGCAAGAGAAGGGGAGGAGAAGGGTCAGGATCTGCCTGGCAGACGGGCAGGGGCAGCACGTTCACGTGCTGACTTTCTCGGCGGCGGGTTCTAGGTCTCCAGTGAGCATCAGGAAAACCATGAGTTAACTGATTTTTCGACTTCAGGTGTTGTGTTTTATCTCATCTCCCTAGGGAATTAGTAGAGGACTTAGAAAAAGGAAATAATAATAATAAAAAGCAACGGATGTACTTTCATTGTATCTAAACCACAGCTGGTCTCCATTTCTGCAAATGCCTCTCTCCCTTGTCACAATTACCTTTGAATTCAAACTGGGGTCTGTTAGCGGCACAGCGGGTATTCTCCACCTAAGAAAGATTCCCTCGTTCGCCCCGCCACCCCCCTCTCTGCATGGAACCCTTCTGCCACCAACACACTTTAAAGCCCCTGATGGATCTATTTTTCCACCCCGAGAAGGCTAAGTGTGGGAAGGAGCAGGAGGAAGGGGTGTTCTGAGCAGAACTCAAACCTGCTGTGTTCTCTGGTCCATTCTGTTACTCAGTGACTCAAACCTGACACACGCAAACTCTCCGTTAGGGTGGGCTGGGCCCGGAGCAGGACTGGCAGTGACCTTGGGCAGCAAAGTGCTCTCCCGGTGACCCGGAAACAGGGATTTTAAGGCAGACAGTCTTCCGACACTTCCAGGTGGGTACGTTGCTTTGCTTCCCAAACATTAATTAGGCACCAAATCTCCTAATGACTCCATTACCCCGGCCATTTGTAACTCTGCTGCAGAAAAAGACATCTCGGGAGCCACGTATTCACTGGGACCACATTAGTGCATTTTTTATACGTGTGCTTTTGCAGCTGCCGCCTAACGCCACGGTAAATTATGAGGCACCACTGCCAGTGTCACATTCTGCTGATAAAAACGACGGATAAAGTTACCTCGTATTTATAAAAATGTGGGTATCTCAGCAATTATGGTGGGAGGATGGGTTTTTTAAGCAATTTCACTGTCACAGCTTACATGATTTAATTACTATTTATTCGACAAACTGAGAAAAGCTCCTCACTGTTAGGTTTGATAAAGTGTTTTCCCCCAGGGTTCACCTTTTATTGTTGTGCATCTTCCCTCGCCTCAAATACTTCACTTCAGAAGCCTCCCCAGTTACCAGCACCTCCCGCTTGTGGGTTTAATACAAAAATGCTTTTAAATGCGATGGAAACAGGCATTTCTGCTCCGTCTGGCCCGAGAGAGCGCGGGCACTGAGTGCAGAGCCTCGCCAACGGTGTCCTCAAAGGGATGAGGGCAACCCAGGTTAGGAGGGGCGTGGCTCCATGGAAACAGCCCCCAGTGAGGCAATTATTACATTGTTTCAAGTGACAGGAAAATTCCAAACTGCTGTTACAGTACCATTCGCCCCAACGGTAAACAAATTAAAATCAGCAACGACCTGAGCAGATCAATCATTTCTGACACCCTGTTGTCACCGACAAAGATAAAAATGACAGTTCTGTGATTGCCAGGAGATTAGCACAAAATACATAAATAAGCCCCTTTGTTCTCTAAAAGCAAATTTCTAATAAAGCTAATGGAATTGGACAGCAGCTGGAGGGTTTGCCTTTCTCAGGATTAAATGACGATGATGTTGTATTTAAAAAACGTAGGCACAGAGCTCTGGTGACATCTGAGGTAAGCATGGATGCTGCTTTCAGAAGAACAAGCCACCGGGATCGGAGCTGCCCCAACAGGACACTCGGAGTGCCGTCTGCAGGAACCGGGGACTTGTCAGAAGTCCTCAGTGGACGATAGAGACCCTCAAGGACATGAACGGTGGTGCTGCCAAAGTGGCTGTGACGTGCCACCTGACACGAATCATGCCTGTGTGTGAAATGAGGCTTCTTCACACGGGGTGTCCATGAGATCTTCACGGCGTCTTAAAAGTTAACGTCTTTCCAGTCTATCTCTGACACAGACCATCCAATCATCAGGGAGCGAGGGGCCTTTGTGACAACAGGAAATCCCAACATCCGGTGTCAATGTAACCGTGGCTTGGCTGATCTGCTCAGTCCTGTGGGGTGGTTTTCACCATCCGTGTCTGAGATTCTGTGCCCTCATCAGCGAGGAAGCAGGAGTTGTAACTTGGCCATGGGAAGATGAGGGCCATTCAGAGTACCCCCAGTGCTGGAGGGACCAGTTTTCCAGGAGGAAGGAAATTCAGAACAATGCCTGCTCTTGCGCACTGCTGGGCTGTGGCCTCTCTTTCAAAGGGAAAGATCAATAAGGTTGTTCTTCTGAGACACCAGGGGCATTCATAAAACACTAGCACTGAATAAATGAACACTCCCATTTGAAACTCTGTGAAATGTGGGTTTAAATTGCTGCACACACAAACACACTTTGCCTTGACATAAAAATGGCCAGTGAGCACATGGTGAGCAGACCCTCGGGAGAAACGTCTGAGGTCTTAGGATAGAAACGACTCCTCTCTTCTGGAAGCCAGTTTGCCTTTTCCTGGTGAATTGCCCCAAGGTGGTTTCCCTCTTCACTTTGGCTACCTGGAAGCTTAGAGGCAATGCTGTGGCAGGGAGCTAACAGTGCTGAGGCGTTTACTAACCTCAGCACGTTCCGTCCTATTTTCCATCTTTGTTTCCCTTCAACCTGCTTTCTTCCTATGGATTCCTTTTTTATTTTTGGAGTCTGCATCCATCTCTAGGGTCAAATGCCTCCCAGGAGGACAGAGGTAAAAACGTACGGGTATGCCCAGGTGTTGGCACACACGGCTTGTCCCGTGCATGGAGGGGACACCCAGCACGGGGTTTGGCTGCACCAGTTCATCTGGCCTCTCTCTGCTTTGCTGTTTCTGGAACGTGGCCTGGAGTCCGAGCCGCAGACCCTGGCTGGAGAGCCCCATGCTGTCCACGTATGTGCTCACAGAATCTTCTGAGGTGTGTGCTGCCCCTGCTGCTGCCGAGAGCCCCCTGCTGCTCTGCAGGCCCCATAGACACCCTGGGCTCCAGGCCTCGGGGGCGGCGCGTCCAGTTCAGACCCCAGCTCTGCGCCTGCTGCCACTGAGTCTCCTCCCGTGGGTGCCCAGTGGCTCAGCCCTGATCTGACCCTTGGGCTTTTGGCCCCTGCAGACTGGCCGGGAGACCCTGGTCTTCTCAGCTCTCTGGCTACTCCCTTTGGCTTGGGAAATGGGCCCTGCCCACGGTTGATGGTGGGGGTGGCCGCACACGCCCACGAGCTCTCAATTTCCTTTCCAAGCAGAAAGACGGCACTCAGCTTCTCAGAGCCGGGCAGTTGTAGTGGGTCTTGGAGAGGCCGCCCCATCTCCTGGGGACACTTTTGGCCACAAGGAAAAGCCTGGCCATTGCCATTGGTCACTTGGCTTGCCTTCTGGAAGGGGTCACCTGACAAACATGGAGCTTTTGTGGGAGGGACTGCAGAGTGGCACTGAGCCCTGCGGCCCCGAATCCAGGGAGACACCAGCAGGCAGGCCCGGCCCGGCATGGGGTTTCTGTCTCCAGGTCTCAATGTTCCGGAAAGCCAGCTCCACGCAGCCCGCAGCACCCAGTTCTCCTGTCCTGGTCCTTTTGGGGCCAGAGTGCTGCTGGGCCATCGCGTGCCCACAAACTCCTGCACAGGCCAGGCTGGGTGCCTGGCAGGGGGCTGGCTGAGGCCCCACAGGGGGTCCTAGAATGCCCTTCACCCTTGGCAAGTTTCCAGACTGGCTTCCGACAAGATGTGGGGAACCCAAGCTTTGGAACTAGTGTCATCTGGATGGTGGGTGTGGTCAGGACCCTGTAGGTTTCTGGCAGGGCCAGCTCCCACCTCTCAGGGCTCGGCCCTGATGTCGGAGGGAAGCTGCTGGACCCCCAGAGCTACACCAGCCCACACTCACCACCCCTTCCCACTGCACGGCCCCATTCTGGCCTCTTCACTCGCTTCGTCGCAGAATTCCTGATTGTCCTGTTTCTTGCCCGTGGCCTCCTGGACTGCCAAGCATGTGAGGGCAGGGCCGCTGTGTCCCTGGGGCTGAGGGTGGTGCTGGCACATACTCAGGGTGAAACCAGGCCTGATCTCCACATGACGCCCCTCCCCGGGCAGTGAAGGGACCGTCAGCGTTTTCAATCAGCAAGGGCTTTGCTATGCTTTGTGCTCAGCCCAGAAATGTCATGTGCCACCCTTCTGCACCCTCTCCCTTGGCACTGGGGCAAATGGACAGTTTCCTGAGCTCAGCAGGGTCTTTAGGAACCAGTGAGGATGCACCTGGCCCAGCTAAATGCAAAACGTCCCCATGGGAAAGAGCCACCAAAGATCGCTGCCAACAGCACCCCAGGCCACGCAGGTGAGCAAGCCAATATTAACATGTTTGGTTAATATTTCCCTTAATGTATTTGTTTTTGATCTTCTGATTTCTCTCTGAGTCTTCAGGAGAAAGTTAAAATCCTATGGGAATCTGTAGAAAACTTTTCCCTCAATGGATCAGACAAAACCACCAAATGTGGAGAAACTCCTGTTCTGATTTAAATTCACATTACACAGCAATCTGGGCTCAGATCAGGGCTTCCTGGGAAGTGCCCCATTTCCCGGGGGCCAGGCGCTCTGCTGGGCATGGCCTGCTCGCGCTCCGACAGGAAAGCACTGTCGGCAGGGGGCATTGTCCCCGTTTGCAGATGAGGACACTGAGGCTCTGGGACATTTCACACCTTCTTGAAGCCAGCAGGAGGAGGAGGAGGTGGGACAGCACCCCTTGCCCGCAGGCTTTCCCACACCAGCAGCCACACCAGCTGGTTCTCCGTGAGGCTGGCGGGGAGACCCCCCAGGTGTCTCGAAATGCGTGCATCTAGGTCCTCGTGTGGGAACTTTGTGCTGCTGTTCAGAGAAATCCGACCCTGGTGGTCCCTGTGTCTGCTCAATGAAGCTGTGGCTTCCCCAGGCCCCCAACGGGGGTGGTGGGAAGGTTGCTTGCGGCTCAGGCCCCTCCGGGACTGAGGCCCCAGCACTAACCGCAAGGAGGAAAAGTCACTTCATGGGGAGAAGTCGCCTGCGTGGAGATACACACACCGAAGGTCACAGCCTCCGCAGAGGGAGACTTGCTAGGAGAGCAGGCGGTGCCTCCCTCCATCCTGGACCATGACGCAGGACCCGCCTGGCGCTCCTCTCCCCACAGCCGCAACCTGCTGCTTGCCTCTCTCTGTGGTTTGCTAATTACTTCCATTAGTTTTAAACAAACTTGACGAGAGACAGAAGGAATCCTGCGAGAAATTAAATCCAATTGTTTAAATATGCACAGTCACAGCCCCCCTGCCTCTGTCCCCTTGGTGGTGGTGGTGGGGTGCCCGTGCGGCCTGCACTGGGGTAGGCAGGTGAGTGGGCCCTGGGGGCCCGAGGAGGGGGCTGGGGAGGTGTGGGGAGGGGAGCATCTGGCTGTGCCCTGTGCCGCCAGCACCAACTGATCGTCAGGGTCAGGGAGCTGCCCTTGCCAGTGTGCAGGGGAGAGTGCGTGCTGCAACCACGCCCACACTGGGCCGGTCCCCTTGGGATGGGGCTTGAACTCAGGCCTGTGACTTGGCAAGCAGCGGCCTCTCTGGGCATTGCTCTCTGTTCCTATGAGATGTGAGGAACAGCAAGGGGCGTGACGAGGAGGAGCAGCCGGCACAGGGCAGACCTTGGGTAAACGCCAGCTTGTCGCACACACCGGCCGGTGTGCCCCGGTTCTGATGCAAATTTGAGTGAGGGGGAGACAGGCTGGGGGAGCAAAGGCACTTGGCCAAGGTCACACAAGGTCATTCATTCCACAAACACTTGTGGGCCCCCTGGTGCCTGGTACTGGGGATCCACCTGGGAAGGACAGAATTGGGGCTCACGCTGGGCAGAGACTGGGAAATGACAACACGGATGGTTGAACCATTCAGGCTTCTATGGGGTCACCCAGAGGGGTCCCAGACCAGGGTCACCAGGGGTGGGGATGGGGAGCCCTGCAGGATGTGTGGGGTGGGCCAGCACTTGGGATTCTGACTCTGCTGGGATCTTGTCTCTTACACCATTAGGGGCCCCAGCTCCCCCTCCCCAGCCCAGGATGCAGAATCAACAGCTCTTGGAGTTCGGCTGCTGCAGCTGGGCAGGCCCAGCTCACACACCACTGCCTCCCCCTTTGGACAGGATGGATTAAATTTTCAAGCCCGTGTTCTGCTCTGAGAAGATGCCCTGAGAAGAAAGGCAGCCGTTCCACTCATTGCCGGCTGGTGTCTACCCTGCTCCTGAAATGCCACAACGCCGAGGACGGGCTCACACCTGGAGCCAGCGTCAGACCATCTGAAGGGCTTTTGAGAAGTGTAAGAAAAAATGAATGCCCAGGAAACCCTCTGGCTGGACATCGTGGGAGGAGCTGAGCACCAGAAAATTCAGCCACGTTCTGGATTTCATTCAATGGCAGCCTCCCCTCTCTCCCACCCCTCGACACCAGGAAGTGGGTGAAGCAAACCAGAGGCTGATCAGCATTCCGGGCTCGCCGTCCTCGGGCTGGGATGCTGCTTGTCCAGATAAAGGGCAGGGATGCACCTGGCCAGCCGTCTGTCACCGATGCCCACTTTCCTCCTTTGCACTGAGTAAATGTTAGTCTCTGCTTGCCGTCCTGGTGTCCCGGCTGCGGCCCACTCGGAGGGCCCATTAGAGTTACTGATGGAGTTTCCACCCCTTGTGGGCTCTGTCTCCCAGGATTCATGCTGACTCTGCTCCCCTGGGAAAGAGCCCCCGTGCCCTGTGACAGAGTCACCGCACACACAGAGCGCACCTGGGCGGCATCATCCATTCGTTCATATTTATGAAAACAACCATCAGCAAAGCCAAGCACAGCTGCTGCCAGTGGAGCAGAAACTAACCATCTTTACATCCGAAATGTGATGCTCCCAAGGGAGGCAGTGAGAAGGAAGGGCCAGGTTCTGTGAGAGCCCGACCCGGCTGGGCAGGGCAGGAGGGCTTCCTGAGGATGAGGATTCAATGCTTCCACTGAGATCTGAGGGATGAGAGGGGTCCGACGAGCTTGGGCAGGGGAGAACATTCCAGGCCACACTGATAGCATGTGCAAAGGTCATGTGGCAGAGAAGTGCAGGTTTCAGGACCTGAGAGCTAGTGTGACGGGAGCAGGGGCGGCTGGGGTGTGAGTGACCAGAATCAAAACGAGAGAAAGACCCTCAGCCAGGGTGGTGGCCTGTCAGCTCCCGGGGATCGCTGAGGGACATGCTTCCTTAAGGGCACCAGGGCCTCTCAGGGCCTGCTGATCTCGGACACCCGCAGGATTAGAGGAACTCTCCGCCAGGAAGGAAGGGCCACCGTGGGTCACTCAGAAAGGTCCAGCAGCCTCTGGGCTGAGTGGACGTCCTGAGTGGACGCCACACCCAAAGTCTCTGCAACACCCCCTTTTTGGGGCCAATGTTAAGAGAGGGTCATAGCCTTTTCTAGCCATGAAAACAACACGGTGTCCACCTCTGCAATTTCAGAAGCACGTCTTCAACATTTAGCTACAAAATGGATCCCAGGACCCTGACTAGAAGGCTCCAGCACCCACTTCAGACACATCTGCTTGGGGCCGAGAAATTTAAGAGCCAGGAAAAGAAGGAGAAAGGAGGAAAAAAAGAGTGAGGAATATAGGAGAGGGTTCCTTAAGTAACTGATTCGTCCGCCCACCCAGCAAGGATGCGTTAACCAGGGAGATCGGGCAGGGAGGCCCTCACTGGGGAGAGGGGATGAGGCCACAGTCCCCACAGAACGTCAGGACCCCCTACTCCTGCCAGGTCCCCTCACTTGGTCCTGGGGCCCCCGAGGGAGCCTCTCATGGGTCGGCCACTGGGCTTGGCAGTGGTCCCTGCGGGCACTTCCTTTATCCCTCTTGACGGTGCTGCCTGCTGGCCGTGAGGCCACCTTGTGACCATCACCACTGCCCACACCCACGGGGAGGGCAGGGGCTGCCGCGAACAGAGCCAGAACGACATTGGTGGTGGCCGGGGGCTGGGAGTGACTGCTAACGGTACAGGGTCTCCTTTAGGGGTGATGAAAAGTGTTGGAACTAGATAGAGATTGGTCAGCGTTGTGAATGTGCTAAATGCCGCTGAACTGTTCCCTTGACGATGGTGAAATTTATGGTACATAATGTTACCTCAATAAAAAAGCAATTTCTAGAGGCCCCCCAAGTCCCCAATTCCTGGCTGCTGGAATGACAGGGAGAAGAGCCTCCTCGGCTCCCTGCACCTCCTAAGACCCCCAGACCCTGAAACCCATGTGCCCAGAGCCTCACAGGGCCTCCTGGGAACTGGATGATTGATGCCCCAGTGTCCTCTCCCTGGAGACCTCAGGACCAGCCAGAGGCGTGTGGGCCTAGTCCTCCGCCCTCTCCCTTGTGGGCCCCGTCCCTCCTCTTTCCTGTCCCGTGTGCAGACCGAGTGCTCACGGGAGTGAACAGAAGCAAAGAAAGGAGGAGAAGGGTGCACGACGCAGCAGCCGGCCCCACGTGACGTGGTGCAAAGTGCAGAATCCTGGGATCCTAAGCGAGGGGCAGGGAGCTCAGGGAGGGCGAGGGGAACCCCAGGAGGCTTCAGGAGGGAGTGATGTCAGAGCTGGAATTCTAGAAGCTACTCGCACAGCTGCCTAAATAGATATGTGTGTGCTGCGTGTGTCCATGTGCTGGATACGCGCACGACACAGAGAAACATGGGGCTTCTAGAAGTTCCTAGGAGCGTCACAAACCCACAGAATGTCGGGTTTGGAAGGTGCAGCAGAAGTGATCTACCCCAGCCCTCGTTTTATTGATAAGTGAACTGAACTTGTTGAAAGAAAATTACATTTTAGAATCCCTTCATTTATTCAAGTAATTCCACAAGCCCTCATATTGAATCCCTGCGACAAGCTGGGCCCAGAGCCGTTCCGAATGCCATCACTCTCCGCGGGGCCCTGGGCGCTTTTAATATCTAGTTAATTGATGCCCCCAATGCGAAGCATGCAGCAAGCCCTACGCCACTATGTTTTCCTTAGAATTTTGTGCATTCATAAAAGTTGTAGCCAGTGCAAACCACATATGTGAAGCTCTCGATCCCGAGTGCTGGAGTCTGTGGTGTGGGGTACCGGCTCTGGCCAGTTCTGAAATCAAAATATCATGCGGATTCTGTACTCAGTGACTGTGGCAGCAAAATTAGGACCTTGGCTAAACAGCAGAGACAAGTTTTTTTTGTTTCTCTGTGATGGTGCAGAAAACTTTCTTAAAAAATTATTTTCTCCCCTGCCCCCCATCTTGCAGGCTCACAGCAGAGACGTGTGCAGCGGTGCTCACCCACAGCTTATGCCCAAAACGCATGGCACCTGTGAAAGGGAACACGCAGCTCCCTCATTAGGGGCTTTACGGTGACCCCTTACCCTCATCATTTTTAATTGCTGGCCCGTGAGAAAAACGGGGGTGACAGTGTGCTGGGCACAGGGAGTGAGCGACATGCGATCCACTCCTTATGGCAGCAGCCTGCTGACATTTATGGGGGCAGTAGGCTGGGTCTCCCCGAGACTGGCGTGCTGGAGAACTGTGCTGTGGTTACGAAACATCCCTTTTCGTTATTTTTCTTGTTAGGTGAGCTGAGAAAGACCAAATGAGCCAGAGGTGAGCCTGCAGCTGGGACTATGCTGAGGAGTAGATGCCTTCACCCAGCGGAGTCGGCCACCTGCTCTCCCTCCCTCCCTCTCTCCATCCTTCCTTCCCTCCATCCTCCCATCTGTCTGCCCATCCACCCTTCCATCTGTCACCATCTCACTCCCACTGTGTCTGCACAGTCCAGGCACTGTCCAGGTGCTGGGCGGTCAGAGGAGTTCAGGACAGCCCCAGGGGCAGACAAGCTTGGGGTCAAGACCAAGGTTGAGAGGAGGCTGTCAGCAGGGGCCCTAGTGGGGGCTGCTCTGTGCTGAGTGCTCCCGGGGATGCCTCTTCTCCACTGACCCCTCAAAGCAGGGCCTGTCCCCCGGGGGGGACCTGCACCTCAGGGAGGTGAGCCCAAGGCACGTGATGCTTTCTACCTGAGACTGTAGCTGCAGCCTCAGCAAGAACGGTCACGTGGCCACCAAGAGCCCACGCGGAGCTCAGCCTGTCACGGTATCCACTCTGCTCTAGTGACGGGCAAATGGGGGAGAGGGGCGTCCCGGACCCTGGGCCTCCCAACAAGACAGTAATTGAAGCAGAGCTTGAACGCAGGGCCCCGTGGCCCCAAAGCCCGTGCCCTCCAGGTGCTGCTGAGAGGACAGCTGGCTGGACGCTCGGGGCCGTTCTCACCCCATCCCGCCTGCCCAGGCTCACCCATACCCCTGACCCCCAACCCCCAACAGCTCTTCTCCCCCCCGTTGGCCAAACACTCCAAGCGCTAGGCCTCTGCACGGCACACGCAGCTCCCCTTGCCTGCAACGCCCTTCACTGCCATGTGGACCTCCTCCAAGGAGCCTTCCTGGATTTATCTCAGCTGCTGATCCCTCTCTCCCCGGAGCTTTATTCACTCCAGTGGTGTCCCAGGGGTGGGGGCGGGGTGACGTGGGGCTGTCTGCCCCCTTTACCATTGACCTTGTTTAGAATTGCTGGTGCACAGTGACACTAAAAGCAGACTGAGGTTCAGGGGGTGTTATTAATGTGGGGCCAGGAGCGGTGGTGGTGCTGGAGTGGGACCTTCTTGGGAGGGGCTGGTTCATGGGCCCCAGATCTGCTGCTCCCCTCTGCAGCCTCACAATGGACGGGGCGTCACTGAACCCTCAGGGAACTGGGACCTTTGCATGTCCTTCCAGGCTGTTTTGTGTGTATTTTGAACATAAACAGGCTGTTACGTAAGCTTCGCTTCGCCACCATTAGACACCTGCCCGCGACCACAGGTGTGCATCAGCACCAGCATCCCAGTCTGTGGAGTCCAGAGATCGCCGGGTATGGAAACCGCACATCTACCATTCGGCAGACTCGGGAAGGGCCCCACCAGGCTAAGCCCTCGGGAGCAATTAGCCTGAGCATGGCCATTGGCAGACGCCATCGCTGCGCCTGGACCTAGCAAAGGTGCCCCGGGGCCAGGATGGAGCCCGGGAACTCCTGGCAGGCTGTGTTTTCCTCTGCCATCGTCTTGCTTAGCACAGATTCCTGAGGCAGCCACATGTTTACGGAAATTGGAAAAGCGCCATTTCCAGCAAAGTGTGGGTGAATCTGCTGACCCTCTCCTCTAGCAGGGCACCAGATGCCAGGTCCCGAGCTGCGCCAGTGAGGAAGCGGGGAGAGGTGGGCCCTTGTGCAGACGGGTAGCACACGTCACCTGGGGGGATGCGCCTTGATGTGGACACGTGAGCCAGGTGTTCATGGGTGAGGTGGTTCTCCCCTTGGCTGCACACGTCCCAGTGCTGTGGCTGCTCCCCATGCTGCCACTGTCACCCCATGAGGACCGGGTGAGCCTGCTAAGTCTGTGGGACCTGCCTCTCGGAGGACGTGTCCACTAGGATGAACATTTGGAATCTCAACTGGGCCTTTAACACTTCAAATTGATGCGTGTTCAAGCCAAAATGTGGTCTTCTCTCCCAGGCCCGAAGAGGCCCTGGCCCTCGGCACCCCTCATCAAGAGCAGTCAGACTTCCATCCTCTACCTGGGTCACACTCGGCCCTGTCACCTGGTTGTCCCCGTCTGAACTGCACCGCCCCCTCTGGAAACCTGACAGATGTTCTCTTCTCTCCTGTCCCCTTTCGCTCCGTCCCTCCTCTCCAAACTGCTGTTGCAGTGACGGTGACACGAAGCTGAGTTACTTCAGTCTAAGTTGGTTCAGTGCATCATTCATGTCTGAACACGAATAATATTACCCGAGTTTCTTCTGTCTACAAAAAACGCATACGCATTTTCCTCCCGACAGTGTGGACTGGTCACATACTTCATATGTGAAAGTGGGTTCTTAGGGAGCCTTGCTAAAGTGGGGTACTGACTCTAAGGCGTCCTGTACTGAAATTCAGTGCCAGTGTGCCGCAAGGGTCTCCACTGACGGCCGCCCAAGCTGCCCACCTGTCTCCCCTCCTTGCGGTCCACGGCTCAGCCACCCAGTCCTTTTCCACCCCATAATGCTCCGCTCGCCCACCTCCACTTGTGCGCAGGAATGCTTTCTCTTGCCCAGCCCTGGCCACCCTTCAGGTCCCCTCTGGTTGTTGGGGGCCATCCTTTGTGCCTCCAAGACTGCCACCCCCGGGGGCTTCATCACGGCTCCAACCACGGCCGCCAGTCTGTGAGCTGGGGGCCGGTGGGCGCTGGGCCTGCACGTGTCTCCACCCTCTCCAGCACCTGCCACCACGGTCGGCTGGACCCAGCACGTGCTTGAGAAATGTCAGTGGGATAAATGCACAAATTCTATTTCCCTTAGCTTCAACAAATGGATATCCAATGAGCTATCAAGCCACGAAAAGACATGGAGGAAATTTAAATGCTTGTTACAAGGTGAAAGAAGCCAGTCTGAAAAGGCTACATACCGTCCGGTTCTATCTATCTGACATTCTGGAAAAGGCAAAACTACCGGGACAGTAAAAAGATCAGTAGTTGCCAGGGGTTGGGGGAGAAATGGATAGCGAATCACAGAAGATTTTTGGGGCAGTGAAACTACTCCACATGATACTATAATGGTGGATACACATCATTATACATTTGTCCAAACCCACAGAATGTACAACACCAAGAGAGAACCGTAATGTAAACTACGGACTTCAGTTAGTAATAATGTATCAATATTGGCTCATCAATTGTAACAACATTCTACACTAATGTACAATGTTAATATCAGGGAAACTGTGTGCAGGAGCGAGAGGGGACATATGGGAACTCTCTGTACTTTCTGCTCAGTTTTTCCATAAATCGAAGACTGCTGTAAAAAATAAGGTCTATTAAAAATGGATATTCTCTATGCATTAGACATACCTTCTCCAGAGAAAACACACTGTCTCAGAAATGTTAAAAATCCCATTTTAAAGCAAAACATTGAAACCTCTCTCATGCCATTTCATTTATAGCAGGGAACGTAAAACCTGCTTCTCCCTCTGGATCTCCTTCATAATGAATCCAGTGCCGTGATCTAACACAAACACCGACTCTGTATCTCCCAGGACATTCCTTCCGTCCAAGAAAAATCAGCCAAAGTGGCAACAGACGTGTGCCCTGGTCTGAGCGATTTCTGTTTTCTGGCACATCCGTGTCCACCCCCCCTGACCCCCCGCCAGTGATGCCCTGATCAACTCTTGGAGTCCTTACTTAGTATTTACTGCACTGGGCGAGAACTGGAGGCGCTGGGAGAAGCGGCGCCTGGACTGCCCAGCAGAGCGTGCGCGGCCCCACTCAGGACCGCGGTGCCCGCCTGCAGTCTCGGAACGGTTCTGAGCCCGCTTGAGGAGAGGGGTTTCTCTCGGTTCCGGTACTAATTAACAGTCAAAAGAAAACAACGGTACGGGAGTATTGGGAGACACAGGAATGGGGGTGCTGGAGAAAGATTCTAGATCTAAGGAGGGTTATTTATGCAAACGTGCTTTTCCTGAGGGGCAGTCAACACTGAGGTCTGAGCTCCTCGTTAGTAAATCCCACTGATGCCCCATCAGCATGGAGCTTGTGGCTCTTAATTTGGAGGCATCTCTAATGAATCCTCCCACTGCCCTCACAGAGGAGTGAGTAGAGAGTGATGGTGGCAAACCCAGCCAGAGACGCAGCGACTTGCTCGGAGGCCCAGGCACGGCAGACGCCGGGGCCCCTTGTTAAACAGTCAGCCCCGGAGGATGACGTGGTTAGTGGCTAATGACTCCATGCCATTCTCACGCTTAGAAAGGAGGGCTGCGGAGCGATGTTCTTCCCAGCAAGGGACAGGAGACCATGGCATGGACTCCGCTCAGGGTCGCTGCAGGGAGGAAGGGCCTTTTGGCCCGTATCTCCATCTTTGGGGATGTGGGAGCCGTCCTACTGGCCGTGAAGGTCGGATGGGATGATGTGCTCCAGGAAACGGGGATTCCTTGAGAACCCCCGAGGGGGAGCCAGACCTGGACCTTTGCTTTCTCCATCAAGACTCTGGGAGTCCATTAGATTCTTTGGAGAAATGGGGGCCATTTTTTGACTGTTAGGAAAAGGAGGCTACGTCTTTATTTATTATCTGAAACTAACATTTTATGCCCTACGTGAATGAACATTGGGTGATTTTTCCTTCCTTCACTCATTCATTCACTTGTTCATTCATTCATTCAATACCGACCCGGTTGTCCACTCAGGTGTCCTGCTGGGCCCTGGAGCACTTATCTTACTGAACCCTCACAACCTGTACAGGAGTCCTGTGATGTCCATTTTCCAGAAGAAGAAACTGAGGCTCAGAGAGGTTAATTGACCCCCGAGGTCCAGCAAGTGGCAGAGCCGGTGGTGATCCGGGCTCCTGGCTGCTCCTGCTCCTTGCTGCTCCCCCGACCCCCAGCCTTCCAGAAGTGCCCCCTTCCTTCTTGTTCCAAACGTGACCGTGGTCGTCCCGGCCCAGGAGCCCTTCCCTGAGGGACACAGAACCAGGCGGACATAATCACGCGCCGTCTGTAAACAACGTTGCTCCTCTCAACAGCGACATTGGTTCCTAGGCCTCCCTATTCTTTCCATCACCTGTTGCTACGAAGAGCTTTACCTATAAAAACCACACACAGCTGCCCATTCACAAACAGGCGGTCATGCGCACGTTTTAAGCCCACCATGAAAAAGCAGCAACACACTTTCTAACAGCCTTGAGAAGCCACGAGTGCTCAGGTTTTGTGGCTGTGATTTCGCTACAATCTGGAGAGGTTGGTGCATGCCTGGTGCAAACCTTCCAGCTCTCTTGATGATGACGTTTAGGAAAAGAAAAAGGATAAGGCTCAGGCGATTCCTGGATCTCCTAGAGATGGCAGGCACACGCTCTCAACAAAGTTCTACTCCGCTGAGAGCTGCGTGGAGGGGCTCGCTGAACCAACCCCCAGTGCGGAAATGTCAGCTACTGATGTTGCTGGGAATGAGTGACCATTTCTACTTCGGCAAGGGCAAGCTAATATGTCTCTCACTGGCCCTTGTGACAATATATAGACATAATAATAATCGTTATTATATTAATAATGGCAGCTCTTGCTTATAGAGTGCTTACCCATATGCCAGGAATGGTGCCAAATTCAATACTCAGACCATCTCACCCATTCCCCACAACAACTAGGCAGAGACAGTTGTCACCCCATTTTACAGATGAGTGCACTGAGAGATAAATATCAGGCATGTCCAACCCCCGTGGCCTCTGCCTTCAGTAAGCGTCAGCGGAGTCGGGGGTCCCGAAAGGAAACTGACACAATGCAACCCTCAGGTACCACGACCCAGGCCGGGCTTATCCGACAACTTGTTGCCAGTGACAGCAGTGGGCAGGCGCCAGGTGGTGACCCGTGTGAGCTCCTGGCTGCTCTTCTGCCTCATTCTCCTTGGCAGCACCGCCCTGGTGCCTGTAGGCCCCAGACAGGCCTGCTGCTACAAGCACAGAGTGGGTTTCCAGTGCCCGCACGGCCACATCCCTGGCTTCACGGGCTTCTGCCTTCTGCAGGGCCTGGGCTCTGGCAACCTGGGGCCAGGCTCCCGTCTCCTCTGGGGGCTCTTATCACACATCTGAACATCGGACGTGTGAGGTGGTGAGAGAGATGTTGGAGCTGACAGCCAGGGCTCAGAGGAGCAGGCCCGGGGTGGGGGGGCGGCGGGGTATCCTTTACAACACAAGAAACAGGACCGGCTATTTTTAGAACCGCCAGCCTCTCTCTCTTTAGTGTCTTGCGCATCAGGACTGAGCAAATGAAATCATTCGCAATTAAGGCCCAGGTAGAGAGATGGCTCTCTTTCCTGTCCCCAGAGGACACCTCTCCTCCTCCCCTCCTTCCCCCTCCTTCACTCTCGCCTCCTCCACGTCCTCTCTGCAGAGCGGGGAGCCCACAAGGAGAAGGAGAGACTTCCCCCACGCCCCCTTTTTAAATTAAAAACAAACACACAAATAAACAAAACATGCTGTACCCTTTCCCCTTGACTGCAGACGTACAAATCAGGAGGAAAATTTAGAGGCACGGGCTTTGAAATAGAATCCTGCAGACCCCGACCACCAAAGGGGATGGCGCCCTTGACCACACACAGCCCAGGAGGAGGGGGAGGATGTGAGGACAGGATGAGCCCCTCCCACCCATTCCTGCTGTTTGCGCACGGGAGGGACGGGCAGAGGACTCAGGGCAGCTTCTGCTGCGCTTTGTGTCAGGAAGGGCCTTCCTTGGCTTCCGTAGAAACCACCACTGTGATTCAGAAACCTGATTCTGAGGCTGCAGGTGGGCAGACACCTCCAGATTTCACAGGCCTGGGGTGGGTACCCCGGAGGCCGGAAGCCTGAGGACTTCCAGTTTTTCTGAGTTCACAAATTCCAGAGTCTTCAGGGGGTTCTGAGAGAGGGGCCTTCAGGGGAGTCTGGGTGGGATGTGGGTCTGGACTCTGTGGGCAAACACACTTGTCACTCTGGGATGGGGACGCTCTCTGTAGGTACGAGGAACATCCCCGAGACAGTGCAGTGAAGTGTCCTGGATGGGGCAGAGCCCCTGGACCCGCCCCTCCTGTGCCAGCTTCAGGGCCCCGGCAGCTGGCAGCCCCACTTGCCTGGCACATCTTCAGCGTCAGTTTGCTGGGGCTGAATCCAAACAGGACCCTGAACTTTACCACCCCGCTCCCTCTGTCAACACTCTCGGGTTGGCTGCCAGCCACTTTTCTAAAGTAAATAAATAGGAACCAAGGAAACGCAGACACATTTCTCCCTCTCTCAACCACCCTCACCACCCGGCAACCTCTCCCTGGCTCTTCCCGCGTCAGATCTTTTCGTCCCAGTGCATTCATGTCACATGTGGCTTTGAGATATTTGGGGACCCCTTGAGACAAGCAGACCCTTGGGGTGCCTGTTAACCAAGGATGGAAACATCCGGTGTCTACGGTCTGTCCTTGGTGCCATTCTTTCAACAGGGGCCGGGTGGGCCTTGAGCAATGTGTAGACACGCTCCCAGGAGCCTCACGGTCCTGGAGAGGGAATTGGTGCCACTCAAACGGACACACAAGCACATTTAAAGTGGCAGTTTGGGGCCAGCCCGGAGGCGTAGTGGTTAAGTTCACTTGCCACGCTTTGGCAGCCCAGGGGTCGCAGGTTCGGGTCCGGGGCAGAGGGTTACGCACCACTCATCAAGCCATGCTGTGGCAGGTGTCCCATGTAAAATAGAGGAAGATGGGCACAGATGTTAGCTCAGGGCCAATCTTCCTCAGCAAAAAGAGAAGGATTGGCAACAGAAGTTAGCTTAGGGCTAATCCTTCTCACCAAAAAAAAAAAAAAAAAAAAAAAAAAAATTAAATTAAATTAAAGTGGCAGCTTGTTGGGAACTCCATGGTGCAAGGTGCCAGGAGAGCCCCAGGAGGGGGCCTGACTGGTCCTGGGGCCTGGGGAGCAATCCTGGCTGAAGAGGTGCCTGGGCAGGGATCTGAAGGAAAGTAGGGGCTAATCTGACCACGTGAAGATGCCCCTGGGCAGACGGGCACAGCCCCACAGAGACCAGGGCCCACCTTGCCCTGGGTCCATCTGGGCTCCATGAGGCCCTGTGGGGACATCACAGAGCAGTTCTTCAGGAAAACGGGGCCACAAGCAACATCCTCTGAGCTGCTTTCCAGGACGGGCCTCTGACACACACCTTTGGGCTCTGTGATTGTCTGAGACTTGGGGACACATTTACCAGGCTCATGACTAGAAATGCTCAGTGATGAAGAAGGAATTCTACCCCACACAGAAAGAAAAAACACAGTTCCTCTTATTAACTGTTTTTCCACAGCACCATCTTCCTCAGCCAAGGGCCATACCAAAGGAAGCAAAGACTCCAAGACATCTGTTTGGTTGTTTCTGATCCAAGTCCTATTTCTAAAGAGCGTGAAGGAAGCAGAAGCACATTCTTTACAGGTCTCAACATTACTGCCCAAGGAATGTCCAAGGAGCACGGGTCCATGGCTAGGGTGGGGGAGGGGGCAGGAATGTATGGTTTCCTGTGTGTGACAACTGTGCACATTGTGTCTCCCTCTGGGAAACTTTCCATGCACCTTACAGCATTAATGGGTCTGGGAAGTCTTATGAGGATGAGGGGACCTGTACAACCTAAAATTGTTGAACCTAAGCAATTTCTATTATCATTGGAAGAAATGCATATCGGGAATTCAGGTGTATCAGTCAGCTTGAGGCTGGGTTAAGCTGACATAACAAACAGCTCCCAGATAATGTGACACGCCATTGTGGGCCAGCTGGGAGGCTCTGTGCTATGGAATCTTCAGGGTGAGAGGATCGTCTTCTGCTTCGTGATTGCCAAGGCGAGGAACACATGGTGTTGAGAAAAGGAATCACACACTGGCTCTCAAGCTTCCTTCTGGGAGGGATGCATCCTGCTTCTGCTCCCATTTCATTGGCCAAAGTGGATCCCATGGCCAACCCTCACTTCAGAGGAGTGAGGAAGTGAAACCCTACCACGTGTCTGGAAGAAGGCAGAGTGACTCTGTGTCGCTAAAATCTTAATATGTACGTGGCAATAAACACAACGATGGAGGCTCGAGTGAGGGTCACACCACAGTACAGGTCATCCTGGTGTGTTGTTCCTTCACAGAACTGCACAACATTCAGAGCATCACTACCCTTTTGAACTGTGATTTCTTTTCTACAATAAATAAAATGGCAGTTAGAAAGATAAACACCCAAATCAAGTCCTCCATCTAAAGAAACAATTCTAACCGATGCCCCCGGAATCACCCGCCCTTTCAGCTCAGCCGCGGCACACACGTCTGTATGTGTCCCTGCAGAAGCTTCCTACATCTCCCTGCCCGTTCAGTCTGCTCTTTCTCTCATATGAGACTCTCAGCTCCCGGAAGGTGGACTTGTGATGTTTCTATTTTCCTTTCTCTGAGCAGAGAAGAAAAGTGACATTCACGGAGCCCTTGCCCACATGCTCTCGCACACCCCATTTCTCTGAC
This sequence comes from Ceratotherium simum simum, assembly GCF_057802395.1. Classification (NCBI taxonomy): domain Eukaryota; kingdom Metazoa; phylum Chordata; class Mammalia; order Perissodactyla; family Rhinocerotidae; genus Ceratotherium; species Ceratotherium simum. The sequence continues at coordinate 2,336,131 of NC_141920.1, forward strand.
GGAGGCCGGTTGGTAGTGTTGGCTGTTAAATCCCACAGCCAGGGGAGAGAGCCTGAGCTGGCTGGGTCCTGCAGGAATAAGTCTCTGCAGGTTCCCGCCCAGCTAAGCCACACTTTGGTGACTTACCCCCTGGCTGGAAACACAGCCAGTTAATGAAGCCATTTTGGAGGCAATGGCTCCTCGCCTCACACGGTCCTTGACCTGTCCCCAGAGCTCACCAATGTTCCCTTCCAGAGAAACACGGCCGCTGAGGACATGGCCCTGCCGGAGCCACTGCACAGGGGAACATTATGCAAATGAGGCGTTTATCCTGAGGTAATTATCCCTTGTCCAAGTTCAACATGAAATCTTGCTAAAGGATTATTTTCTAATATAGCAGAGAAGAAGCTCGGCCAAGTGCATAAAAATCATATGACATTTTGCTCCTGAGTGTAAATTAAAATCTGCAGAAAGTTCAGTGAACCAGGAACAACTTTTTTCAGGCGGTTTAGACGAGGAGAACTGGGAAGAGCCCCGGGCGTCATCTGTGCCTGCTCTGGGTTTGACCTGGAGAGGGCTGTCCCGCCCCCCTAGCCCACCCCACCTGGCCCAAACTGGATTCTTCCCCAGTGGGCCTTGCTCCTGCTGAATGCACATTAGAAGGTGGTGAAAGAAGGTTCTGGATTTTCCTTGGAAAGAAAGGACATCTCGCAGAGAAAGGCAGCCTTTGGACTAGACTCTTCTGGCTGCTGAAAAGAGAAAGACGTGTGCAGGAGGCTTCAGTTCCTCTCACTGAGTCCCTACTGTGTGATCAGTACCTACAGGTGCACCACAACAGGTGCAAAAGAGAGCCATGTGCTGCCCTGCCAAGAGCTCAGGCCTGCGGGACGAGCTGTGCGGCCTTAGAGAGCTCGCTAAACCTCTCTGAACATCATATCTGACCCAGCACAATCACCCTAGAACCACGAAGGATATCCGCAGTGGGAATCATGGATTCATTGTAACAAGGGAGTTGCCAAGCTAAGGGTTACTCTGTGTCAAGTGGAAATAACAACCTCTACCTCGAGGGTGTCTGTGATAGTTACATGAGCTCACACATGAGAAGGAGCCCGGCACAATGCCGGCAGCAGAGGCTACTTGGGAGATGACAACAGTGCAAGGAAGCTCTTGGCTGACTCGCTGGGCACCTTCCCGCCCCCTCAGGGTCTGCCCTCCACCCTCAGCCTCCTCTTCTGTGACCGAGAAATGCAAGGAAGTTAAAAGAATGAAGACACCGACTTTCACAGTAACAGTTACATGCAAAGCGGTAACTTGGACTTTCAAACTCCACAAGAAACGACAGTGCTGTGTCTTATCACCTCTATCCCTTTCAGCAAAAGCAAGGTGCTTCCCCACCAGCCGCACCTTTATCTCAACAGTCAGAGCGGCAGAGTATATATTAATTTAAAAACGATTATGAGTGAAACACAAACTCCAGGCATTATCCATTCTTCAGAAGGAAAGAACAAAGGAGTCGACAGAAAGACACGGCCCCTCTTGTCTGACGAGATCCACACGATGTTCACAAACACTGTGGGGAGGAGTCCGACGTACCCGCAGCTCCCATGGTTTCTCTTCGGGTGGGGTTGTGGGGGACGGGGCTGGGCGGCTTTGCAGGCGGGCACAGTCTAAATACAGCTCTCTGTATTTTGCATTCGTAACTCTAAAGGCTTTTGTGATTTAAAGCAGCAATTGTATAGGGGAACGAGATAAAGGCTGGGAGAAATTATCTCTCTTTGGGTGGGGAGAGGAGAGACGCAAACGAAGGTTAATGCTTTGGTGAAATATTTCCATAGCTATTTCACGCAACCATTTTGCAATATCCCTAATGTTTTCGCACATTACATGCTCTTCTGGGGGAAAAACAGCTTGTGTTTTTAAAGCAAGGAATAAAAACCTAACAGGCCTCCGCGGCTGACTTGTACCTTGGAAGATTCTGCAACGAGCCTACACGGCTCGGAAATGTTCTTTCACATTTGGGCACCGAACAGTGGGCTGCATCTTTCTCTGTATTAGTAATGAACAAAAATTGCCAAGACTTAAAGAAAAAAATCTCTGATTAGCGCGCATTGAAGCTCACAATTACATGTTGCTTTCAGATGCAGAGCCATTTGGCTGCAGGTAACATTCCGGACTTGGATACAGTTTTCATCACCCGTCTCTGCCGGCACATCCCAGGGGAGGCTCTTCTCACATTGGGCTTCATCTCACGCTGAATGCAGTGTCCGTCTGGTACAGGGCAGAGATGCGGACCGTGTGAGGTCCAAGGGGCAGTCGTCACTTCACCCACTAACCACCCACTGGGAATGGTGACATGGTAAGTGATGAGATCCGAGGAGTGAGAGCAGCTGCTTCTCAGAAGCCCTGACATTCACTTGTGGGTGTAACGCCCCTGGAGCTGGGGTGCGCGTCGGGGTGCAGGGGAGGCGGGAAGCAGCGTATGGACCTACAGCTCCAGCTCCTGGGAACTCCTGTCTGCACTGGGCGAGCCACAGCACAGAGCTGGGCACTCCACTCTCTCCTGGACGAACGCCAACGCTCTCTGAAGGTCTGGGTCACCTCACAGCGTCCAGTGCAGGTAACACGGTGGTGCTTCTCCCCGGGAGTGTGGGCAGAGCTGTGCCCTATGGGGTGTGACCCCCTGCAGCCAGGACGTTGGGTAAGGCGGCCCTGGCACTGCCCCCAGCAGAGGGTCCGAGGGATGTGGAGTTGCTCCTCCTCCTGCGTTTGCTGTGTCGACACCCAGAGAGGAGCCTTCCTTCTGTCACACCCGAGGCGTCTGCTCAGACCCCCAGAGGGGCCGTGTTTCCGTGGTCCTGCCTTGTGGGAGAGAAGAGCCACGTGAATGTGGCCTGGTCTCAGGGGAAGAATTGAGGATTCAGGGAAGGTGCAGGTTTGTGCTCCCTCAGGAAGGCTCTGGAAGCTGGCAGGGCCCTGGTGCATCAGCTCTTCTCTTCTCCCTGCCCTCTTTCTTCTCTGTGACAGGTCAGCCTCCCCTAGAAAAGGCCTCATGACCTCAGGAAAGGGCCCATTGCCAGACGGTCTATGACCGGTGGACTAGCACTGATCGGGCGCTCGCGGTGTGAGGCTCTAAGGAACATCTGCTCCTCAAGTGGCAGATGTACCACTTGACCCCAGGAATTCCGGCCTGGGCCCTGCTCCCTGCCTCACTGGGCCACTTTTCAAGTCAGTCTCATCACCAGCCCTCGACCTGGCGACAACACCCTGAACACTGGTATCACATCGGAGTGGAGCCTGGGTCTGTGTTCCTTCAGCTGCGCAGGTGGCCTGACGGCGGCCAGCGTGAGAATCCCTGACTTCAAAGCTGCCCAGCATTTGGGGGTGGTCTCTGTGCTCCCCGACCAGCACCACGGGCTCGGCAGGGCAGTGGGGCTGGGAGGGCCCTGACTCTTGGGCCCTGCCCCATCCTGCATTTCAACAAGGGCCCAGGTGACAACAGCCACATGACGTGCCAGGAGTGTCCCCCGGGTGACCCTGGGCTGCTCCAGGTTCCTATGTGGTTATGACAATGGGAGGATGGGGTGAGCATCTGCTACCTGCTGAAGGATGGAGGAGATGATGGTCTCTTTCCCAGGGAGCTGGCTGTCATACAGGCCCTGAGGACCAGCGCAGTAAATGCCAAATTTCCCCAAGGAGGGCTGTCTAACGTGCCTTTGGACAATAGCTGTGACACCAAAGTCCATGTTCAGGGCACACAGGAGCCAGTTCTGTGCCTACAGGAAAGTCTGGCCATTTGTACTCAGACCCCAGTGGCTCAGCTCACCCTGCGCCCGAGGTCTCGGAGTGAGTGCGGAAGACACACACACACACACACACACACACACACACACACAGCAAATCTTGGCATTCTAAGACGTGTCCTAAAATGGCACATTATACATGTCTCAAATCTGGCTAATGTCCAGGGGCTGGAGTGTGGGATGCACGCCCTTTTGTCAGGCCATGCAGAGTCCAGTTTAAAAGCATCGTATTTTGTGCATCTGTCTAGATAGCAGAGAGATTGGGCTCTTCTGAGATGTCAGGATGAGAAAACGGGGCCAGAGCTGGCCACGTAAGAGAGCAACTCTGTCTAGTGACCCTGGATGCACAGAACCTTCCAGCATCTATCTCTTGCCCTTGATTGCCCAGACACAGGTCCCAGGGCCATCCTTGCTGAGTCAGGGAAGGTTCTGCTCTTTGTTTCCATTAGTTCATTAACTTCAAAACAATATGACTTCCTGCCTATTCAGCACGGAATTCCAGCCAGTAGCTCAGGGCTGGAAACCGAGGCTCAGCCTCCAGGCTGCCAGGGGACCCGGGCGCAGCCTCCAGGCGGCCAGGGGACCGGGGCACAGTGTCTGACTCTGTAGCTGGCGCCCAGCCCTCGGCGGGATGCGAGGAGCCCCCTCCTTCATTTCCGGTCTCACCCTCCCTCTCTCTTGCTGCCCCTCTGACCACTGAGACTCTGCCTGGCGGTTATGAGTCAGTCTCCAGGACTGGATGCTCCTGGAGGGCCAGGGATGTGTGGCAGGATTGTTTTCTGCACAAATGGACATCTGATAAGGCTTCAAGCTGGCGAGAAGGAGGGGGTAGAGGGGAGGAGGAGCAGGGGTTGGGTACCTCCTGCCGCAAGAGGAGGCCCAACATCCCACATGCTACCTTGGGCTGCCATAGCCCTTCTTCAGGCCTCCCGGGCAGCCGCCGGCTCTGTCCTGCTCTGGACCATTGCTGCCGCAGCCAGAGCCTGCATGTGCTTCCAAGCGCCCTCTCCCAGGCCCACTGCTCCTCTCTCACCCACTCTCTCCCCTCCACCACAGCACCTCCCACGGCCTCCCGGGCTCCAGGCTGACGCCCTTCCCACCCCCTCCCACTTCCCAGGGCCCCTCTCAAACCTGGCGACTCCCTCGCCCTGAGATCAAGGACCTGCAGTCCACCCGGCCTCATGGGCCTCTCCCAGCTCCCCAGTCAGCCATGTGCCTGAAGTCCCTTCTGTTTCATCCCCTGCACCTCGGGGTCTCTTTCAGCACCTCTCCCCAGCCTGCAGCGTCAGCCCAGGGTCTGGCCATCACCTGCCTCCTCCTGTGGACCCCTCCTCCTCACTGTGGGGCAGTGTCTTTGTCACAGGCTCCCAGTGGCTCATCTCGGTGTGCAACTATCCATTGATAGCACCCCAGGACATTAGCACTGACCACTCCTCATGTCTCCATGGCTGGCTCCCTCCCTCCCTGCAGGTGGAATATCGCTTCAGCAGAGACGCCTCCCCTGTCCACCTTCCATCCTGTATCTTGCTGTATTTTTTGGCCTAGCACACATCGTCATTACACAGTGCTACACAAATCTGGGGGTGTGTTGCTCGTCTCCCTCCCTCAAAGATGTCAACATCCTTATCACAGGACCTGTGAATATGTCACCTTCCATGGCAAAAGGAGCCTCTGGAGATGTGATTAAGTTAAGGATGTTGAGATGGGAGATTATCCCAGATTATCCAGGTGGGTCCAATATAATCATGGGGGTCCTTATAAGAGAGAGGCAGGAGGTCAGAGTCGGAGGAGGAGATGTGACAACAGAGCAGAGGTCAGAGAGAGAGACTGGAAGATGCTACATGCTGGTTTTGAAGATGGAGGGAGGGGCAATGAGCCAAGGAACGCAGGTGCCTCTAGAAGCTGGAAAAGGCAAGTCAAAGATTCTCCCCTGGAGCCTCCAGAAGGAACCAGCCCTGCCCACCCCTTGACTTTAGCCTTATTTTGGTCTTCTGACCTCAGAACTGTAAGGTAATACATTTATGGTGCTTTAAGCCACTAAGTTTGTGGTGCCTTGTTACAGCAGCCGCAGGAATCTGACAGCAGACACACTCCCTGAGGCCAGGCCTGCCATCCTGGTCCCCACCTCTCCCGGCACCCTAGAACAGTGCCAAGCGCACAGGAGGGGCTCAGCAAGCGTGTGTTGAGTGAACGAATGAGCGTCTGGTGCCCTGTTAGCCTGAACTACATCAGCTCACCTCGCACCTGCAGCACCTGCCTCTGTCAGATGAATGAGGCTCTCTGCCTACACTGGCTGCACCCAGGACCCTGCCTGTCCTCACCACAGCCCACCAGCCCCTCCTGAGGCTGCCACCTTTGCAGCCTGAGGGCACCAGAGGCAGGGGCTGTGGAGTTCACTTGACAATGTCCCTGCTCATCAACTGGTGTTTCTTTAATTACAAATTGTGTAAATACATATTTGAAGCTCGCCAGGAGGGGTGATCTGCCACAGGAGAGATGACTCAGGAGCTGCATGAAGACGGAGGGCCTGGCGTGGCTGCAGATTTCCCATGCTGTGGTTCATCCTCTGGAACCTTCCCTCGAGGCTAAATGCCCTCATCATCACTTCCCAGGACCGGGAGCCCTGAGAGCCCATCGGCTGCAACTTCTCCAGGATGATGAGGCTCAGAGAGGTGAGCTGACTTGTCGGAGGACACACAGCCAGCTGGCAGCAGGGAAACATCTGGCCACTGATTTTTCTGGAACGTTCTCTAGCTTAGTTATCATTAATCTGGGCTAGGGGAAACTGCCGTGTCAGGGTGAGCTGGCCGAGAGAGCGCTGGGGGCTGTGGCAGGCCCACCCTGCACACCTGCTGGATTCTGCATCCCCCAGCCCCTCCCAGGCAGCTCAGGGACAGGTGAGAAACACCCTACTCAGCTATTGTTTCAAAGTTTTAGACTCGCTGCTGGTGGCAAACTTTTCACTAAATACACAGATGGTCCTGCCCAATCCTGTTAATGAAAAAACTCTCACACGGCTACAAAAACAGACGTGATCATCTGTTTCCCAACATTTTGGAAAAACTCTACAGAGGTGTAAGGTGCTACACAATGAGAATAATTAGCGTGTACCATCTGTGGAAAAAGAAAAGGAACCAGGCCCCCCTCCCCGCCGCGCCCGTTCTTCTGGGCATCGGGAAGATGACGAGGTGAGGCGAGCGTCCAGCGAGGAGCAGCGCCGACGCTTCGATTCGTGGCACCTTTCGCTCTCCTTTCCTGAGGACAATGTGGGACCAGCTCTGCTGGCTCCCTTTTCACCTCGAGATGAGCCGGCGATAAAAAATTGTCATTAGAAAGTGAGGTCTGACGGTCCTGATTAAATCTGCAGACAGTGCTCCCCTGGAGGTGGCCCAGGTGCAGTGTCCCACGGTCGCTCACTCTCTCCTGGAGAGAGGGTCAGGTGTGCTCCCAGCTCATGATCTGGGCAGCGGCCATGTCGTCCAGGTGCAGGGGTGAGGGAGGTGGGCACGGGCTCTGGGGTCATCTGTTAACTCACACCTGACCCCACCAGGCATCGTCTGAGCACTGACTATGAGCAAGGCAGGGTGCTGGGAGTAAGGTCGGCCCAGCCTGCCAGCCCCGGGAGCCTGTTCAGGGAGAAGGCCAGCCCTGAGCACGGCCTCCACTCAGCTGCCCGGTCCATCCCACTGGAAGACCAGCATTTTGCTTAATCCAGTCTCCGTCATACACTGATAGTTTTATAAAATACAATAAAAGTGAATTAATAGGAAAAGATCACGGGCAGGATGTTGTGTTTCCAAATGCTCACTCTCGATTTCTGCACCTCCCTGGTCCTGATTTGTAACAAACAGCCTGGGGTCCGGTGTCCGTCTGTGATCCCACTCTGAGAAGTGCCCACAGCAAAGGCAGCACTGCCCCATGCGAGGGTGGGGAGAACAGAGCCGTGCAGCCAGGAGGAAGAACAGGGGGCTCTCAGCTGGAGGATTCTGGGGGGCTTCCTGGAGGAGGCAACATTTCACTGAGACCCAAAGGATGGGAAGGGGTGGGCTGCAAACACCTGGGGAAGCAGCTCCAGGCAGAGGAGGGCCTACAAGGGCTGGAGTGTGAGAGGTACCTGGATGAGGGGCCAGATGGCTGTGTGTGCCCAGGGTGTCAAGCAGGGAGAGAGAGGCCCCCAGCTGCAGCAGGACGCTGGATGCTGCCGTCACTCTGGTGGGGGGCAATGGTAGCTTCAACCCATGCCAAGGTGGAGAAAAGAGCACAGTGGCATTCCAACCTAATTAGCAGGCAGAGAGGACTGAGCTGCCAGTGGACTGGGCATAGGGGAGGGGAGTTTGGATCAGCTGAGTCTTCAGCATGTCTGGTTTGGGGTAAAAATCAATGCTCGTGAACATAGATGCAGAAATCCTCAACAAAATGTTAGCAAATCAAATCCAACAATGTATAAAAAAATTATGTGCCACGACTAAGTGGGTTTATCCCAGGTATGTATGGCTGGTTCAACACTGGAAAATTGACTAATGTAGTACATCACATCAACAGACTAAAGAGGAAAAATCACACAATCACGTCAATAAATGCAGAAAAAGCATTTGACCAAATCTGAAATCCATGCATGATAAAAACTCTCAGTAAACTAGGAATAGAGGGTAGCTTTCTCAACTCTAAAAAGACTATCTACAAAAAGCCTACAACTAACATCACACTTAATGGCAAGAAACTCAAGGCTTTCTAATTAGGATCATGTACAAGGCAAAGATGTCCCCTCTCACCACTCCTTTTCAACATCATACTAGAAATCCTTGCTAATGCAACAAGGTGAGAAAAGGAAATCAAAGGTATACTGATTGGGAAGGAAGAAATAAAACTGTCTTTGTTTGCAAAACTGGAGCTAATAAGTGATGATAGCAAAGTTACAAGATACAAGATTAATATACAAAAGTTTATCGCTTTTCTACATTCCAGCAAGGAACAAGTGGAATTTGAAATTAAAAACAATGCCATTTACATTAGTACCCCCCAAAATGAAATTCTTAGGTATAAATCTAACAAAATCTTCATAAGATCTATATGAGGAAAACTGCAAAATTCTGATGAAAGAAATCAAAGAACTAAACAAATGCAGAGATATTCCATGTTCATGGATAGGAAGACTGAGTAGTCAAGATGTCAGTTCTTCCTAACTGGATCTATAGATTCAATGAAATCCCAGTCAAAATCCCAGCAAGTTATTTTGTGAACATCAACAAACTTATTTTAAAGTTCATAAGGAGAGGCAAAAGACCCAGAAGAGCCAATGCCATGTTGACAGAGAACAAAGTTGGAAGACTGACACTACCCGACTTCTAGACTTACTGTAAAGCTACTGTAATCAAGACAGTGTGGCATTGGTGAAAGAATAGACAAACACTTCAATGGGACAGAATAGAGAGACCAGAGACAGACCCCCATAAATACAGTCAGCTGACCTTTGACAAAGGAGCAAAGGCAACACAACGGAGCAAAGACAGTCTCTTCAACAAGTGATGCTGGAACAACCGGACGTCCACATGAAGAAAAATGAATCCTGATGCAAACTTTACACCCTTTTACAAAAATTAACTCAAAATAGGTCACAGACCTCAATGTAAAATGCAAAACTATAAAACTCCTATAAGATAACATAGGAGAAAACCTAGATGACCTTGGGTTTGGAGATGACTTTCTAGATACAATACCAAAGGCACAATCCATGAAAGAAATAATTGATAAGCTGGACTTCCTTAAAATTAAAAACTTCTGCTCTAAAAAACACATTGTCAAGAGAATGAGAAGACAAGCCACAGGATGGGAGAAAATATTTGCAAAAGACACATATGACAAAGGACTGTTATCCAAAATACACAAAGAACTCTGAAAAGTCAACAATAAGAAAACAAACACTCAGTTAAAAAATGGGCCAAGTATCTTAAGAGACACCTTATCAAAGAAGACATACAGATGGCAAATAAGCACATGAAAGGACGCTCCACATCCTATGTCATCAGGGAAATACAAATTAAAACAGTGAGATACATTACACTCCTATTAGAATGACCAGATTCCAGAACACTGACACCAAATGCTGGCGAGGCTGTGGAGCAACAGGAATGCTCATTCACTGCTGGGGGGATGCAGAATGGGGCAGCCACTCTGGAAGACAGTCCAGATGTTTCTTAAAAAACTAAACATACCCTTACCATACAGTCCAGCAACCATGCTCCTTGGCATTTTCCCAAAGGAGCTAAAAAATCATGTCCACACAAAACCTGCACACGGATGTTTACAGCAACTTTACTCATAATTGCCAAAACTTAAAAGCAACCAATATATCCTTCAGTAGGTGGATGGATAAATCAACTGTGGTCCATTCAGACAATGGAATAGTATTCAGAGATAAAAAGAAATGAGCTGTCAGGCATGAAAAGACATGGAGGAAACTTAAACGCATATTGCTAAGTGAAAGAAGCTAATCTGAAAAGGTTACAGACTGTATGATTCCAACTATACGACATCCTGGAAAAGGCAAAACTATAGAGACAGTAAAAGGATCAGTGGTTGCCAGAAATTACGGGGATGAAGGGATGAACAGGTGGAGCATAAGGGATTTTTAGGGCAGTGAAACCACTCTGTGTGATACTATAACGGTGGATACATGTCAATATGCATTTGTCCAAACCCACAGAATGTACAACACCAAGATGAACCCTCATGTAGATGATGGATTTTGGGCGATATGATGTGTCCATGTAGGTTCACTAGTTGTAATAAATGAACCATCTGGTGTGAATGTGGATAATGGGGGAGTCTATGCATGTGTGGGGGCAGGAGGCATACGGGAAATCTCCATATCTTCCACTCAATTTTGTTGAACCTAAAACTGCCCTAAAAAAAAAAGTCATTTTGTAAAAAAAAATCCATGTGCCCCATTGGTCATACTAAGCTCAGCCCGCGTGTGTGCCTGTGTCTAAGCACACGGGGGTTGCAGAAGACCCTTTTAACTGGGTTTTCCTTCCTGGACTGTCGCCCTGAAGCCACTGCTGTGCACAGATGATGGCGATGCTCGTGGGGTCACCTGTGGGCCCCTTAAGTGGAGCCCAGATCTGAGTAAGCAGATGCCCAGGCGCAGGGCCCTGGACACACCTGGCCGGGCTGCCCACTCCTCTGGCAGCGGCCAAGGCAAACTCCATAGTCCACTCCTCGAGCCAGGCCCCTCCTCTGGAGCCTGGGTGGGCCCATTACAAAGCTGGGCATCTATGCTGTCACCTCCCCTGGAGCATCCTCTTAAATGATGTCAGGGGCACCATAGTGGGAATAAACAGCAAATGTCCCTGAACTGAGGTCAGGGCATGTGACGGATCCCCTGACAAGGGGCAGAGGTGCTGGGGTGGGGGGACCCACAGAGGAGGCATGAGAGCAAAGGAGAATCTCCCACCCCAACTGACCCCCGGACCAACCTGGCAGACACATCCTCGGTTGCCCTTTCCCACTGACCCCCCAGTGGCAGCCAGCCCCGAGACAGCGGCCAGTCCTCATGACTCTCCTCCCACACTGAATACGGCTGACCTGTAACCACGAGAGAGACGACAGAAATGACCACTCATGACTTCCGGGGCTGGGCCGTAAGCATATCGCGGCTTCCGTGCTGCTCTCTCTGGGATGGCTCCTTCTGGGGAACCAGCTGCCACATTGTGAGGACACCCAAGCAGCCCTGTGGAGAGTCTACGTGGCAGGGAGCTGAGGCCTCAGGCCAACAGCCGTGTGAGTCAGTCACGTTGGCAGCGGATCCCTGAGCCCAGCCAAGCCTTCGGGGAACCAGTTTGACCGTATCCGCCTGAGAGACTGTGAGCCAGAACCGCCCAGCCATGCTGCTCCCGAATTCCTGAGCCACAGAATTGTGTGGCAATCAATGTTTATTGTTTGGGAAGCCACTAAATTTGGGGGTGACTTGTTACTTTTGTTACTGACAACACGGTACTACCATGTGGTCACTTCCTATGAAAAGGAGGAGTTCCCACGGAGAAGGCAGGCCCCTCCACTCCCACCCCAGGAAGGAGCTTCAGTTCTTCTCCAGATGCTCTAAATACCCACCTCCAGGACCTCCTCCTCCACCCAGACAGCATCCCTCCTGCCCCTGCCCCGGTGGTGGTCCCTGTGGGCTGCCCTGCCCTCCCACCAGCCTGGGCATCTCGGGCACGTGGGAACCAGTCTTGCCAACCCTGTGGGCCTGGTTATGGGGCTGGCATGCAGCAGGGGCACGGAAGCTTTCACGGAACAGCCCTGACGAGATGGGTTTAGCTGTCCCCTAGGAGGGCTCCCCAAGACCAGGAGTCTTGTCCAAGAGAGGCAGCCGACAGACACGCTCCTCGGTCCTCCCTCTCCGGCACCTGTCGGCAGAATGTGTGGCCAGTCAGTCCCCAGCATCACCCCTGACTGTCCTGGAGCCCACGGCAGCTCCCGGCTTCCAAAGATGAGGCACAGCTGCCCAGAAGTGCAGCATCTTCTCAGATTCTCCCCTTCAAACACTTCTGTTAAATAGTTTTCCATCCGTGTTTCAGGGAAAACAGACACATGGAGCGTTGCCAGAGCTGGGCGTGTTGGGAGAGCAGTGTGCGGTGCTGCAGGGACCACAGCACGAGGCTGGGGAGATGGGCTGCGGGGAGGGAGCCCCAGGGACACAGCCAGCCGCTCTGACCCCTCGGAGGAAGAACAGGGAGGGTCCCGGAGGACAAGCCAGGCAGAAAAGTCTGTCCAAGCCAGGGTGGGGCCGGGACAGCCCACCCCAGCGCAGGCTTATCCCTCACAATGGCCTCACTACCTCCCAACTCCCCACACACCCGAGGCCAAACCCTTGGCCTGATGCTAGGGTCTCCTGCAGCCTGACCCTTTTACTCACTCCCACCACTCTCCTTCACTGACCATCCTCTGCAGGCAGGGCACGGGCACCCCATATCGTGGAGAGCCTCTCTTACTCACCCCACGTCCCCAGCATTTGAATACAAAAGCCAGCCACTGCCAAACCGAACTATCTGGAATCTTATGGTTCTGAGCAGACCCTTTGACCTAAGGTGATGCTGTTTTAGGTGTTATCCACTGAAAACAACTACTCCTGGGGGACTAACACATCCACTCTATCAATCACTAACATTTTAGTGAGAGTTAGTTCCAGTGATTCATGAAATCAGCATTGTTGTGCATTCCTACTAAGCACAAGCAGTGTTCCAGACAAGGTTAGCACCTTCGATTACAGACATCTCATTTTCACTGGATTTGCCTTTTTTCCAGCTTTCTGTGTACTCAGAATTACATGTTTTACCTCTGACTCTCTCATAAAAGAGAGCTAGGGCAGGGCCCACACCTGCTCATTTGCACCTGCACACTCAGTGCCGGCTGCCAGGAGGAACTTGGTAGACGTGGGCTGAATGAGTGAGCAATGAAGAAATGCACTGGGAGCTGCTAATTTGTCTCAGTAACTTCCTGAGGGCAGCTCCGGCTGAAATGAAGACGGCGAGAACACTGTGCAGGGACTTGGAGGGGAGTGGCCTGCGTGGGGCAGAGGGTGGAGGGACAGGGGGTGGGGGTCAGCGAGGCTCGGGTCCAGAGGTGGGCACTGCTGAGGACAACTGGGTCCCATGTCCTGGAGCCTGGCACTACCAGACCCACATGAGGGGCAAACACTTCCTTGTTCTTCACCAAAGAAGAATCCAGCCCTAGCCCCCACCCCCGTGCCTGGGATTCCTCCAGCTGGCGGGGACTGAGGGGCCCAGGGGCAGTGGCTGCCTGTCCCCCACGGGAGCCAGGCCACACAGAGCCTCTGGTGTCCTCAGCCCCTGGAGTACCCCCCGCTCGGCCTCCTGCAGTGTGCTTGCAGACGGGGCGGCAGGTGCAGGGAAGGCTGTGTCCACAGGGAGCAGCACAGGTGCCATCAGGGAAGGCCTGAGCTTTGCCCAGTGGGGGCTGCCAGAGAGGGAGAGGGTCTTGCCCATGCTGGGCAGGAGTGGGGAAAGCAAGAGGGGGGCTGGGTGGGGGGCCACTGCGGTCCAGGAGCTGGAAGGCCACGAGGGCCCGAGGCCAGCCTGAGGACCTCTGGGAGCTGGGGGTCCTGAGCAGCTCGGCTGCCATCTCCCCAGCCCTTCCTGCAACCCGAGGTCACGGCCTTGAGAGCAGAGGCAGGTGATCTCTTGGGGTCCCTTCCCACAGCACCCCACCTAACAAATACCTCTTAGGTGCCTGTCATGTGCAGCCGTGGGGCAGGGGAAAAACAGAGGCACAGAATATCTGCACAAGAAGCATTGGGATGTCCACTGTACACGGTCTGCAGAGCAGGACACTGAGGACCTGAGCTCTGCCATCTTTGCCGTGCCATCCAGGGACTGTTGCTCCCTGAGTGGATGTTGCCCTCTGAGCCCACGTGGTTGCAGACGGGCATGCGTGTGAGAATGGCTCTGTAGGCGCTGACGTGTGGAGGACATGGGCCACGATTTCCGGATCCTCCAACTGCCTCCTCAGGAGGGAACGCACACGGGTCTGGCTTTTCCTCCATGGCCGGCGCTGGCTGAGCTGCTGCTGCAGGGGAACGCCTGGCTCTCCCCCTGGGCCTGGGGCTGCGGGCTCCCTGAGTGCGGATGCGCCTCAGCCAACGCTGCCGACAGCCCTACCAGGAGGTGCTCTGGTCATCCCGATGATGACACGGGGGCTCAGAGAGGGGGACTTCCCTCTGCAAAGGCCCCAGCCCAGCCGGCCATGCAGCTGGACCTCAATCCCGGCCCCTAACCCCCAGGGGTAGCATCCCAGGTCCTCACCCCCCAGTGCTGTGCTGCCCAGAACGAGAACCCAAAGGGTGTTCTCTGACCTTTGCCTCATTTCCCCCGTTCACGGGGCTACTTGTCACCACCCCCAGGACAGGATGCTGTGAGGGTCAGCGGGTGAGGACACCAATTTGCCCTCCGTGATTTGTTTTTGCAGCACTTAACGCGGTGCCCAGAATGTTCCTGCACCAGCGGGAGGGCCAGGGAAGGAGGCCATCAGCGCCGTGTGACAGGCCCGCTGCCTTGGGGTGAGAGGTCCTTTCTCTTATAAAAGGCCCCAGTTCATTTTTCCAGCCACAGCACACACCGAGGCCATGCAGTTCCGGGAAAGTCCGAGGCTGACGCCAAATTGCTTCCCTGGGGCCCAGCCTCGCCATTGACCTGCCGGAAGCCCGTCCTCCTGAAGTTCACTGTCCACATCGACAGTGGGCATGTACAGAGAGGAGTCAGCCGCCGGTCCTCTAAATGTCGGGGGGCGGGCACAACTGATGGGGAACGGGAGGGACAGGGCTCCGCGGCCTGGCTGGCCTCTCTTCCAGCAGATACGACGCCCGTGTCCTCGGCTCTGGGAACCAGCTCCTAGTCGGGCCCGTCTTTCCGTTTGTCCTTCCTCCGCTGGAGTCTGAACTGTGGCTGAACTTTCTCCGCTCCTGAGAAACCATCCTTTCGCCACAAGTCCCCCACTCCCATCGCGTTTTTAAAAACTGTGTCCATGCATGTTACTGTTGAGAGAAGTGGGTCTCCACGAACCAGGCCAACAGGTTTTTGCCAATTGTCAGAGCTTCGGAGGTGGCGCCCGGGGCGGCCGGACGGGGGCTTTGGGTCCCTCATCATCCCCCTTGACCCTCCCCAGCCTCCTGCAATCAGCTCGAAACCTAAGGCGGCCTGCCACACCAGCGTCGTTCAGGACCCCTCTGCCAGCTCTCTGAGACAGGGTCCTGGGAGCCCACTGAGGAGCTGGGGAGCAGCTCATCTGAGAAATTTCTCCAGAGGAAAACAGCAGCCGAGAACGCCAGGTGGGCTGTTCCCTCCTCTGCTACCTTCCCCCGGTGTGAGCACAGGGGGTGGGAGGACTTGCTGCTCCAAGGGGAAGACAGACTCAAATCTCGGCAGCCACGCCAGGGCCCATGGGGGAGAAATCTCCAGGTGCCTTTAAGAGGAGGAAGCGACATGGAACTTACAAGGGCTCTGAGCTCTGCACATCACACTTGGGGAATCTTGACACAACTGGGGTATTTGATTTTGCCGTCAGTGATGTAATTTTTCATTGTTGACACAAATGTGTGCAGAAGAGCCCAGCAAACCCCTTGCAAATGGAGCCTTTCAGCTATTCTGCAGGCTTCTGCCTAATTTAAAACTTCACAGATGCTTCTGCCATTAGGGAAGACCAGATGCCAGCTTACAAGTGTGACCCACCAGGCAGCACCGCCATTAATCCGCCTGTTATTTATGGCCCCGTCCAGACCTGTGAGGGTCAGAGCAAGCCCATGAGGGTGGGTGTCCTGATGGAGGGTCCCTTTGAAGCAGCAGGAAAGACATGGCTGCTGCTTCCATGAACGGCTGTCGGCTGTGGGCTCCAAGATTGATGGGGATGCTGCCAGGGATCGTCCTCTGAGCTCCTACAAGCCCCGCCGCACTGGGGGGTCAGCCCCAGGAGCTGACAGTTATTGCACACATAAACCAAAACACAAAAGCCAGAGCTGAAGGGCTGCTCGTTCACACTGTGGCGTGGGGTGAGCCTGGTCCCTCGGACTGGCTGCCACCCACCATCTCCCCCGCTGGCCGGAAGGGGCATGGCCTCCCCAGGCGGCTGAACAACATTCTGCTCATTTCACGGAATTCCAAAAAACAGCTCCGCCTGAGGATCTGGAGTGGGCTCAGGCGTGGATGCCTCCACTAAGACGGAGCGAACGTTTCCACATGAAGCAATCTCCTGAAGCTCGTCAGCGAGTGGGTTTGCATGCAGCTGGCCGGGTTTAGGATGAGGCCCACGTGGTAGTGAAGAAGGGAAGGACGTTCTGGTGGTCGAGGTGTAGCGGAGACAGTGGGGGCAGCGAATGCCTGAGTGCAGAAGCCCCAAGTGCTTACGGGAGCCTCTGAGCCCCCCCTGCATTTCTGGGCTCAGCTGACTAATAACTCAGAGAGTCGTCCCCTTTTATCCTTGGTTTCACTTTCTGCAGTTTCAATTACCCATGGTCAACCATCGTCCCTAAATATTAAATGGAAAATTCCAGAAATAAGCAATTCCTAAGTTTTAAATTGCACACCATTCCGAGCAGCGTGATGAAATCTCGCGCCCTCCTGCTCCATCCCGCCTGGGACGTGAATCATCTCTTTGTCCAGCGGATCCACGCTCTTCATGCCACACGCCCGTGAGTCACTTAGTAGCCGTCTGGGTTATCAGATGCACCGTTACGATGTCACAGTGCTTGAGTTCCAGTCACCCCTGTTTTACTTCATAACGGCCCCAAAGCACAAGAGTGGTGATGCTGGCATTGGGACATGCCACAGAGAAGCCACACAGTGCTTCCCGTAAGGGAAGAGGTGAAAATTTTCAACTTGATAAGGAAAGAAAGAAAATCATACTCACTAAGATCTATGGTAAGAACGAATCTTCTATCCGTGAAATTGTGAAGAAGGAAAAAGAAATTCCTGCTAGTTTTGCTGTCACGCCTCAAATATGTATGTATAGGAAAAAGCATTGTGTCTATAGGATTTGGTGCTATCTGAGGTTTCAGGCCTCCACTGGGGGTCTTGGAATGCATCCCCCGTGGATAAGGGGGTACTACTGTATAGGGGTCTTTTGGGTTGGTCTATTACAGAATTCACAAAGTGACGGTTCAGAGTCTAAATCCCTAGTTCTCAACCGGGGGTGATTTCAGTCCCTCAGGGGACATTTTGGCAGTGCCCGGAGACATCTTTGGTTGTCACAACTTGGAGGAGGTGCTGTTGGCATCTAGTGGGTCTCTAATAAGGCTCTAGGTCTCCAGGAATGCTGCTAACCATCCTTCAACGCACAGAATGGCCCCCACAACAAACACTTAACTGGGTCACAGTGGCAATGGTGCTGAGATTGAGAAACCTCTGTCTAGACTGTAGAGATTAGATTTTGGAATATTTCACATTTGAAAAAACCCAGATTTTTAGTTCATCTGAGAAATTCAAAAGATATGGCAGCATCCGACCCTCTTTCTGGCCGCCATCAGCTGGACGTGAGAGGTGACCACATCCTTAGAGGGCACGCGATCCCTTCTGTCCTCTCCCAGGCCACCGCTCCCCACTGCCTGCCTCACTGGTTGACCTCACCTGCCTCAATCCCGAAGCTGTCGGACTCCACATGCCATCGGCTGAGTCTTCAGGTTGAGCATGCGTGAGAACAAGCTGCTCTTCACTCACAAGGACGCACCAGCCGGGCATCCTGAAAAGTTGATGCTGCTCTGGAAGCAAAGTAAAGAGATATCCTAAAGAACATCCCAGCTTTAACCAAGGCATCTCATATTGCTGTCTGACCCAGGGTCTTTTTCTCTCCAAACTACCCGAGTTAGCTTCAGCACTCTTTCTCCACCACAAAAGCTAGTCCTGAAAACCGCAGAGTGGGGAAGCTTATTCCCGCCGACATTCCTGCTGGAAAGGAGATCGGGATTCTGCAGGTTAATGTCCCACCTGGCAACTGTGGAGACCCCGCACCAAGGTGGCCACACAGGGAGAACCAGAGGCCCCAGTACACACTTACAATGGCCAGGGTGCCAAGGACGGTTCTGACCCCGCGGAAATTAATTTCAGCCTCTGACTCCTGATCCCCAGCTGGTTAATTCTGCTGCTTCTGACAGGCTGAACGAAGAGGACTCACAGCCTGGCCTTGGAAGAGGCTGGCAGGAGCGGTTCCTGGACTCAAGCCTTCCCATCCAAGGGGCGTCTTTCTTCTCACTGGAGACAGAGACCTGGTTTCCTAGAGCTCACAGGGGTGACTATCTGCCCGGCCACTCCTAGCGGCAATCACTCCTTCTGCCTTTTATCCCCACTGCATAAATCTGCCACTTCCCTGTCCCTGCCCCTACTCATTCACCTTTTCATTTTACTGGAAAAGTCTAACTGGGAGATCTGAAAGGTCACACTTAATAATTCCAAATGAAAAATACAGGGTAAAGTAGCACTGAATAAATATTATTGAAGTCCACAGCCAATCCAATGTGCTTAAAATTAAAACAAAAAGAAGATTAGGGGGAGGGAGGCCAACTAGGGCACAGGGTCTGGTGCAAGCACAGAAAGTCCCCACCTGGGGCCCCGAGGAGCCATATGGAGATCCACGGTGTCCAGAGGAGACACACACAACGCTTGTGTGTAGACCAGATGGCTGTACACATCTGACCCTTGCTCTCTCTGCAGATTCATGGAGAGAGGAAGGGGAAGATGTGGGATGGGGAGGGGGTCAAGGAGAAGATCTAGAGGCTTTGATTAAGAGCTAGCCCTAAGCTCACTCCTCTTTCCCCCACCAATTTGTTGGTAGGGACAAATGACAACTTTTAATATCACGTTAAATACTCTTCAAATGCCACATCATGCCCCACCCCAACTCCCAGCCCACGGTCCCCCCAGCTCCTCCTTTCTGGACATTCCACACTGCAGACACCTCCATTCACACCCAGACGCCAACCACAGCCATCCATGCCAGGCTCATTTCCTCGGGAACTCTTCCTGCCACCTTCCACTTGCTGACGTATTTGTGTTTGTTGGCTGTCTCCTTAAACTAGGAAGGAAGGTCCGTGACGTCAGGGTCCCTGTCCCTAGAGCAAGCCCTGCATGAAATAGAGGCTCGACTACAACTGAAGGAAGAGAAGATGGATGACCAGGGCTGACTTGCTGAGCTGGTTCAAGAGGCCCTGCTTCTGATTGTTAGCTTGGCACCTGCAGCTTTCATAGCATCCCATGGCCCCTGGTGGTTCTGTGAGCCCTCCACACCACCCGGCTGTAAATTCAGCCACGAGCAGATGACAGCTGTGGTGTTCACGGCTCTACCCCAATTACGGCGCTGACCACGGCATTCAGAGTGTGACAAATCAAGGTTCGCCGAGGAGAAGACTAAACACCCTCTGCATGGCACATGCACACACACTTTCCCATCTAGCACACGCTGAGCGGGACCCCCCTCACGTAATCAGCAGGCTGTCAGGCACACCAGGTCCCATTTGCTTTGGAGAAAAGTGACAGATGTAGATTAAGAACTCTAAATTCTAATCAAACAGAACAGCAGATTAATCCTAAAATCCTTCAAAGTGCTTTGGAGAAAACACCATGCTAAACCAGACATGCACGCCCTGTGCCTTTTCTACAGGGAACACTGCCCATCTCTGGGTTCACAGAGCACTGAGGACTCTGCGGCTTGAGCACAAAGTTTTCCTGACTTTAAGATGCGTATTCAGGGCCGGCCCCGTGGCTTGGCGGTTAAGTGCACGCGCTCCGCTGCTGGTGGCCCGGGTTCGGATCCTGGGCGTGCACCGACGCACCGCTTCTCCGGCCATGCTGAGGCCGCGTCCCACGTGCAGCAGCTGGAAGGATGTGCAGCTATGACAGACAACTATCTACTGGGGCTTTGGGGGAAAAACAAATAAATAAATAAAATTATAAAAAAAAAAAAGATGCGTATTCAGATCAATGAAAAAGTGTGTAACTACCAGCAGCTGCGTGCCTCGTTGAACCTTCATGGCTCTGAACCAAGGTCGTGCTCAACCGTCACAGATGGTAGAATAATTAATTGCACCCCTAAAATGCCTGTGAGGACTTGTAGTGATATACGAAATGCAAAACCATTGGCACCAGAATTAGCTCCTTGGGCTGCACAGGGGAGGATGGCCTGTGCTCTTCTTTCTAGAAGCAAGATTCTGCGGGGTTTTGTTTGAAACGTTCCTGGAGGACAAAGGAATCTGCTTCCATTGTTCCTGCCTTGCTCAACTTTGCACCCACCTTCATTCAGTTCCACAAGAATCACAAAACAGGTAATTACAAGCCACTCTTATTTTGCCATTTTGCATGGTTCTCAATAAAACCCACTTTTCCAGAAACGGTCCTACGAGAAGGCCAGCTGTGCTTTATGAGGAAGCAGCAAAGCGCCATTGTGGGCTCTGGGGCCGACTCTCAGATCAGCAGCGGCCAGACTGAGCTGAAGGGACACAGAAATGACAACAACGAAGACGCTTTCTTCCCGTTTTCCGACTTCTGTCTGGCAGAATTTGCCTCAGTGAAGAGAGGCTTTCCGCAGCCCTCCCCGCAGCCTGGCTCTGCCTCCAGCCGCCGGCTCATGGCTGACTTGAGCGAGGAGGACGGGTTTCGCTGGGTTGAATGAAATTCTATTTTGCCTGAGCAACACCCACTCCTTTGTGATAAAATCAAACTCATAGCACAGGAAAGCAGCTTCCTTCTGACAGAAGAAAACCCCGTTTCGGGTTCACCTGGATATTACAGATCTGGAATGTCTGACCCAGTGCTGGCCTGCCCGAGGTTCTCCACGCTGGAGCTTCTCCACGACCTGAGCTGAAGGCCCCACTTGTGTGTTCGCTCATTCTGCTTTTGTTTTGTCCACCTGCATGTGATAGCAGTGCAGCTCCCGCACATCTGACTCCCCGCAAGAGCCTGGCGCCTTGGGGACTGTCCACACTCTAGTCAATGAGGGGAGTCCCCGGCCATCACCCAGAGGTCGTGGCAACACCAAACTGCACTCGGGTTTCCAGACTGCCCTTGTTGGGGGCTAGAGCCCACCAGCGTGTCAGTGCTAGGGGATGGAAATAACACCACCCGATGGGATACCCAAAGATGACCCAACTCAAATCCACTCACCCTCTGGTCATGGGCTGAACTGTGTCCCCCCAAATTCATACGTTGGAGTCCCATCACAGCACCTCAGAAGGGGACCTTATTTGGAAGCTGGGTCATTGCAAATATAAATAATTAGGAAGAGGTCCTACTGGAGTAGGGTGGGCCCCAAATCCAGTATGACCGTTGTCCTTATAATAAGGGAGAATTTGGACAGAGAGACCCATGTGTGTAGAGGGAAGACACAATGAAGAGACACAGGGAGAAGATGGCTGTCTACAAGCCAAAGAGATAGGCCTGGAGCACATCCTCCCTCAGCCCTCAGAAGAACCAGGCCTGCCCACACCTTGATTGTGGATGTCGAGCCTCCTCATTTACTGTGAGACAGTAAATTTCTGTTGTTTAAGCCACCCTACTTGTGGTACTTTGTTACAGCAGCCCTAGGAGGCTAGTGCACACTTTGAAAGTGTTTTACAAAAAAGGGAGCTGATATCCACTCTAAGTGAGGCACTGGTTCTCTACCAAGATGAAGAACCGAGCCCCGGCCGTGCGTGTGCATGATGTTGTGTGGCGTCCGTGCGACACATCCGTAAAGACGACAGATGCAACCTCGCCGACGTGGAGAAGCTCCAGACGGAGACACTCCTTCACTAACAAGTCTGCACTGAGGCTGACGATGTGGCAGGTCCTGTGCTGGCATGACAGCCCCGAGCCCTCAGGGGCTTCCGTTCCAGTGAGGAGCATCTGTCATAGAAGGGAGTAAAGACCTAAGTCGCTGATCCATACTGTCATCTTTTCCAGGAAGGCCTGACTCCAAGAGTCCAAGAAAAGTCCTGATGATAGACCGAGAGTGTGTCCCAGCCACAGGGTGACCTGGCCAGCCAGGTGACAACCCTCAGAGGCACGTTTCCTACATGGCAATTAGAATCACTGTGGAGGAGAAACTGCTTCCTCGTAGACGCTTAACGCTCTACCCACTGCAGAGCTGGACCCCGTCCGTCTTCGGGCAGGAACAGTGGTACGCGGCACTGTGAACCAGACTCGCGATAGGCAGAGCTGAGTGGTCAGAACTGGGAGGGCTACAGGGCAGAGGGCTCAGATTTCACATGACCCTTGGCTTGGTCAGGAGATGAAAAGCCCCCACGTCCTTGGCCAAAATGACCTCGTCCCTCTCCCCGGGAAGGAGGGGGATTATCTGTTGGGCTCAGAAGGCACACCTGTGTGGATAACTGCGGGTCTGATGGTGGGCGCTTTCTCCCAGAGCCGTCCTGGGGCTCCCAACGTGCACCGGTCCCTCGCTCCAGGGAGATGATCTGAGCCTGCCCTTTGGGGACACTCTCAACAACGATGCTCATCTCCTGGATACATGGATTTGTGGCCTCATGAGTCCCCAGCTGGGGACATATCTGCAAGTTGGAGAGAATTAGAAGCCCAGAGGATAATTCCCACCTCAAAGCTCGGTGGATGCCGGGTGATGGAGAGCGGCTTCCGGTGAGTTCCGGCGGGGGAGCACTTCCGAGGTCACTGACAACACCCTCTGGATGACCTGGTTGCCGCAGGAGTGAGCTTTTGACACTGCAAAGACTGATGTTTCTTTCTCCCCCTGAACGATGCAGTCAGGAAGTGCTGCGGGGCAGGCGCGTCTGGCCCCCAAGGTCCCTGCGTGCTCTTGTGGCATAAAGCAGTGCCCACGTGTCTGGAGGTGGTTCCATGGCATCCACGTCCATGCAGTTTTGCCTTTAGAGCTGAACAGTGGCTGTTGAGTGAAGTCTAGGCAGCGGGCTGGAGGTGTGAGGACGCCGGCTTAGGTGAGTAATGTCAGAATCGTAGCCTGGTTCCTCTCGGGCTGCTCCGTGCGTAGGCCCACCCACAAAGCCAGGACTTCCTCAGGACCAGGACGGACACTGTGGGACTTCCTCGGCCTGTCCACCTGGAGCAAGAAGGGCCGGGCGTTCTCACCTCTTTCCAGCTGATGGGCTCTTCCCAGGGCCGTGCACGGCCGGCCACTCCCCATCACCACTTTAGCTGGACCATCGCAGCCCCGGGGAGGCCTCCCTGACCTTTGCCCTGCGCTGCCTGCCCTCTACCCTCTGTCACTCCTCCCTGTTCCTTTCCTTCCTGCAGCTTTCCACCACGGGCATGTCCCCTCCGCACCTGTTTGCTGGGTCAACCTGTCCCCCAGCAAGTGGGACCTTTCAGCCAGCTCTCTGCTGTGTCCCCAGCCTCCAGCACGGCGTCCACCACACGAGGGGATCAGTAATCAAAGGAGCAAACGGAGACACAGACAGCGGCGGGCAGCCCTGCGGAGGGCAGCCTGGAGCAGGGCGGATTTCACCTTCGGCAGCTCAGGCCTCAGCGTGTCTGTCCACAGAGTGGGTGCTGTCCGCCGCTCTGCCTCACCCACACTTAATGAGGCCGAAACATGAAGGAACTGGGGGCTCTGCAAACACACTACATGTCTCGAGGGATTTGAGGCGTAGAGTTACACATGTGTCTTACGCGGGGTGATAATTTAGAGTGAAACGCGCCAGGAATCCAGGCGCGTGTCCGAGCTCGTTTCTGTCACCAGACCCCCCTCATTTCCCAGATGAGTTTGTTCAGAGGCCACCACGGATTCACGAAGCCCCTCCTCTCATCCTCTCAAGTCTCAGGACTGACTCCCTCGGCGACGCCAGCCCTGCCGCAGCTAACACCCTGGATTTGTGAGCTTCAGGTGGGAGGGTGAGGGCAAAGCCTCATTCCCCCCCGCCCCCCGCTCCCTCTGCAGGCTTCTGCCCGTCCAGCCCCGCCTGTTCCCCTGTTATTCCAATTTATCTTCAGCTCCGTTCTCACATTAACGCCTAATGACACGGTGCCCTCCATAAGACAGTCGTGAAGGCGGTGGGAACAGAACGTGCACAGAGGCTTAGGCCACGTTTCATCGGGCCTGGGAAAACAACTTGGCAAGTGGCATTGGTGACATCTATTCTGCTGAAAGTAATAATTTTGTGGGTTGACAACAGCTCCCAGCACCAGGACAGGCTGCCCTTTGACCTAACTAGCCGCTCGGGTCTTGGACTGCAGGGTGAGCGCTGCTCTCGGCCGGGCTGCCTGGGTCTCCCGGGCTGTGTGTGACTATCTTCGTTACTGTTGCCCCACAGCCTTCGGAGCTGGCGCTGGGGACTCGCCATGACCCAGGATGTCCATGGGTGAGTGTGTGAACCACGGTGAGGGGCCTCTCTGCTCCTGCCTTATCAGTCGTCCCCAGCATGCATTTACAGCCGCGGCGACCTTTACGGAAGGCCAGGATGACCAGCCAATTAAACGCGGGAATATGGAGAAGGTCAGAGCATCTACAAGCCACTGCGTATTTTACATTGAGGTTCTAATAAATCACGCCCCTGGCCGAGGCTGTAATGAGGATGCAAAAGTCAGCTTTCTCCAGATAAAGGCCACGTAAACACGTGTTCCACAGTGCGACACCGCGGCCATCCTTGTGCAACACGAAGTGGGTGAGTCTTTAGTGGACCACCCCCCACCACCGAGGCACACTCTGGTGGAGTGGTTTCTCAACCAGTCCTCAGTTGGTCACTGGCTTAACGCACATTCACTGAACACTTAGCACGGAGGACACAAAGGCTTAACACAGCTAAGGGCAGGGTCCCTTCTTCCAAAGACCCCCTGGGGCAGTAGTTCTCAACTCAATGCTGGAGGCATTTTCGGTTGTCACAACCCGTCTTTGTTGGGGGCGGATCCAGTGGCGTCTAGTGGGTGGACACTGGGGAAGGCGCTGAACACCCTGCGATGCCCAGCCTGGCCCCAACAACCAAGAGCGCTCTGGGCCCCCGAGTCAGAGGCACCCAGGCCGAGAAACCCTGCTCTAGTGTATTCTAGAAAACACCAAGGCTGACGCCCACGAAACAATGAAAACCGCATGGTTCACTTCCAGCACAAACGTCCCCCCGTGGAGAGGCCTGCCCTGACTGCCTTGTAGAAGGATGCCCCTGCCGCCCCCCAGACTGGCTGTCACGTCACAGAGGACCTCCCTCCTCGCTTGGTCTCGGGCTCGCTGACTCAGTCTGTCCCTCTACGGGGAAACTCCATGAGGACAGCTGTCTTCCCCATATGCTGCCATTTTCAAATGCTGGCACAGTCCTGTTAGCAGGCTCTCCGAGAAAAATCCCAAAAAACAAGATAAGAAAGTTTTTGAATAAATCAAACCATGTTAGAATTATCCGTGAAATGTCAGCTCTGTGCCCTCGACGGTACCAGCCAGAGGGACTGGGAGCAGAAGCGGCCTGGCTTGGGCATCAGAGGAGACTCCACGTGGGTTGGTGCTTGCCTTGGAGCGCAGGGGGAGACTGCCGGGGAGTCCGGAGCGGCACCCTGCAGGAGAACTCTCTGAGGGTGGAGATGCCCAGACCTGCGCCATCCAGCATCGCAGCCGTGGGCCACTTGTGGTACAAGTTGACACCTAAATTGCCACATGCAGCTAAGGGCCACTGCAGTGGGCAGTGTAGCTCAGACAACCCCGCTCATTTCACAAGAAGGAAGACCAAGACTCTGATGCTGACTGTCGTGCCCAAGGCAATGCAGACAGTCCCTGGTGGGCAGAGCCAGACTCATGTCTCCTGGCTCTGTCCAGTGGCTTCACTGCACAGCGCCAGCTCCCCACGGGGAAGGTGCTTATTCAGCAAAAGAGAAAGGACAGACGAGGGAGTTGGAGAGGCGCACCCCGGGCGAGTGAGCAGGGGAGGAGCTCCCAGCCCTGAGCAGGGCCTGCACCTTTTGGGGTGGGGATGCAGCGTCGGGGCACCCTGTGATGGAAGCCCTTCCAGGGAGGGCCCACGAGTTTAAATTTCAAATGGTTGGCAGTAGGGAGCCATGGTGGGTTCTGGAACTCAGGGAAGGTGTGGCAAGAGCAGTGTTTTAGGAAATTCCTTCTTATTTCAGAGCCATCTGATGCCCTTGGGCTGAGGATCCCAGCCCTGTGGGTCTCAAACCAGTAAATTGAGCTTTTCATTGGCATCTTCCAATTTTTCTGTCTTATGCCCTCACTTTCAGGCCTCAAAACTACCTGGAATCCTTCATTGACGTAAGTATATTTGAAATCAGGTGTCCCCCTGTGTTTATTTTCCTGTGGTTCATGTAACAAATTACCCCAAACCTGGTGGCTTACAGCAATGGAAATTCCTTCTCTCCCAGTTCTGGAGGCCAGGAGTTCAGTATCCAGGTGTGGGCAGGGCCGCGCTCCCTCTGGAGGCTCTGGGAGGAGCCTTCCTGACTCTTCAGCCGCTGGTGGCTCCAGGTGTTCCTTGGCTGTGGCCACCTCCCTCCAGCCTCTGCCTGTATCCTCACGTGGTCTCTCCTCTGCGTCTGTGGCTCTCCTCTGTGCGTCTGCTGTAGAGACACTTGTCACTGGATTTACGGCCCACCCAGATGATCAGGATGATCTCATCTCAAGGTCAATAACTTAATTACATCTGTAAAGACTATTCTTGGAAGTAAGGTCACTTGGAGGTTCCCAGGGTTAAGGCCTTGGACATATCTTTTGGGGGGCCTCCACTCTCCCCACCAGACCCCCCAGTTCTCCCCATCTCTGCAGGGGTGCCTGCTAGGAGGAGGGGGCCAGTGCAGGTCCCCTGGGCTGGAGGGGACAGTGGGCCAGGGAGTGGACGCGGGCTCAGACCTCACTCCTCCTGTCACTAACCGAGTCCCCCACGTCCTCCACGCTCAGCTGTGTCCCGACCTTGAAGGAGAGCTGGTGACGATCCCTCACTCCAGGGCAGCGTGTGGAGTAGAGAGCTCGGCCATGGGAAGAGTCAGTGCACCACACCGCACACAGCTGGTGCCAAATCAGTGCTAGCCTGTATCCCAGCATCCCATCGCTCTCATGGGTGCTCATCAGGAGCATCATCCGGTTTAGCCCCTCCCGACAGACACTCAAGAAAGTGAGTCGTCTGAGTCTGGCCACCTTGCCTCACCCCGTGCAGGGCCTTTGAGCATCCTTCTGAGAGTGCGTCTATCTTATTTTGGGGGGCGGGGTGCATTTTTTCCTTCTGCATCCGTCAAGCGTGTTTGGCAGCGGAAGGCATGTGGGGGAGGGGCGTGCAGAGGGAGCCGAGAAAACCCTTGTTTTAGATTCAACCGCCTTCCTCTTTAAAGCTGTCTGCGCTCAACCCAGGGCCTGGCTTGCACAAAAAGCTGAGAAAATGAGTGTCGGACAGGCCAGCCTGAGACTGGGGTGCAGGCAGAGCTGGTGGGACCGGGGCGAGGAGAAGGGGAAACCCTCAAGGGGCAGGTGGGGACGGCCGAGACCTCGGGAGCTGGGACGGTGAGGGTGGTGAGGCTGGCGTGGGGACCTGTCAAGGGGGCTGCATCCTTCCTCTCTCTGTGGAACCACGGAGAGGAGGAGTGGACAAACCAGGTCAGCAGAAAGTCTTCCCCGCTGGGTCGTTGCGTCTTCCCAGTCGATGCTCCACTCTCAGATGTGTGGCCGCCTGCCCATGGTTCTCCTTCCCCATGTAGGCCATGCTCTAAGATGCTGAGTGTCCACTGCTCGCTTGTGTGGTCCCCCCACACACAGCCGCCACCAGGCCTCACCTCGCAGGGCCCAGGGCTGACCGGCGGATCTCCACTTTTTCTATGGCCAGAGCCAGACCACATGACCGCCACCATCTCCCGGCGCTCTCAGGCTCCCGGGAAGTGCGAGGAGGGAGGGCCAGGCTGCCGTCGATGGTCAGTCTCTCCCAAACCACCGAACCCACTGAACCCCACGGCAGTCCCAGTAGCCCAGTGAGGGCCCAGCACGAGTTTGCAGGGCTACTGTGAGGACCTCTGATTCCTAACAGCATGGCCGACAAGCAGAGTAACACCATGTGATGGTGCTACTTCCAGGCAGAGGAGGCTCTCCAGGCCAAGCGAACCTCCGGGGGCTGGCGGGGGTGTGTCCGGAGCTAATCCGCTGCTGGTCAGGCGACCCGCATGCCTGCCGCATAGAGTGCTAATTACTCTAAGTAGGTATTAGTTCTGTATCAACATTACCAATCTGGAGGCCTGGCTTCAAAGCATTAAAATTCTGCTCTCAGAAAACACGGCTGTTTTGATCTTTCTACGCAGCCAAGCAGTAAAAATGCTGCACATATTTTCTGCACCTATCCAAAGGAATTTATCTTTCACACCCTACTTCATGCCATATGTTGGGAGCTGAAAGAATGAAAGATTTAGCTGTCAGTCTCTGAAGGCACAACAGGCCTCATTCCAGTGCTTTGGTGGCGCGTCGGCTCTGAAAGGATGACATTTCACTTTAGCTTCTGTCAGCACTATCTGTGGCACATCGCCCAGGCGGCGGAGGGGACTTCTGACGGTGGCTCCATGCAAAGGAGAAAACCGCTTGCTAATCTCTTCTTTACAGTTTCTGGGTGGGGGTGGTGGTGGTTCGTGGTCTCTGAAGGACGAGGGAGACTGCAAAATCGGAGGCAGTCTGACACTCCCTGAGTGCACACCTGTGGGGCCCCCTGCCTTCGGGAGGTGCCGGATCCCGAGAGTTTTTACTTCCGTTCCCGTGTCCCGATTTAGCCCGCCTCCAGGTGACCTCAGTATCTTGGGGGGCCCTTGGTGCTCCCAGGGAGCACAGCCTCCAGGAAAGCATCTCATTTTCCAGTTTGAAATCCCAATTCACATTTCATCTGGCAAGGATGATTTAAATGCTTGTGCCTCTGCATTTCCCTCAAAGGGTCACTTTATATTTTCACCTTGACCTAAATCAGAACTAAATTTCTCCTCTACATCAAAACTGGGAAGGTGAACGGGCCGGTAGGATTGACACAGAACTCATACCCTTACCTGCTTGCTAAAGGAGAGAGCAAAAACAGCAGTATGGTTCCTAAAAAATGCGGAACAAATGAGCCAGCCCCTCACTCCACCCCATCGCGTCCTGCTCCTCTTTCAGACATGTTGCAGGTTTAGAAAAGGATGCCACTCTGAGTGTCTGAGAAGTATTTTCAGTTGGAGGGTAACCTGGAGCTTCTGGTGACAATATTAGTTTCTCACAGATAGCACCGAGACCTGCCATTCATGTGCAGCCGCGGGGGAGACCCACCACTGTCCGATTGATTCCACGCTTGTTTAGGGGGCACCTTCTGCGTGCTGGTTCGGTTCTAGGTGTGGGGGTGCTGACATGGACAAGACAAAGCCGCTACTCCCCAACATTCTAGTTGGAGAGGCTGAAAAACCTAAGTAAATAAATGAACGTATGCAATTCCAGAGAGTGACATATGCCATCCAAGGACGCAGTGAGCAGACAGAAGTGACAGAAGTGGCAGGTGGGCTGGGCTGGGGGCTGTCCTGGAGCAAGTGCTCTGAGTGGCAGAGAACAAAAGTGATGGACGCCTTTGGGCTCAGGGGACCCAATGAATCTGTATGCGCTTGTCTGCTCGCTACCCTGCCAGTGGAGACACCCTTGCTCAAAGGATCCTGAGCAGTTTCATCAGAAGCAGAGCAGAAAAGCTCCCACTGAGCCCACTTCTTTCAGCTGCCCCCCCTGCCCACTCCCCAGGCCTCCCGGCGACTTTCCAGCATAGCGTCTGGCGCAGAGGAGGCAATCAACAAAATGTGCGAATAAAAGAATGATGGAGAGAGCGCATGGACCTGCGGCAGACTCTGGTGTGGCCTGTCTGACCCGCCTTCCCTGCAGGAAAACATCCCATCGTACTCTGCTATGCCCACGAGTGACCAGTCAGTCTGGTAGTTATCAGGTTAAGTACTGACGAGTAGATCTGGTGATGGGTTAACAGAGTTCTCTTAGATCCCAAACTAGCCTTTCAAAACCCCAGATGCTACCTTTCCTGGGCTCCATCCTGGGGCTGGCTGTCCTCATGCATCATTTTAATTGGATAACTTAAAAAAAAAATCGTTCTTTCGTAAACCTCCCAACACTCTTAGCTTAAAGGCTTTCAGGAAAATGTGCTAACTTTTGACCAGTATCCACATGGGCATTTCCGAGGCCCTATCTAGCATTTGCAAAAAAACACTGACTTGCTGGTAGAAAACAGAGCATTAAAATAGAGTCTAAATCAATTTTTCTGATCAATTGCTGCAGAAATGTGTAGAAGTGGCTGCAAATTGAGTCACACAGAGCTCAGATGGGTTTTTGCGACGGTGTAAAGTTGTTATAAATTTGCCCCCTGCCCCATCACACTCTGGCGCTCGGGGATTTGCGGGCAGGGGTGCGTATCTGAGAAAATTTCCTGGTTCAATCAATAAAGGCTTGTTAGGCAGCGTGTCATAATACACACTCGCGGTCAGCAAATTCCTGCGATTTTAGATAGCAGCCGAGTCGTCTTCTTGTCTCAATTTTTTCTTTTAAGCCTAAAGGGTGATGAGCATTAGGTCAGCCTATCTATTGAAAACAGATCCTTTTAGGACTATGTTGACCAGAAAGGAAGTAAAATGCCTTTGATGCCTCTGGAAATAAATAAATATTCCTCTGATAAATTCCTTGATTAAATTTGAGGACATAGGTGATGAAGACAAATATGAAAAGTTACATCCATGCACACACACACACACACACACAATCACATGCACACACACACATCTTTATCCCCTAGTGGACCTCATTTTCCCTCATGCCTAGAAATCACCTTGCACCAAGACAAAGTGAAGAATTTTCCTTCTTTGGCAAAAACAAAGGGCTTTATTTTTTTGCAGATTCTCATAATACTTAGAAATGCTAGGAAGGCTGTAACGGGTGCCCATTTATTTAAGGGTTCCAATATTCATATAGTCGTATCTATACACACACACACACTCACACACTTAATTTCCCACCTCTTTCCTTTCCTCTCTGACCTGGCCTAGGGGAGTCGCAGGCGTTGTGAAGTTGCAGGGCAGACGGCAGATGGGAGAGGATGCCCAGGGGCTGAGTCCGTCCCCTGCTGGCCTGGATCCAGCCCCTCACTTACTGCAGCTATTACAGGTGGACTTTCTCCGGAGAGGCTGGACTTCAAGAAGGCCTGAGAGCCTTGGCCCACAGGGGCTCTGCACAGCCTGTGGCTAAGGCCCGAAGAGTTTGTCCCCTCCCAGCATCTGCACGAACACCGCTGCTTGGCCCTGGTTTTTCCCTAAAACCTCACGGACCCTGGAAAACCTCCAGCCATTTTCTCTTGTCTCTTCTGTCAGGTCTGACCTGTTGACACCAGAGCACCAGGGCTACAAGCCACGGCCGTCTGTCACAGGAGGTGGGACAGTCTCGTGACGGCCTCCCTTGGGGATGGGTGGTTGGCGGCTGCCTCACGGCTCTTCTCTCCTTGTGCCAGGCGCACCTGGAGAACTCCCCTTGCTCATTGTGTCTGGAACAAGTGTGACCCGGGCAGGCTCAGGTTCCTCAGCTCGGAACGGGTACAGGGAGATGCAGGGGACCCGCTCGATAAAGAAATACAGTGGGTCATTCAGAGGAAAGGCTCAGGCAGGAGGACAGGAGCAGCCGAGGGGATGCAACGGTCCTTCCTCAGCCATTCCTGCCCGTCCCTGGGGCAGAGGCAACACAGCCGGAGTCAGTCTCTGAGTGCACTGACCAACCCGGCCAGCCGATCACACGTGGTGCCACCACCTCCTGGAAGCCTCCTAGGAGACAGTCGCTGCCGACGCCCGGCCTTACACTGCTCCCCGCGTTATCTCGCTCATCACCAACCATCAGCCACCATCTGTGCCCAACGGAGTTAACGTGACACTCCAGGGCCCTGATTAGGCTGGGGTCACAGCCTAATCACAGCCACCCACACTCGGGCCCCCCAGGCAGGAGAAACTCAGCGAGCACGGAGCATGGGCATCCATCATGACACGCTGGGAGTGAAAGGAGGCCTCGCAAAGGTGTATGCGGTGGGATTTTAATTTTGAAAGAATAAAGTACATTGTATTTACGCACATTTTTACCTTATGCAAAAGATAAGATCTCAAAGGAACCTCACCTCACTCAGTGCTTCTTGCTAAGCGGCTGAGATTACAGGACCTTTCCCCACCCACGTCACATGTGCTCAGGTTCCAACTTTTCCTGCCTCATAGGGGTTACATTTGTTATCAGAAAATGCAGGGCCGGCCTGGTGGCTTAGCGGTTAAGTGCGCGCGCTCCACTGCTGGCGGCCCGGTTTCGGATCCTGGGCGCGCACCGAAGCACTGCTTCTCCGGCCATGCTGAGGCTGCGTCCCACATACAGCAACTAGAATGAGGTGCAGCTATGACATACAACTATCTACTAGGGCTTTGGGGGGGGGAATAAATAAAATGAAATCTTAAAAAAAAAAAAAAAGAAAATGCAACCAAAAGACATAATTAAAAAGGCTAATTGATTCTGTGGAAGCACTCGGTCTACGGATGACGGGGGATGCCCTCGGAAGGCGTCGTTGGGAAGAGGCAGGGTCGTGCGTGGCTGGGATGCGGCGCCCCTGCAGGCCTGCAAGGGGCCGGAGGACCGTGCTCAGGAGGGCGGTGTGAGGACACCAGGCTGCTCACAGTGCTGTGGCGGCCGAGGGCTGGGAACTGAGCAGGCGACCCAGGAACGCGCGGCACGTGTTTGCTGTTAGTTTTACCTTTATTAGAAGGATAGCTATTCCAGAGTGCTCAACAAACCATTGCTCAGAACTAAGTTCATCCAGGCTCTGGGTGGTGGGTGTGGGGGAACAGAGGAGGGGGCAGAGAGGCAAGGAGGATGGAGAGGAGGGAGGAGGCAAGGAAGGAGACAGGAGGAGGGAGAAGGGAGGGAGGAAGGAGAGGGAAGGAAGTTCAGAGGGGGCTGGGGGGTGGCTGGAGCGAAGGCCCCCGGCTGTAGACTGAAATTCTGAGATTCAGGTCCACCTCGGCCAGCAGGTTCTGCATTTTTTCCAGGCCTCGGTCTGCTGAACTTAAATATTATCTAGAAGAAGTCATAGCACTATCAAAACTAAATAATAGCTAAACTAACAGTCATTAACTAATGGGAGTTAATTTCCTTCCAAGAAAGGACTCTAATACAAAAAGAAAAAAAAAACAAACCCAAAAGCCCCCACACTGTGGTCATGAGGGGGGCTAAGTTTTCTTAGTGAGAAATAGTTTTGTGCTCCGGACACGTGGTAACTACAGATCACATGTCTATTTTTTAAAGTGCTTGCCTCATCAGATGCTCCCTGAGATAAATGCTACCTGTGAAGACATCCCTTTGATCAGGTTTTAGGGGAGAAACAATTTCCAAATCATTTACTTGGGAATTTAAGAAATCTTCAGTGAGTTTGTTTGCCGGAAAGGAAGTCCTGCCTCTTTCACATTGTCAAATCTATTTTTAAGTAGAGTTCCTCTTTGTGCTTAAAAGTACTCCTGAAAACAACTCCCTGGCTCGTTTTGTGGAATTAAAGCAAACTCACTGATGAAAGGGCTGCTGAGTCAGCGAGACCCCTCGCTCGGCCCGGCTGCTGCCGAAGGTGCTGGCAGGGACGTCCAACTGCATTTGCCCATCTGGCGAAGGCGCCTTCATTCCTCTTGGCATTGGGCTGCCTCTGCGAGCAGACAGTTACTCACAGTGGAGACTCTGGGCTTTGCAAGATACTATTTTTAGTGAATCACATCCACAGGGGAAAATGGGGAAAAAAAGACACTGCCTGGTTCTGTCCAATGGATTGTATCTGGTGTCAGAAATAAAATTAGGGCGAGGAGCCCACAGGAGAAGGGAAGGTCACCTCCGTGGCTCTCAGAAGAGGAGGCGCCTTGCTGGTGAGTGCTGGACACGGCACTTCAACTTCGCCGGTAAAATTGGACGGGACCAGCCAGGGCAGGCGTGAGGGATGCCCGTTTACCTGCCGCTGTGGGTGGAACCCTCTGAGCAGTGACACAGGGGGGCGCCGCCCACTCAGTGCTTGGGTGGGTAAGACGGTCAGACCAGGCTACAGCAAGTCTGTGGAGGGGGCAGAGCTGCTGGTGGGCTTTGAAGGGAGGCTTTAGTCTGACTTGAGAGAGGGAGGTTGGTAATAAGGTAATTGCTCTCCGTGGGTGCATGCACATGCACACACATGCACACGCACACACACATGCACACACGCACACACACATGCACACACACACCACACACACATGCACACACACCACACACGCACACACACATGCACACACACACCACACACGCACACACTCACCACACATGCACACACACACCACACATGCACACACACACGCACACATGCACACACACACCACACACGCACACACACACCACACACGAACACACACATGCACACACTCACCACACATGCACACACACACCACACACGCACACACACATGCACACACACACCACACATGCACACACACATGCACACACTCACAGGGCTTCCGCTCCTCTCTAAACCTTCGGTAGCTTGCGCTCTGTCATAGTCTGTTCACACTGCTATGACAAATAGCACAGACCAGGTGGCTCATAAACAATAGAAATTTATTTCTCACAGTTCTGGAGGCTGGAGGTCCACAATCAAAGATTTGGTGTCTGGTGAGGCCCGGCTCCCTGGTTCACAGACAGTATCTTCTTGCTGTGTCCTCACAGGGCAGAAGCGGTGAGGGAGCTCTCTGGGGTCTCTAGGGTCTCCTCACACCACCACCTTTGGGTTAGGTTTCACCATGTGAATTTTGGCGACACAAACATTCAGACATTCAGTCCGTAGCATGCTCACAGGCGTCCTCAGCCCAGCAGACGTGGGGACAGTTAAGTACTTAACCGAGGAGACAGTTCTGCCGGGAAACTAACTGTCATCAAATTCATGAACAGTTTGTAGAACTCCAGGAGTTTCACGGAAATTCTGATTCTTTTAGGAAAAGCTGGCAAGACCCCCATTCTCTTGGCAGAAAAACAAGTAAAATGATCAGTGCAGACACCACTGGTCTATTTTCACTGGGAGAAAAAATTCCCACAACCTCTGATGGTGTTAGAATGGAACTTATTTTTGCCTTCAGTTTTTATCGGAATCTTCAAGAATTGCAAATCTCCTCTGATACAAGGAGGGAGAGGGGTTTGGAAGGAAAACTTTTCCTTCCAGAACGCTGCCATGTGAAAGGTTGAATGGCATGTGGGCACCACTCCGTAGGGATCCCGTGGGCTGGTCTGTACCGCCCGCAGTAACGTGAAGGTTTACGCACCGGGCACTTTCAAGGCGTCTGAAGGCGGGTGGGGAGGTGCGTGTGGGACGAGGGGTTACCCTACGAGGGCTGGACTCCTGGAGCACTCAGTGGGTGGGGGCCTCGGGTGCCCAAGTCAGGGGGTCCAGAGGACGGTCTCACACTGTCCAAGGGTGGAGATGGCCGAAGCAAGAGCCCGAGCTACAAGGGGCCGAGTGTGCCGTCTGGAAGCAAGATGATGGAGAGGGCCACCGTCAGTGCGGGTGGCAGGACTATGAGTGTCCTCTGCGATCTTCAGGACTAATAACAGCAGATGCTCTTTACCAGGAGAGCCACGGTGGCCCGCATGTATATGATGAGGCAGGCGAGGTGAGAATGGCTGGAACACAGGCTTCTCGTTCAATCCCCATAACAAGGCAGTCGGGGGGCGTCACCCCATTCCGCACGGGATGGCTGACACTCTGAGGGATTAAGTAGCTTTGAGAAATTGGTAAATGGAGGCAGGTTTGAAGCTGGTGGCAATATATGTAGGGCTCTCAAGAAACGATATAAACTAAAAAATAGATTCAGAAACATTGTGTGGAGTAAAAGAAGCCAGGGATAAAAGACCACATGTTGTATGATTCCATTTATGTGAAATATTCAGAACAGGCAAATCCACAGAGACAGAAAGACAGAAGGCACATCAGTGGTTGTCAGGGCTGGGGGTGGAGGGAGCAGGAAGCGACTGCTTAACGGGTACAGGGGTTCCTCTGGGGTGATGAAATGCTTTAAAATTAGATTATGGTGATGGTTGCACTACATAATATATAGTTAATTAATTATATAATATGTAATTATATAAAAATGTATTCTAAACTATAAATATAACTCCGTAACTATACTAAAGGCCATTGAATTCTACACTTTTTTTTTTTATTTTTTAATTTTTTTGCGAGGAAGATTAGCCCTGAGCTAACATCCGTTGCTAATCCTCCCCTTTTTGCTGAGGAAGATGGGCCCTGGGCTAACATCCGTGCCCATCTTCCTCTACTTTATATGGGACGCCGCCACAGCATGGCTTAACAAGCACTGCGTCGGTGTGCGCCTGGGATCCGAACCTGCAAACCCTGGGCCGCCGAATCGGAGTGCGCGTAATTAACCGCTATGCCACCGGGCCAGGCCCTGTACACTTTAAACAGATGAACTTTATGGTATGTTAATCATATCTCAATAAATAGGCTCAAAATTGATTTAACAGATACTTATTGATGAAAGGTTTGTTTGACGGTTCAAGAGAGGTTTAGAAAAATCATCCACTGCTATCAGCGGGTGCTCTATGTAACTGACTATTTGCCCCTTGGAGCCAGGGCCAGAGAGGAGGCCGTGCTGGCCAGGTGGGTGGGCGTGCTTGTGTCATTCTTGGTTGCATGGGGCAGGTCAGGGCAGCGAGGTGTCCTAAGTCTTAGCCCGGCCCTGGGAGCACAGAGATGGTTTGTAACGCTTGGGGGAAAATAAGACTAGAAGGCCCTAACGTTTAAGGGCAGAGTAGAGCCCGACCCTCACTGAGCATTTTGGGCCCTAGGTTGGAGTGCAGGAAGCCCAGCTGCAGAGCGACTGGCCACAGGGCTGGGGAGTCGTGGGGCCTGGGGGGCCACGGGAGGAGGAGGGCACACCACCTCATCATGGACGCGGGACATGAACACACTGGCCAGGAGAGAGCTGCCTTCTGGACTCTGGCCCCAGGTTCAGGGCTTGCTTTGTACAGAAGGGTCTAAGATGTCCCCTTGCACCCAGCTACACCCCTGCCCCCACACATTACATCAGATCTACTTAATCAGCACAAGTAAGACTGCGAGGCTCACAGCCACAAGCTCTGAGCTTGCTGCTTTTCCTTGGAAAGTTCCGTTGGGCACAGCCCCACGGCTGCCTCCTGGGGTGACACCCCCAGCATTCTCCCAGGCCTCCCTCCCAGGCAGGCCCAGGCTACCCTCAGTCACAGCACCAGGCTCTCATCTGACGGCATCCTGCCAGCGGCAATGGTTTCACCCATTCATCCATTTGGTGGTTTCTAGAATGTTCTGCGTCCTGAGGGCAGGGGCCTTGTCTGGATGGACTCTACATCCCTGCCACACAGTAGGTGTCCACACCCTTGTTAAATGAATCCACAAACAGGAGATGAACCGTAAATACATCCTGCTCTGGCCGCCGTCCCGGACCACTGCCAGGACGAAATCTGCCTCCCGTCTGTCTCTCTCCACTACCGACATGACTGAGCCAGGCTGGTCGTCACACCCGTTGCAGGCAGGAGACGCTGCTGAAGCAAGAGAAGCTTCTCGTGAAAATAAAGTTTTTAATTAGGATCGTTTACTTAGCATAGTGCCGGGCTCAGAGCAGGAGGCCAGTAACTGGTAGCTGGTACCACGTGACCAGTCTTCTGGAGAAAGATTTACGCTGCGCATAAGCAAACACATTTTAATATTTGATTTGAAGATTAAATTTCATTATATAAAGTCTGCATTTCACTCCATCGGCAACTGATGGCCCATCTGTGGGACGCTGAGGAAGCTGACGGAGTGTGGGCTTGGCGAGTCCCTCCAGCCTGCTGCTGGGCTGGTGTCTGTTCTTCTGCCTGCCATCCTTCTTCCTTGGGGCGTCTGCTCACTGGCTTCCAGGATCCGCAGTGTGGGAGGCACCAGGATGTAGGAGGACATCTCTGAGAGAGTCAACACATGTTGCCCATCGCAGGAGATGAGAGGAGATCCTGCAGATGCTCCTTTGTGTAGCAGAAACTGATTTTGAGATGGATTATTTCCTCTCGTGACTGTTGTTCCCCTCCACCGTCCTAATGCCCATTACTTACTACTTTCAAAGATCAGGATTTTATAAGATAAACATATGGATCTCAAGATTTATCATATGCCTTATACCATATAGACTTGGAAAATACATCTGTGTGTACTTATTCATACTCTGCACATTTACACCCAGCATATAAATTCACATAAACACATTCCAGGGAGAAAATAGTGCATCAAGAGCATATGAGGTGAGTCCCGTTGCCAGTTCTGAATGGCATGGTGACTTTATATTTATTTTAATAGACTCTGGTCTGTCATTTCCATCTTTACAAAAAGCTGCTGAATTTTTAGAAAACCAGCCAAGAGAGAACCATTCACAATTTGCTCTTATATATCTTTTCACTCAATGCATTTTCCCAAAGAAAGGGTCACGCTGGATAGATGAGCAGCTAATCTCTGCTCAGTATATTTGTTAATGGGCATATTGCCCCACAATTTTAAAAAAGTTCCCATAACAAATGCCATAAACCTACAAATGTGAGAGGAATACAATGATACACAGATTAGAATCATCTGGGCTTTTCCAAGGTTCCTGTTCACTAAGCCAGAAACATCAGGCATTTCTTGGGGGGCTAAAATCCACACTTCTTCCAGTCATCATTTTATCCTTAATGAATCTTTAATGATTGATTCTCTCCTTCT
Source organism: Ceratotherium simum simum (assembly GCF_057802395.1). Lineage (NCBI taxonomy): Eukaryota > Metazoa > Chordata > Mammalia > Perissodactyla > Rhinocerotidae > Ceratotherium > Ceratotherium simum. Next base: position 2,375,137 of record NC_141920.1, read on the forward strand.
TTTCCTTCCTTCCATTTATTCATCCATCCATCCATTTATCCACCCAGTCATCCATTTATGAATTTTTCCATGCATCCATCCATCCACCCGCCCATCCATCCATCTGTCCTTCTGCCATCCACCCATCCGTCCATCCACCTTCTTACGCTCACTGAAGGTAAGTGCCACAAAGGCAGAGAGCTGCCCACACGCCAGGAATGGAGGCAGATGCTCAGCAATTTCGTGTTGACCAGCAGTGCTGAAACCACGACTGCTCCACCTGTAGCTGAGACCCACGGGGCTACTTCCTCCCTCCCTATCCCTACTGGGCCTTTCATGCTCTGCTTCGAATCGCCTTGGTCCCCCTGCTGTTAGACAAACACGGCCACGTCCCAGAGCCTCATCCAAAGACAACCCTGTGTGCCCTGGCCTGGGACTAGACTGGAACACACCCTCTTACACCTCAAGGCCACCAGAACTCGACTGCCAGGGAGCAGAAAGCGTGGATTCTCTGCTTCACAGAGGGGAGGGGCTGCCCCAGAACTTCCTCCTGGCGGCGGGGGCTGGGGGCCCTCACCTTGGCCACAGGGGAGAGGCAGGGATTGGTCTGGATGTTGCATTTGCATGGTGACCTGACCAGTGAACTGGACAGATGGCAACAGAAACAAAACCAGGATGGGACCCGTATCACATCAATGGAACGTGGAGCTGAGTTTGGTCTTCCTGATTCGGGGCTGAGTTGGGTCCCAGACCAGCATGAGCATGAGCGTCAGGTGGTGTGGTCGGCAGACTAAGGGCCCCACAAACATGTCAATGTTTTGATCTCCAAATCTGTAAATGTATGACCATCCAGGGCAAAAAGGACTTTGCAGATGTGATTCAGTTAAGAATCTGGAGACGGGAGAGGATCCTGGATCATCAGGTGGGCCCAGTGCCATCAAACGGTTCTTAGAAGTGGAAGAGGGAGGTGGAGTCAGGGAGACAGACTGGCACATGCCATGCTGCTGGCTTTGAAGATGGAGGAAGGGGCCAGGAGCCGAGGAAGGCGGGGCCCCGGGAAGCTGGAAAAGGCCGGGAAAGGGATTCTCTTTAGGGCCTCCAGAAAGACAGCCCTGCCGACCCCTCGATCTCGGCCCGGTGAGACCCATTTTGGACTTCTGACCTCCGGAACTAGAAGATGATAATTTTTTCTTAAGTCACTGAGTTTGTGGTAATTTGGTGCAGTAGCCAAAGAAGACTAATATGCTTGGGTCTTGTCTAAAATGAGAATTCTCAGGCTCCGCCTCAGACCTAGAACACCAGAAACTGTAGGGGTGGTGCCTGAAGTCAGTGTTTCACAAGCCCCCAGGTGAGCCTGAGCTCGTGAGGCCTGGGGCCACGGTCCACCCCCTCCTGCACAGGGCGCCAGTCGGTTCAGTGCCGTCACCCAGAGCTGCCCTGCAGCCTCAAGTCCCTGTGATGTTAAACAGGAACTCAGCCTCTTTGTCTTTCACCTATTTTTTTGAGCCCCTTGTGGGGAGTGGAGCTGATGGAGATCTGGGGGCCTGATCCTCAGCCCCCACTAGCCCTCCATGCACCTCATTGCAAACAGTTCACGCCCATGCCAAGCAGAGCCTGGGACATGCAGCCCCCCTGCAGCAGGGACACAAATGGGCAGCTCCATCACTGTAGGGACACAAAAGGGCAGCCCTGTCACCACAGGGACACAGAAGGGCAGCCCCATCACCGTGGGGACACAGATGGGCAGCTCCATCACCGTGGGGACACAGACGGGCAGGCCCATCACCGCGGGGTCCCTGGCGGCTCGCACTGCTGACAGCCCCAGGCTTCAGCATCACATCCTTTTCTACTCAACCCACTGGCTCTGACGCACACACACCCTCACAAGACAAACTCTGAGACCCTCTCTGCCCTCTCCGTGACCAGAAAATCAAAGTCACAGTAACTACAAAGTCACCTGCAGACGCAGACGCAGAGCCTCCTACGGCAGGGGCTCCAAATGCACCCATCCCCGAGGCATCCCGGCTTTCCTCATGCCCCGGAAGCTCTTTCTGGCTCTGCAAAGGCAACCTTAGCCCCGTGCCCTGTCAGGAAGGATTCTGGGCTTTCTCCAGGAGGACCAGTTTCCCTCCCAGCCTCTGGCTGAGGCCCCGTTTGCTCTCCACCCCCAGGGTAACAAGGGCGGGATGTGCAGATTCCCTCAAGTACACACGTGGTTACACCGTTCCAAGAACTGCCTAACCATTCTTGTCACCTTTCCGGTGATTTAAGCCTCATTTTTACCTGTGGCAGAAAATCTTAGCAATTCAGAAGAGTATTTTGTATGATTGGGACAAAAGAGAAAATTCATACTGAGCTCTGCAAAAAGCTACTTAGTTGTGAAGTACTGTATACAATTTGTAGGTAATTCACATCAAATTATGTCTCATATCTGACTGTGTATGGCTGGAAGAGGAAAAGAAGCAGTGAGGAAGGGAGGGCGGGAGTCTCCCTCCCTGCGAATCTCCCTGAGTGGTCTAGAGGGTCTGCATTCTCTCCCTCTGTCATACCGTCAGATGATTTGCTAATAAAGGCTCGGGTTGAATGGATATCAGAGAAGCCACTTCACTTAAAACACACTTTTCTTTCCGGAAGGTGATCCATTTGTCTTCCCAAAGAAGTGGGGCGGGGAGTGGAGGGCAGGGGAAAGAAGGCTGCCTCCGCCCCTCACTTCCCAGGGGACGGGGTCCCCCAGAAGCATCAGCTGAGTCTCCATGAGAGGGAACCTTCCCTGGCAGACAGGTCACCACGCCAAGCCCTCCCTCCAGTTGACCCCCGGAGGATGCTGGACCAGAAGGAGCCACCAGAGGACTCGGAGACAGGGCCGGGGTCCAGGGATCTGGCTGGCGCTGGCCCACACTCTGTGTCACAGGAAGACAGGGTGACCTAACAGTCCGCACCCACCAGTACCGTCAGGAACGCATCCGGACTTAGCTCGCTGGAACTTCTACAACCTGCATCTACTCATTGCTTTAGAAATGAGGCTCTGGCACTTCTTCCAGCACCCTGACCGTCACCAGCATGAGTTGGCCTGGCGGGGGACGCTCGGCCTCTCCATGCCTCTCCCTCGGCTGCCCTCTCGGTCTCCCTCTCTGCGTCCTCCCTCCCGAGTTCACGGCCTCTGCCTTCATGGAGGCGTTTTCCCCTTGGCTGGTCTGCCACAACAGCCTGGAGTGATCCTCTTTTTTCTAACTCACCCACACCTGGGAGATGGCCCGAATAGGGAGCTTCTCACGTCCCTCCCGTGTGCAAAAGCTGACTGCTCAGGATGGAGGTGAGAACTGGGAGGAGGCACTGTCTAGCTCCACATAGGGGCTGGGGAGACCTGGCTCCCCACGCACTCCCAGTGAGGCCTGGGCACCAGCCTTCACCTCACCAGGCCCTCACCAGCCCAGATACACCCATCCCAGACCAGCACCCCTGTGGCCCCTTGTGGCCAGGCCCACTGCCCTTCCTCAAAGTCCAGTCAATGTCCTGTTCTTGCTGACGCCATCTGACATCCTGTGTGTCAGGAGGACAGCCGGTTGGAGGGACTCAGACTGGGCTGTGACAGGGGAAGCCCCTCCCCAGCCTCAGGCAGGGCGAGGGGAGCAGGGGACTCTGGGAGGTGACCCCCAGCTCATGGGGTGCTACACAGCCTGACACTGACATTGTTAGCGCTTTTATCTGCCCTCACCCTCGGGGTGCGGCCCCTGAGGGCAGGGGTCCCGCCTCCTATTTCCCGTCTCTCCTCTGTCTCTCAGACAGGCACCACACACCGCCAGGTGCCCCAGCCACGAGGAAGCCTCTTGGCACCTTTCCTCTCTGCTCATTTAGGGGCCCTGGGACTGCAGACTGCACTGGGCACCCAGGGTCTCCCTCTCCTGCACTCTCCTCCCGGCCGCAGCGTCAGCATCCCCTGGGAACTTGATGAAAGTGCAAACACGGGACCTACCCCAACCTCAGGGGTCCAGACAAGCAGTCTGTGCTTTAACAAAAGCCCTCTGGGGATCCTGCTGCACACTCAAATTTGAGAACCACTGTTTTGCAGCGCGCTGCAAAACACTGGGATATGGAGGAGGAACGTGTGAACAAACACAGGTGAAGGCATATCAGCCGTCAGGTTGCATGGAGGACGGAGGAGACGGAAGGAGAACACGGAACGGAAACTGCAAAAACACACCAGGCCACTGGTGCACCCATGATGCACCCATGAACCACCCAGTCTCCAGCCTGCTGTTCTGGGACAGACGGGGCGGGAACAAGACCCATAGGGCCCTCTTCTTGGGAATCTTCAAAAATACCTGTTAAATCCACAAGACAAAGAATTTAAATTGTATGCTTGCCCTCTTGGGCACTGTAGTGGGCTGAATAGTGTCCCCCCAAATTCACGTCCATCTGGAACCTCAGAATGTGACCATATTTGGAAATAGGGACTTTGTAGGTATAATCAAGGTAAGGATCGAGAGGAGCTCACACTGATTAGCAGGGCCCTAAATCCAATGGAAGTGTCCCTATACAAGGCAGTGAGGACCCACAGATACGCAGAGAGAAGCCCACGTGAAGATGGAGGCAGGGGTCCGGGTGATGGGTCTACAAGCCAAGGAACGCCCAGGGTTGCCGGCGACCCCAGAAGCTCGGAGAGAGGCACCGAATGGATTCTCCCTGAGTGACCCTGGAAGGAACCAGCCCTGCGACACCTTGATTTCAGACTTCTGGCATCCAGAAGTATGAGAATAAACTTCTGTTGCCTTAAGCCACCCAGTTTGTGGTTATTTGTATGGCAGCCCAGGAAACTCACACAGACCCCAAACAGCTGCTCTCTTTTCTGGCTACTGGATGTCAAGGCGTCATCCCCAATTCTACACCTTTAATGCTCATCTAAGTTGTTGATGGCTCTGGTATCTGCTTACTTTTCTTTTGAAGATTCTGAACTAATTAACCAGCTAAAGTCTTCAGAAAATTAACATCTTCAGAAAATAACCTCTATCTGGTTAACTAATTAACCAGTTACCATCTTCAGGAAACTGTCTACCTATCCATTCATCCACTCACCCACCCACCCACCCTCCATTCACCCGTCCATCCATCCATCCTTCACCCATTGTCCTGAGGTTGCATCACGCTACCCTGTCCTAACTTGGATCTCGCGGGGAGGGGCCCTGCTGGAAAGGGAGGCAGTCTGAATTAGTGAAAAAGTCTGAAGACTGAAGTGCTGTTGATTTTTTTTTTTAACGAAAGTTTTATTACTTTCAAGTCTACACATTAGCACCAACTACAACACATTAACAAAGATGATCGGTGAACTGGGTGCTGTCAAGTGCAAGTTTGGCGGGAAGCCCCTAATGACGACAGATCTGTTTTCTCTCTTGCACCTTGGTGGGTATTGCACATTTCGTGTGTCTGCTGCACGTGCACAGCGTTGCTAATGTGTCGGATACAGGCTGTCACCTTAAGTGGGTTAAAGCCCGTTTCCTGTAATTGAATCCACACCAGGGGTCTGCCCTCCTCCCCCAACAGCAGAGGGGATGCAGCTCTGCTCCTCGCTCTGTTCCTGCTGACCCATGTCAGCAGGTCTCCCCTGGGCGGTCACTGCCCACTGGGCAGGCAGGGGGACCCTGTTAAGCTGCAGGTGGGCGTTGTCACCTCCAAGGTGACCACCACGTGCAGAGTAAGAGCTCCAGTCCTTACCGTGGGTGACACGTCCCTGCATGTGATCTGCCCCTGCCCTTGTCCGCTCCATCCACGGCAGGCACCCTCCTGACTGCTCACTCCACCCGCCCCTCCGGCCCCAGGGTCTCCACCTGGCTGTGCGCTCTGCAGCCTAGCTCACCCCCTTGCCCCTTCAAGTCTTCTCTCGGATGTCACCCCAACCAGGCCTAGCCTGACCTCCCCATTGAAAACCGTGGTCCCCCCATCCCCAAGCCTCACCCCTGGCTCCACTTTTCATAGCAAAAACCTTCTGACGTTTTTGCTATGAAAAACGTCATATTTGCTGTGAAGGGGCAGCTCCGTGCACTTTTGTACTACACTGCTTTTGTATTACGATACTTTTGTATCGTCCAGCCACCTCTGCTCCCCAAGGCGTAAGTTCCCCAGGCGCATGGGGTTGCATTTGTTTATTTGTTCGGGGTATGTAGAAGGATCCAGATCAGTGCCAGGCACACTCAGTAAACCCCAAGTATATGAGCAGGCCGTCTGAGGCAACGTAACAGCCTAACCCAGAGCCTTGGGGCAGACGCACCTCTGCAGACGCCTCCTCTGCTTGCTCTTCCAACTCCCGCCCCACCCCACCCGCTCTGAAAGGGGGTCTGTTCCAGAGGAGGGAGCCCCAGGCCTCCCACCACTTGCACCATCCCTTCCCCACCACCTTCCAAACCTTTGGAAGCAATTCCTTTTCAGGTGAAGGTGGATGCCTCAGAAGACCCGAATCAGAATGGAGACGAGAGGCTAAGGCAATTCCACCCCCTTCTGGGGCACTATTACTCAAAGCACCCCTTGTTTCCTGATCCGAGTTTTACAAAGATTGTCTCGTGGCCGGCAAATGGACTTGAGTCAATTATAGCCCATCATTTCTGACACCGGGCGAATGGGAGTGGGAGTGATGGAAAGATGTGATTGCACGGAGCGGCGTCCACACGTGTGCATTTGAGGCGGCAGCCTGATTCTGACAACCTGGAATTAAATCTCAGACCTCCCACCCACTCTCGGTCATCACCCAGGTTCCCACTCTGACTGCACAATTAATTATATTCTCTGTTACATCCTGAGACGTGTGGAGGGCCCAAACAGGCAATGCTAAGAGCCGGTGCTTCCGGACTGTGTGCGAGGGCAGGGAGGAGGCGAGAGCTGGCACGCAGGGCACCTCGTCCACACTGGGGTTGGGCTTTTTATCAAGCACAGGGGTCTGACCCCAAACCCCGAAAGGCAGGGGAGAGTTTGCTGAGCCCCAGGCCTTAGACCCTAAGGTGGCTGTCCCTTTCCCCCCAAAGTAGGGGGGCATGCTGCTGCCTGAACCTGCATTAGAGCTGCCCCCCGCACCCACCAATTCCCCACCACAGTCCACCCAGCAGCTGGAGGGATTTTCGGCCGAAAAGACGGCAGTGTGTCACCTCCTGCTCAGATCCCTCACAGCTCTTGCCTTCGCTCTTGGAACGAAAGTCCTCTTCTACCTCTGTCTAGAGCAGGTCAGCAATGTTTTCTGTAAAGGCCCAGAGAGTAAATACTTTTGGCTTAGTGGGTCATGAGTTCCCTTTTGCAACTACTCAATTAGGTCATCAAAGTGCAAAAGCAGCCACAGGTGATATGTAAATGATAGCATGGCTGTGTGCCAATAAAGCTTTATTTACAAAAACAGGCAGGGGGGCCAGATTTGGCTCAAGGACCGAAGTGTGCTGACCCCAGCCTAGGGCCTAGGGCTGTGCTGTCCAGTATGGCAGCCACTGGGCACATGTGGTCACGGAGCACTTGAAACATGGCCAGTCTGACCTGAGCTGAGCAGTCGGTGTAAAACACACACTGGACTTTTAAGACCGGGCACGAAAAAAAAAAATGAAAAATTTCTCATTAATAATCTTTATATTGAATACGTATTGAAATTCTATTTTGGATATATTGGGTTGAATAAAAGATAGTATTAAAATTAATTTCATTTATTTTTACTTTTTAAATGTAGCCACTGGAAAATTAAAAATTGCAGAGGCAGTGTGCACATGTGACTCGAATTCCGTTCCTACAGGGCAGTGCTGGGAAGGCCCCAAGTGGCTGCCCTGCTCTGAGGACTGCTCCACCCGCGGCCCCGGGCGGCCTGCCTCTCCTGCTCCCTGTCATCTGTCCCATGCTCCCCCTCGGCTGAAATGCACTTCTAACCTGCCATTCCGTCCCCAACTTCCTCCTTAACGCCCATTCTCCTTAGCTTAACTCCTACTCCTGCAGGGACTCCGGCTTGCTACCCCCACCAGCACAGATGGCCTGTTATTCCCGCCCCTTCCACCGCACACCTCCCTTCTGCAGCCCTCTCCCCCTCCATCCTGGTTCCTGAGCTCACATTGCATTTGTCTGTCCCCTCCAGACTCCGAGCAGCCCGAGAGTGGGGACCGGGTTCGCCCTGGGGGTCCTTCATTCCCTGCGCTGAGCCCAGAAAGCTTGAGGAATATTTGCTGAACAGATTCACAGGCCGAAGAGGAAAGCAAAGAAATAAGGCAACATTTACACACCTACCCGGTTCAGAGGATCCTTCCAAGTGGCATGAAAAGCAGGTTTATTCTTTTATCAAGTCCTTTATCTGAGGTCTTTTTGTTTCTATTAAGATATATGTTAAGTTTAAAAAAGTAATCTTTCAACCGGTGTCAATTTGAAGGGGATCTTCACGTGATGCAGAACGCAAGGACCTTAATTTCTTGAAGGACATCCTCCCTGACTTCTGTCCCATTCTGTCATACTGTCTAGAAGAGAGATGTGACTTTTATTCCCCCTTAGCAGCGAGGTAATTTGCGCGTGTTATTTTCTCTGTGGGCATCTCCATAACCCATTCTGAATTTATTTCACGATGTCTCTTGAAAGCACTATGAACCCAAGACATGCTGAATCAAACTAATGAACTTGGTGCTGACCAACCGACTCTCCCCCGCCTGCGAGAGCCGATCTCCGGGGAAAGGTGGATAAATAGGACAACGGAGGGTTCTTCCGGGCCCCGGCCACGCGCTCTTGAGATAAAGAGACTCTAACGAGGACGTAGATGCTGGCGTGGAGTATCAGATCTGACATTTCTCTTGGGGTGGACTCGTCAGGCGTCTCAATGGCCTCTTTTCTCTCCAGGTATGCGGGGTAAAGAGACCCAGCCGCTAAACCTCATGTTTGCGCTGCGGCCATCAGGCTGTCCACACGTCACCTGTCACCGTGGAGTTTTTAGAAGGATACAGTGAAAGATAGCTGGAGCAAGGGATGCTGGTTTTGAGCTGTTTGTCCTTATTTCCTCAAGGTTGGACACCCCACGTGGAGCTCAGGCCCGTGACTAACAGGTGCAGAGGTGCTGTATGAGCGCCCTGGGCTGCTGTAACAAATGGCCACACACGCAGTGGCTTAAAACAATACAGATTTGGGCCGGCCCTGTGGCTTGGTGGTTAAGTGCGCACGCTGCGATGCTGGCGGCCCGGGTTCGGATCCCGGGTGCGCATCGAGGCACCGCTTCTCTGTCCATCCTGGGGCCGAGTCCCACATGCAGCAACTGGAAGGGTGTGCAGCTGTGGCATACAACTATCTACTGGGGCTTTGGGGGCAAAAACAAAAAAAAAACAAAAAAAAAAAAAAAAAAACAATACAGATTTATCACCTTGCAGTTCTTGATGTCAGAAGTCTGGCATGGGTCCCCCCGGGCTGAAATCAAGGTGTGGGCAGGGCCGAGCTCCCTCTGGAGCCTCCAGGGGGCTCCACTTCCTTGTCTTCCACCTCCTAGGGGCGGCCTGCACTCCTTGGCTGGTGGCCCCTTCCTCCACTTTCAAGGCAAGCAGCACAGCACCGTCCAATCTCTCTCTGACCTGTGCTTCTGTCCTCACATCTCCTTCTCAAATTCTGATTCACCTGCCTCCCTCTTTTCCTTATGAGGACACTTGATTGCATTTACGGCCCACTCAGATAATCGAGGATCATCTCACCTCTTGAAATCCTTAATTTACTCACATCTGCGAAGTCCCTTTTACCATGTAAGGTGACATCTTCACAGGTTCTGGGGATTCGGGCATGGACATCTTTGAGGGCCATCATTCTGTCTACTACACGTGCACCTTAGACTTGAAGAGTCTGGATGTGTTACTGAGGTGCCATCCTGGGTTATTTCTAGTTCCGAGCAGATGCTCCAACCAGGAAGCCCCTGGCTCCCTACAAAGTGGATGATCTCGACTTCCTGTTCACTCACTCAGCCACACCCTCCTCAGCCCACTCTTCTCCACTTTCCCATGACCACCAAGCTATCTACGGCCTCATCCTTATGTTCCTCGGAGGCCTCCATCTTTCCTGAGCCCTTCCCTCTTCTGCCAGGAGCAAGGGCAGGCCGCTCGCTCACCTTTTTGGTCCCCTTACTTCCCACTACCCTTGAGCTTCCTCGCTTCCCTTCTCAGCACCCCCACACACATCACCGTGCACAGCTGGAGAAGACAGCCCAGCTCAGGAGGGATAGAGGGCACAGTCTCTGAGCCCCACTGGGCTCCCAGGGGTGCTTCACAATCTTCTTACTTGTCCTCGGTTGGACCCCTCTCGCATTCCTTTCAACAAATATTTCAGTCTTCGCCATTGACCCCAATGACCTGCTCAGAGCCACCCCTCACCCTTGGCAGATGGCCATCTACCTCCGGAGACCATTGGCTCAGAGCTCTCAGTCCCTCCCATGGTCTCATACGTTGCCTCGCCTGTGGCTATTTTTCCATGTGTTCATTTGAACCATGATGCATATTTTATAGAGCCCCTGCTATGTGCGAGGCACAGTGCCGGATGCTGAAGTTGCAGTTGTGAGATCACTACAGAGACATGGTCCTTGCCTTCATACGATGTATAAATACATGATTGGGGTCTGTGTGTTTGACTTTCTGAAGGGCTCCTTGAGGGACTAGGCTTTGTTTAATTCATCTTGAAATCCAAGTTCAAATGTAGCACAGGGTACTCACTCCTACCATGTACAGAGCACTTGGGAGGCTCTAGGAGGGATATTCCATCCATCCACCTACCCATCCATTCACCCACCCATCTACCTATCCATCAATCAATCTATCATTCATCTATCCATCCATCCATCATCCATCCATCCATCCATCCACCCACTTATCTATCTTCCCAACCATCCACCACCCATTCATCCAACCGTTATCCATTCATTCATTCACCCATTCATCATCCATCCATCATCTATCCATCCACCATCCACTCATCCATCCATCCATCCATCCATCCATTATCCATCCACCCACCCATCCATCCATCCACCCTCCATTCACCCATCCATCCACTCATCCATCCCTCAGCCATTCATTCATCTATCCATCATCCATCTATCCATCCATCCACCCACTCACCTCTTCCTACATTTTACATACTTGAGCGCTGACCGTGTACCACGATTTGATATGTATATGTAATTTTCCAAGGGCAGGGACCACAGCTTAAATTTGGACAATCACAGGATATTTAAGGCCGAGTCCATCTTCCTCAGTCTTACCTTCTAGAGCCCCTTCGTTTGGTGGAGAGGGTCCCAGGGCTGAGGTGCAGTGAAACCTGTTGATAGCCCCTAACCCTGCTGACCCTGGTCCCTTGTTCACTTCCTCTCCGACACGACAGTGAGAACAATGCCCCCAGACGTCCCCATGGGTTTTTCAACCATTTTCTTTGTCCTCACTGAGACCCTGGGTCCCCCCGTTGGGAGGGACTGAGAAGTCATGGGAACCTTGACAAGCCACTCAGCTCTGCTTTTCCTGAACAGATCCCCCAGCTTCCACGAGCACAAGCAAACACTTGACACCTTTTCCTGGATAAACGCTGTTTTCGATGGTTCCCCCGTCTTCCAGGAACAGTAACTCGATGTGTAGGGAACCACCCCTTCCCTCTCTTGGTCTCCTTCCCTGGGTGGGCAGACCTCTCCTGTAGCTCCATTAGGGGGCACGTGACCCCAGTCTGCCCAATCCATGGACCCCACAGCCCAGATCTCTGTGACTGGGGTCAGGATGGACACACCACTGAAGCCAAGTTGACAGTCATTCCCAATGTTTTCCTGGGACTATGGGAGGAAGGAAAAAGCCTCTCTCTTCACGCTGGGGTGGCTGACCTATGAGGATGGAAGTCAGGAGGGTGGGACCCAGCTTGGGGTGGGACTCTGCATGGGGGCAGAGTTAACTGAGGGGAAGGCAGACAGAGCTTCCTGAGGCGCCCTCCAAACCCCCGGGTCTGGCCGTTCCTCCAGTCAGGTTTCCCTGGACCCTGCTGGAGCCACACTGTGTGTGAGGTGGCGTTGAGCTGTGTCTTTACTGCCTGCGACAGAAAAAGCCCCACCCAATGTCTGCCTCACGCCAGCACCACCTCTTGGGGCCTCATTGTTCTTAGATTAGCTCCTCCCTCCTAGAAAGGCCTTTACTGCTGCGTTGGAGGCGGGGTGAGTCTCCCCCTGAGCCTTCCCAAGCTGGGCAGCGCTGGCCTCTCCAGATGACCTGGGGAATGTCCACAGCCCGGCTCAGGCCTACCAGTGGCCTCATGGAGGCAGAACCAGGCGCTCTTGTTCTGCAGCCAGAGCCGCGGCCTGCATGTGTTTATACGTTTTATTTATACTAAAATGTCACATCCCATCCTACATCAGTCTCTTATAAACACAGCTGCCAGAAGTTATTTTCATTAAAGCCTTTTGTGGTGGAGGGGAGTGACGGGGTGGGGATGGGGGTGGTGGCACACTCCTTGCCATGCGAAAGGAAGAGCTTGAAAGGGAAAATGATTCCTTTGGCCCAGCGGTAGATTAGAATTTCAGGTAAGAGCTTCTTTCCAGGAATATAATTCATGGGGTAGCTTTCTCATGGGTATTTGGGGCATCCTTTCCCAGTTTTCTTACCACTCTTCAAATCCTCTGGGCTTGGGAGTAGGAGCCACAGCATAGGCCACTCAAGTTTAATTGAATCCACACCCCACCCTCCTGCTAGGACCCTCAATGGCTCCCCAGCCTCGGGGCAAGAAAGTGCTCCCAGCCTCACATTAACCCATCCCTATGTCAACGAGTGGGCCTGGTGGGCAATGGAGAGGCCTTAGTCAGTCTAAGGGACCTGGGCGCTCCCTGGAGCAGACCCCTGACAGCAGGTGGGGCGTGTGGCAGCCCCAGCTGAGGCAGCGTCCCTTCCAGCTCTGCTCCTCCCCTGGGGAGTCTCCCTCCTGAGATGTGCACCCCTCCTCCAACGCCCATTCACTCCATTGTCTGCTCTTTCAAGCGCCTGCTCAGCCAGTGAACATGCTGAAGACCCGTGGGGTTGAGGCGGGGGTCTGAGAACAAGGGGTGCAGGCACATAAAGCCAGCCCACCCAAGTCTCATCCATCACCCAGACCATGTCACCAAGAGCCTGTGCACAGCAGGCACCATGGTGGCCAACCCCTGTCCTCCATCCTCTCTGGAATGTTCAGAGGTGCCGGGCTGTTTTCGTGGAAGCCACAGCACTAGGGCTTGTGCACTACAAATGTTGATTCCACCACCAAGGGCAAAAGAGAATTTCTTGGGGCTCGCGGGGTGAGGCCGGGGGCGGGGGTGGTGAGCGTTGGCAGCTGGTGCTCAGTGAGCAGCCCTCCTTCAGAAGGATTTCAGGTTGTCCCTGAAGTAGACCCCTCAGCTCCCAGCCCGCGGTCCTCACCAGTGCAGCAACCTTTGGGGGGGTACAGCGGCTGTTTGACAACACACGGCAAAGACTGCCCCACTACTTGGCGGAGGGATCAAGAGCAGCTTGACTGGGAGGACGCTGGCCAGCCAGCCAAAGTTAAGATCAGGCTTCTGGTGTCTGTCTGCACGGTTTGGGAAAATGCATGTGGTACCCGGGCCCCAGCGTCTGCCTTGGCCAGAGTGGGGGTGGCTCTCGGACCACGGGTCTTCTCCCACCTCCCCCTCTGTCCTGACTTGCACGAACAGGCCTTTCAGCACTCGACCTTACTATGTGGCCACTGGGGACCCCGCATTCCCATCACTGCTATTTTCTCTGCTCCCCTCGGCAGCCAAGATTGCTTGGCGATTCAGACAGTCCGGGGAAGCGGGGCTGTGGTCCATGTTGGAGGACTGTATAAACTTTGCGCACAGCAGCTGCCAGCCTGCACATCAGACACGCAAAGGTCAGAGATAAATTTGATGTTATGTGACCCCAGTGTATCGTAAGACAGCTCGGCTGCCCTTGGCTACGAGCGCACCTCATCAAAAATGAATAAACACGAGCCTGCCTGGGAGGGCTTGCTCACTTCCACCGTCATCGTGAAGTATTGCCTGTGGATCTTTCCAGACCCCCTAAGCTCTTGGAACACACACTTTCTAGGAGGCGTTTATCACTCACTAAGCGGGTCCCACAGGGATCTTGCATCTTGGAGGAGGCAGACGGCAGAACCCGAGGGGGGTGGGTAGATGGGGTTGGCTGCACATTCAAAAGCGAACTCCCAAAGTGAGATCTATTTGTAAACAGGCTTTTCTCTCAAATCCACAGCTGCAAATCCAGGCTGATTTTTTTAGTGCTACTTAACTAATCAAAGATCAAAGAGTTGCAGGAGCCCCTTCAGGAGTGAGCACTTCCATGCTGGCCGGGCCCGCAAGCTGCACAAAGAGCTGTCTGGATTACAGTGAGCGACGCCGTGATCGCAGTTACGTACGTGGGTTTAGGAGCCAAGGTCATCACAAAACCACCAGGATGGCTCGTGCCTTCTCATTTATGATGTGCGACCAAGACGTTTTTATCAGCTCCATGGAGCATGTGCCCCTCAGGACATCACACACACTCCTTCCAGGGCTCGGATCTGGCCAGGACTGTCCTAAACATATCCCACCTCCCGACAGAGTCGGCGAACAGCCACCAATGCCAGAGATTGCCCCGCCATCTCCATCTCTTAGCAACCAGAGATTTTTATTTACTCAACCCCAGACTAATGGACTGGTAGAAATAACTTCAATTATCAAGCTTATTTTCTGGGCAGCACTTTTGTTCAGATATGATGACTATTGTTAATTTCAAGAAACTTCATTCGATTCACGCTGCTTTTGTCTTCTGAACTAGCACTGAAAAGATTAGTCTTAATGGTGGAATCCAATACTCAATGTTGCAAAAAAACAGATTCTGAATTTATGGGTGCCTGCTGATTTCCCAGCAGGCAGCACCCCCTGGGATAAAGGATTGGAGTCTAGGTATTGGGGTGAAAACCTGGCTCTGAGCAGACACCTCCACGGGTCTCACGGGGGAATCCTGAGCGAGAAGCCCTTTTCTACATGCAGACCAGTGTTCATCTCTGGGCGGCCCATTTCAGGAAGAGGGTGTAAGAGTCTTGGCTGGAAATCCTGCTCCCCAGTTTCTTGACTTGATGTGGTTTGGGCCCAACGGGTCTCACCTTCAGCACTTTGGTTTACTCCTGGGCCTGGCTCCCAGCTCATGCAGGTGGCTGTGTTTTTAACAAGCCCATCAGGGGAAGATGCCACACAGGCATGTGACATTCACAGGGGTGGGACACCAGCTCACCCTATGGCCCAAACTGGGGTTTCTGCCTCTCCCTGCTCCCAGGCCTGGTGGTCCTCTGGCCATTCTTGTCCTGCTATTAACTCACAGCAAACAGGAATAAACTACCGGGGTCATTTCAGTGACTGAAGTGCCTGCTGGACGTCAAGAGGCAAGCTTGACCACAGCTCAAGGTGGGGAGGGAGGACTGAGAAGGGTCCCTCCCTGGGCCTTACTTTCCCATTGGGTCAGTCCTCGGGGGAGTTAACGTTCTTCTGTATGGGGAAGGCATGACCACTGGGCAGAGGCTGAGACGGCCCAGGGGTGCCGGGTCAGTAGAAACCGCAAGTCCAGGACCACCTGTGCAGCTCTGAATGGGGCCCGTGGGCAGCACCCTCTAGGCCTCAGCAGACATCAGTCACCATGCCTGGTCATCGCAGTGCCCACTGCCAAGCGCTCCACGTCCATCTTCCAGCCCTGTCTCCCTCACAGAGCCTCCAGGGTCCTCATTGCCCCGAGGGCCCGTTTCATGGGTGAGGGCTGAGGACTGCGAGGGGAGGGGGACTTCCTGGATTAGTAGACAGTCACCCTGCAGAGCCTGGGGCCCCAGGCCCGGCTGTCCTGGCCGTTATGGGGAGAGGGGCCTCATGAGGCCAGGGAGGCCCGTGGCAGGTGTTAAATGGAGGTTCCGGGTGAGTGGGAGCTGGCCTTGAGGAAGAGGGAGACCGGGAGAGGTCAGAGCCCCACGGGGTGGGGTGTGGGCACTGCGGGAGGGTGTAGGGACCTTCAGCTTCCAGTCACCCCAAGACCAATTACCCCGCTTCCCTGAGAAAGCGTGTCCCCTCCCAACCCCCATTGCACACAGACAACCCAGGTGTGGACCAGGCTGGCATGGCAGGGGACAGCACTGCAGACTCAGAAACCTCTGCCCATACCAACAGCCTGGAACGCCAGGTGGGCAGTGTGGCCTGGAGGGCCTGGAGGGCCCGGTTGGGCGCCATTTGTCTGCCCTGTGCTCAGTGGCGCCTGCAGTGCCCAGATGCTCAGCCAGGACACCAGGAATGGAGGATTCCTCACTTGACCCCCCCACCTCGGAGCTGTTGGCTCTGCTCCGGCATGTCCTTCCATGTCTCGCCATCTCCAGGGACACTAGCTTGGTCCAGGCTGCCATCGGCCCTGCCTGGAAGTTGGCCACAGTTTCCTCGCTGGTCTCCCCGGGCAGCCAGGATGGCCCCTTACAAATGTAAGCGCCCAGCTTCCCCATCTGCTTACAGTAACGGCCAGCACCACTGGGACGCCATGGCTGGATGCCTGGGCCTTGCCTGCCTCTTCCAACCGCATATCCCTGTTTGCAGCTCCAGCCACCCCACTGGGCCACCCCAGCCTTGGCACATTCGGGGCCCCGCCGGGAATCCCCCTCTGGCCTCTCCGAGTTTCCATTTTTACATAGCTCTTTTGTTAGGTTCCAGGGCAATGTTGGCTCCTTGGAGAGGCCTCCCTGACCTGGCCTAAGCGAACCCTGCCTGGCACTGCAGCACAGACCTATCCAGCCGAGAAGGCAGACCATCCCTGCAGACCGGGCCGTGTGGTTCGCCATTCACCCGCTGAATCAGGAACGAGTGGGTAGGAGCCCACTGAGTGAAGACACGGCAGCCTTGTCTCCTTTCTCTGGAGCACATGTTTTAACAGATAACTCACTGCGCCTCATCTCAGCCTGTGCTGGCACGGTGGCAATCCGTATCATGTGGGGACGAGCTGGGGATGCAGTCCCACCACAGGACGGCTGTGGCAGCGCCTGGAGGAGGAGCAGGCATCGGCCAGGCTCCTTGGAGGAGGAGGATGTGAGTGGCCCTGAGGACGGGCAGAATCCTAACAGAGGTGGGCATTCCCATTGGGGTGGCCCATGGAGAGGAGCCTGAGCAGGGCTGCATGAGTACACGGCCCCAAGTCGCTCCTCAGAATCCAGGCGAGCTCTGGGACGGTGGCTGGAGGAGGCGGCACACCTTAATCTCGGACACTGTCCCATCCTTCCCTCTAACTAATTTGGCAGCCGAATGGACACTATACCCATACACCCAGAGATGTCACCTTGTCCCCTCCTGTGTGCCTCCACTGGGCCAGCCGGCACCTGACTGCGCTCACTCTCCCCTCCTCAGCCCTCCTCCGGTCCCTTCCTCTGAACTTCATTACCTCTGGCTTCTCTTCCTGCGCCTTTGTGCAGCCAGGCTCGCTTGCCTTTATTCGGAGCGACGAGGCTGCGCTCGATGCTGGGAATGTTGACAACAGATTGTTTCATAATTAATCGAATAGCTCAGCCTGGACATTTTCAATCACCTGCTGACAGGAGTTATTTTATGCGGCTCCAGGAAGCCAGCGGTGAGCTCCAGAAGGTTCCCAGTGCACGCCTTAACCACTAGTATTTCCACACGATCTAAACATGCAGTTCAAATCACGTCTGACTTGGAGGAACCGTGTTTTCACAACTTCCCTAAAGATGAATAATGGAGAAATTTTAGGGTGGAAGACACCCAGTTACGCTGGTTAATGCTCGCCTCGGAGCTCTGTCTGCATGATCTTAGACTCCTCTCACGGAGAACGCGGGGTATGGACGCTGCCGTTGCACGAGGCACGGTCCAGTGGACTGGCTGTCAGCCTCCTGCGGGCAGCTTGATGGGAGCTTCATTCCGAGATGACTCAGGACCTGATACTGTACTTCATTCTCAACCCGCCCGGGGGCCGACAGAGACTCACTGAGATGTAGTCCCCTGGACCCAGCAAAGGCCCCAGCTCCTTACCCTCCCCAGGGCCCACCTGCCAAAGGCACTGAGAACAGATGACGTGGCTGTGGAAATTTCTGGAAAGATTTCCTAACCACTCAGAAGCCTCAGCTTTCTCCCAGCACCCTCAGCACTTCACGGTGCTAAAACATCCCACATCAGCTGCATGTTATTTTCTTTGAATCAACTCACTTTATTACTGTCTGTCCATACATACACACGCACAGCCATATATACACGTGTGTGTGTATATATAGGTATGTGTGTATATACATGTATGCATATGCACATACATATGTGGGTGCATATACCTGCATGTGACTGCATACATGTATGTGTACACACACACGCATGCACACACACACACACAGCTCTCCATCACTTCCTTAAATCTCCTTTAGGTAGAAAACCAGTAACATATCACTTGCCACAAAACACAGGCCATTGTAAGAAATAAAGGAATGTTACCCTCCTCTGGCCGATAGTGCTCGGAGGCCGAGCAGAGTGGTGGTTACAGACACCTGTGCTGGGGACCACGCGGTGCCTCGTGGTCTGCGGAGGAGACCACGGGTCCCGGTGCAGCCACATGGGTGCTCAGGAACCTGCCCCCACTTCTGTCTCTGCTGCCAGCGGCTGGTGCTCCAGGGCCCATAGTGGCGGATTAGGAAGCGGGCGAATTGGGATTCTGCCTCCAAAGGTAACTTCTGGAGCGGCTGGAGGCTCCAGATTCAGGAGCCCTGTATGATGTCACATAAAATTAAATCCTAATACGGTGACTGTTGTGGGCAGGAAATTCTACCGCCCTGCTGTCCTCTGGTTATGACCACACCACTGACCCATAGGTCCCAGCCTCGCCAGAGCCTTGGGACAAAGCCTGCCTGTCAGGAAACAATTTTTCCAAGAAGAACACCAAAGACAGCTCAAGGCTTAACTTTTTTCTTAAGTTCTATAATGGGCTGCTTTTCATGCCTGCAGCTTCGCAGGAACCTGCCGCAGAGTGTGTGGGATGAAACAAGTGAGAGCAGGCCCCGAACTGAGCAGGCCCCGAACTAAGCAGGCCCCGAACTGAGCAGGCGTCTCCTGAATGAAACATCAAGGCCAGCCTGGGCAGAGGCGGTGCTGTTTTATTCATGGTGAGGCCTATTTATAGGCTCTGAGGACTTCAGTTATTCATCTCCACGACCCGCGGGCCCTGGGAGTCCCCTCCGTGTGTGCACTAGCTGCACCTGCAGAGAGCCCTCTGGTGTTCTCACACTGGCCAAGAGGACAACGCAGGCTCCCCTCGCTGGACCTCTTCAAACCCCTGGCAGAAGGGCTGGCACAGGGATGGCCTTGGGAAGAGGGGGCATGATGGAAATGCTGAGCACCTCTGCTGAGTACTCAGGCACCCTAAGTACTAAGTACTGAGCACTTCTGCCAAGTACTCAGATCCCCCAACTACTAAGTACTGAGTACCTTTGCAAAGTACTCAGGCACATCTAAATGCTGTGTACTGAGCACCTCTGAGAAGTACTCAGGCATCCCTAAGTACTAAGTACTGAGCACCTTTGCTAAGTACACAAGTGGTCAGCCACCTCATAAGACCCCATTTCACCTCTGGGTGTGGTTCACAGCCTGGAGATCCACTGTGGATCTCCTGTGTCTTCTGGGCTTCACGGGGGAAAAGATTCATACTTATCCCCAAATGGCCCCCGATTTGTCCCTGTCTCACTCAGGGCAGGGTTCTGCTCCACTTGGCTCTATGGGTGACCTTCCTTCCCCTCTGGCCATCTATCCCCAGTCCAGCCCCTGACATGTTTGCAGAATCAATCAATCACCATCTGCCAGCATGGACCACGTGAGGTCCACGTCGGACTGAGGTATGAGGGTAGAAAGTGGCTGGGGTCACCCCAGGGACCTCACGGTAGAAAGACACAGAGAAGGGGCAGATAGACACGGCTCTGCAGAGGAGAAGACGGGGAGCTCTGGGGACCAGGGAGACACCAAAGAGAGTTCTGTGCATGTGTGTGTGCTTGTTCACGTGTATATGCATGTATGCATGTGTGTCTGTGTGTTGGGGGGGTCATTCATGGAAGGCCATTTCTTGGAGGTAAGTCCCGAGGGAGCTGGGCTTGGGAAGGCAGGTAGAATGTGACATTCCAACACACCTGGGGGTTAACAGATTAAATCTTAAAAAAAAATTTTTAACTGTGAAATGATTACAGATTCCCAGGAAGTTGCAAAGATAGCAGAGAGAGGCCCTGTGTACATTCACTCAGCTTCCTACAATCGTTGATCTGAGATACGTACAGCATGACACCTGACAAATTAAATCTTCAAATGGGAAAGAAGATGAGGAGTATCCACCCTTAGGCGCCTCGCCAGAGCCCTGGCCTCTCCTAAGAACTAAATCGCTGTTCCATCAACGGCTGATGTTCAAACACAGTCAGTACAGAATCAAAGCAGAAACATGTTTTGTGGCTGGAACATTTCTGTGACAACCTGCTGCAAGATGGACAGACACGAAAGGCTCCTAAGACCCTCTTTCAAGTAAGAAATTGATTTGGGGGATGCGTGTGAGATCACCCCACGACATATGTGGTGCCAACCACTGGTCCTTCCTCCAGCTATTAAACAAGAATTTCTTTCTAGACCCAACTCCGACATTTATGAAGGTATCAAAGAAACACGTTGGAAGCCAGGTTGATGTACAGACCCCATAGAAGAGTGCCATTTTGTCCTGACACAGAACTTACATTTGGGTAGTGATTTTTTCTCCCTCTGGTTTGTGAGGGAGGATGGTGTGCTCACTCCCACACACCTAATCGAAAACCCAAGGCTCAGGAGAGGGGGCTTTCCCATTCAGCTGCCCTGGCCCTGGACGGATGGCCCTGCAGTGAGGACGGGGGCTCCGCAGAGGGGACCCCACGAGACCCTGGGGAGTCCGTCTCTCAGTTCCGAGGCGGGCAGAGCCATGGGCTGGTGTAGGACAGTGCAGGCCCCTTCCGCTCTCCCCAGGCTGCGTCTGGGATCTCAGGTCAGCCCGTGCTGCTCTGCGTCAGCGCAGACCCAGCCATCCTGTCTCTCCCATCCCCTCTGCTCCTCTCCCTCCACCTGCGTCTTTTTCTTCACAACTATCCCGTAAAAAACACTTTCAGCATTTTTAGAATTCACTTTAGATTTTTAGAACCTGCTCTCAGAGGCAACCTGGAGGAGAAAAGCATGGAGGATGCTCCAGGCTCCTGGTCTGGAGCAGGGTCGCAGACTCCAAAGGCCACAAGAGCAGCCAGGCCCTGTGGAGAGGCCTCCTGACGGTTGTTAGTGGAAGTCAGACATTTATGTGACACCCTGATTGTTAAATGCTGGCAACTAGCTGAAACAACAACTCCACCAGGCAAGGAAGACTTGCTTGTTGCTATTATTATTTTGAACAAAGTTTTCTGTTAGATCAATTAAGAATAAGAAAAACAAAAGATTTTATTTTACCTTCACTTGTTCCTTCTCTGATCTGAGTCTCTGACCAATATATCATTTTCCTTTGCTTTGAAGAACTTATAACATTTCTTCAAGGCAGGTCTACAGTGACAAATTCCCCTGGGTTTTGTCTGTCTGGGAAAGTCTTCATTTTCCTTCACTTCTGAAGGACATTCTTGTAGGATACAGAATTCTAGGGTGGGGGGTTTTCCTTCCAGCACTTGAAGCATGTGGCCCCACTCTCTTCTTGCTGGCGTGGTTTCTGATGAGACGGCTGCTGTCACTCTTAGGCCTGTTCCTGCATCTGTAAGGGGCTGTTTTTCTCTGGCTTCCTTCAAGATTTTCTTCACAGCTCCTCTGTGGCTCCGGATTCCACAAGCCACTTGGCCCTCTCCCGGCCCCCGCTCCTCCTCTGCTTCTATCTTCTCTGGGAGGTCCTTCCGACCGGCCCGGACTCGGTAAGCTCCCCCCTCGGCGGCCACCCCCGTTCTCGGGGCCTTGTACTGAGAGCTGACCCCTCGAGCCCTGGGACCCCCAGGACTGTGCACGTGAAACCAGCACCCCCGGTGTGAGAGACGCCACTGCTCAGCAGACCGCAGGGAGAACGCCCCTTTGCAGGCAGGTGGCCTGGTTCTTCTCCGCGAGTCTTTAAAGATCAGCATCTACAGGGTCTCATCCAAGACGAATTGAGGTTCTTCCTACTGTGTCCAGGCCCTGTGCCTAGAGCTGTCACATGTCTTATCTCACTTATTCTTCACAGCAACTAACAGACATACTATTTACTAAGACGATGGTTCTCAAATGACTCCAAGCCCAGCAGCAGCAGCCCCTAGGAACCTGTTAGATGCACATTTTTGTCCCACCCAGACCTACTGACTCAGAAACCCGTGGGTGGGTGTGGGGGTGTCTCCCCGCCTTGACACACCTTTAATGCACTCCCAGTGCATCCTCCTCACAGCCAAGCACCCTGGGTCGCCACTAACGGGCACATCAGTATATGCTTAAAGGATTAGTTTCTTTCACCGGCACAGACTTAACGCTATTGATTTTTGGTCTAGCGCAAATCCCACACGGTGCCACGTTTCACGACGAGGTGAATGCTGTGTTTATATTAGTAAGTATTCTGCAAATATCTTCATTTTGAGACCCCCTGATCGATGTGCCTTCAGCAAAAAACAGAACATCAACTAACAAACCCAGAGACATGACACTCAAGCCCTTCTGGAGCACTTTCCACAACGGGTGTATTGCTTTTCCTTTACTGTGACCTTGAACAAGTCACAGAATCCTCTGCCCTACATTTTCCTAATCTGGAAAAATGGAAAACAACTTATCTACCCCATCAGAGGTGCTTTAGAATGGTTTTCTGATAAGCAAGAATCAAGGGTATAAAACTCATAGCTAAGACAGGCGTCATAAGCTGCTTTGAAAATAGTCTTGTGGATTTATCTTTATAACCCTATACTCTAGAAATCACTCGAAAATATACCCACGAAATGTGCACAAGTTACCACTGGAGACTCTGTTGAGGCAACCTGTTTCGGGAGCTGAACTTCCTTCTTTATAACTCAGAGCACGTAGAATGGTTGACCTTGTTTTATTAGCAATTAAGTTTGTAGGTTCATGCATCAAAAACACCTTTGCACGGTGTGGGATGAAGAAAAGCCTGAAACCCTGAAGACAAGAGAGCACAGAATCTCTCGTGTACTCAGCCCTGACGTGGAGGAGTGGCCACCACCAGGAGGATCCCGGCGGGACACCTCATACGCGAACCCATCGCCCTGTGATTAGATTCACTCAAACATCTGCCAGGCCCTGCTCTGGTCCAAGAATGTTCTAGATGCTGGGGATGTCTCCGTGGTGGCCTCAGCGGGACTCCACCACTGTCAGCCCTGCCTGGCGTGTCCCCGGTGGGTGTTTCTGATGGTACTACAAGGAGCACTAGCCTTTGTGAAGGCCGCCAGTGCCACACTTCCCTAACTGCATCCGCGGGGAACGCAGCCGGGAGCAGGTGAGGGGTGGGGGTCCATTTTCAGCAAGTCCTTCCTTCACCCACGTACTCCATCCCAGCCACCTGTACCCTGTGTTCTCCACGCAAGCAGAGCTGAGCTCTGAGGGCACATCCTTCCGGCGTGACCTGCCTTCCCGTTGTCTGCTTCCCGCTCTTCTGTGCCTGTGCATGCCTCACCCTCGAGTCTCTCCACGCTCCCGTCACAGTGTCATTTCACAGCTGCGTCTCGTCGAGGCAAACACATCCTCAGGACGCATCCTCAGCCACCCGCATTCCCCTGAGCTGTGCTGCACACCCACTGCGCCCTGGGGACCGTGCTAGGTGCCAGGCCACAGGGACCTGTGCTGGCTGCTGACTGTGGCGCCCCAATGCCAAGAACAGAGCCTAGCGCCTGAATGAGTGAATGAATGAATGACTGGATGAGCAAATGGAAGCTGTTTCTGGAGCTGACATGCTGATGGGATGGACAAACTGCCCAATGACAAAGAATGCTGAGATCTGCTGGGCCAGGGGCATGACCTTCCCCTGCCACTGTGACAGCAGGAAGGTGGCCTCTCCTCCCAGAGGGAGGGGGATGTGCTGGTGGTCAAGGGGACCAGGCTGTGCCTGGAACAACGGCCATTTCTTTAATTGAGCTGGATCCCATTTGCCATTCCACTCTCCAAAAGTCCAAAATGAAAGAGTCACGTGTGTACTTTTAAAAATGATCACACAAAAATTTCTTCTGTTGGAGCTGGCCCCGTGGCATAGTGGTTAAGTGCACGTGCTCCGCTGCTGGCCGCCCAGGTTCGGATCCCGGGCGTGCACCGATGCACCACTTGTCAGGCCATGCTGTGGCGGCGTCCCATATAAAGTGGAGGAAGATGGGCACAGATGTTAGCCCAGGGCCAGTCTTCCTCAGCAAAAAGAGGAGGATTGGTGTGAATGTTAGCTCAGGGCTGAACTTCCTCACAAAAAAAAAAAAATTTCTTCTGTTAAAGAGGAATGTATCTATTGAGAAATTGGAGGGCACATATAGTAAAGCAGACGAATCACAGCCTTTAATGCACCACCAGGAAGGAACCTTGGCTATGTTTTCACATTTGCTTCCAGCCATTGTCCTATGTTAATATGCACATAAGGACATACATATGTATATATGCATACTATTTTAATACAACTACAAATGTAACATTCTTGTTGAGAAAACAAGCAAACCTTAAATATATGGAATAAAAATGAAAGTTTCTCCTGGTGCCCCTGCTCCCTGCCTGCCTCCCCATTCCGGTCACCTGTTCCCAGGTGGCAGGGAGCATATCTCTACGTGGACCGTGGCTGGGTCGGCCAGCCCAGGTGAGTGGCTGCTCCGCCCAGCGGATCTCGGCTGCCTCTCTGCGCCGGATCACCTAGAGTCTGTCTTCTGGTTTGATGGCCATTCTAGTCAAGGTTTACACTGGTGACATGGCACTGCCCATAAAATTTTATATCCTGCTTTTATTGCTTAACCTAATTTCATAACCATTTTATGTCATTTAACTCTCTTTTGTAAACATTTTTAGTGTTATTGATGCCAAATGAATCCCAGAAATGGATTGGCACATTTAATAAATAAGACTATGTAATAAATTACAAAAGAGAAGGTAAAAGATCAAATAATTTTATGTACGACGATGCTTTTTCAAATTACATTGCTTCTCATACAATGTAAATACACAACTAATTAACAATTAAAGTTTCTTTAGAATTCTTGAACTTCCGTTTGCATAACTATGGGAAATGAAAATGTGTTTTTTCCCCAATGGAAAATCACCCCATGAATTAATGTCCCAAGCATTACTCTGGGACAATAATCAGGTAAAATTAAATTTCAAGATTCCATGAATTTGAATGGATTTTTCTCAAACACTAATGGTGGGGATGTATACAATCAATTTTTTCTAAAGAACAATATGGCAGTATTTAATAAAAGCATTACAAATGTCTATGTATTATGACCTGATAATTCTGTTTTTAACAATTTATCCTAACAAAATAATAGACAAATGCAAAAATGATTAAGAGTATTCATCATCACATTATTTATAATGTTAAAAAATTAGACGTAACCCAAACATCAGTCATAAAAGACTGGTTAGGTTATGGTTTCCCCAAAATACTGAATTCAGTCATTTAAAATGATGATGTAAGTCTATAGCACGGACAGGGGTGCATGGTTTATTAAGTAACCAAGATAGTACAAGCCCATTGCAATAAATGCACCTGTACACACATACGCACATACATAAAGGAATAGGAATGTGCGTGGAGGGCACTAGGTAAAAGCGTCACAGTAATTGCATAGATACTGAGGTTATGGATGATTTGCAGAAATGCAGAAAGCATTTTCTACTTTTTCTGCCATGAACGTATATTACGTACTTTAAAAAAGTTAAAGAAATGGTGACACTAAAACCGTGTTGACATTGACTCAGACCCCAGATCATCCAGTTTGCCTTTTCTCTTTTCTGTGATCACAGGCTGCAGCCCTCAGTGAGGGCATCCTCCACGTAGGCACGTGGAACAGCTTCCTGCCACCGGCTTCCATCACCCCTTGTTACGGGAGCTCCTCTCTCCTCTGAGTGGCGTGTTGGCAGCAGGACAATTACAGGGCCTGCCTCTCATTCCGGAGCTGAGGGCTCTTCCCTGGGCACAGAAAGCTCTGGACATCTGCCATCAGCCATCTCAAAGTTGAGTGGATTAAAGGGGGCGCCATTTTTCACAATTGTCTGAGAAAGGGACTAAAATGACTAAATCATTGGAAAATAAATGAGCACAGATAAAAAAATAATTGAGGATTCTTTAATTTGGAGAAGAGGAGGTTGGTGGTATCACCCCTCAGCAGGGTTGACCAGATGACCCTTAGTTCACCTGTGAGGTGGGGTGACCTGTCCAAGGTCACAGGGCTCTGACGTGGTGAAACCACAGTTCTGGCGCGGGTGTGAGTCCAAACCCCCACGATAATCAGTGTGCCACCCGGCCTCCAGGTGAGGGGCTGACTGTGCCGAGGGCTCCTGTTAACATAGGTTGGTAGTCACAAGGGACATGGTAGGGAAGCAGCAAGAAGGAAATGAATGCTGTCACAGACACGTCATCTGTCCCAGGAGGCCGGCCTTCTCCACACAGGTCTGGGAGACTCGAGCAAGACCCAACACCTGTGAGTCTGGGACATGCCTACCAAAGGGCAACTGTCTTTCCTGGAATGCCGAGACCCTCAGCCAGAAGTCACTGCCATGGCAAACCACAATTCTAGATCATGCACACAGGAGAGCCAAACGTCCTCGGTGCTGCGCGTTACTGGTTTTAAAACCTCCTTCAGTAAAGGTCTGATGTTAGCCTTGGGGAGAAATAGATATGAGGGCCATTTAAGAACATAATTACATAGACAATGTATGGACGGATGTGTTGATTAAAACCCTTGCTGATATCTAACTGAAATAAATTTCACACCGGTGAGAGAGACTGAGCTAATTTTTAGCTCTTGGAAAATCTAACAAAATACTACTTATTTCTGAATTAGCAGCACTAAAGACCTGTCATTATTACTACTTTATTATTATTTAAGTGTGGAAATAAATTTTTAAAAATACAGTATAAATACAGCATATGGGTGATCATCTATGTTGACGCTAGTTTTTCTAAAGGTGAGAACTTGTTTGTCTTAATCAAGACTACATCCCATTGCTTAGAACAGTGCCTGACATACAGTGGATGCTCAAAAAGTATTTCTTTGGAAAAAGAAAGGATACGTATTTTACAATAAAGCCTCCCGGCTAATATTAAGATAAACTGGTTAATGACAGTGCCAGCCAGCATTTACCTATGCTTCCAGATATCCAATACATATATACTCTTATGTATACAAAAATATACACATACATGTCACATCATAGATGACAAACACAGCCTTCATTCAACAAGTATATACTGTATATCGATTGTCTATTATGCATCGACAAGGCATCATGCTAAGCATTAGGAATTTAGTTGTCAACAAAACACAGTCCCTGTCCTCATGTAGCTCACAGTCCCGTGGGGGAAATTCATCCTGAACAATAATGTATAATTACAGAATGGGACAATACACAGGGGGAAAAGGGCAGGGCTGTGAGAGAAGAATGGACAGCGGGGGGAGGGGCGGGGTCTGATTTACACTGAGGTGGTCAGGGCAAGCCTCTTGGTGGGGGCGACCTTCCAGCCAGCCGAGCCCCGAGGAAGAAGAGGAGCTTTCCAGGAGAAGTACAGGGGAACAGGCATTCCAGAGGCAATGAGCTGTAGACTCTGAGGTCAGGAAGGACCTGGCATGCTCAAGGAGACCAGAGGGGGCTCCTGAGGCCCAGACTCAGTGACCACGTGGGACAGCAGCCCCAAGGGCCATTGCAGAGGTCAGCAGCCAGACCCCCGCGTTCAGAAGTTCCGACTTGACTCTAAATGTGATTCCAAGCTATTGATGGATTTGAAGCAAAGCAGTGTCATGATTTAATTTTTGTTACAAGAATACTGACTGGTCGGGCAGCTGCACCGAGTGGAATAAATTGGAAGAGGCAAGAAAAGACGGCACGTGAGACTGGGAGAGCAGGAAAGGTACCGCAGCCCGGGAGAACAGAAAATACCACTTATTTCTGAATTAGCAGCACTGAAGACCTGTGGTTATTACTGCCTTTAAGTGTGGAGATAAACCGCTGGACACAGCTGCTGCAGCACGGGCAGAAGGAAACTGCCTCCTCTGCGGTGAATTTTCAGTGGACCACGGACGACAAGGCCAGGAAGCTTCCCCTGCATGCTGTGTGCCCTCCGTCCTCAGCCAGGCCGTCTCTCCGCAGGCTGGGGATGAGAGAGCCCAGGCAAAGGTCCTTAAACACTCTCCTCCCAGGTGTCAGTGCCCCGGATGGAACTAATGAGCTAGTCCCCAGCTGAGGGAACATCCTGGGAGTGAGGGATCAGAGGCTGCTTGCGGCTTAGATGCTTTTCTTACAAACTAATCACAAACCCAGGTGCTTCCTTCACGTTATCCTGCAGTTCCCAGATACCCAGTCTCTCCGGGTCGACACTGAGCCCCGTGAAGCTGCACCAGAGGGAGCTGCAGCCTGAGCCGTTCCTGGCAGGTGCCACGCCTGCGAGCCTCCCTGCAGGAAGCAACGTATTGTAATTAACGCAGAGCTCCTTGGCTCCCGTCTCCACTGCAGGCAAAAATGTCAATTCTTCACCTCTGAGGCAGAGTTTTATGACAACTTATAGACTGTGACCTGGATGTACAACTTCTAGAATCTCAAAAATGAGTTCAATGGAGTAGCCTGCAAGAGGGAGGTTTTTTAAAAAAGAAGTGAGAAAGAAAGCTAAGCATTTGGATGAAATCTAGGCTGCAGACTTGGCTTAGAAGGCCCCAGCAGAGCTGACCCAGCCCAGCCTCAGCTCACCTCCCACCGTCTCCCTTAACCTTGCGCTCTGGCCAGGGGAGGGCGGTTGAATGCAAAGATGAGTGCCTGTGTTCCGAGGGCTTTGCCAAGATCTGGTCGCAGATCCTGCGATTACAGCGCAGGCACGTTATAAGCACTCTGCACATTAACGCACCTGCTCTTGGTAACAGCTCTGGGACAGGGGCTACTATCACTATCCACAGGTACGATATAAGACACAGGCAGGTGGTCTGACCTTGGGCTTAACTTGAACCCACAGAGCGTGCTCCAGTAACCACCTTTCCCCACGTGCTGCACGGCCTCTGCTCCTTGGCCCTGCCCCTGGTTCTGTCGTAAAGGGGTAATGAGATACTCACCAAAATGGAGACTAAGAAAGGAATGAGGAAGCACGAGTTTCTAGCATTCCCTTCCTACAACATCCTCCTGGGAGGGGTTACCCCTCTCCTACTTTACAGATGAGAGCCTTCAGCCCCGAGCAGGGATTTGAAGACAGCCCCGGAGCCCAGGCCCTGTCTCCCACGTCATACTGCCAACCCTGGGAGTTAGCACCACATCTGTCTGCACAGAGGACGGTCCTTATGCTACCAGAGCAGGCTGTGACAATGAACAGCAGGTCTCAGCCGCTGGCCCTTCTCCTTCCTCCCAGGCGCCCCACGAGGGAAGGTGGCTCCTTTCTGAACGCCTGGCTCCCGCTTCCCCGTTCTGTCAGAAAGACCCCGATGATGAATTAGCATGTTGAACAGGCTTCTTCCCCCTTCGGTGTGCACGAGCTACTCGGTTAATTGATGGTGTGGATGTGGCTGGCGTTTCCTAAAGCTGCGCTTGCCCAAGACGCAGGGGAGGCGGAGCATAGGCGGGAGGTGGCTGGAGCCCGGAGCCCGGCCACAGCAGTCGGGGTGCTCGTCCTCTGGAGTCCTGCCGGCCAACCATGCCACCACCCACCCACGCTCGGCAGGGATCGGGGCCAGCAGCCCTCTGTAGGGGAGCGCTAACAAAGCTGAATGAGCAGCGTGGCCAAGACAGTGACAGGGACATCCCTGCCGTGCATCTGCTTCTGGTAATGGCTGCCGTTTAACTGTGCACTGGTCGCTGTCCACGGGTTCCGGCCAGATCGCCATGGTGTCCTGAGCAAACGCCCTTCCAGGAACAACAGGTGGGTGAGAACTTGTGGCGACTCCCCGTGATGCCCCAGAGTAGGGCATCCCACCAACGCACAGCGCCAACCATGCGCGTGTGTGCGTGCACGTGTGCTCGTGTGTGTGCACGTGTGCGTGCCTCTTTCCTATTCGGTGCCTTTACCCTATCACCTGGAGGTAAAAAGACACAGAGCACGCACTTCAGCCTTTGACAGTTCTCGTTTTACTTTGCAAATCACCCCTTCGACTTGCCGTTTTACAATCACATGTGAGTCATGTCTTCAGAACCCCGCTCTGCTGACGTGGCGGACTTGGAATCAATCATTCACGCTAGAGGCAGGGGGCTGCCCGGGGCTCAGCGTCAGGGAGCCGTGTCTGGGCGGATGACCGAGGTGCCCCTTGGAGCCCAGAGCACTACGAAGTGGCTTTGGTGGCTCAGGGTTTAACTGCATGTGGAATCTGCCCCGGGGCCTGCACCCCAAGGCTGAGCTGGGCCAGCTGGGAGTTTACGGGGAGCCCCTGCTTTGAGGGGAGACACCTGCTCTGGGACATGTACCTGGGGCTTGGCCGGCACTGGATGAGACCCCGCCTTCCCTGAACATCCTGGGGCACAGCGAGGACGGGCTGGGCAGTGGCTCGGAGGGTGGGCGCATCACCCCTCTCCCTCTCCCCCTCTCCCTTGGCAGTTTCTTGTAACTGCCAAGAACGACAGGAAAGTGCAGAAGCACCCGCACTGGGCAGACACCAGGGAGATCACAGCAAGGCCAGGGTCTTCATCTTCCCAGCATCCTCCGGGAATAGACTTTTCTTAACCACACCTGCAGTTTTGAGCCAACATAAAAGTTAAGTATTCTAGCACAATGTTGGGGGCTGGATTTGCCTCTAAATCCATAGAAACGTTTTCCTTCTTTAATTTAATTCATGACCCCTCGCTGAGATGTTTTTGCAGAATTTATCGTGTTGTTGGCCTTAACAGATAGATAGATGACCTGCCCAAGGACAGGCAGCGGCGGGTTCCCTGACCTGGGCGGGGTGCGGGGCATAAGGAGGGGCCAGGCAGAGTCGGGACACTGAGGCCTGGGCCACCTCTGCTGCCCTTGCCTGCCTGCAAGTAGTGAGAGCAGAGGCTCAGAGACCCTCACTGCCCAGCCCCTCTTCACCACGCTTCTCCAGGGAGCCCCATGGCAACTTTTCCATGAAGATGCTGAGGCTCAGAGAGGGTGAGCAACCGGCCCAGGGTCACACAGGTGGGTCACTTGGTGGCAGAGCCAGGTGAGCCCAGGTGGGTCTAATGCTGATGCCCATGCCCGCTACCCCACACCCTGGTCTTCCATGCGGGTGGCCTCACCAGGACAGCTCTCCCACGGCATGTGACACCTGACCATGGCTCCAAACGGGTGCTGAGCCCTGTGAGCTGAATCAGCAGACATGCTCAAAGGGCCCAGCGTGTGAGGGGCCCCGAGACCCCAGTGACCAGGGGTTGAATTCCATCCAGGGCCAGACGGGGTGCAGTGGTGAGGACGACCTGCTTTAGGTGGCAGTTCCTCTACGTAGCCGACGTGTCACTGCACACACAGCACATGCGCTCGGCCCTCTGGGGGGCCGAGAGGGAGGAAGGTGCAATTCCACCTTCGTGGGAGCGATGACGTGGTCTGTGAATAATCCCTACAGACAATCACGACGGGCGTCACGGGCTCACTGCACGTCGGGGCGAGGCCGTCCCTTTAGCACAGAATCGCAGAATCGCATTTGGGCCTCAGGGTGGTCTTAGGGTTTGAGTCTCAGACTCAAATGTACAAGTATGGTATGGCTCCATCTCTCCCAGGCAATGTGACCTTGGGCAAGTTACCTATCCTCTCCGTGACTCAGTTTCCACTTTGTGTATGTGGGTGATGATAGTAGCACCCTCTGGTTCAGGTTTGGGGGTGATTCAGTGGAATGGTGCAAGTATAGCAATCAGCACAGTTCCCCACACTGTGGAAGTGCCCAGGAAGTGTTAGAGATCATTTTTAATTATGAAACTGCTGCTCAGAGAGGTTAAGTAACAGGCCCCAGGTCACACAGCAAAGCTCTGTGGGCAGAGCTGGAATTCCAGGCCAGCCTGCTTGTACTCTTAACCACTATTCCATGAGGCAGATGTCACCAAGTGCTACAAGTGACTGACAACGGAAATTATTATGGGCAATACAGAGAAAGAGAAACACCAGGGCACAAAGAAACTAATAGGGTTGAAGGGACAGAGATGTTGGGTATGAATTGAGTGGGGCTGTATTTGGAGATGGGGCCTCTAAGGAAGGAAGAAAGGTTAAATGAGGTCATGAGGGTGGGGGCCTGGTCTTACAGGATCAGTGTCCTTTTCAGAGGATCCACCAGAGAGCCTGCTCTCTCTCTCTCTCTCTGCACAGGCACAAGAAGAGGCCGTGTGAGCACAGCAGGATGGTGTCGCCCACAAGCCAAGAGAAGGCTCGGGGTAACCTGCCTTGCAAGGTTGATCTTGGACTTCCCAGCCTCTAAACTGAGAAATAAATATCTGTGTTTCAGCCGCCCAGTCTGTGGTATTTTGTCACGGCAGCCCGAGCAGACTAACGCAGGGACGGCTCCATTTGTAAAATGAAACAAAAAAAACAACCCTGTAATGTATCCAATTTATAAATTTATATATTTGCATATTGAGTTTTCTTAAAGATGAGTGCATCTGAATCAACTTATTAATTGTTTTTTATTCATTTATGTTTATTTATATTTAAAAAACACGATGTTAACTGAACACCAGGGCTCATCAAAGCTGGCGTGTGGCTGTGACATGTGATTTAGGTCAGGGATGCACCAGGAGGGGCATACTCACTGAGCTCCCAGAATCATCCCCGCCTCTGGGAACAAACTCAGTGATGGGGGATGCAGGTGGGCGCAGCAGCTGTGGGTGTGGGTGTCCTGAGTATGGGCCCTTCCCGGGACATGGCGCTCTTTGAGGACACAGCAGACCATCTCTGGTGGAATGACCGTGATTTCTTCATGACAAGGCAACTGGTTAATTCACCTTCAACGCCTCCGCTTCGCTCTGCACACGACATGTCCACTCTTTGGCACCACCTCCCTCTGGATTCAAGGGGGACAGCGGCGGCCTCGCGGGCTGCTTGCCATCGACGTGGAAGGAGTTATCGTTCACCTTTTGCTCACACACTTTCATGCCACTTAGAAATCCTCGGCCGCCCTGAAGAAACCCGCAAAGAAACGAGAGCTGCAGGGCTGGCCCCATGGCTTAGCGGTTAAGTGCGTGCGCTCTGCTACTGGCGGCCCAGGTTTGGATCCTGGGCGCGCACCGATGCACCGCTTGTCCGGCCACGCTGAGGCGCGTCCCACATACAGCAACTAGAAGGATGTGCAACTATGACATACAACTATCTACTGGGGCTTTGGGGAGAAAAGGAGGAAAAAACAAAAAGAGGAGGATTGGCATGGATGTTAGCTCAGGGCTGATCTTCCTCACACACACATACACAAAAATGAGAGCCACAGGAGAAGGCCCACCGCGTGGAAAGCCTGTTGTTGCCGGGCAGAGGTCCTTCCCCCCGTGCCCAGGGCTCCCCCAGCTCTGCCTGGACACCTCACGTGGAGGCTGCGTGGGGTCTAGGCGGGGCCCCTCCACCTGTGGATCCTGCTCCAGTGAAGCCCTGTCCTCTCTGCTCTTGCTGGAATGCGTGCCACGCACTGCCACCTCCCCCTTGTCCACCTCCTCTCCTGCCATCCAGAGCCTGGGGCTCGATGACTCCTTCATCACCAAGACCCACGGCTGGCACGTCTGGGGAGCCGGGCAGGCTGAGGCAGGACGGCAGGGCTGGTCAAGGCGGGGCACTGGGGTCACCACGACGGGACTTTAAACCTCTGCTCCCTGCCCCTCGAGGGCTTCATGCTTCCACGTCTGTCAGGGCTGATGATGCTGTCTGTTCTCGGGGCCTGTGAATGGGACTGCCCCTCTGGCCAAACTTCAGTGGGGCTCCTCTGAGCCCTCTTCTCCACCGGGCCTCGACCTTGGCCTGCCAGGCCCAGTGTCATGATGAAGGAACCCTGCTAAGCCAGTTTGTCGAGATCCCCCTGCCCTTGATGTCTGACCCAGCTCCCCTTAGTAATCTTCCACCCCGACCCCACACCCTGCGTGTTGGCCGCACACCTCGCTGTCTTCGCTGTACTCAGAGCTGAGTTCGCTCTCTCCCCTATTGCAATCATCTCCAGTCAAGTCGTCCTTGCCGCCTTTAACAAGCGTCAGAATACATTTTTTTTTTTAACACCTGCCGCACAGTAGAGGCTCAAAGTATTGATGATCTACAACGCCAACGATCGACATGAGTTGAGGGAGAAGAACAAGACGGGTCGGGGAAAGGGCGGGAAACGGAAGAACACAGCTCCGAGAACCGCCGGGACCCGGCCGCAGTGCTTGGCCGCCCACCAGATGTTTGCAGCCTGCCTGATAGGAGAGAAAGAGCCACCACCGCCGACAGAAAAGCCAGAAAACAACCACAGCAGAGCAGGTCCCGAGCCAGGCGGGTCCTGAGCACGAGGCAGGAAGCCCTGGCTGACTCAGGCCTTAATGCTGACCTTCAACACGTGTGTGACATGCAGGGGGAGCCCACGTCTCTCGGCTCCCCTGATGCACTCGGGGCCTTAGCACATGCAGCTCCCTCCCTCCAGAGCGTTGGTGGGCAGAATCGTGGCCCCCTAAAGATGTCCACCCCTAATCCCCAGAACCTGTGACTATGTCACCTTACATGGCCAAAGGGGCTTTGCAGGTGTGATTCAGGTAAGGACACTAAGATGTGAGAGTGTCCCGGATTATCCAGGTGGGCCCAGTGTCATCACAAGGGTCCTCACAAGAGGAGGAGGGAGGCAGGAGGGTCAGAGGAGACGTGAGGATGGAAGCAGCAGATGGAGGGATGCTCCTGCAGAAGGAGGACGGGGCCACAAGGCAAGGGATGTGGGCGGCCTCTCAGAGCTGGAAAAGGTGAAGAAACCGATTCTCCCCTGGAACCTCCAGGAGCCAGCACTGCCCACCCCTGACCTCAGCCCAGTGAGGCTTCTGACTGACGGAGCTGGGAGAGGACCAATTTGTGTTATTTAAGCCACTGGGTTTCTGGTGATTTGTCACCGCAGCCACAGTAAGGAAGACTTCTGCTTCCTTCTTCCTCCACATCCACAGTGCCTGGTGGGCCAGGGGCTCCATGGGACCCCATAGCCTGTAGGCTCGGTGTGGTGGGGGCCCTCCCAGCACGTTCACGGTTCATCTTCAATCCCTGGCACCTGGGCGGTGGCTGCAAACATTTGTGAATAAACGGTCCTGAGGTTCAGCGCCCATCCTGAGCAGAACATAACAGAGCCTGGACGTCTCTGATGGTCCTCAAGGGAACAGGTGGTCCCTCTCTCAGAGGGGCAGTGGGCAGAGGGGAGAAGGCTTGGCGTGGCGGGTCTAAGGGAAGGGGCAGAGTGAGGGCTCTGGGTGTCTGCCCGCTCTGAGCCTGCTTAGACCCTCTGTGCTAAGTGAATGGAAATGCTCACTCTTCCAGAAGGTTCTGAATAAACACCAGTCGTGAAATGGGAGAAACCCGAAACTTCCCCCCAAACCACTGGTGCAAGGCTCTGGGAGGCTCTGCTCCTCCACCAACCCCTTGTCAGCTGCCTCCTCCTCCCCCCACACCCCCTTGATGTTGCACCCCCCACACCCAGGGGGACCTCCAGCGGAGACAAGAGCCAGTCCTCCTCCTATTGCCACTGCCCTGGGGCATTTCGCCAGTCTCCACCACATGCAACGGGGCAAGAAGGGTGACCTGAACACATGGCACAGAGCAGGAGACAGCACAGACTTGACTATCCCATGGATCCGTCCTGGGCCTCATGGTACCTGCAACCTGGAAGCCACACAGAGTGAACACAAGGCCACCCACCGACTCCCTTTGGAAACAGAAACATAGACCCAGTGTCTCTCAAGCAGGCTGCTTTGCCCAGCGCCCATGGAGGGTCACTTGTTTCCCCAGCTCGGAGCTGAATCCTGCAGCATTAAGGAATTATTAGTAGAAACAGAATCAAGAATCACCCAAAGACAGACCAAGAGCACAGCCCAAACTTCCATCACTCTTCAAATATTAATCAATGCCTCATGTTTAATTAATCTTTGCTGAGTTTTCTGGGTGATGAAGCAGAATTTTCTATCAGTAGGAAAAATACGTATGTATTCAAGGCTCTTCTATAATTCTCTGCCAGCAAATTCCTGCCAATTCTTAAAGATTCATCTCAAATCCATCTCCCCCTCGAGGCTTCCTTCGTCTCTTCCCCAAGGGGCGTGACCGGGACTCACATCTAGAGATTTATTTTCACCTCTCTCATCATGGTGGCAGCACTGCTTCTGTGTTACCCTGGCTTGTACACTTGTCTAAACACACTGACAATGCTCCCAGACGGTGGCAGCCCCCGTGTTGGCCCCGGCAGCCAGCGCAGGGCTGGGCGGCTGGTCTATCCTTAGCAGAGGTCTGGCTAATTGCACTCTTGTCTTCTGAACTGCATTTGCATTTGCACAGTGCATGCTACCTCCACCTCTGGAGGCAGGCCCTGTGCAACCCAGGCTGGAATGGGGCCATTTGGGTCATGGTGAGCTTTGGCCACAGAGACACATGTGAGATCATTATTTTTGCCCTCTGACGAGCTGGCTTTGAATCTCTCCATGCAGGAAGGCTGACCTGGCTGTACTGCTCAGATGTCACAAAGACCAAGAAAAGTAAACGATTTTGAGCACATGCCTTCCTCCAGCTAAGAAAAATCTTGCTATTTTCTTTGGGATTTTCTATCAAAATCTTCCACTAAACATCAAAAGCTGCAGAGCTTCCTGGGGAAGCCAGATCTATGGCTTTCTTTCTCCCATCAGCTTTCCCAAGTGAACCATCCACCAAGATAAAAGAACAAAAGTGCCTATAAGAAAGTAATTACTTCAAAACTGCACAGAAGGCAATTATGACAAAACAGAGCTGCGTTTGGGTTCAGCATCTGACAAAACAGCTCCAAGATGACAAGGATGGCCATTTTCATCGCCAGATAACCAGACCGTTTTCTGTTCACAGTGGTATTCTTAATATAAATGAGGACATGAAATAATTGGCTAGCTGACCTCAAGTCCACCAAGAAATAAAGATTCTGCTCACGGCTCCGAGAGTTCCTGAGAAGCTCATGCCTTCGGGTCACATTAAGGATATAAACCGCCAGAGTAGACTGAGATGGACCTTCAAGGAAAATGATACTTTTCCCTTTAGAACTTTGCAGCGTCCTGGCCCATTTGAGGATGAGCACAGCCTCGATTATCCTTGACTCCCAACCATCATGTTAAACTCCAGTTTTAATCAAGATAACCCATCACCCAACGCCTTTATCATGTCTTGGAAGAGGTCATGTGTTTAAATTAATATCACAAATGGTTTTACTTCAGGTTGGGAACTGTAAGCACCGAGTAGCGAGTAGCGAGCAAGCTAACAATGGAAATGACAGAGCAGCAATCTAATACAATCAGAGAAAGAAGTCAGTTAATTCAATGGTACTTGCCATGCTGAATTGCTGTGAATTAGCAGAGGGAGTCAGCGGCCGCCGTCGGCTGCCGGTCCGACGCTTGCCCCCTCCAGAGGAGCGTGAGGGCAGAGAACGCTCTGGGAAGCCCAGGATGAACTGTGGGCACTTAACAGCACAGACCATAATTGCATTGATTACCACAATTGAAGCAGGGTCAGGTACCTACATTATGAATTCTTGCTCCTCTGGCATTTCCAATTCATCTTCTTGCATGAACTTCAGAACGGTTGCCAAATACTGTGGAACATCACCCATCCTGGACAGAAATGTGTCCAAGTGATGATGCTGTTTTCTTATCTTCATTCACTCATGCGTGCATTCATCCATTCTACTATTATTGCTAATAGTAGAATAATAATAATGTGGCTAGTATTTGATGGCTGTTGTTAGATGCTATGCACTGTGCTCTCCACGACGTATTTCATTTCACTCCCATGACGATGCCATGGGAGGCTTACTATTTTATCGTCCTGTCTGCTGGGACCTGAATTGGTTTAACTCCCCCAGTACACACTATGTGGAAGTCCAAAGTCTCTCTAAGACCTTTGGGAATTTTTAGGGAGGTTCAGTTTTTAGGGTCACCTCTGCTTCCCTGTCCCACAGAGTGACTCTGTTCTGTGTTGCATCTTACCAAATGTCAAAGTAAAACCTGAAACCAACCCATTTCAGAAGGATTTAACTCAAGATGTGGGCAGGGAGGGAAGATGGGAAAGGTTTGCACACACAGCACAACTCAAACGGAACACGAAGCATCTCTGTGCTTCAGCGGGTCCTTCAGCAGAAGGGGGAGGGGAAGCTGGCCCTCGAACGACGGAGCAAGAGCCACTGACGGAAACGCCCAGAACTCTCTCCACAAGCCCGGTCTGAGGCAGGCTGAACGGTCAGATACCATGGTTTACTCAAGAGATCAGTGGCTGCACGTTCGTGGAGCCAGCCGAGTTTGTAGCAACAGGCTCTCATCAGCAGGTCGGGCCGTGAGCTCAGGCGCCAGCATGGTCCTGTCTCCACAGTGAGCTGACAATGGCACGTGCGAGATGGAGGGCGTGGGTCAAAGCTCAGAGCATCAGTCACCTGCTCTGGCAGCCGATGGCTGACAATGGCCAGAGAAATGATTGTTCTAAAGGCCACAGGAGTTTCACATGCCCTATGGCCTGAGAACTCACAAAAGGATAAATGAGAGAATGAATCTTACAAAGCATTCATAGCTGTGCAGAATGACTTGATCCAGAATATGATTCAATGGTGAGCCGCCGCCAAAGCCATTTAAAAACGTCAATGAAGAGAGACTGGACTTACAGACGGAGGTGACACGGGAACAAGGAGAGGGTGTGCCACAGTCCTGACTTAGTAGGACTCTGAGCTCAGGGACCAGAAAGGAGTGTTCCAGCCAGACTCAGGGAAACCAACTTCATGTGAAAAAAATCATCCACAATTGAAATAGGGAGAAAACAAACCTAACTGAACCAGTGTCTGTTGATGCCCAGCCTGACGACACGATTCTGTCTCTTGCCAGGTGTGCATTTCAGGTGACTCAGAGGCAGCGAAGGAAGCGGTGGGGAGTTCAGAAAATGAGAGACACAAGAAAGTGCACTGTGCACTCAGGAGACTCCTGCGGCCTCTTGTCTCCTGAACTTTACAATCCACAGTCTGTAATCGACACTCCGCCCAAGTCTACCTGATACCCTGGCATAGGGCAGTCTGGTCTTGCAACAGTGCAAATTTAGTCAACATGTGATTTATTCTTATGTCATTTTTCTTATGTCACAGATGCTTTATGCTGAAAGAGAACAAAACAAATATTTTTTAAGGTTTAGATACTTGTTAAGACCTGAGGAAAGTAAGTAGAAGGAAAAGAAAGAGAGAAAAGGAAGGAGGTGAAATTAATAGACAAGTCAGCACAGGGCAGTGCGAGGATGGTCTCTTGGTTTCTGCAAAGAATTAACGCTTCGGGGTAGAGCACATAATGGGGGAGGCATGTTCAGCCGTGAGAATGGGCCTCCAGGTGCTATCTGGAGGTTGGGTGGGAATCCAGCGAATGCCAGCCTCGCCTGGATGGCCCACATCAGCTTCGGGGGCGGAGGGTGGAGTGACTATAGGGGGCAGCTGGAGGAGGATGGGGGTGGCCCTGCACCAGCTCTGTGATGTGATGGCACGGTGGTGGTGGTCACAGGAGTCTACACATGTGACAAGTGGCAGAGACCTGGGCCAATTCCTGGTTGCGGTTCTGCACTATAGTTACGAGGATGTACCACTGGGGGGCCAGGACCTCTCCCACCATCCTTGTGACTTTCCATGAAAGTTAAAAAAAGTATTACCAGAAAAACAAAAGCAAAAAGCGAAACAAGCCAAAACAAACCAAACCCCAAAGCCGTGGGGACCCCCTGGGCCCCGGCGTCCAGGGTGGATCCAGGAGCCCACAATGGACGAGAGTCCAGGAGCTCTCCGCAGCCTGAGGGCTTGGGTCAGGACTGGCGGGTCATCGAAACTAGCCCCTCCAGGTCTCTGCCACTGCAGGTCAGCGGGCTGGCCGAGGCGTGGCTTGGACCCTGTCCCTGCCCCCGGGGCTAACATTCCCTCCACGTGAGCTGTGTACCCTTCAGCAAAGCCTGGCCTTCTGACGTTCCTGCTTTCCATTACGCTTCCTGGGCATCTGAAGCCGTCACCCTCAGAGACAGTTCAGACTGTCGGCCCCAGCACGTGGCAATGACAGAGTCTCCGCTGTCTCGGGGTCAAGGGCAGCACTGGGAGGGGCGCTGGAGGAGGGAGGGTGGGCGCAGGGCTGACCACCTCCCGCCTTGCAGCCTGGGCCCCAGCTAGACTGGAAGCCGCAGGGAAAGTGGCAAAAGGGCTCCACGGGGACGGACAAACGGCCATGCTCGGGCCGGCCCTGAGACGAGCAGGATCCAGCAGGCTCCACGGAGGAGTCTCAGGCTTTTACTAGAGATGGAGATTCCATTTTAGTTGGTAAATGAGAAAATTAACTATTCAAGCAGAGATCTGAGTTTAAAAACCACACTTGGCTTCTTAATGTAAGAAGAGCCCTAGCAGGTCTCTCTCTTACAAAGAAACTTCTTCTCTCTCTCATTTTTAGTGGTTTGAGCCAGACTCTCCTAGATTAAATAGAAATCTACTTTTGCCTTTTTGCTAAGGTTTTGATTCCCCACATTCCATTTTAGGGTCTCCAGGAGCCCTGTCTTAGTTAGACGATTCATGATTTGAGGTTTAAAGAGAAGGGTGCAGGCAGAGGGTAAATATCCACAGAATTCTGCCATAGCTGTTAGTGTGACCATCCAAACAAGGGGCAGGTGAGCTCTTTATAATGGAAATGAGACGAGAAAAACCACATGAGTGACACCAACATGCGCTCCCATGGGCGGGACACCAGCATCGCTCAGTGGGAGCAGTGGGAGAGGCTCGCGGGTGCGTCAGCTCCGCCAGGGCCACTGATGCAGCAGCAGAAGCTCTGGGTGGCAGAGCTGCAGGCGCCAGCCCCATGGCCCCAGAGGGGCTTCTCGGAGTCGCAATCACCTGGGTGCCCCCCAGAATGCAGGTTCCGTGGAAGACAGGCACAGGTGCCACTGAAGCTGGAGCCATGGCTCCAGTCCTTGGTTTTGACCCCAAACAGGACAGCTCCACATCCCAAAACACTTGGGGGATGTGCACATAGGACTCTAGATGCAAATGCCTGAAAGCCAAGAGTGTGGGAGAACCAGGGCCTTCCAGGGGTAAGGGGCTGTCTCACGTGTCTGTGCATCCGTGGGCCCCGGCCGAGTGTTTTGTACACAGCAGGTGCTCAATAGATAGAAGTACTGTCACTCACAATATCGGAGCTCCTTCTCATTACTTGGCGAGGCTTAAATGTCACCTCCTCAGGGAGGCCTTCCTGGCTTTCTGATCTGTGCTTCCCCTGCTCTGATCCTTTCCCTCTCAGCTCTTACCCTGGCCTGTCAGTCTAATTGTGGGGTCCGCCAGGCTGCCTCCCCACTGGCATGGAAGTGTAACAGTGACCCGTTCACTGCTGTATCCCCGACACCTGGCTCGATGCCAGCACACAGAGGAGCCCAGGAAATGTTTGCTGAGTGAATAACTAAACTTCATTTTCTATCCATTTCTACCCAGAAATTCAGTCTTGTTTCAAATGGGCTTCGAGGAGTATCTGAACTCAGCCACAGAATTCGGATCAGTAAGTTGGTTCTTGCTGACACGAACTTGGATACCCCGGAAAGTGCGATGGATCTCAGCGAATTTTAAATCCTAATATAAACTCATTTCCAGCCACACGTGAATCCTCTCGCATGAGGACAAGAAGGCATTAGGGCCCCTTTAAGACTAATGTCAAATGGAGAACTTTGGAACCCATAGGCAGGCGCCACGAGGCCACAAGGCGTGTGCTGTGGCGTCGTCTGGCACACAGGGACCCCCATCTCTGGCCGACACTGATCAGTGCTCCACTCTGACCCATCTGTGCTCACAGGTCCTGTGTGGAGCTGGACCCACACCAAAGCCATGGCATCTCCTGTCATCAGAGTTCAGGGCTCTCCAGCACGTTCCCTTCAACTGAGGCTCTGTTCATGGATCATTCTGGAGGAAAGTGGCTGGGGTGGGCGTGCGTCTGGGGAAACTCTCCAAGTTCCAACCTCCTCAGTGCACTGGGCGTGGCCATGATCTCAAATACCTTAGGAGAACACAACGCATGCAGTGAAAATGCTGAGGTGTGACCGCAGCCAGCCGGTGCCTGGCTGGGCTGGAGAGAAAGTTCTGGGCTGGGCGTGGGGGCTCGTGTTCACGAGGTTCTGGGGTGAATTTGCTTCCAGAGCTCAGCTCTGCAGGACGTCCTGGGGCTGAGGCTCCCTCCTTCCAGGCCTCCGTGGGCGCCAGGAGCTCTGCTAGAGGCTCTCAGCTGCCGCAGAGTCCGGGGGAGGCAGACAGCTGAGACAAGACGGAAATCCATATCCCACGGGTCTGCGTGTCCCTGATTCCCATGCTGGGGTCACCACAAGGCGCCCTGTGACCCCCACCCTCTGCCTCCGTCTGTCCATCAAGAGAAGCAGAGTCCCGTCTGAAGATCTGAGACTCGGAGGGGCTCGGTCCACTTGGCTGTGATGAGGAAGGGGCCTTGGGGATGCCCAGCACCTCCACACAGGCAGGGCACGGGGGGACAGGGCGGCAGTTTTCGACAAGGCCAGGGCACCTCCCACTTCCTCCTCCTGGCTCTGGCCACCTCTGGTAACGGCTGGGAACCCGAGGCCACCTCTGGTGATCTTATCAACAGGCCTCCCTGTAACTGGAAGGTAAACCTTCCAAGTTCGTAGCTGTCTCAAATTCATCTTTAACTTAAAAAGAAATGTCAGTAATTAAAGCCAACTGCGTGTGCCACAGCGACACGTGTGGGGACAGATAAGGGCCTGCCATGCCTTTGATTACGGCCTATTCTGCCTCGGGGGGATTATTCCCCAGACCCCAGAGTCCAAACTCAGAATCATTTATAAAAATTTCATTTCTGGCGTTGGTGAGTGTCCAGAGCATCCTGTCTCCAGCTCCCCTGGCAGCTGTTCCCAGGGACTCAGGTCAGCGGTCAGAGGCTCAGTCAGGCCGGGTGGCCGGCAGCCAGAGACCTCTTCACCTTCCTGTGGCCGCTGCCGTCCCGCTTCAGGAGCCAAGCGAGCCCCCCTGCAGCCCCACGCTCCCCTTTACCGCGTAGCCGCAAATGAGGTGTGGGCCTCAGGATCTGCAGAGAGGCCTGCAGGCTCCCAGAGGACGGCCTGGACATGTTTGCAAGATGCCGCGGCTGAGAAGCATGCGCCGGCGCACTCTCATTAAGCATTTATCAAGCCCCATTGTATGCAGTGCACTGCCTGAGATGATGCTGGAGAGATGAAAAAACGTCCACGACACCATCCCACCCT
Organism: Ceratotherium simum simum; assembly: GCF_057802395.1. NCBI lineage: Eukaryota > Metazoa > Chordata > Mammalia > Perissodactyla > Rhinocerotidae > Ceratotherium > Ceratotherium simum. The sequence goes on from NC_141920.1 coordinate 2,418,639, forward strand.
ACAGGGGTGTGAGGGGGGAGTAGGGCTCCATCGTCTGCTCCTGACTTCAGCACGCATCTGTCGATGGATGCCCATACGTGTTCGGCAGCGGGAGGGCCTGGGATGCACGGGTGACGCCCTGCCCGGCCTCCCGCCAGTGCTCACCTCTCAGCTGCGTCTGTGCTTCTCAAACATGAGTGGGCCTCCGTGTTGAAGGCCCAGAGCTGGTCCCGTGAGGAACTGGGCAGCCTCACCCTACCTGACTACCCCAGTGGGGCGCAGCGAGCCATCCTGGTCCAGGCTGGACCCACAGCCCGTGGGGATGGAGGCCCCGTTGCCCCATGGATGGCAGCACTCTCTGCCTTCATGAATACAAATACAATACGAATTCATAAAGCCTGCCTTACATGGGCAAATAGATGAACAAATGAATGATGTAACAATGCCGTGGTCCACTGGGGAAGCCAGGACGCTGGGGAGCGATCTCCACTCTCACAGAGGAGAAACCTGGGGGGACAGCGCCCGATTCGGCGTGCACTGGGGGCGGGGCGGAGGTGAGCGAGAGGATGACATGGGGCGTCTTCATGGAGAGCACAGACCTGGGATCTTCAGTCTGGCAGTGGTCGGGGGTGCTCAGGAGAGGACACGGCATGTGTGAAAGACGCACAGACCTCTGGAAGTGAGGGGCACGTGGGGAGGCTGGGTCTGTGGGCGAGTCCTCGGAGATGCAGGAAGGAAGCCAGCCCCCAGGGCTATGTGTCCATGAGTCCCTAAACCACACAACGGCCGAGGGCCATGAAAAGTGAGATGAAGATTCCCACTCGCATTGTGCTGTGTGAGGAGGTGGGGCAGAGACCTCAGAGGGGTGTGGTGAAGCTGAGGGGGCCCAGGAGGCCCTGGGCCTGCAGGGGCACGAGGGAAGGGGGCGGCCTGCTGGTGGGACACTGACCGGAAAGGGAGAAAATGTGGACAGGCAAAAAGTGCCACCTCTCACCTGACCACAACCATCCATTCAGCCGCAGGGGCACTGCCCTGACGTCGGCCACATAGGGGACTCCTGCCCAGGTCATGTGGAGGCTGCCGTGTGACCACAGGTGCCAGGCCCTTCCAGTCAAGGGTGTGGGCTCTGCACTCGGCCACCTCGGTGGTCCCTACACAGCCACCACCCAAGGTGACCTTCACAAGTTGGTGCCCTCACTGGGTGTCAGTTTCCCCACCTTTACAAAACAAAAACAGTCATTGTCTACACCAACATTCTCCTCAACACGGGCGATCCTGCCCCCAGGTGACATTTGGCAATATCTGGGGACATTTGGTGGTCAAAGCTGGGGGAGGGTATAACTGGCATCTATGTGTCAACAGTGCCGGTATGGGAGACCTAGTCTACCCCCAGGGCCTGGCACACGGGGCTGATGCCTGTCCTGCTAACACCCTGAAGTCCCTATACTGACAGTGGGTCCCAGAGAGAGGCCCCTGGGACATAGGAACAGCCCCACAAACTGGACTCAGGGACACAATGCAGAAGAGCCATCATCACCTTAGTGAGAGCTGACCACCACGGCCACAGCTTGCGGAGGCCAGGTCCACATCCCTGTGTGTGTGTGCGCACACACGTGGGGGCTGCCCTAGGGTTCCTGTTGGGGAAGGCCCCACTGTGTGAGTCTGAAGGGAGGTAGTCGCCCCTCCCCGTGGCCACCTTTCTCCCCTCAGCCACAGAGCAGCCGCTGCCTCAGGCTCCATGGTGAATGGCGCCTCCTGGGGGAGGAAGCAGTTCCAAACCCCTTCTCTGCTCACAGCTCTGGTGGCCAAGGTCTTGGTTCCCATCCGTTGTTGAGGCCACACTCGCCTCCAAACTCTATCATGTCACCTCCTAACACCCATGCTCACCTCCAAGCTCTGTTATGTCACCTGCAACAGCCATACTCACCTTCAAGCTCTGTCATGTCACCCCCAACACCCACGCTCACCTCCAAGCTCTGTCATGTCACCTCCCACAAATCCTCTCTTCTTCATGTCATCAGGCATCCATGTTACAATCTGCCCAGCCCTGGCCACACTATATGACACCTTCTTCCTCTTGCTCCCTCTTATTCCACTCAAGCTCTGTGACCTGTCTCTCCTCTGACCTTCTGGAGTGTTCACCACCCTCGGTGCCTTCTAGCATCAATCCAATCCAGTCTGAAGTGCTCTCTATGGGTCTATACTGGCTCCCCAAGGACCCATTAAAGTTCCTGACAAACCTCTAGGTCAGGAATCTTCCATTGTTCCCCCCCCCGCCCCCCATGATGGACACCAGCCTGCGCTGGGTCCTCTTGAACTGAGTTTGGGGGGAGGGGGAGGGGGAGGAGGGAGGCTCCAGACCAGGTAAGTGGCATCACCCACGCACACCTGGACTAGTTACGGGCTCTACGCCTTTGCACCAGGTGGGAGTGTGTCTCGCACAGCCAGTCACAACACGTCTGCCGAGGGTCGTTGAAGAGCTGACACCCCAGGATCCCCAGCTGCTGAAGAAACAGAGCCGCGAACTCCCTCCTGGGACAGGGCGGAGACCACGCAGCCTGTTCACCGCTGAGGGCCTGGCTCGCTGTGCCCAGAGACACCCGCAAATGGTCGTGCCATGAGCGGGGAAGGAGGAAGGAAGTGGGGGAGGCAGGAGAGAAGAAAACATAAAGAAGGGAGGGAGGGGCTGATAAGTAATAAACTCCTGGGATCCGGAGAAGGAGCCAGAACCCCAGAGCCCAGGTACGTCCCGAAACAGAGTTAAAGTAAGAGGTTCAAGTCATGAAACTGTTACTCCTGCCCCGGGACTGGATCTGAAGCCAACTCCCACAGGAGCAGAAGAAGGTGGTAATTCCCAGCTGGGGATTTTGTGGGACGTGGGGATTGTGGAGCGGCATTTGGACATCCTTTGATATTAAGTGTCAATTATACACTGAATTTCATTACATTATAGGTTAACTTGTTTCTCTTTTTGAAATTCCCTCTAGCAAATGGTGTACTTTGTAACAAGGACACTGGCAGGTTGGGACAGGGTAAGGGAGGTTGAGACCTAAATGCCATCCTTGCCTTCAATACCTCCAAAGTTGTCACAGTCGAGTCAGGGGCTGGACAGACCCTAGCACACAGTTGGGTTTTCTAGCACAGAGCAATTCCCTGAAGTTTGCACACCCCGAATGATCTGCTCCCGAGAGGACACAGCCTCGTAACAGGCACTCTGATCTGAAGCTAGGCAGAATCAGTTATGCATAATAACTAGTTAGGCTGAATAATTAGTTATGCATAATGGCCCTCTCCCGCCCACTATTGGAAGCCATTGCACTGTTAGGCATTTCTTAGGACCTGCTAACCCTCTTCCCAAACCAACAGAGTATGTGCCTGTTCTGACTATTTTCCCCCTAAAGCGCGTGCAGTTTTGCTAATCAGTGTCGAGGCTCTTCTTGCCTCATGCGAACCAGGGGAGGGGTGCAGAGTCTCTCTTCCCACGGAATCATGAAGATTCAGAAACCCTGATTTTCAGTGGTTATCACAGATCTAGGAAGGAAGTTTTTTTTTTTTTTTTTGTGAGGAAGATCAGCCCTGAGCTAACATTCACGCCAATCCTCCTCTTTTTGCTGAGGAAGACTGGCCCTGGGCTAACATCTGTGCCCTTCTTCCTCTACTTTATATGGGATGCCGCCACAGCATGCCTTGACAAGCAGTGCATTGGTGGGTGCCCGGGATCCGAACCTGTGAACCCTGGGCTGCTGAAGCAGAGCACGTGCACTTAACTGCTGCGCTACCAGGCTGGCCCCCCAGGAAGGAAGTTTTGAAAACTGAGCATGTTTTTCTATATTCACTCATTTCCTGGCCTGAATTCAATTTTTCTGAAAAGTTTAATTTTTATTCAAGTGCAATTTAAAAAATTTGGACACTCCAAGTCATAAATATCTGACTTCCTATAATTCTATCCATAGGATACGGGCAACAGAGTACACATTCCTTTCTGTTCTTTGAAGGAGAGCAACCAAGCTGTCGATGGTGAACAGAACCGCCTGGTGGTGGCCCAGCTCAGCGTCTTACGTGACCACAGAGGTGACATTCAAGTGAGCTAAGAGCTCGGATGCACCGGCCTTGACCAATCAAAATGACCAGTGAGGCCAGCCACCTGCAAACCTGTTGAGTCTCCGTGCGGCGTTCCCCACTGCCTCAGAGAGAGGGCACCTTCCCGGTTCCCTCCCCACCTGTCCAACAATGCGCACGTTCCTCCTTAAACCCTTCTATGCACCCTCCCTTTTCCTCTCCCACTTACCAACTTCAGGAACCTGAGTGTTTCTTGTTTCCACTTGAGAAACTCATGTACATGCACGCACACACCTGCACACGCTCTTGGCTCATGAGCCCAGATAAAATGTCAACAGTGCCCCCAGGTCGAGGCAAAAAATAGAAAACACTTTCAAGCCCAGATGGCCTTCGAGGGGAACAGATGTTACCTTCAGAGGATTTCCTCTGCTCTGACCCCTGCATTTAAAATCGACCCCTCCCTAGCCCACCCTACTGTTTCCCAAAGCACTGGTTCCTGACACGCCCATGGCTGACTGCCTGCCTGTGCAGCTGTCTCACTGCTCTCCCAGTGCCACCTCCACCACGGCCACGCGCGAAGGGCAGGGACGGTTGTCTCTCTGTTCCTGGCTACATCCCGGTACCTGGGACCCTGTCTGCCACACGGTCAGTGCTGAGAACATGCGCTGAAGGAAGGAAGGTCCCTGCAGGTGCAGGGCCGAGAGAGCAGCCCCGCCCTCACATCCCTTGTCACTGCGCAGTGAAGGCTGCCCCACGCCAGCCCCAGGAGGTGGCGGGAGCACGACTGTTTGTATGACGCCCTCTGACTGACCAAGTACTTGACACACACTGTGCTGGCCTCTCGGCAACCCTACCGGGTGGGAACAGAAGTCAGGACCCCGTGACGTTTGATGGGAAAACTTGGGCCAAACCACAGCTCAGCCAAAGGCCCCTCGTAGGCCACAGTCTCTGTAGGTTTGATTTCCTTGTCTGAGAAATGGGTGAAGATCCCGAAACTGCCCTGCCCTGAAGGTGAACACAGGGCTTGGAAGATGCACACATGGTGATGAGCTCTGCACTCTGTTACATCAGTTTTTGGAAGGATGGAGGCTGTGAGCATCTCAACAGTGTCTGTCTATGCAGCCAAGTCTAAAAAAAACCCCTAAACAAAACAAATCTCTTTTTTTTCCCTCTTTAAAATGATGTTGTTTTCACTGCTTTCAGATTTGTTTTTGTTGATCCGCTGATATTTGGTTCTCGTGATAAGTAGCTGATCATTATTTCTGACCCTAATATAGCCCTGTGTTTGTGCGCTTCCTACTCCCACACAATCTTTTTGGAACAAACTATCACACAGATTGCTCACAACTGTGGACGCCTCACATACAAATCCTTAATAAAGATGCCAAGTTGGTTCAGCAAATGTCAGAGATTTCTGATGTCATGAGGAGGAAGACGTTCTCACTAAATATTTGAATGTTGAATGAGTATATTAATTAAGTGTTCAGAGAAACACACACTTGTTCAAACGGCTCTTCCCTCCCCACCATTGAGTGAACAGAATCTCATCACGCCTCGGTTTGGGGGCCTCTGGGGACCTTGGCACCATCGGAAGACTCCTGACAGAGGCTCCAGGCACCACGCAGGAGAGCCACCTCCCTCTGATGCTGCCCTAGCAGGTCTGGTCATGGGGATTCTTACACATCCCATCAACGATGCATTAACCTCAAAAGGCAACTTGAGTGGCCCAGGAAGATGTCCAGCCCCACGACTAAGACACAAGCACCCCCAGTTTGGTTCTGAGCCTCCCAGCTAGCCTGCAATTACAGATAATTGGGCTCAAGTCATCTACTCTTTAATTGTGCGGCCTGCTGACTGGTCGACCCTCTCTCAGCCTCATGTGCTGCAGGTTCTGCAGACGGCATCACTGTGCTCCACAGGGCCGGTGCTGGGAGGTGACTGTGCAGGGCCCTTCGAGGAGAGCTACTGCTATCTACCCAGATCAGCCCCAGAACAAGCTGCACTCTGCCCTCTCACACTCAGACTGTCTCTGCTCTTCTCCCTGCTGCAAATTCCTCCCAGCTCTTTGTAAACCATCTTCCCAGCTTCCTTTCCTCCTCACTGGAGAAACCCCCACTGCTTCCCCTGGGCAATTTCCATGGGAGAATTTTTTGTCATTTGAAGTTGACACTGTCTTTTCCTTCCTCTTTGTTCTTATCATCCCATTGAGAATCTTGATTCTGTTATCCCTGGGTTTGGCCATTGACGGCTGGTCTTGGATTCCATTTGATGAGCACCATCCTTTCCAGATACGTTCACTCACATCTGGAGCCACCTCCTGGGGAGTTGGGAAGGGAGAATGCAAGGTTCCCTGATGTGGGCTAAGTCTACTTCCCAGGCTGATTTGGTGATTCTAGAGAGAAATCTGGAAGACCAAGAAGGCCAAAGGCAACATTGCCCAATGCTGGGACTTGACCGGTGGGATACTTTAGGCCCAACAGTGCTCGATATGGCTTTCAAGAAAAGTTTTGTGTAAGAACAATAAATACCGTGCTTTGTTTGGACGCTGTATGCTGATGGGACTTTTCCTGAAGTGACATCACCACAATGAGGATGGCCCTCAGTCCACCTGCCTAGCAGGATGGCTTCATGGAACATTTACTGGACCTTTGGGGCATCTCTATTCGTCCTTCCAAAGACCCTCCGAGATAGTAACTATGATCATCCTCATTTGACAGATAAGGAAATGCAACCTCAAAATGTCTGAGCGATTTGCCCCACGACACAGTGAGGAGACGGTGGAGCCCCGATGTGAACTCGAGCTGTCTGATTCTACATCCATTGCTCCTGACTCTAAGGACTGTCCTGGGGTGGGGACGGCATCTTATTGTGGGTCCTGCCAGGATCAGATTTCTCCAGAGAAGGTGGTCCCTAGGTTTTTCTCTGTGTTTCCCATTTAGATTCTAAGTAAATTTTATTTTCTGCTTGTAAAAATACTTTACGGTCAATGACTTCCTAAAACCAGCTTTTACTGTTGATGGCTGGTCCCCAGGGCTGCAGGTGACAGGTCAGAACCTCCCTAAAGATCAGCTATGACGCACTTTCAACAAATGATGCTGACGGACAGAAATGACAACATGGCCATCGGATCTAACTCTCAATTAGTTTACAAGGCTCTCTCTGTGGTTGGATTAAGTGAGCAATTATGCTTTTTTAGGTGTTCAATTTGTTCTTGAAATTGTTTCCACTGTAATGGCATTTCTAAAAGCTTCCACGAAAGGTGTCATCTATATAAAGAAGACACATGTGAAATTATCACCTTCAATATCTGTTCTAGAAGGGAGTTGAGAAGGGGTTCTGAGCTGGGGTGGAGAAACGTAACTGGGAAAATGAAATCACCAGGCTTCTCCCAGGAAAACATTGCTGCCTACTGAGGACAAGACGTCCCAAAGAGTCCACCATCTGCAGGCCCTGTGTGAGCTCTGGAGAGACACGATCCCATTTAACCCTCACGTCGACCCAGTGAGGAGGCGCGCTCAGCTCCGTTTTACAGATGGGGAAGCGGGTCTCAGAAAGACGTTCAATAATTAGCCCAGAGTCACCCGCTGGCATGGGATGGGGTCACACTGTGCACCCAGGCCGGTTCCACTCCCAAGCCCAAGCTCTTACCCCCACATTCCACTTCTCCTGCATCCCCACTCTGCCCAAATCTTTTACGTTATGCCTTTAAATGACAATTTGCCTCAAAAGCACACGTCCTCAGTTTGTCTAACTGATTTATTAAATAATTTATTGTGTCCACATTGATAACTCAGGTTCATCCCACGGTCCCAAGCGGCTTCAAAGTGATGGCTTCAGGCCTCCTGGTCTGAAGAAGGCGCCCGGTCCCTCAGTACCCCCAAGGCTGCTGGGCTCTTCATTTCTGCAGCCGGCTCCCCGGTCTTGGAGATATTTTTGGTTGTTAAACTGGGTGGAGGGCTGCCACTGGCATCTGGAGCCAGGGACGCTGCTAAACACCCCACGACGCACAGGACGGCCCCACGACGCACAGGACGGCCCCACGACAGAGAACCATCCAGCCCCAGTGTTGAGGCTGGGAAACCCCACTCTAGTAGTACACGATCCCTGTTCTCGAGTTTGACCTGGGTTCAAGGTCCGTCATCTGTGGCAAGGTCCCAAGCCATCTGTAGAGGGAGGCTCCTGGGCCGGGGCAGCTCTGAATCCCTTGCGTCCCCCTGCTGGTACCCTTGGCCAGGCCACCAATGTCTGGTCTTTAGATGGATGTAGATGGAGGCCATTATGTCCCGATGCCAGCGTTTCAAACGCCAGCTGTCCAGGGAACATCTCATTTTGTGCTTCTAGAATGCGCCTGACAGAATGATGCCCCTTCTTGTTTTCTGCAAACTAACGGTCCCAGTCAGTGGACATCAGACACTCCCTCCTTTCTGAGGGAAGAGGTGGGCACAGTACATTAAACCTAGTGATGACCCGATGTCGTTTATGTAGGTGTATTTCCTCTATAAACACGTGAACTGAGAGAATGGGGCAGTGTGCTATGGACAGAATGCTTGTGTGTCCCCCTATTCATGTGTTGGGACCCTGGCCCCTAAAGTGATGGTGTTTGGAGGGGGGCTTTGGGAGGTGGTTAGGTCATGAGGGTGGAGCCCCCATGATGGGATTAGTGCCCTGGTGAGAAGAGACACCAAGAAGCTTCCTCTCTCTTTATCTGCCATGAGAGGACACAGTGAGAAGTCAGGAAGAGATCCCTCACCAGGAACTGAATCTGCTGGTGCCTTGATCTCCGACTTCCAGCCTCCAGGACTGTGAGAAATACATGTCTGTTGTTCAAGCTGCCCGGACTGTGGTATTTGTTACAACAGCTGAGCTGACTGAGACAGCGCAAACGCCATCGGTAACTTCTCCCCGGCGCTCCTGTGTTTTGTAATTACGGACACAGAGCATTACAACCAAGTTTTTCCTTTCCTGCCTCTCCTGCTGCTTGATTCATTCCTGGCTTCCAACCAGCGGCACGTCCTGGAGGACTGATCCAGACAGGAGGCCTGCCCTGAGGGGACAGAACCCAATTGTGAGTCGCAAATTAACGGCTGGTGGCTGACAACCTGCAGAGCATGCTTTCCTATGTGGCTGGGAATGCGGAGCTTTGACGGGGGGCCTGTTTTAATAATTAAGTTTATACACTTAATTCGTTTTTGTTTTTAAATTAAACACCTTTGTGTATTAGGGATCTTCAGACAGAAGCACACACTCTTCATTGCAAAGAGGGTTTTCGTCTGTAGTGAATTAAGTAAAATATAAAATTAACAAATGTAAATAATATTAACAATCACATTAAATATTAAAGCCATCTTAAATCTCAGTGACTGCAGATTACTTCCAGTAAGGACCCTGAACTATAAACCATCCTTACCAGCGCAACCCCCAGCTGGCGGGTGCTTTGCGTTGGAATAACATTTCCCCGGGCGGCCGCCACTCTTGTTCGCTGTATTTCTGCCAACTTGTGCAGCCGGAGGACGGCCGTGATGGAAGCCCCGTTTGACAGATGTGAGCATCAACAACTTTGTTACTCTGATTGACTGCATGGTATTTTAGGCAAATTAACCTGTCCAAAAAAATTCTTTATTACTGTGGTCGTGCACAGATGGAAATATGAACTTGACAATTCTGGGTACTAGCTTTGCAATTAACTGAAATGTTTCAATAGACTAATGAACTCTCATTCGAGGCATGTTCCCTGTCAGCAGAGGAGACAGGCTGTTGTCTGAGGAAGAGTTACAGAATGTCAAACAGACCCTGACAGGTCCCTGCAGAGGGGCGGGCGGGGCAGCGCAGAAGGGCAGGATGCAACACCTGGCACCAGGCAGCCCCGGGAGCCGAGCACCCCAGTCGGGGACTGTGGTCCATTAGAGTGTTCCTTTCTTACATTCAAACTCTCCTTGATGGTAGGTTTTCTATAGAAATTTATAGAAATTTAAAATTCTATAGAATTTTAAGAAATTCACAAGAACAAATATTAACAGTGTGATTGGAAAACAGAAACAGATGCTAAGGATTCCTTGAACGCTTGGAAACAATTATATTTAGCAGAGAAACCTCTACAAACCAACAGACGGGATGGACAGCAACCAGACTGAATTGGGACGAGCCCAGAGGCATGGGAAGCTGAAACTTCATCCGAGGAAGAGAGAGGGCTGAGAAAATAGGCTTGAAATTCCTGTTTGATAAGCCAGGTGGCGTGCCTAGGGAAATGTTTCACTTTTGTATCTGATCCTTACTACAATATATAAGACCACCCTCTGCAAACAGATAAACAAACAAACATTTCTCTCCAGGGAGCCTAATGGGAAATGAAAGAAACTGGCTTCAATTAAATGGACTAAAATTAAAATAATTTAAACAACTTTGCTAATGAATTATGGAATATGTTGGTAAACAGCAACTTTCACCTCTATCTTTCTAGCTAGACTTTGTGTACAAATCTTCAACACATAGACGGGTAGGTGGGTAGATAGACAGATAGATAATGAGTATGTGTTGAAGATTTGTACATCTATCTATCTATCATCTATCTATATCTATCTGTGTGGATGTGCTCTGCTCAGGTGCTCCCTGGCATGCTCCTCCGCAGTCACAGCTCAGCTCTGGGCCACGCACGCTGTCATCAAGTGCCTGCAGCAGCATCCTCCCCACGCACACTTGGTGGAGTGTTGCCCTTCCTCCCTCGTTGATGAGGAGGAGTCACCTCTTGAGGTCCCTGAGCTCCTTCCCATCTTCAACCTCACATGGACAATTCCACCCTGTCCAGCAACGCTCTCATCGTGGCACAGATTGCAAATAGCTTGATGCGTTCACAATAAGGCACTAGAATCTAACATGGGACCCTGCCCTCTGAGCATTGAGATTCTCAGAGCCCTGAGCAGGCTGAACGGATTCAAGTGGACACCACTACATTCTGGAAACCAAGGCAAGGCACTAGCTGATTGGGTGCAAAGCATGGTCCAGGACCCAGTGAGTTGTCAGCATTTTGTAAAGCTTCCCTCTGTGTGAACCCAGAGAGTTATTATTATCATTTTGTTTTTAGGGATAATTTGGGTAATGAAAAACAGCTATGTGAATTTAAAAAAAGAATAGATTCTGTGAGCTGGACACAACTTCAAGACTGCATTTCCCTGATTGATATCCTCTTACTTATGGAGATACCAAAAAATAAAGCAAGAAACTTGAAGGGAGGTGGCTGTGGGGCAACATGGAGGGAGGGGAGGGGAGATGCTACAGGAGGAGGTCCTTCTTGTCCTCTGAGTGCTTGGGGAGGGTAACCCAGCAGACATTCCCCTCTGCTCCTCAGCAGCAAGGATGTCACAGAGGAGAAGGGGCTGGCGGCCATGCCCAACACTTGCTGGGCAGGGCCTGCTTGCTTAATCTCGCTGTAACCCAAGGAGGGGCCGCCGTGCACACTGACTGCTCAGAAAGAGAAGGGCGTGTGAACCTGGGTCCCCTGCCACCAACCTAAGCTCCCCTCTGTCAAGACATCTGTATTCCCCAACTTGGTGATGCGGGCGGCGTTCTGATTGAAAGATGCTAAGAGCTCACCTGTCTCCCTGGTCTCTGCCTCCTCTCTGAAACTCACCCCTTGCAGCGGAAGTCTGAGTCCTTAGGAAAGAAAGGGCAATGCACTCCAGACCTAGCATTGCTGACACGAGTTAATTTTCAGTTAATTGAAAAAACAGTACCTTTCATGAGGATGCTCTAAATCTTCACAGGGTCCATAAAATACCTCACCCATCGATCCATCTGTCCAGCATTTATTGAACGCCTGCCCACACCAGGCACTGTGCCTGGAGTGGACGTGTCTCCAGTTCTGGATTTGGGGTGACCAGACAGGGCTCTGCGCGGGGAGTCAGGCAGGGGAGCTTACAGTCCAAATGGAAGAAACCCGCTCCTTCTCTCTGGGATGTCACTCAGCACCACCATCTAGCCAGTCCCTCAAGGCTCGCTTGCTTTGTTTGTTCATTCATTCATTCCTTCATTCATTCCATAGCTCCCCAGTGAACACTGCCATGTGCCAGGCCCTCCTGGGAGCCAGGGAGGCGTCCATGGATAGCATAGTGTTCCTGCCCTCACAGAATTCACCTTCTAGTGGAAAAAGATAGACACTAAACAGTGATATAAGTACCACTTTGAATACGCCATGTGCTCTGAAGAGAACACACCAGCAGCAGCACAGAAGGTGGCCGTGGGGGCGGTCGACGGGTCAGGGGGCATCTCTGAGGAGGTGGTGGTGAAGTGGTTAGAGCAGGCAGGTAGCTAGTTATGAGCAAGGGGAGGGAAAGGGGAAGCTGTGAGTGCACAGATACAAAGAGGTGAAACTTGATTGGTCGAGGCCACCCACCAAAACCCCACAATACCCTAACACATCCTAGTCGTGGGGAACTAAAAGTCCCCAGCTGCAGAGCAGGCGCACAAAGAGCCTCTGCGTGCCTCGCCTGGACCTCACCCTCATTATGCTTAAATTGTAGTAAATTTACATTGCGGTTTTAACCCCCCTTGTGGGGCAACAGAAGCCATGACAGTTCTGCCAAGGACCATTTAAGGAGAAAAACTCCCCCTCCCGACGTGGAGGAGGGGACAACAAGCCAACGGGTAGAATCCCTTCAAACGCCCTTCTTGTGCCCCTCCTCACAGATGCACTAACCTGTATAGTCCACAAGCCACCCAAACCTGGGTACAGTCGCTCACCTCGAGCCTGCCCGCTCCCTCTCTTGGGGTGTACTTTCGCTTCACAGATAAATCCCTTCTTGCTTTGAACTCTTCTCTGTGTGTTCCATCACAAATTCTCTTGTGACATCGAACCAAGAATCTGGAAACCAATCTACTCATCCGGTAACAAAGTGAGGCCCCAGTTGGGAGAGAGTGACACGTGCGACCATGCTCCCTGAGCCCGTAGCCTCCAGCTGCTGGTGCTGTGCACACGACTCCCACCATGTTTGCTGCACCCCGTTCCCACACTCCCCCCATGCTCAGCCCCAGGAATCTCGCCTGACCACCGCACAGGCTCCCACCTGCCCTCCCTCCTCCTGCCCTTCCCACCAAGAGCTATCAGAGGGTCTTCCTACTGCAGGGCTCCATCAGTGATATTCCACGGCCCAAAAACCTTCCGTGGCTCCCCATGGCACCTAGCACACCCCTCTGTCAGGCTCTCTCAGGCCGGTTGCCTCTTCCTCCTCACTTTTCTGAAGGAGGGCTTCCTCCTGCGGCCAGTCCCTATTACTCAACTGTGCACAACCTCTGACTTGTGGCAACTCACACCTCTTCCTGGAGCGCCCTCCTCTCTCCAGCACCCAGCATGTTCCCAGCAGCCTAGAGCCTCTGTGGCAACGCCCAGGCCCTCTGCTCTAAGCAAGACTCCTGTACAACTCTTTCTTTCTACTCACCCACCCAAGGTCCCATCCTCCCAGGTAGACGTTCCATGATACAATATGTGATAAGAAGTGCCCGAGACCAGTGCAGACCGCCAATCACGTGCAAAGGATGCTGCTTCCAGGCGGACCAGGGCAGACACTGGGCACAGAGAAAGGGAAGTCAACCCAGTTCACAGAACTGAGAAATGGTTGTGTCCATAGGGAGATTACTGGGCAGGAAGACATCGTCTGAGTCTTTTAAACCTCATCTGCAGGGGAGGCTGCAAGGCTTGATTTGATGAAAATAAAGAAACACATGAGTGTTGAGTCCTGAAATTCACATTTTCTGCTCCTGAGAAATGTATCAATTTGCCAGTTCTTCTAAGTCACCCATGGGCATTTATCCAGCTCATAGAGACAAACGGGCTCAGACACACGGGCATGCCTCCCCTTGATGTCCCTCCACCCTGGGTCTTCTGTCCACTCAGCCACTTCACCCTGGTCTCTTCCCACCCCTCCAGCTGCTCCCCGTGGACCCACTGCTTCCAGAAGACAGGACGACAGGCTGAGGACGTGTAGCAGGGTCCCCACGTGCCCCGTACGCCTGACTAAGAACAGAGGTAGGCTTTCAGGCCCAGTCTCTGCCGAGTGAAAGAGCCTCCAGAGGCCACTGAAAGGCCAGCCCTTAAACCGAGAGCACTCGAGAGAGATGCAAAGACCCGGGGTTACTACCGATTTCTGGGTGCAAACATCCCGTGGCACGAAGAGCAGAGAGTGGGAAGAGCCTTTCGTGGTAGCTGTGCCGATAGCGAGCCTGGCGGATGGAAACCCATTCCGAGAGTTTGGTCCTAAGTAACACCCAGCCGTGTTCCTCCCTATCTCTGCTCAGATGCCAGTGCAGCTCTGACCCTCTCTGGAACAGGGACATTTCTATTATTTAACCTGCCAACCCCCTTAGTGTTTTCTCTTACTGTGCAGGAAAAATGAATTAAGTTTGTCAGACAACTATCTGGCCATCTCGATGACAGACAGGAGGCCCACCCCAAATTCCTGCACGGTGGGCTTCTTCTGGGGGTGATCCAAGCACAGGGACCACTCTCTGGTTATCTTCTCTTTCCTCCATCTGGGTTGATACTGGCATTGTGAGACCCCCAAAGACAGCTGTCCCAGACCCCATGGACCCGAGGGACTGCAGACGTGAGATCCCAGCTGAAACACCTCCCCAGCGACACAAAGGCCAGTGGGATGGACGGTGCTGCACCCTTCCTCCCAGGCCCGCCCTGGGTGACTAGCTGCAGGTGACTACCTGTGGTTTTGGGGGCTCTGAAGCCAGGGGGCTCCCCCTGGCCCCTGATGTGTGTCTTTCCCATCAGAGATGATGGTGCTGACCCACAGTGGTCACGGAGAAAGTTCTTGGGCTCTGCGGTCTCTCATGCCCTAGCTTTTCCTAGTTTTACATACAGCTTTGTGGGCTTATGGCTTGGACGCCCCATCTGTACAGTGGGGTTACCATGAGTTTCCACCCCAAAGGACTGACAGAGCAATGCGTGTGGGGCCCGCAGCCACGGGGCAACTCAAGACGCGCTCCCCTCCTCCCCTGATGGAGACGCATGGGGCCTGCACCAGAGCCCAGCTAGCAAGCCTGGACTCTCAGAGAGGAGACGGGCCCAACAACTCTGCCACAGGAGAGAGGGTGAGGCCACAGAAGCCGCGATAATGGCAGAAAAAGTCCCACAACTTGATGAGCTTCCCCGGCTGGATTCACCGTCACCATCATGCTAAATCTAGAATTGCAAGATTCAGTTGCCCTCATTTTCGTATATGCTGCTTTTATAGAAATCGTGAATTCTGCTCACTCTCAAAGCCCTGCATTAAAAATTACGAGGTCTGCTGGGAAACACAGAGCTAGCTGGGCCCAGATACACACTTTCTCCCTAAGACACTACAAAGAGACAAGAGAAAATGCCAAATCACGAATCACCAGAGAGCCAACAGGCAGTATATTTAGTATAAAAGTTTACAACTACTCGCCATCCATTAATTCAGTTTTCCTTAGGAAATATTAATGCCAGAGACTTAAAAGTTCACAAATAAGCTAGACATGGGCACTTGGAGGCTTAACTGATTATAAATGTTTTTCATCATGGGGAGTTTCTTACTTAAAAAAACACATGCAAAATATGTGAATACATTTGAAACGTACAGAATTCCAACAGAGCTAGAAGGGTGTCTTCTGGCAGAGGCCTCTTCTGGTGACGTGCAGGTGCCCGTCCGATTTCTGGCACTCTGTGGGTGGGCAGAATTCGCCGTTTTCTTACTGAACTTGTCATGAGACAGATAATGGGGTGAAGCAGCTCTCGCGGTAAGGGAGGGTTGGGATGGGGATGAGCCCTGCTGCGGATCTGGGCAGGCGGCCCTGTGTCCCGTCCTCAGGGAGTCTGCGAGAATAAGTCCTTTAGCGAGCTGCTCTCACTGAAAGGACTCAGGGTTCAGCTCGAGTCAGCCTTGCTCACATCCTCTGGGGTGTTTTCTCTGGCACCAACCAGTTCTCCAATTCTCCCACAGCAAAACTGGGTGTCCACAATCTAATTCAACGGGACACTGATGACATGGAGTCAGTGCAGGCCCACAGGTTAAGGACTCAGTCTCACAAGACCACCCCACATGGGACGCCAGTCCTAAGTCCCAGGTTGCCACCCGTATTTCTGACCAACTAGCTGTAAATTGGGGGTTTCTGCCACTCCCTCCTCAGGGTCAATAATTTGTCGAAAGTCTCACAGAACTCAGGGAAGGTTTACGGGTTTGTTATAAAGGGTACAATCAGGAACAGCCAGACGGAAGAGATGCATGGGCAGCATGGCGGGGGCAGAGTGTCCAGGCCCTGTCTCAGCTCCTGGAAGTGCTCACCACCTGAAACCTCCCCGAATCTCATGGGTCAAGAGTTCACAGAGCTCATCTCCTGTCCCCTCCCCTCCCCTGAGGTCGGTGGGTGGGGCTGGAAGTTCCAACCCTCTAATCACTTGGTCTTTGGCGACCAGCCCCATCCTGAGGCTACCCAGGGACCCGCTCTAAGTCACCGCATTAGCATCAACTCAGGTGTGGTGGAAGGGGGCTCGTTATGAGTAACAGAAGACACTTAGGAAACTCCAAGGGTTTTAGGAGCCCTGTGCCAGGAACCGGGGACAAAGACCAAATATATTTCTTATTATACCACCTATCCCCTTTCAGCTGCCTCTACTTCCCCTGCCCATCCTGCCTCTGCAGGAGGAAACAGCTGCATCGAGACCTGGTCATCACAGTAATTACAGGGACCCTGAAACATGCGAACACTTCAGCTGCAGCAAGTCTGGAAAGTCAACCACCAGCAACCTCTGCAGGGAAACAAACAAGCTCTCCCGGAAGTCCCGAATTTGAGCTTCAAGTGTGTTGGAAACAGCTGCAAAGAGCACAAAGGCTTCAGTGTCCCAGGGGCACACTGACCACACATGCTGGCCGAAGACGGAGCTCAAGACAGAAAGGGAGGAAGGGATGGAGGCAGACACGGCTAAGACTGCCCCCCACGCGAGCCGGTCCTCTCCTTGGAATCAATTATTTCCCTGGTGGTTTAGGTATCCAGTTCTCTAGATTTATTTTCCTTTTGAAGTATTTTTTTTTTCAGTTTTTTTAAGTATAGCATCTTGGATTCTGCTCAGAGATGGACAGTTTATAAATGACTCCTACTAACACCAGTGTGGAGGTGATGAAAAGAAATGTGTGTTCAACAGGGAGGCAAGCATGTTTCTAGGAAAATATTAAGGGGTGAGAATATTGCTTCGTTGACTTGAGGTTGTTCTCACTGACTGACACGTGTAAGTGGGTGTCTGGTCAGATCTGTAATGAGGGAGAAGGTCCGGCCACTTTAAGATGCGCTACTCTGGATACTCAGAACAAAGCCTCCGCTTGCTCTGCTTGTCTCTGTGAGCCACCTCCAATGTTTAAACCCCTCAAAGGTGTGTTTGCTCTTGGAAGCTCTGCGTGAAGACAGGGCTGTGGTAGGGAGGCTGGGAGTGTGAATGGAGACAGAGAGCATAGTCAGAGAGAGGTGGGGAGAAACTTCTCACTGGGAGGTGAGAAGAGATGAAAGAGATGAGGCAAGAACCTACGCCAAGTAGGGTCACAAGAGATACTGACGCTCCAAACCTCCTCTCCCTGGGCAACCAGGACCTCTGGTCCACACCTTTACTCGCCCTCCTGGAGGTGTGACAGGCTGTTCCCAGGTCATTTTCTGCTTTGCACACAACACAGAGATAGTGATAGAGGCTCATTCAGAGCTGAGTTCTCTGTAGTAGAAATTAGGCAGAAGAAGAGACGGCCAAGACCAAAGAGACTGAGGAGGAGAAAGGAGGGTCCGGAAATAGACCCACGTGTGCAATCTGCAATCCCTGCCTCACACCAAAGGCAAAAGCAAAATCCTCGCAGATCACAGACCTCAGTGCAGCTTGTAAAACCACAGCTGTCATGGAAAATGTAGGGGGCTGTTTGTGACTGGGGGATAAGGAGAGATTCCTCAAATAAGACATGAGAGTCCAAACTATGGCATCAGAATGAAGGATTTCCACTCTGTAAAGTCCATAATTGACAAAGTCAACCAATGAATGCCAGATTGGAGGCATTCCACCTTGAAAAATCAACAATGTGTATGATCTCCAAGAAACCTTTCCAAAACCACAAGAAAAGGCAGGAAAAATGTATTTTTAAAAAAAATCACAAAGGATATGCATGGAGAATTCACAGACAGGGTAACTCAAATGGCACTGAGTAGGTGAAAAGATTCGAATTCAGAGAAATGCTCATGAAAGCAAAAAGAGACAACCTTATGCCTCCTGGGCTCGAGGACACAAGAGATAACGAAGTGCGGCCACTGGTTTGCTTGTTTCACATCCTATTTTAACAGTGATAATTAAGAAAGACAGAATGAGATGTCCTCCCTAAAAAGCCTTGATTGGGCTAATGTCAAGCCATATTTGCCTGCTCTGGACACATGATGCTTGAGGGGTCCAAGGAGCCCTGAAGCCTGAGAGGGGAAGCTGGCCTGGGATTCAGCAAGAGACGGGGGAGCCGGGCACAGCTCTCGATGTCCAGCACTGCCCTGAGGCCTGAGGCTGCACAGCCTGGCCCTGACAGCTGGGTCTTCATGCAGGTGCCACAGAGCAAATGCTGCAGCGGCCTGGCCCTGGGCACAGAACCCCAACATCTGCTCTCTGACGAGGGGGTCATGCTTGTCCCCCAGTTTGGCTGAATGTGTGACACCTTCATTGGCAGGTATCTCCGACACCCTCAACAGTGTTGCCTGTGGCCTGCTGGCCACATCCACCAGCCACAGAGCGATGAGGACTAAGCGCAGATGGTTGGACCAGTGACGGGAGAGTCGAGTGTCCAGCACGCAGGTCTGTAGAATTCCGAATAAAACGAGAGGAACTGAGGAAGGCTGAATGGGCCATGGTCTTGGCCGAGTCTAATATTCCTGCACCACAAACCAAAACTGTGAGAACAGAGACCAGAGGACAAGCTGTTCCCTTCTCAGGCCACAGCTCCACGTGCCGTGGGGCTGGGCGGTCACCGTCCAGACAGGAGCCCCGGAGACGAGCCGCTCCGGGCTGGGAGCTCTGTCTAGGGTGCTGCAGCGTTAGGTGCCGGCGACCACTGCCTGGGGTCCATGGCAGTTCCGTGTGGACGAGCAGTAGGCCAGCATGGTGGCCAGAGAGGACGCTTGGTGGGGTGTATCCATTGACAGGCTCTTCTTCTTTATTCTTAAACAACAGCTGTAGCTCCCCATTTGACTGAGCCATTGGGTAAATTTATTGTTAGCACTTTCTAGACATGATCCAGACACCTCCCTGCCAACCTGTGTGGCTTAAAAATAAATCTGCCCTCACCCAAATTATGTGTGCTGGTTGGACCGGGTGTCCAGTGTTGCAGAAAGCCGCACAGAGCTGGGGTGGATCCCTTGTTTTCTAGCCCAGAACCCAGCAGACACTCTAGGGGTGGAAGGGAGCGAGATGGAGAGAGGGACAAAGGAGGGAAAAGCTCCTCTTTACACCAGTGGAGCTTGAAACCTAACTAGGGAAGAGTTCTTGAAACGAGGAAAAGCAGGAGGGAAGGAGGAAGGAATAGGTGTCGACTGAGTGTTGGGGTTGGGAGAGGCGGCATGGAGGGAGGGAGACCCAGCATGTCAGACACGGGGCAGAGCCAGAGAAGAACGCATCACACCAGCCAGCCCCAAAGAAAACCCTTTCTTATTCCTAATAGAAATCTCCCTAAGCCAACCATGCACGGCCCACGTGAACACGTGGCCGGGAGCCAGACCGATCTCGAGGGCAACTTGGCCCAGGTAAAGAGAACTCTGGTCCCAGAGAGGATCCATGATGCCGATCCTTCCCCATCTCGGCCCCCACACAGGCTTTCATGAATCCACGTGCTGGAAAAACTCCTTAAAAAAAGTCACACATTTTTTACCTAATCTTATTGCACCAGCAGCGATTTCATGGCTGCCAACCACTTTGTGTGTCATCTCCCCTTTTTGCACTACCATGTTATGTGTTAGGTCCATTTTTTAAAACTCTGCAAGAAAAATAATTTATGAGAAAATCATAAATAATGGGTGTGGGGCATCAAATGTGTTTTCAAAATAGTTACTTTTCTTCTTAAATGGAATCAAAAAGCTTTTTGGATTTTTAAAAAATCTTTTTGCATTCCAGAAGGTCATGGTGTTACTTAGTGCTTTCATGAAAGAAAAAAAAGCAAACAAATATTAAAGGAAAAATGTCTCAGTTAGCGCATCCTGGGCCAGGATAAAATTCCACCTTTGTATGTGTATATGTTAAAAACCCATCTGGTCCTCCGTCGAGGGTGTGTTTGTTTTTCCATCACGTTTGTGTGCTCAGCTGAGCATCTGGGTCTGCGTCGTGTGGCGAAGGCAGATTAACACAGCGACAGTGTTAAAACAAGATTGTAAAGGTTAACAGACCAGGAAACGGACAGATTACTGCCACCAGCCACGGCCAGGCCTGCGGCTCAGGCCTTCCCTGTCCTGCCTCAAGCCGCTCATCAGACCTTGGGCTTGGTTCCCCGCAGGCCAGTTAATTTCTGGACACCTCCCCGAGGTACAGCAGGGACCCTGAAGACAATTTGGAGGTGACGGCATCTGAGCATTGTCCCCCTCCCCACACGACCTCTTTAAATAAAGTCACCGAGAGTCACCTAACTTGAGTCAAATCAGAAATTCACTTTCTTTCCATTCATGACACGTGGGGCCAAGGGGCACAGAAATAACACTGGACACCAGCAAATGGCTGTGCGATGTGAGAGGAAGGGGGCCGTGGGGTGGATGAGGTCGCCACAGAGGCAACGTCAGGAAACAGTGAATCTGCCGATGCATTCTGGTCTCTTCGTCAATAATCGTCATTAAAATACACAGAAGAATTAAAAGAGAAACACACCCCGGTGTACACAAGGACAGGACCCCTGTTTGTTCCTTTCAGCTCTGGAGACACTGCCTGATTTTGCTCTGAGAAATAAGATTTGGAGTCCGGGGGGTCTGGGTTCCAACCCTCCTCCCTGACTTTTGCTGCTGTGTGGCTTTGGGGGAGTTACCCAGTCTCTCTGTGCCTCACGCCTCTCATCTGTGAGGTGGGGCTATATCAGTACCTGTCCCTCACAGGGCTGTTGAAAGAGCGACAGCAGGCCAGGCACGTGGCAGAGTGCCTGGGACACAGCAGCGCGCATGCAGACACCGTTACCGTAATGGTCACCTTCGTTTAGTCTCTCTCTGCTCAGTCCGTTAGTCTCGCGGGCCGTTTCCTCATCTGCCAAATGGATGTGCAGGGCCTTCCCGGATGGCCCGCATGCAGACGTGAGGTAAAACAACACACCAAGTGGACAGGACTTTGAGCCACGGAAGGTCACGCAAAGCTTCGCTGCTGCTCTGACATTTAACGCAGCCCCGTCTGAGTCTCGCCCTCAGGCACTCGGGGGCGCAGCCACTCCCACCTCACACGCGGGCAGTTCTGGCCTCTGGATGTCCCAATCCTGGGCCCTCCCGTCCTTGGCGAGACCACCGTGGCCGGAGTCCTCTCCCCTTACACGCGGTGGGTCCGGGTCCAGAGCAGACGGAGCCAGGGCCTTCTCATCCCAGAGGCAGATCACGCCCAGGTCCCGGACGTCACCAGCTCCCTCCCTCTGCCCTACCTCCTGATTTCTCTCCACAGTGTTGACCGCTGCAGGGGGCACTTTTCACTTGGGTCACGTGCGGCTTCCCTCTCTGCACAGGGATGGCGTCAAGACCGGGCAAGGACGCTTTATTCGTGTGCAAAACCTGTATCCCGTGCACAGAATCTGCCAGGCAATGGGTTCTAACGGCATTCTGCTTACTGCTCCATGGGGCAGAGCGGTTACAGAGGGAAAGGAGAACGGGAGACGGAAAGAGGTGTGTGCCTGCGCATGGCAGAGGAGCAGAGAGAAGGAAACAGGGAGGAAGGGGGGGGAGGGAGAGACAGAGAATTAACGCCCCTCCGCCACCCACTGGGCAGCAGAGCCTGGAGCCTCTCTTCACGGAGGCCTTCGCCGCCCTCACACCCCAAGGGCCCTCATCAAAAGCCAACTGTCTGCAGCAGCCAGCGCCTCGCCGCCTGCCCACGCCCAGTGGAGGGCAGGACTCATTACTTCCAATAACAGTAACTCAGGCTCATCGCCTGGCCTTAAGGCTGACATCTTCCAGAGTGTGTGGAATTGCATTTCATGGAGAAGTGAAAAGAGGCACCAGGAGTGCCCCGCCTTCCACACCGCTCACACCAGAATCTCCTGCGCGAGACCATCTGGACCGGCACTCAGAACCCAACCAGCCTGAGCCCAGCCCCGTCACAAAGGCAAGACGGGGGGCCGGGCCTGTCCATCCAGGGCCCGACCTCTCCCTTCCCCCGTCCCTTTGCCCAATTATTCGAGGATCTCTTGCTTATTTCCATTTCTCCCGAAGTGATGCCCATAGCGACGTCCACCAGGACCTTCCTAATTAGCCCATTACCACAAGCTGCTGGGTGGACGAGCAGCCGCTTTGTCAAATGCCTCGTCCAAAAACCGATAGTAAAAAATCCGCACGTGTGTGTGTTGGGGGCGCGTATGCGCACGTGCTCTCAAGTGTGAGTGGGAAGGGGGAGTGTCAAAAAGAATAAATGCCAAACAGACGGGGGTGGGGCACGGTTTGCTGAAAATACCCAAGAGCAGCAAATCTCATCGCTGTCGGCTGGCCTTCTGCCGAGGAATGTGTGGACAGGAGAGACTGGAGAATCATTTCTTCAGCTGCCAAATACTTCCCCCTTTTGGGTCCTGAGCTCTTTGTGCAATTCTTTCAGCTGCATCACAGTATCAATAACTCATCGCAGATCAGCATCAATGTCTAGAAAGGCTCATTAGGCGCAAAAAAGGCGCTGAGCTGCCGCCGGGGAGATGCTGTAATTTAGTTTGCATCTCATCCTCTGCAAAAGCTCCTGGGCCTCTCACTCTTAGGCGGTCACCGTCTCAGGATTCTTCCTCCAGGGCTTAAAAATAGTGTATTCTTGGCTTCGGACACAAGAGTTAACTGGGAAGAAAGCAGTGACATCAGCACACTGGATGGGGAGTTAATTCCTTCAAAACAATGCGGTGTCTCTGCTAGACTGTGGGGAAGTGGGGAGCACGTCGGGGGCCGGAATGGAGGATTGTGGTAGTTTCTGGCTGGGTTCTAAGAGAAGGATCTGACGTGTGTGTGAGAGTGCCTGCGTGTACACATATATATAGGCACATGTGCGTGTGTGTGTGCATGCGTGTATTGCATGCCCACATGTGTATATGAACCCTCCCTGGGCCTTTTTATGGACCTAAGGCTTTTCTTGCATAATCTCTTGCCTTATTTAACCCTCTAAGTGGTCACAGGAATCACTCCTTTATTTCTCCACCTGGAGAACTCTACCGCAGGCTTCCTGACCCAGCTCAAATGGCACCTCCTCTGGGAAGCCTCCCTAGCTTGCTCCTCCATGCTCCCTCAGCACTTTGCACACTCAGAACCCTGCCCTGGAGACGGGGCCTCCTGGGTGAGTGCCTGGGACTGGGATGGCCCTCGTGCTCACAGTCCTTGGGGGCTTCCCCTCCCATCCCTGCAGGCACACCTGTTCTCCTGCCCGGCCCTGCCTCCTCTCCAGCCTGCATGCTTCTCTCAGCTCCTGCAACAGCCGCCTGCCCAACCATGCTTCCCTCTCCTTGAGCCTCCTCATCCGGAGCTGTGTGTGGCCGGCCCCTCCTGGTGACCTCCGCAGAGGGGCCGTCGGGAGAGGCATGGTGCCAGGGCTGCCCCAGCTCCAGGACTCTCTGCCCCGTCCCCTGGTTTGGTTTTCTCCACGGCACTGACCACCCTGGAAACACTCCCACGGCCATGGTTTCCTCGTCTATCTCCACCTGGAAAGCAGGCACGGTGGGGACAGGTGCTTGTCTGTCTTGTCGGGGGCCATGTCCCAGCTCCCGAGCAGGGTCCCTGCACAGGAGTGCTCAACCCAGTTCTTGGTCGCCTCAAAGAACGAAGGAGTGGGCAATACTGAGTTTTTAATTTATCCACCCCTCGAACTAGACGGAGAACTAGGGCAGGAGCCACGCTGCCCCCTTTAGTGTCCTCCGTACCACACAGCCTACGGTGCACAACGGTTAATCCAGAGCTTCTCTGCTGTTCCCGCAAGTCACCTGGGATCCAGTTAAAATGCAGAGCCTGACTCAGCACGTCGGGGCGGGGCCCCAGCTGACGCCAATGCTGCAGGTCGGGCGACCACACTTGGCGCATCGAGGGCTTAACACATGTTTCTTAAGCCAATGACGCAATAAGCAGCCCCGTGCATGCCTGCTCACTATGCCGGGCACAGTTCCTCATCTGTCGGTGTCGCTGCTGGCCTGGCACACGCAGGACCTGGCACACAGCAGGTGCCCAAGTATTTTTCGAGTAAATGAATGTATGATCTCTGCATCAGGAAACAACACAACACCTCAGAGATTTTCATTTTACCAAACTGGAACAAATCTTCCCTCCACTCCTCCCTGCTCACAAAAACGCCCATGAAGACTGAAGCCTGCGACGTTCAAATTGTGGGCTTTGCTATTATTGTTATTATTATTATTATTTTTACTATTATTATTCATTTCCTTTTGCTGCTTCCTCTTCCCTCTTAAGCAGGGCCTGTTCACCTGAGCATCTCTCCGCCTGTCTGTCTGTCTGTCCACTCTCTGAGCTCAGGACTCGAGGCTGTCCGGGTTTCCATCTGAGGACCCCGCCTTCCCCTGAGAGCGAGGTTCTTCCGGACATTGAGGACACCCATTTTCCACCCCATGGTGGATCAGGGGTCCGCCCGCCTGCTGCAGCGAGCCCAGCACTGAAAGGCAGCAAACCAAAAACATTTTGATCAAATTTGTGTGTTAACATGTCAGTGGCACCATTGGCCTCGTCCATGGCGACACGTTTCTCCTCCTAACCCAGGAGAACTGCAGTCAGATCACCCCAACCCGGAGCCCCTGCTCCCAGCCCCCTGCCCTTAACTGCATTAATCAGAGAGCACTCCCAGGAGAGAACCCGCGTGGGCCCAGCAGCAGGGCGTGGCGGCGTTTCCACCTTCTGGAGAAGGTGCATTCGCGGAAGACACCGCACTCGGCTCCCTACGCGGGCTCTCGGCAGCACTGTGGGGGACAGGCCGGGGAAGTCCGTTGTCCGGTCATTTTTCTCTATCATGATATGCTCCTGTAGCTAATATTTAAGACAGTTTTCTATAAGCTGTGTGTCCAACTCGACACAACGCTTCGCTTTCCCCGCCCTGAAGAACGGGGCTGTGTGGCTGCCCTGGGCATCATCAAGTACCACGCCCGCCGTGGCTGAGCTCTGGAGTAAACAGACACCCACCCAAAGGTGGAGCATCAACTTTCTCCTGCACGGACTCGCTGGCGGTGAATGAACACAGGCACCAGACCGGCAAAAATCCACTACTGCCAGAGAGACGCCAGAGAGAAGTCCAGTCACTGTTCTCCCCGCTCCGCGTGGTTTGTTGTGGGGAGAGGAGGTGGGGTGGTACCTGGGCAAGTACAGGGAGGCAGGCAGTGGCCGGAGTGTGCATCAGAACAGGCCACAGAAGAGCAAAGCCGAGGGTCACTCCTGAGTCTGTACAGTAAGCACCTACTGTGTGCTGGGTCTTGGGCCACAGAGGTGTCCCATGAGGGCAGGACAGACATCAAGGCCACACGTCAGGGGTGTGCAGGTACTGGGGGCAGAAGAGGGGGCACGAGTCAGGGGAGCTGCCTCATGGGGACAAATGAGCAAGGTGTTGAAGGATGAGTAGGAGTTCACCAGAAAGTGAGCAGGGTAAAAATAAACTACAAGGTTTATTAAAATAATTAAAATAGCTCTCATTGGCTGAGCGCTGACTCTGCATGAGGCACCACGTCACGGGCTTTACGGCATTTCTGTGTTAGATTCTCACAGCAGTTCAGTGACATGGGCACCACTGGGGTCCCCAAGACAGATGTGGGGAAACTGAGGCTCAACCCACGCATAGCCCACGGCTAAGAAGTAGAAGAACTCTGCTTGGCACCGAAGTCTGCATCCTCAACCAGCACACACGTGTGTGTACCTCAGGAAGGCACGCGTGCCACACTGCTGCAGAAATGAATCTCCCCTCTCCCTCCCTGTCTAGGAAATGCCGCGTGCTCCAAGTCTGGAAAACAAAGATTCTGGGAACTGATCATGGAATCCGTGGCCCTCTTTCACCACAACATCCTTTCCAAAAATTAAATGACATGACCCTCGTGGTTTTATGCAACTGCTGCTTCGCGGCCGTGCCCGGCGCCACACGGGGCGGCTGTTCATCCCTGAACCTGGGCTGAATTCCTACATCTTGCCCAATCGTATTCCTAATGGCTTTCCGGGAGCCAGCCGGTTTGAGAAATATCTGCATAGTCAGACAGTCTGTGCACATAGAAAGCACTCTTAAATGATAACAAACCCTTCACACTCTCCCCGTCATTAAAACGGTGTACCTGTCACTGCAGCTCAGGAACCGGCAGCATCTCGCCCGAAAGGCTGATCCCTGCCCTGTGGCTAGGATTCCCTCCCCGCCTCTTCTTCAGGCAGTGAGCACAGAGGGGAAAATCCGCTCCTGAGTTGTGCGCGGAGAACAGAAGCAGGTTTCAGCTTCAACCAGAATTGGGGAGAGGCTGCGTCATTAAGAGAAAAGGAGGAGACGGTGAGTGAGAGGTGGAGGCAGAAAGCAGGACGCAGATGAGATTCTAGCCGCTTCTCCATTTCTGTATTGTTCATTAGGACAGGACGGGCTCTGCTCACAGGCGTCTATTGTCTTAGAAGGAAGTGCGGTCGGCAGCCACAACATGTTCGCAGGGACCTGGGGCTGCGCTCCAGGATGTCTGAGAGCTGTCCCCACCCCCTGGCCCGGTGCCGCACACCTGCCCCGCCCGGGAGGGCTGAAGGCCCAGGTGGAGGAGTTTGCACTAAGGCGCTGCAGCTCTCCAGGGGAGGACCAAGAGGAGAGGCCTTTAAAAGGCACTTATCCTGTGCCTGCTGGCTGCACAGTGCAGTGTGCTGATGGATTCAAACAGCGGTGTTCACACCACTGGAGAGAAGGGTGGGGCCCAGGGCTGGCACGGCCGCACAGACATCTGCCTACCCAGCGGATAATATGGGGTCGGTGCCCCCTCCACAGCCTGCAGAGCCCTCCGAGGAGCAAGGGAAATCCACAGCCGGGCCACAGCACAGCTGCCCCCTCCCCGCCACAGCCGGCTCCTCCGCTGTCCTGTGACAGTCGCTGCCCGGAGCCCAGGGAGCGGCACCGTCTCAGCCTCCCGCTGGGTCCCGGGACGTCTTGATATAAGTGAGGGCTCTGTCCCTGAGGCCCCCCTTCCCCTAAAAGCCTTGGCAGAGTGGTCGGAGAGCAGGTCACAGCTGTGGGGGGTGACCACAGGAGGTGGGAGAGAAGCCGGTCCTCACAGTCACCCCTGAGGGCACTGGGGGGGGGGTGTCCCACCAGCCTGGAGGGGGAGGGGCGGGCTGGAACAAAAGAAGAGAAGGGCCTGTGGGTGATGCTGAGCTGAAGAGGTCAACACAGCAGCATCAGCCAAAGGGAGACGGGCACGAGCGCATCCCTAAGCTCCTCCCTGTCCCCAGGGCTCTGGCGTGTGCTCCGTGGACCCCAAGGTGCTTCTCCAATCCTTACTGATGGCAGCAGACATCTGCTGGAAGCTTCCGGAACCCCAGACACAGGGTTCCTGAGAACAGGCAGCACGAGGAGCAGGTATTAGCAGGTAATCGGACGGCCAGCCCATCAATCTGGGAAAACATTGGCCCAGGAGCCCTTGGATCCTGGGGCCATCCTGCAACGGAGACCACCGCAGGCCCCACGCGGGACACTCAGAAAACCCAGGCCTTCAGATCCAGTCCCTCAGGGCAGGCTGATCTTGGCAAATGGGGAAGAAACTGAGGACTTCGCCCACGTCTTCTGGCCTTTCCAGCCCTTTCTTTGAGGCAGCTCACACGCCGAGTCACAGACGTGCGGACCGCCACCCCCATTCTACAGGAAACTGAGTCCCAGTGCCAGGTGGGAGGCTCCACTCTGCACAGTCTCTCTTCACCCAATGTCTGCAAGAGAGCCCTTCTCGTCTCACTGCCTGGTGGCTGCATGGTTGTCCCTCCCGTCTTGGCCACTCAGCCCCCTTCCTCCCCTCTGAGAAGGGGGAAGAGTCCAGCAGAAGGGAGTATTGAGGCTTCAGACCCGAGGCAGCCTCGGGATGGGAGGAACGAGGAGTGTCCTCTGCTGGGGTCCTGGAGTGGGGCAGTTTTGGGGGTACATGACCCCCAGAGGGGCTCCTGAGGTGACAGTGGAGGGGCAGGGACCTGGGGGACCTGTGCGGCCCAGCCAGGCAGGGACAAGAGGGGCTGTTGACAGGCATGGGAAGGGCCAGTGAGCCGAGGTGGGGAGGAAGGGAGGTGGGAGGGGGGCCTGGAAAGATCCAGCAGCTGGTTTATGGATGGCACTGGAGGAGAAAGTTCCTCCCACCCAGTGACGCCAAGAGGCAAGTCCAGGCACCAAGCCCCTTCGAGAGCACAGAAAGGGGAGGGGTCGTTGGGGCCAACTCTGCACACGGAGGGCAGGGGTGGATCTGGACAGCCGACTCGTCAGGGAAGACCCTGGGAGGAGGGCACGGGTCGTCCTCACCCGCCTGCCACTGGCACAGGACCCGCCACCTGGTACAGCGCAGTCCGTTTGAGAATGGACGGGATTGCAGATCTAATCTGGTGACAGTTAGGGAGCCCTGAAGGCACTTAAAAGCAGTGTTCCTAATTGCAAAATGAATACGTGTTTAAAGCAAACACCTTGGAGAAAATTGAAACACGAAAGCTGAAGAACAACAGTGACCTGCGGCCCCGCCAGGCGCGGCTGACGTCCCTCCCGGACCTGCAGGGTCGCCGGGCCCTTGGGGACGCGCTTCACCGTCCGCGGAGTCGGGGGGTGTGCCCTGATGGTGGCCACTTTGCACTGATGACGGACATTTGTGAGCTAGAGTGACGAGGCCTCGACTCTGTCCCGTCAGAGCTCAATCCTGCCTCAAGGTCTTCAGTATTGCTGTTTTGCAATACTTCAGTATTGCACAGAGCGTGGCCTGCTGCGGGCCCTTCCTTGGACTCCCCCACCCACTCTGGGCTCCACGGCCGGCGGCCGGCCCTTCCGTGCCGCTTCCCTCCTCAGCAGGACCTGTCTCCGCACACGGCCGGTCCCATCTCCTGCAGTGAAGGAACCGGCCCCTCTACTTGCCTGGACGCCCCCCAGGACCCTCTACAGCGGTGGCCCGGGCCTGGCAGGGGGGACCAGCCGTCAGGGTGCATGGGGGTACAAATGCAGGTAGAAGAGTGAGGGTGGAGAGGCAGGGACACGGGAGACCCAGTGAGGCCGAGAGCTGTCAGGGCTCGAGAAAGTGCCAATTGAAAGGAGGGCGGGAGGATGAGCAGACGTGAGGGGGGTGGGGGGCGGAGGGAAGAACCTTCTAGGCCAGGGCTTCTCCCCCGGGGGGTGTGCATGGAGCTCAGGGGCTCCGTGAACTTGGACAGCAAACAGACACACCCCTTCCATCGCTGTCTTATCCACATCCTCATTCCTTTTCATCGCGCACGTGGGCACCACACACAGAGTGGCGGCCGCGGTTTCTCATCCCGCACTACACTTGTGGACAGTCCGAGAGATGGACAGTCAGCAACACTGACATTTCAGCGTGATTAGGCCCACTATTGGATCTTGTTACTTAAGACGTTAATAAAACGGCACACTTCTGTGTCACAGATTCGTTTTTAACATTTTGATAACTGCATTCCGATATAATTGCCTTGTGACCCAACGTATTCTGTCTCATGCGTCTGAAAACATTGCTCTGTAAGGGAATCACAGGCTCCCCAGCTAGCCAACAGGAGCAAGGGCACAAAACAGCCTCAGAACCAGGTGCGCAGAAGCCGGGGTGGCAGTGAGGGGGCAGCTGGCAGAAGCCCAGGTGGCCCCATCTGGGAGTTGCCACCCCCATTTAAAGGTTATGCATCATCATTATTACTAAATGTGACAGTTCCCAGGTCCTCTTCTGTCCAGCTCACAACTGTGTCCCCAAACCCAGACCAGAGCCAGTGCTCAAGACCCAAGAAATGTTTGACTTGAATGTTTTTAGGCTAAACGACTTGAATTAAAAGTTAGGCCTGTTTCTATTACAGTCAGCACCCTCACCTCCTCTACTCCTCCAGCCCCCCTTCCTATCTGACACGGGGCACTAAGACGACTGGTTAGCCTGGGCTTCCCTGCAGCCCCTCACAGCCGCTTCCACCCGCGGGCAAGCTGTTAACCTTCCTGCGCGCTCAGCAGCTCTCGAGCTGCCAATCAGGACGCCCCTCCTGTCTGCGTGAGAGGAGTGGGGCATCGGTCTCAGGGTGTGATCCTAAGGGGAACCCCTTCTGGGGCCACGTGAGCGCAGCGTACCGCTCCAGGGCCCCTATATCAGAAGCACGCTGCCAACTGTCAATACACATACACACCTTCGGTTCCTTTGTTTTCCGGGGGTGGGAAGCAGTCAGGGGGGTGAAAAGAAAGTTTCAGAGGTTGCCATGAAAACTACTTCCTCCCAGTGCTTAATGCCCTTCCCCTCCCTGGGGATTTCTCAACTCAACCCGGTCAAACTTTTCCTCACGCGCTGCTGGCTGTGTTTGTTCCGGGGCTGGTGTGGTAATGGAGAGGCCGCGTGTTCCCCAAGGACCACTCCCTACAAGCTCACACATTCCGTTCGGGAACAAGTGGCCTCTCCTGGCTCTGAGCCCGCAGAGACTGGATTTTTATGGGTAGACATTATATGGGGAGGGTTTTATGGGAAGCATTATGGGGAACATTCCCGTCGCCCCAGCCCACCATCGTCTCCTCAAGTCAGAGGCAGAGTCTGGTCCCCGAAAGTTCAATCTTTCCCACCAATGCGCTCCTGAAATGCAGCCCCCAGAACTAATCCACATGGCACACTCTGCAGTGTACGACAGACCACGCGGCACAGACAGACCGGGACGCCCCTGGAATCTAGATGAGCTCCTGCTTCCTCCATCTGCACGGTGCCCAGGAACCTTGTCTAACGCTTTCTAAACACAGACACTAATCGATGAAAACATTTTCCTAAAAGAAAAAAGGGTTAACTTCTCATTGTTTGTTCTATGGGACACACAGATGAGGAACAGGGTTCCCACAGCCCGGCAGGGTCATGGCGAGCCCCCTCCTCCCTTCCGCGGCTTCTCTACGAGGAAGGGGATCCAGAACAGCTGCAGCAGCCCTGAAGCCCTCGGAAAGGCAGCCCCGACGGCCACACTGGGCGCAGGTGAAGCTGCTCGCGGCACCTGCCCAGGGCTTTAAGGAGATTCAACACTCGGGGCTGGGCTGAGGCTGCCCAGAGTCACGTCCCTCCGATGGGCAGAGTATGGGGGGCAGGGCCAGGTCGGGGCACACCCGGACGTTGGCAGCAAGGGTTGGTTAACTCATTAATGCTTTAGGGCGACAATGGCATCTGACGGGGTAGCAGGTCACCCAGAGCTGAGCACAAGTCCTGGGTCTGCCCACATGTGCTGTGTGGCCTCAGACATGTTACCGGCTTCTCTGAGCCCGTTTCTTCCTAAGCAGCATGGACCTAATGACAGTTCCTGTGTGGCAGGGCAGGCCCACGGTCACGGTTTACATCCTTGGTGAATGGCCAATGCAGGCATAAAGCAGGAACTCAGTGAATATCAAATAAATGAATGAAGGAATGAATGAATGGGTGACCACAGTGAGGATTTAGTGAGATTATGGATGTCAAGTCCTCAAATATTAGCTATTAACATTATCCTATTTATCTGTCTTGAAAAGCCATTGCTGTCTGTGGTTCAGTGATGATGTCTCAGCCTCCACAGGTGTCTCTGAGTGGCGGGCGATGGGACCAGAGCTCGGCTGACACAGGCGGTGTGTTTAAAACCTGGCATCAGCCTCCAGGGCCTTCTTGAAGAAACACATTTGTTCTTCCCGTGAATGTATGAACAAAAGCAGAGTCACGGAGCTGGCCCAGTCTTCAGTGCTCAGAGTGACGATACCGGAGATGTTCAGGGTGGGGAGGGCCTTCGGGGTCTCGCTGAGCTGCACCAGGTCACCTTCTGGCTTGTTCATCCACCAGGTAGCTTGCCACTTCGGGAACTCCTGCCTCTGTGCAAGGCCAGCAGACGCCCGGGTGACGTCCTCTTTCCTGTTTGGGCAGTGACAGGGCAGACGCAGCTTGGCCTCCCAGGTTGGATTCTAGAGCCTCCTGGTAGATGACCCATGTGCTTAACTCCGTTCTCCGGTGTCCCTGGTGTCCCGGCTGCCCCGGGGTGTGAGGCCCCAGCACTGAGATGGCCACACATCCACCCCGAACCCTGCCTGTTCTCCTGACCTCCGGACCTGCATTTCCCAGGGTCACCTGGACACCTAATCCCTTCCTTCAGGAAATACTGATCGTCTGACATGTGCTGGGGGGACAGTGTTAGACAACACACGAGTCCTCGAGGTGCTCCTGTTCCGATGGGGAAAACCTGGAACAAACAGCACACCATTTATGATGATTTCACAGCTGTGCTCAAAGCTGGGGCCGCAGACACCTGGGGGGTCCCCGAGACCCCTTCAGGGCCTCTGCTGCGTTCAGTGATTTTTATAATAATATAAGATGTTGGTCTGAGAGACTGGAATAGAAGCGTGAGTAAGTCCACAGACCCCACTCCCAGTGACACAAATGTACTGGTGAAAACTACAAAAAAACAACCATTTAACATCTCTGGAAACTGTCCTAACAGCATACAGCAAGCAGAGAAACATTCAGGAAAACGTACTAAATCTCAGTAAGAACAGAGCGAGTCTGGGCGCCTGAGGTCAGGGTGAGGAAGGGTCTCCTCCGGGGGCGGGGGTGGCCAAGAAGGTGCGGCCCCTCCCAGCTCCAAGCAGGGCTACAGGTTCCCCCGGGAGGGAGGGGCCGGGCGCCAGCGTTTCTCCGCCCCCCAGCTCCTCGGGGCAGAAGTGCTCCTCCAGGATAGCAGGGCTGAGGTCTGGGGCTCCCCTCCTCCACCCCCACCGCAGAGCAGAGGCCTGCGGCGCCTCGGG
This sequence comes from Ceratotherium simum simum, assembly GCF_057802395.1. Lineage (NCBI taxonomy): Eukaryota > Metazoa > Chordata > Mammalia > Perissodactyla > Rhinocerotidae > Ceratotherium > Ceratotherium simum. Next base: position 2,451,787 of record NC_141920.1, read on the forward strand.
GAGAACACTTGCAGACGATAAATCTGATAAGCGACCTGATCCAGAATGTATAAATAACTCTTACAACTCCATAATAAAAAGATAAATAACCCAACTAAAAATGGGCGAAGGACTTGAATAGACATTTCTCCAAAGCAGAGATAGAAATGGCCAGTAAGGACATGAAAAGCTGCTCATCAATGATCGTCTTTATGAACCAATCAGAACCACAGCAAGTGAAAACCACAACGAGATGCCACTTCACAACCACTAGGAACGGATATAATAACAACTTAACAAAACCCCAGGAATAATAAGTGTTGGTGAACGTGTGGATGAATCAGAACCCTGATAGATTGCCTGCGAGCTGTAACACAGGCAGCTGCTGTGGAAAATAATTTGGCAGGTCTTCAAAATGTTAAGCATGGTATTCCATGTGACCCGGGAATTTCACCCCTAGGGATATACCCCGAAGAACTGAAAACACGTGTCCACACAGAAACTTTGTACACAGATGTTCCTAACAGCGCTATTCATCACAGCTAAAGGGTGGACGCAGCCCAAACGTCCATCAACTGATGAGCAGATAAACAAAATGTGATATATCCATGAGTATTAGTGTCCTATTGAAGCTGTAACAACACAAATTTAGTATAGTTCTGTTGGCCCGAAGTCTGAAATAGGTGAGCAGGGCTGGTTCCTTCGGGAGGCTCTGGGGAGAATCCATTTCCTGGCCTTTTTCAGCTTCCAGAGGCACCTACATTCCTTGGCTCATGGTCCCACATCACTCTGACCTCTGCCTCCAGTGTCACATCTCTTCCTCTGACTCTGACCTCCGGCCTCCTTCTTATATAAGGACTCTTATCATCACGTTAGACCCATGTGGATAATCCAGGACAATCTCCCCACCTCAAGGTCCTTAACTGAATCACATCTGCAAAGTCCCTTTTGCTGTGTACGGTGACATATTCACAGGTTCCGGGGATTAGGACATGGACCGCTTTGGGGGGCCATTATTCTACTTACGACACTGTATTATGAAATACACTTTGACAATAAAAAAGAATGAAGTAGTGATACATGCTCCAATATGCATGAACCTTGAAAATAGTATGCTGATTGAAAGAAGCCAGTCACAAAAGACCAGATATTATGTGATTCTATTTATATAGAACATCCAGAATAGGCAAATCTACAGAGACAGAAAATACATTGGTGGCTGTCTGGGGTGTGTGTGTGTGTGTGTGTGTGTGTGTGTGTGTGTGTGTGTGTGTGTGCAGCGAGGGGGTGGTTAGACCGGGAATGGGGAGTGCTTGCTAATGGGGAAGGGATTTCTTCTGGGGTGATGAAATGTTCTAAAATTATACTATGGTGATGGTTGCACAACTCTGTGAATATACTAAACACTGTGAATTTTATATTTTGAAAGGATAAATTCTGTGGTATGTGAATTTTATTTTAATAAAGCTCATGAAAAAGATGTTATTTGCCTTTTTCACTGTGGTGGCTTCTGCACTGATGGTAAAGGGTGGGTGCCTTAGCAAAAACCAGGGCAGGGTCCTTATGCTGTTTATCACCAGGCCTCCACTGGGGGCAAAATCATTTCCCTAAAGAACGTCCTCATGAGACAGAAACAGTGAAATTACTTCTATTCAATCTTGACTCTTGAACACATTTCTTTTTGTTATTCAGAGTGATGAAGGGGAAGCACAGAGGGAGCAGATACGAAACTTTGGGGGGTCTCCTGATGAAAAGCAGTTGTCGACTGTTTGAGTTGCAAGCTGAACTAGCCCTTTTTTTCATGGAAAATGATTTCTACTTAAAAGAACTACTGACAGACAAACTCACTCATATGTGAGTATCTGGCAGACGTTTTCTTGAAAATGAACAAAGTGAGTTTGTCACTTCAGGGAAAACAACTGACAATATTTGTCACCAATCATAAAATTAGAGCTTCCAAACAAAAATTAGAATTTTGGAAAACTTGTGTCTGCTGTTGTGAGCTTGATGGCTTCCCAACAATTAAAGACTTCTGATGAGACTGGTGGTGATAGTAACAAAAGTGATTTTTACAATGTTGTATAATGGAAGATCCAGATTACTCAGAAAACCAACAATTTCATATCACTAATCCATGATGTTACAAAATTATGTGTGGGTTAAGGATCCATTCAAAGCATAAGACAGGCTGATGGATTTTAATATAACCGAGAGGAAAGGTTCAGTTATATGGTTCAGCTAACTTTTAAGAAAGGAAGACTTGTCAACTTTCAGAGTAATATCAAAGACGGGTATCCACCATAATCTGAAAAGGCGATTAAAACACCCCTCTCTTTCCATCTGCACATCTGAGTGAAGGAAAAAGAACACCTTCTCAGATAAACAAAGCTGAGGGAGTTCCTCACCACTACACCTGCCCTGCAAGATATGCTAATGGGGGTCCTTCAAGTTGAAGTGAAAAGATGTGCAACAGTAACCTGAAATAAGGAAAAGACGAAGCTCCTTGGTTGAGGTGCACACATGGACAAATACAGAAATCCGTAGTGCTGTAATGTAGGAGAATAAATCGCTTTTAATTCTAGCATAGAATTTAAAAACAAAAGCATGGAAAGTAACTGTAAATCTGTGTTAACGGATGTGCAATATAAAAAGAGGTAATTTGTGTCACAAATTGTGACACAAATAAAGTTGGGGGGGCAGAGATGTAAGGAGTAGAGTTTTTACATGTGATTGAAGTTAAGTTCTTATCAGTTTAGGTGGTTGTAACTTTACGATGCTTTATGTCATCACAATAGTCACCACAAAGAAAATATCTATAAGATATACACACAGGGAAGTGAGAAGGAATCAAACATGTCACTACAAAAAACCAGACCATGAGTGTCCTTAGTCTAAAGTGAGTCTCTTAGAGATAGCTGATAGTTGGACTCTGTGGTTTTCTGTTGTTTTGTTTTGTTTTGTTTGATCCTTTCAGCCAATCTATGTCTTTTAAGTGGGGAGTTTAATCCATTTACACTTAGAGTAAATCCTGATAGGGAAGGATTTCCTATTGCCACTTTGTTAACTGACTTCTGTATGTCTTATCACTTTTTTGTCTCTCTGCTCCTCTCTCACTGGCTTCTGTTGTATTCTGCTGATTTTCTGTAGTGACAAATCCTTAGCTAGACTAAGAAAAAAAAGAGAAAAGATTCACATAACTAAAAGTAGAAATGAGAGATGGGACATTACCACCGATGCCACAGAAATAAAAAGGACTGTAAGAGAATACAAGGAACGATTATATGCCAACAAATGGGATAACCTGGAAGGAATGGATGTATTCCTAGAAACATCCAGCCCACCAAAACTGAGTCATGAGGAAAGGAAAGAAAATCTGAACAGACCTCAACTAGGAACTAGAAACGGCACTCAGGAGAAAGGCAGGCCCACCAGTGCCCGTCACAGATCCCTACTTCAACGCCTTCCTGGAATTGTTACTTTGAAAGATGAGTAATTCCCACTTCCTAGCGGATGGCCGTGGTGACAAATCTGAGCTCAGTCAGAAGGCATCAAGCAATGCCAACGTCCTCGAGGAGCTGGCTGCTGCCTGGCAGCTCTGTGCTGTCTGGATGCTTGAGAGCAAGTTTAATGTGCTCTTCTCAGTGACTTGGTCTCGCAGCTGCCAGAATCGCCCTTCCAGAACATTCCCTGATCATGTCACTTTCCTGCTCTGACACGGCCAGGGTCACCACACCGCTGACAGGATGATGTGACCTTTGCCCTCCACTCCTCTGCCCTGATCCCGGGTCCCGGCCAGCTCAGGGTCCTCCTGCTCCTGCCTGGCCTGCTCTGGACGCTGGGACTCTAGGGTCCCTGGATGACAAGTGTTGGCTCAGACTCAGCTCCCCACGAAGAAGCTCCAGTGAGTCTAAGCATGGAGCCCTCTGCCCCCAGACTCCCTGCTCCGTGCCCCCGCCTCCTGCCCTGGAGAGGGCTCCCACCTCTTGGAGCTCAGCCAGCTCCATACTGGCACCCGTAGGGCCTCAGGAATGGGCACCCTCCCTGTGGCTCTTCTCAAAACTTCCTAGTTCTTTCTGCTCCTGGAACATGCTCCACCACCCCCGTCCCCCTGCCCATCTCAGTCCTCCCCACAGGCTGCTTTCCTGGACATGGAATGTTCTTTGCTTTGCTAAAGCCTCCTCTTCCTCCGATCTCTAATTAAACGCTGCTTCCTGCAGGCGCCTTCCCAGGACAGTCGACCCCTCTGTCACGCCTTCCGGCCTCTGTAGCAACCTTCTTGCATAATTATCCCTGCAGTTGGCAATCAGACAAGCCATTTGCTTAATACCCACCACAAACCGCAGGCGCCAGGAAGGCAGGCAGCACGGGGTCTGCTTACCGCGGACCCCCAGCACCAGCACAGGAGCACGGGAGGGCCCGGGGTCCACTCACTCCTTGACCAAATCTGCAGTGAGCCACTGCTGTGTGTGGGCACCCCCCTGGGGACATGACCCCAAGAAAGGCACCCACACACTCTAGCGGAGCTCACGTTCTAGGAGGAGGTGGCGAATGGCAAACTGACGGGGGCCGAGGCGCAGGGCAGGGTGGCCAGCGGGGCAGGGGCAGGGGTCGTGGCAGGAGTCTGCCTTGAGGCCCCCGGAGGATTGGCTTTTGCCTCAGTGAAGGGAAAAGCACGGCAGGCCCCATCAGAGGGGGCCTGGCCTGACACTGGCTTTACAAGCGTCCCCCTGGCCTGGCTGCTCGGAGGCCCACGGCCATGAACAGCCATCCAGCTGGAAGCAGGGGCCAGCGTGGCCGGGTGGGAAGGAGCCGGGCGGGGGCAGTGGGAGCCTGGAAGGGCAGTGGGCAGGGACGGGCGAGCGTGTGAGCGTGGATGGGTAAGTGAAGGATGGGCCTTCTCTGCTCCAGGGTCCCCCACCTCGAGACAAACGAGCCGTGTCCTTGGGACTGTGACGGATGCTGTCCTGGACCACTACTCTGTTCAGCACGGGCAGTGTGGACTGGACGGCGAGATGTCACAGAGCAGTGATGGCCTTGCTCCGCACACTGGAGCCTGGAGACTCGGGGCCCCTAGCCGTCAGGCCTGAGCCAGTGCTGATCATTTAAATCACACACTGCCTTGTTTAAGATGCCACATTTCAAAAGACCAAGTATCTGAATTGTATCCTGACATCCAGACGCGACAACACTAGGGTGGTGGAGGGCGTGGCAACCCCAGCCCCTGCCCTGACTCGGGGCCCACAGAGCCGGGGGTGAAATGTGCCCCCTCAATTTGAACAGAGCCCCTCTGGCTGGGAGGCTGCCCCGTGGTCAGAGCCGTGGTCAGAGGGAAGGCTCTGTATCCCGTCCGTCCCTTCTCCTGGCTGGGCATTCCAGAAATCTGCTGATTTCAAATGTTCTGTCTGCTGTTCTGGACTGAAATGTGCAAAGAAACAGGTTATAAGGAAACAAGGTTATTGTCAAAGAGTCAGCCTGAGTCTGAGCTGACTGTCGCTGATGGGGTGAGAGGGCGCTGTGCCCAGGGTGTGGGTGCCCTCCTGCCCTGGGGGCCAGGTGCAGGCGGCGGGCAGCCTGGGGGAACCATCTACACCCCGCGCCCACAGGCATCAACGTCCCATGATCACACACAAAAGGAACCTAGACCAGCCTCAGGGCACCCGGGTCAGGGCCGCCTTCCGGTCCATTCCATCTGTGTTGGCAAATCCAGGCACCGGCCCGCATCCCCATCCCTGCTCCTGTCTGTGAATGTCCTTGACCAGGCGCTGACCTCTCTCTCTCCCTTCCCTCCAATCCCTCCGAGCCAGTCTCCCCACAGCAGCCAGAGTGACCGCAGGCATCACATCAGCAAATTAATTACACTCTTAGCATCAAATCTTCCAGCACTCTATCTCCCCTCACCCCTGTTCCTCACTCTGGTTTCCTCGTCCGTGCAGCCCACCAAGTTCTTTCCCACCCCAGGACATTTGCATCTGCCCCTCCCCTGCCCAAGGGTGGCTTTCCCAGCTTACGGGGCCATCTCTGCTTGCTGCAGGATGCATCTCAGGCCGCCCTCTGGCAGCCCGCTCTCAGGGAGCACCTCCCTCCCATGGCCCTGTCCCAGCACCGTTGAGCCCTTTGTGCCCTGATCACAGTTTCTGTACACCATGTGGGCTGACCTGCTCTCTGCTGGTCTCCCCAAAGGTCTGGGAGTCCCTGGGCTGGAAACCTTGTCTTTCTACCTCACCCTGCATCCTCATCATCTAGCACGTGACGTGGCACAGAGCAGGTGCTCCACAAAGAAAATTTGAAAGAATGAAGTAAGTTTTGGACTGTTCTTCTGGGCTCCCCTCTGTTTCTGTATGTTACTTGTTGAATTACATAAACTACAGGCATATTATATTCACCAAGAGAAACTTTCCAGCAGAAAAAAGAATCTGAAAGTTTATACATTAGAAACAAAGTTAAATGAATAGGATAAAACAAAGCCAGCTCAATTTTTTCCCTTCTACAAACATTTAAAACCTCAGATGAAGGAGAAATCGCTCCTGATTAATTTGAATCTTAATCCAAGTTGAAACCTTTTTGTTTTAATATCACTTAATGCTCAGGCAGAAGGAAGACTTACATTTTTAAAGACAAATGCTTGAGTCTTATTTATAAGTCTCCATATAGGCACAGATAACTCTAGGAAGCCTGTCTGGCAAAAGTTAATCAGAAATCGGAGATTAAATTTTTCCTTTATATTATGCACATATTTAAAGTTATGAAAAAAAATTCTAAGCAAACAAATCATGTTTTACAAATTACTAATACCCAAGGAACAGATTAAGACGTGCAATAAAATTATGTGTAACTCTCAGATGTACAGGTACACACACACCTCTGATCTATTGTCAAACGGCTCTAAATAAAACAATTACAGACGTTTGCATATATTTATCTTCTCGTCTGTTGTTACCAGCAGAATGCCTAGAGTGCTCGGAGATGCACAAAAGATGAAACAGGAAAAGGTCTCAGCCCTCGGGGCACACAATCAAAGCAGACAGATAAAACAATTCAGACATGAAATACATCAGCTGAAAAGGCTGTTAAAATTCATGAGGTGCAAGGTTTTGTTGGCTTTTTCAGGGGAAGGCAGAACTTAGGTGCCAAATTGCGGAAAACCACCGTGGACTAGTGGGTGTTAGGAGGAACGCTGAATAAAAGACACCAGCACCCCGGGCTGGAGGAGAGAAAGGGCGGGTGGGTGTCCATGCATGGGGCGGGCTGGGGTGGGCAGAGCAGGCCCCCCAAGTAGGAAAGCCAAAAGGCCACCTGTGCCTCAGGTCCAGCTGGACCACTCAGCTTCCCTTTGGGGAGGACGTGCCATCGCTCAGGTCTACAAAACACCTGTGTCTGGAACTGGCCCCTCCGTTAGAGTTCAGTCTTCACTCTCGTCTCTCCCTGCAGAGGGCCTGGAACCGCCCTGAGCACAGTGCCGGGCCTCCGTGCGAGTGGAGCAGAACAGAGATGGCATCACCTTCTTCCCCTGCCCTCGCCGCCCTTGCTCTCTGCCCAGACCCTGCTTCTGGAAGCTGGACTGACCTTTCTGACCGTAGGGCCTGAGGCCAAGATGGCTGTAGGGAGCAGTCAGTCCTCCTCCCGCATCTTGGAGTCAATGTTAACTCCGTAGACCATTTTGGAAACCAATTAAAAAATCTGGAGTTTTCCCAGTTTACAAGTCCCAGTTTGGTCTCCTTCCCAATTTTGGCTTGCTGTAATTAATAATAACAACAGGTAACACTTCCGGAGCGGTCACAACAGGCTAGGTACTCGGCTAGGTGCCTCTCATGCGTCGCACGTGGAAGGCTCTCCAAAGCATAGTGTTGAAAAGAAAAGCCAGCTCTGCCCAAGAGCACTACGACATCATTTATGTTGCTAAAATGGAAAACCAATCTGTGCACTTTCACGGGTATTTTTAACTGCACAGGAAAGTAAACTCGTGAAGCTGAAAGGCTGGTGACCCCAGGGGGAGAGTGGATTGAGTGGGGGCGGTGTTGATTGAACTGCATCATTTGACTTCTCAACAGTTGAAAATCACTCGTGTGTTACATGTGCAATTAAAAAATGAATTTAAAACAATAAATATCAACGAAAGTGGTTGCTTTCCGCTGTTTAATTTTCCTCCAGAAAAGGTGCTAAGAACTGGGTGGGCTTCTGTAAGGCTGTCTGCCTTCAGGTTACCCCACGGCCGTGGTCTGCCGCACCCCGCCACCTGGGCAAGGCCCTGCCGGTGGCCAGAGAAACAAAATGACTGTGGAAGATGCTGCTTAAGAAGGCTGCTGGGGGAAGGAAAAGGAAGTGGGATAGAAACAGAATCGCCTCTTCCCCGGGCCCGCACCTCCCTCGCTCTCTGCCCAGAACTCACTTCTGATTAGAGGACCTAAGAACAAGACACAGGCGGGAAGTGAGACCTCTTCCCAGGTCTTAGGGTCAATGCTATCTTGGTTAAACCGATTTGGAAATCAGTATAAAAACCCAGCAGAGGAGCTGCTGTCCCCGCCCCCCACCACACTTCCACCTCCCTCTGCTCAGTGCCGGCAGGCGGCCCAGGGTCTCTGCAGAGAGGAAGTGGGCAGAGACAAAGGGGGTAGAGTTAGTGGGAGGGAAACGCCTCCCCCATCGGAGAGTTCACCGGCCCGGCCACTTCCAGCCACCAGCCTTCCTCGCCTTCCTCAGGGATTTCTCACCTGTCCTTCCCAGGAGCCCGGTGTCCACATCTCCGCGGGGTGCATCCCCCCTCGCCCTCCCCTTTGCCCTCTCTGATTCTCAGTCTTTCTTCAGCAAGCAGGTGAAGACCCTTGATGCCGAGAAGACTCGCCCACCTTTTCCAGGCCTTGCTGACACTCCTCCCCCCTCCCCCTGCAGGCCTCCCTCACCACGCCTCCTTCCTCAGTCCTGACCACCCTGGACAGCGGACAGCAGCTTCTCCCTCCTGCACTCACGCCCCACGAAGACACGCCTGCTCAGTCCGCCCTTTATCCCCAGCACATGGTCGGCACTCACATGTTTGTTCAATGAATAAGTTAATTAATGAACCATGGCAGATGATTTTAGAATTGTTATTTGTTTCATGTGTGCACGCGTGTCTTGTCTCCCATAACCCGGTAAGTTCTCCAAAGGTGGGTCGGATGGAGGTTGAGAGCATGACCTGTGGTCCCAGGCAGCCTAGGTTCAGATTCCAGCTCTGCTGCTCACTGCCTGGGCAATTCTGGAAAAGTCACTCCAACTTCTTGTGCCTTAGTTTCCCTGTCTGCAGGGGGGAGATGCTTCATAAGGCTTTTGTGAACATCAAATGAGTTAATGCATGTGAAGGGCTTAGGACTGTGCCAGGGAACCCATCAGATCTAAAGAGTATTAGCTGCTGTGTTCATCATATTCATTGCCATCATCATCATCATCATCATCACCACCACCATCATCACCATCACCATCATTGTCACCATCCTCACCATCATCACCATCATCATCACTATCATCATTACCATCATCATCATCATCATCACCACCACCATCATCACCATCACCATCATCGTCACCATCATCATCATCACCACCATCACCACCATCATCATCACCGCCATCACCAACACCATCATCACTGTCATCATTACCATCACCATCATCATTATCATCACCACCAACATCATCACCATCACCATCATCACCATGATAATCATCATCATCACATCATCATCTCTAATGCTCCACCAAATTCCAGGAGGATCTCATAGTATATCTTCAATAAAACCCTATTGACTTGAATTTAAATGAATAATAAGAAAGATAAAACTTCTGAATATGAAGATTGAAAACTAAGGGGGAAGCAACTCATAAATAACACATATTTTGTAAAACTTAAATATCTGTCTCTCAAACAAGAGGCCTGGCCCAAAACAAGACCTTAACAAATAGATGTAATTCTGCTGGTGGGTTTAGAATTGACAGGACAGGAAGAGAAGAGAGGGAGGAATGGCTCGGCAGGGAAGAGCTCGGGTGAGGACACTTTCCACAGGTCAAAGGGGAGATGGCTGCCGATGACTAAGAGCCTGCGGTTTGCCTTTGCTGCTCCACAGAGCGCTCGACCGTGCAGATGGTGTTTCCAGCAGAATCGTTTTGTTGGAACGCTTCACAGCAGACCTGTGGCTGCGTTCCAGCTCTGCACTTACTACACGTGTCCTCCCTTGCCAAGATTCCCCCGCTTCGGGCCCCATTTTCCTTATCTGTGTTGTGCAGGCGGAGGAGCAGAGGGGGTCCCGTGCTGGGTGCATGGTGAGCTCTCCACACCGTGGTGACTCTCCACAGGCGTGTGGAAGAGACAGGGAGTGTCAGTGCCACCCTTGGAGGTGACTTCCCAGGGAAGTGCCATCGCTGCTTATGGGGAGCCCCATCCGGGTTACATGCTCATCTCAAGTCTCTCGGTGGCCTGATGGCAGGCAAGTGTCATATGCACGAGGGCCCAGGCAGAGATCCCTATGCCATTTGCCTCTTGGCAGTCAGCCCCTGACGAGGGACCATCGGGGAGCTGGGGGCCTTTGCAGGCTCTGAGTCACTGCTTCCCGCACCTTGGGGTTCTTTTTCCCACCACTCATTCCTGCAGCTCCCCCTAATCCAAGTGCGCCACCCCGACTCGAACACAATTACACAGGTATCTCTTTGGTTTATTACAAACATTGCTATTTTCCTAGTGAACCTATTAGTGCATTTAGTCAACCGAAACGCCCCCACCACCTTCATGTGGCAGCGGCCAGGCCACGTGCTGTCACCGGAGATTGAGCAGCAGCAGAGGCAGGAGCTGTCCCTCCCCCTGGAGTGAGCATTCTATTAGGAAAAACAGACTCTAAATCAACGCACCAATAGACAAGACGAGTACAGAGCGTGAGAAGAGCATGGACGAAAATAAACAGAGAGATAAGGCGGGGCAGGCCGGGTGGCCATCCTCGCCTGTCAGCTGGTCAGCGATCCTCTCAGAGAAGGAGCTTCTTAACCTAGATCTGCAGGAGCAGACGCTGCCGGAGGCACACAGAGCCCAGGACAGAACATTCCAGGCTGGGGAAGGCAAGCGCAGGGCTGGTTGAGGCCAGACCACTTAGGGCCTGATGAGGAAGAACTACGGGTTTTATTCCAGGAACAACGAGGAAGCCACTGGAGGATTTCAGCAGAGAGTACCTCGACCTGACACACATTTAAAAGGTCACTAGCATTTTGAAGGCCTGTGGTCACGCGGGCCTGCAGCACACGTGAAAGGCCGTCCAAACTTGAGTGTAAAGATGAAGCGGGCGAGGAGAGTGGCTTCACAAACTCTGAGGAACGCAAGGTCAAAAGAAATATCCAAACACCCAAATGTGAAAAGAAGAGGAGGTGGAGGGTGCCAAGTCGACGTCACTGGGGAAGTAGAGAGAGCCAGGCCAGGCACCCAGAAGTGGAGCCCGGGTGGAGAGTGCCCCGGGAGAACCCCTCCTGAGGGACACCCCCACCGCACCACCCTGGTCCTTTCTAGAGGGCACCAGCCTTGCCTCCTCGCTGGCCTGCCCGCTCTGCCCTCCTCTCCAAGACGTGTTCATGCAGCGTCCAGAATGACCTTTGCAGAATGCTTATATGGTAACAACCCCCCTGCTCCAAGCTATCAAAGGCTCCCCACTGCTCTTGGCCCAGGGACAAACGATAGCCGGGCCAGCACTGCCCAGCCCCAGGCTGCCTCACGTCCAGCCATCTGTCCCTCCTATGCACCAAGCCGCCCCAGCCTCGGAGCCTTCCTATGAGCTGTCCTCTCCGCAAAGAACACTTCTTCCTGCCTTGACCTCCTCCCAACCTCCACCGCAAACACGAAAAACAGCTGGAAAATGAAGGGCAGGACCACACATTGTGTGACTCCATTCATAGGAAGTGTCCAGAACAGGCAGTCTAGAGACAGAAGGTAGATGGGCTGCTGTCTAGGGCTGACGGAGATGGGGGAGGGGGTGATCACTAAAGGGATGAGGTTTCTTTTGAGGTGATGAAAATGTTCTAAAAGCGACTGGTGATGGTCCCACAACTCTGAATACACTAGAAAACACTGAACTGTACACTTTAAAGGCACACATTGTATGGTACATGAACTGCATCTTGATAAAGCTGTTTAAAAATGAAGGGTGGGATCCTGGGCACCACCAGGACCTCTGGGGGGCAGTGTGGTGCTCACACTGATGCAGGGGACCTGCTGCGGGCTCCACCCCTGGGGGGCCTGGGGGAGAATGAAAGAAGATCCAGAAGGTGTGGCTCTTAGAGCAAGGTTCTGGGTCCAGCTGGGGAGACCCTCCTGGAAACTTGGAGGAGCGTCTAAAGGGCCAAATGCAACCAACCTCAGAAAGCTTGCCCGCAGACCAGGGGTCAAAGGGACCTGCACGGGGAGCGGCCTCCGAGAAGCACAGAGGGGAGCATGTGCCAGCCCCAGGAACAGCACGAAGTTAGGCTTCTGTGCTGCACTCAGAGCAGGAAGGACGAGGAAGGAGCAGACACTCACAGGGCGTTCACGGCATTGTGGGGATGGACGACAGGGAGGCAGAACGTCTGAAAAAACGAAACCTCGTTGGTGGTGTCGTTTGAGTTGGGGCGCTGGATGCTGGGACTAAACTGGAAGTGACATTAGCCTGAGGCCTGGGGAGAGGCATGGCCCCGGATTAGGCCAGCCATCCTGACTTGGACGTGAAATGCTGGGGTCCAGGGGTACCCGTGCTCCACTCGAGTATTTCTGAGGAGTCCCAGAGCATTTGAGACAAAGCCTGGAGAGGGGAAGATGTCTAAGGAAAGGAAGGGCAATGCTACGAACAGCAGCCCCAGAGCTGACGCTGGCTCCAGGAAGATTCTAGAACACACCGTTGGCCAGATGGGATGACCAGGAATGGGAATGCACTTGTTTGAAAAGAAAAATGCTGTGGTGCTCTACATACATTTTGTTTTTTGTAGACATTTCCACCAACTTTCTCAAACTCCCAGAAACCAGAGCCCTGCGGGGGAGTCAGCTGGAAGCTGTTCCCTTAACATGAATGTCCCGGGAAAGGCTCTGCCCCGCAGTTGACTTGCTCCCTCCCCCCCACAGGACAACGCACCCAGCAAAGACTGCCTTAAAGTGCTGACCTCAGCGTTTATCCTGAAACACTGAAGACTCACAGGAGAGCAGCAGCGGTGGTGTGAGGCGCCCGGCACCGCTCCAGAAGGAAGGCGGCCCCGCGGCTCCGTGTCCCTGTCCCAACTCGCCCCCACCGCCCCGGGGTGTCTATGGGCTCAGCTTCCTGGCAGGCGCCGACTCGCAGCCGGATGCTGGGCAGAGGCTCCGCAGAGCAGGGCAGGAAGAACGCCGAACCAGCGCCTGTGGCCACTGCCCTGGGAAACTGGAGGGCCCCTCCCCACTTTTCCAGGGAGGAAGTCGTTTGCCCCGCGAAGGGCGTCCCTCCTCTTTGACCTAAAGTGCAGTTCAGCCAGGCTGGGCCAGTGGGTCCAAAGGTCGGATCCGACTTTTGACGACTTCATAGCTCACGAAGGGAAGCTCACCATCACTCGCTGACACAGAGGGAACTCACTGCACCAGGCGAGGTCTCAGGATGGCCAACGGGGGTCAGCGCTCACGGAGCAGCTCACGGGCCCCAAGGAGTGACTTTCTGGCAGCCCCTCCGCCTGCTGACCAGCCACCCGGCACCCATCCAGCGATGCTCACTGAGCACCTAGTGGCGTGCCCAACACCAGAGGTGGGTGACCAGAGAGACAGGCCATGTCTGCTGGGGTCACGGCCTGGGAGGACGGGCAAGCAAGGACGATTCTGTGAACGCATGAGGTCAGGGAACAGGATCACCAGACAGTGATGAATGTCACCAGCACAGAAAACCTGGGTAATGGGTTACCTAGCAGCGGGCGGGCGGGGTGGGGCACCGATTCTTTCCACAGGGCGGGCAGGGAAGGCCTCCCCTGTGTGTGTATGTATGCATGTGCTGAAATTTGAAGGACAAACACTGAGGAGGGCCACCAGGGTCACTTCCCACGGTGATGACAAGGCGAACCCTGGGACGGGGCGGGGTCCACCACGGCGGCAAGACTGTAGGAACTTTGGCCAACAGGCCCAATGGGAAGGGCGACAGGACAGGCCTGACGTCACGTTCCCGATGCTACCCAGGATAATCAGTGCCGAGGACAGAGTCCAGGTATCACAGAAAGTCACGGTGTGGGGGCTGAATAACAGCCCCCAAAGATGTCCACGTGCTAATCCCCAGACCCTGTGAATATGTCACCTTACACAGCAAAAGGGACTTTGCAGATGGGATTCATTAAGGTCTTAGAGGTGGGAGATGATCCTGGATTATCCAGGCAGGCCCAAGGTCGTCACAGGGGTCCTCACGAAGAGGGAGGCAGGAGGGTCAGAGAAGGAGAAGTAATGGCAGAAGCAGAAGGAGATTTGAAGATGCTGTGCTACTGGCTTTGAAGATGGAGGAAGAGGCCACAAGCCAAGGAATGCAGGTGGCCCCTAGAAGCTGAAAAAGGCTTCTCTGGAGCCTCCAGAAGGAACCAGCCCCGTGGACCTTTGTACTTCTCACCTCCAGAACTATGAGATAATAAATCTGTGTTATTTTAAGCCATCAGTTGTTGTTCATTTCTTACAGCAGCAATAGGACACTCATGACAATACGTCCACTCACGGATATTGGAGCCAGGCCCTGGCAGGCAGCTTCCATGGGGTCCCCTGCCCTCTCCGAGCTTTCCACCTCTTCTGAGAACCAGGCCAGAAGAAGAGCCAGACACCGCCCGCCCCCCTCCCCGAATTCTAGCCCAGAGCAGCCAGTTTACTTGCGGGATGTACACTGGCTATTGGTTAGAGGATAAGCCCTAAATGACAAGGGGCCAGGATCCATGGCCTGGACAGACTCCCTTTTGGTGACCCTGACACCCCGGGGCCCTCGGGTCCCAGAGGGGCTGCCTCCTCTCATTCACTGTGGTTCAGGGCTCAGTGGGTCACTGTGTGGCCCAGGGCCACCTCTACTCCTGGGGAGTCAAGGTCCGAGTGCTGGTTGTTCACACCAACAGAGTCCGGAGTCCGGGGACCACAGCCCACTTTTTAAGTACCATCAGGTGCCCCCTGGGGCTGGTGCATGATCTCATTTGTGCTCTGGCCACCTTCACAGACGGTGTCCTGGAAACAAAGATGCTGAGTATTCTGTAACAAGCCTCTCGGCTCCAGCCAGTAGAAGACACACAGGGACTGAGTTCTCCTCCCGAGAGTCAATCTCAGAATCAACAAGCTGTCCTCAGTGTGCGGGTAGAGCGGTTGAAAGGGGCCCGCACACTTCTAATTAAGGTACTCGAGCTGTGAGCTGCCCGCAATCCACCAGATAGTTATGAAGTGGTGATAAAACGCAAGCAAATTTTTTTCTTAAATAGAGTTTGCCTTGAATTTATACAGATTTTTCTCCTTTTTATACCAACATGAGAGTCTGCAAATCAAGGCCTTTACCCCAGGCTGTGTGCTACAGCAAGCGAGCTGTTCTCCAGCTGATAAAGATGCAACACGCACGGAAGGCTCTGGATGAACCTCAAGTGTGCAGATGTTTATTTTACAGTTGTCTTTTTAATCAGAAAGTGTATGCAATTTAATTAGCTGTTTTATTTTACATAAAAAAAAAGCACATTTTTGCTCCAAGAGCCTCTGAATAACTTCAATATTGAGGGACATTTGCGTTCACAATGAGCCGCCCAGCCTTACACTTCAATGTGACGGAGGTTTCAATATGAAGGCAATGTTGTCTAGCTTTCCACGGAGGTTTGAGCTCAGTTTGACTCCACGAGTATTTCTCAGGTGCCCACATTCTGCTCTGTCTGCATCGGGTGCTGGGGAGAAGGACGTGGGAGATGAGCCAGACACGGGCTCTGTTTTCATGGAACCCAAGCTTGGCACCTTTGGAAGGGTGGACTTTACCACCTCGACCAGGGGAGATTCAGAGGGAACGCCCAGACCACTGGCCACGTGTGGGTCCTCCCATTAGCTTGAGTGGTCGGGGATGGATGGGGCTCCTATAAACATGAGTCTGAGGCGTCCCGGAAGTAGTGAGCGTAATGTGTGTTTCTCAGTTTGGCACCTTGCATCTCCTTTGGGAAGCCCCCAACCCCTACTCCCAGGTGTGGGGTTTGAGGGGACAGTCCCTGCAGTGCTTTGGGCCATCAGACACATGAGCGTTTCAGGGATGGAACTCAATCCCGGCCAAGGGATTTGGGAACAAGAAGCACGCTCTCGCTCTCTTTTCCACAGACGTATGGTGGTGCCGCCCTCTCTTCCCCTGTGGGGCGGGATGACGCCGTCTTCCTGCAGACAGGAGAATCGGACTCACCCAGGGCTAAGCACATGGAACCTAAAACTAAAGACTGAAAACGCGCTGTAACAGAGGGAAGGAGAGGAACTGTTTTTGGTGACATTGGCCACTATCAATTGATTTTGACCTTGGTTTCGTGTCCCTCGCAGCGCAGACTTTCAACTCAATGGCAAGAACATGACAATCGTGGTGGCAGGATGTACCTGACCACAGCGGGGATTCCCGGCCGACGCCGTCCCGAGCTGAGGCCTGAGAGGCTCGGGGGACTGCAGCGAGCCGTCTCAGAGGTGGGGGGCCGTGGGGAAACTCTGGGCTGCAGACATTTTTCTCCTTGATGAGCTGAGAATGGTCTTTCTGTACCTTTCACTCACTGCTCACAGCTCAGCCAGTGGGATGAGGGAACATCCCCACTTCTTGTCATTAATTTGAAGAGAAAGTCGGCGGTTACATCCAGAGAAATCACAGAATGCTATGGCACAGGGAACTTGAGCCAAATTCAAAAAATGAAACAGTTTTAGAATACCCGAAGCTGCTCATTTCCACCCAGCAGCGCATGGGTCATTCCCCAGGGCCCACACCCTGCCCCGCCGGCCTGGTGCCCAGTCCCCTGTCAGCAGAGCCGCCCTGTGTGGTTGGGGAGGGGAGCTCTCTCCTTTCCAGCAGGGAGGATCATAAACGTAACGTGCCACCCTGGGGGTGACGGCAGGCCCGTCCCAGGTGACAGCCAGCAGAGGGAGGCCTGGGAGCACGTCTTGATTTGAGTGGAGTTGGGGGTCAGGGGACGCTGTGAGATGGATGTCCTGGCCCAGGCCGCAGCCCCGTGGGGAGGCTGTGAGCGCAGGAGCCACCAGAGGAGAGAAGCGGGAAGGAGGGAGAGGAACTTAACAGGGGTGAGATGGGAGAGAAACGAAGACAAGCTTTGCCTGCCTGGCTAGTTTGCTTCTAAGACGATACAGAGGAGGGAAGACAGTGATCAGAAATGTTCATTACGTCAAGACTCATGCTTTGTCTTGAGCATCGCTGTGTCCTCCCAGGACTGCCCAGGACCCCCACCAGGAAGATTTCATCAACCAAGGCGGAGTGCCACCTCCCGCGAACAGAGGCTTCCAGAACCGGTTAGAACAATAGGCCGCTTTTCAAACACGCCCCCCAAACGGCCAGCAGCCAACTCCAACCGTCCTCCCTGGGGCCCTGACCCCAGGCCCAGGTTCAGCTCGGCTCCCTCGGACCACGATGAAGTCTTTCCACCTCACAGATCCATCAACATGCAAGAAATCCGCAGGGATGACACAGGGAGATGGCGCCACATGCTTCCTGCAGCCATCAGCTGAGTTTTCCAGGCTGCTTTTTAAATTTCCTGCTTTTTAATTTTATGGCTCTTGCAATGACATTCTTGTCTGGCATTAAAAATAAATAAATCTCCCAAGGCCCTAGAGCCCCAAGGCTTAATTGGGCTAATTGTGGATTTGCCTTTTCAGTCTTAAACGAACTGCTCAGGGGCAGACTTACTGCCACAGACAAATTAATGCACTTCATACAGCCCTCTTACTTTCACTCATCCAGTCTTTCTGAGCACCCAGTACCAGGGTGCCAACGGGTTTCTCCTGGTGCCGAGTGACGGCAGCGGTTGCCGGGAGCTCTGAGCTGAGACGTTTTAGGAGGAACCTTTTAGCCCAGCAGGGATCGATTAGTGATGGCTGCCTCAGGTGAGGGAAGTCGGGAGAGGGCTGTACAGGTGCCATACTTTTGGCACCGACACCCACGCAGGGTGCTGTCCAGGTGCTGGAGAGACAGCTAACCAGCTTGGCTGGTCAAACAGGAACTGGTGAAGCCAAGAACATGGGTTAGGGTAGATGGCTAACCCGTTTCAGGCTCGGTATGCTCAGCACCAAGGAATTCTTTATTGTCGCCTAACCCCGACCCACCAGCTACAAGCCCCACTGGCTGGAAGAAGATTGGGGCAGAGGGCGTTAACAACGCCACGGCCATTCGACCCAGAGAGGACGAACCTGAACGGCGTCCGGCTGCAGGAAGAAGCTTTGCTTTACGGTCACACAACAAACAAAATAAAAGTCAAAATAAACCCACACTGAGAAGCCGTGCTCCCAGGAGCTGTGCTCCAGATCGTTCTGCAGCTTTGAGTCAGAGCCCACACCACCCACTTCCGAATGGGGAGCACAAAGACTCTGGATTCCCTCCTTCTTCTTCTCCTCTGCTTGTCCCTTCTCCTCCCCTGCCCTCCCCTTCCACTCGTGAAAAGTCAATCCTAGGAGGAGCGCCATGTCTTAGAGCCAAAACCCCTCCCCAAGACGGGCGAGTCCCCCCGGGGTGATGGTCCCTGCCTATGTGCCTGGCCTCATCCCACATCATCACCCCCACCCTGCCCCACCTCTTTGCCTATTTACTCCTGGGATCTAAGTTCATGGGTCCTCAGGGAACCACGCACTAATCCCCCATCGGGGTCAGGTTCCCTTATCGTATGCTCTACAGGAGTCAGCAAACATTTTCTGCAAAGGTCAGAGAGTAACTATTTCAGGCTCTGTGGGACATACGGTCACTATTGCAATTAACTTTGCTGTTGTAGTGTGAAAGGAGCCATAGACAATATGTAAATGAATGGGCATGGCTGTGTTCCAATAAAACTTTATTTATAAAAACAGGCAGAGGGCCATAGTTTGCAGACCCCTGCTCTATAGAATCATGTTCCTTTCTTCTCATTGCCCTTTTTCCATTCCAAGATTTTATTTATGTCTGTCTCTCACTAACAGATTTAAACTCCATGAGTACAAATTTGTGTCTTTCTACCACTATTACAGCCCATATGATAAATGCTTGTGAAATGTGGCACTGGAGCTGTGTGCAACCCATAAGCACGTATCTTGGGATTTCTGTTAACGCTGCCAGGAAAAATCTCCTCTCTCCTTTCTCCTCTAGTTAAACCTGGGAACACATAGGCTTGGATCGACCATTGCCAGCTTGCCTCCATGAGGGGAAAGTCTGAGAAAGGAGCCAATCTGGAGGCAGCAGAAATAAGAGAAATAGAGTCCTGATGATAACAGCTTCAGCCCCTGGATCAAGCCACACCTGAAGCTTCCCCTGAATTTCTCTGTTACTTAACTTTTTTGTGTTAGCCACTTTGAGTTCAGTGTGGCCACTTAAAATTGAAAGAGTCCTAAATGAAGAACTCGATTAATAAAACATGGAGCTCTGACCCCATTTCAACACTTTTCCAGTGCCTCATTTTTTAATGTGGCAGCACTCTCCATGAGTTCATTATTAGGTATATGAGCTGCCCTATGGTTATCCCTGCTCTATCCCGAGAGGATCTTCCTCCAGCAATGGCCACAGCACATTAGTTTTCCTGGCACTGGAACACTGCCCCAGCATTTAACTAACCACTGCTTGGGCATATGGCAGTTGGCACGTCTACGAGAACCCTGGACTTGGTCCAGAGCCGTTTTGGGTGGGGCCTGAGCGCAGGATCCAGTTCCTGAAGCAGAGACGTGGCCCCCGCTCGGTGGGCGAGCCAGGGCTTCAATCACAGCATCTTGCCCGGAAAGAGTGACTGAGGATCAGGGCGTCCCCCCCGACCAGAATTTACTGCTCCTTTATTTGGGTCGTTTGCTGGAAGTCTGAAATAATTTTTTATGGAAAATTATCTTTTCTCTATAATTAAATACGATCCACAAGATTTCAACGGCATTCACGACGGGGGAGGAGGCGCAGGAGGGGGCGGGAGGGGCCGCGGGGCGGCCTGCAGCGCCGGGGGACGCGAACTGTGTGCTCGGCGGATCTCCGGCAGCGACGTCCGCACGTGCCCCACGGCTGCCCGCTACAGGAGGCGTCTGCCCGCGTCTTCGTTTCCTGCTGGCGCGCGGGGCTCACGCGCGTCCTCCCCCGCGAGGCGCGCACGCGTCTGCCCGCTCGGATGCTGAGCGCGCACGATCCCGATCCCCAGCGACAATGCTGACCTCGGCTTCCTTACAAGCAGGAGACGCTCTCTTGAATGTAGCAGAGGGGCCGCCTGCCGAGACGAGGAGAGGGGAAGCACCTTCCCCGCCGCTGCCAGGACAGCTGGGAGCCGCGAGCGGTGGTGCGGGGCGCCGGCCACGGGTGCCGGCTGGGTTCCTGGAGCACTGCCCAGGGCGGTGGGACTAACTGGCTGGAGTATCCGCCGGCTTCATCGGGCCCCAATCGGCGCCCTGATCAATCAGCCCGCGGCCCGACTAGGGCTCCGGAGCTGCGGCAATTGAAACCCGGAGCCCGCTGCTCCTCCAAGGGAGAGGGCGCGCGGCCGCAGGCGGCGGGCCGAGCGGAGGGGCGCGGGGCTCCTGGCAGCGCTCAAGATGTTATCAGCACACAGCTTTCCCCTCCATCTGTCCTGGATTTGAGTTTATCAAAATTGTGCCTGTGTGCCGTTTATGTACACAGCCACAGTTGCGATGTGAGGGAATTTCTGCCATATGAGGACCCCGAACACACAGGCTGTTGCCACTTCCTCTCTTGCTGTCAATGGAAGAACGTATTAATGGCAGTAAACGTGGGGTGTGCAGAGGACTGACTCCGACGCAGGCGCGTGCAGCTCAGGGGAGCACCAAGGCCGGGAGCACCCCTGAACAACACGTGCTCACGGCCCTGCGTGGCAGGAAGATCAGAGGCCTCCTGCATGGTCCTGGGTGTGCTCACACCTGCTCATGGGACCTTGGGGACCTCACCCATTCCGTCTTCTCATCTGTGAAATGGGACAATCACACACGTCAGGGGTGACCCTGCAGGGCCAAAGTCACATTCAAGGACGGCTCTGAGCACGAGGACGGGCTCTCCAGACCTGAGTTCCAGCCCTCACCAGGAGTGTCCAGTCTAATAATAATCATGCTCTTTGTCCTCCCAGAAATGCCAAACCGGGTGACATTTCCACAAAACTCTCCAAATTCTCAACTGTTCTTTTTTCTAACATGAGAAAATTTCAAGGCAGATGCCGAAACGAGTCGTGAGCACTGAGGGGTCAGGGATTGTCCAGTAATGCGAACTTGCACCTTCTCTCCCTGAGATGGCATTTTGTTGTCCCTTCTGTGATGAGGTTCTCACTTCCTGGGCTCAGAGCTGGGCTGAAATAGGAGCCCTCCCCCAGGGCAGCTCGCTCCCCCGAAGGAAGGATTTTGTGCAAAGACGAGACCTGCAGAGGGAGCCCCCACTGCCCCGTCCCGCTCCTGCCCCCACCACCATGTGCAACAGGGTTGGTTTTAATTTTAACTGTGGTGACAACATGTCATATAAAATTTACCATCCGGACCATGCATAAGTGTGCAGTACACGGTGTTAACTCTGTGCACGTTGTTGTGGAACAGATCTCTAGAGCCTTTTCATCCTGCAAAAATGAACTCTGTCCCCACTCAGCACTAACTCCCCATCTCCTCAGCCCCTGGCACCCACCATCCTATTTTCTCTCTATGAATTTGACTCCTCTAGGGGCCTCGTATGAGTGGATTCATATGGTATTTGTTCTTCTGTGACTGGCTTATTTCACTTAGGATAATGTCCTCAAGGCTCATCCATGTTGTAGCATGTGTCAGAACTTCCTTCCTCTTCAAGGCTGAGTAATATTCCACTGTATGGATAGACGGCATTTTGCTTATCCATTCATCTGTCAGTGGAGAAATAGGGCGTATTTTTAAGAGGGATCTTCATGAGACTCGTCCCTCTGAATCATATGTGTTTTAGGTGCCCTCTTCCCTGAGGTCGCCTTCACTATTATGCACAGAGACGATTCTTCTCTAGTGTGTGATGTAACTGAATCAAGACGATGGAAATATAGAACCTTGAAAACAAAGAGATGCTGTCCTAGGAGTTTCCTGTGGAGTCATTTGGGAAGGGCGTTCTACCTGAGAAGTAGGGGGCAGCCTCTGCCAGGAGCCCAGCCCACAGCCCTGGGCATCCCCAGCACACGGCACCCCGTGCGGATCCATGATGCTTCCTGGGAAGGGCGGGCAGGATTTGAGGTGCCTCTGCAGCAGCCCCCTGAGCTTCCCGCCTCCTCCGCAAGGAGAGAGCGGGAGCCGGCTCACACCATCGCCTCTTCCCCTCAGCCCTCAGGACGCGGGTCCCTGCACCCAGCCGGCCCCCCTGTATCAGCGAACATTCCTCCCCCTTCACCTGGGTCCTCCCTTCCGCCTTCTCCTGGGTCACCTAGGGAAACTCTGGCCTTCTTTCTCGTGAATTAAAAAAACTGCATGTTTATTATTAATACACCTCATGTATAGAATCATGTGTTATATGCATATGATTAACCTAAGGGACACGCATGTATCAAGGACATAGGGAAATCCCATTTTTTAGGTGAAATCCACCTCAGCACCAAGCTGACGTGCCTGACTGCAGCCCAGGAGAGTTCTCCACCCCGGTGTCCGGGACGCCATCTCCCTCTCAGGGTGAGCCTGCTTCCTTGGCCAAGGCCCCCAGGACAAAAGCTGTGGCTGGCTCAGGCCCGTTGTTTCCATTTGACTCGCTTGTTTAGGGTTTAGACTCCGAGGGGAGATAAACCGGGGTCTGAATCCAGCTCTGTCACTTCCAGCTGTGAGACCCCAGGGAAATGACACACGTCTGTGCCTCAGTTTCCCCTCTGTCACATGGGTTGACAACCCCACCCCTCACAGAGCTATGGTCATGTGTACACGCGTGTGATCGGGGGACACGCCTCAGTGCAGTCCCTGCTGTGACTCGGGAAGGTCCCTGGAGAGGGAGGGGCTGGGGAGGATAGGGGTGGGGGAGAAGGGAGGAGGGAGAAGGTGGGGAGGACGGAGGGTGGGGGAGAAGGGAGGAGGGAGGGGCTGGGGAGGATGGGGGTGGGGGAGAAGGGAGGAGGGAGAGGGTGGGGAGGACGGAGGGAGGGTGGGAAAGCACTTCTGGCTCCTTGCAGTGTGCATTCGTCTTATTTTCAGCTCCTAAAGCATCTTCCTCAGCTGCAGCTGGGAAGGCCTCTGTGAACCGGCCAGATCCCAGCGGCAGCTGAGCCCCCGTTCCACTGGAAGGCCTGCATGCAGTTCCTTACGATCCCCTCAGGGGTGGGCTTTGGAGGGGCCTGCCTGTCACCGGGGATGCCCGCCCTGCATTTCTGGGCTCTTGTAGAAACCGGAAGAAATTGCCCAGGTCCCGGTTGTAAGGCCCGGGAAGCCGAGGGCCCCGCTCCGCCTGGTCCTGCACTCCCCCTCTGCCTCCGGCGCCCCTGGAAGCCTCCAGCTCCTCCCCCCGGACGAGCCCCACACGCTTTCCTGGGCATCAAGAAGACGATCCCAAAAGACAAGTGAATGCAGCATGGTCCGTCCTCCAGCTCTCGATGAGTATTTATCTCTGAGTCGACAGAGGCTGCATACCCTCCTGTATCTGTGAATGTCGGAGCCCTTGTGGCCTGCGGGCCTGATGGGGACTGGGGTCCAAAGTCCTGTTCAGACCACACATAATGCTGACGCACTAGAAACCAACCAGCAAACACACCTTTAGACCTTTGTTCCCGGAGCGAGAGGCTGCACATAGGGAAGGCCCACCCGGGCGGGTTATTTATCCCACGGGTGACAGAGGGCACAGGAGCGATGCAGCACGGAGCCCGCACCCCTGCACGAGCCCCGCCTGCTCAGAGAGGAGCAGTGCAGCCCAGGTGGGTGTCGCCCTCACTTTGCATCCTCACAAAAAATCGAGGTGGATCTTCCAGCCATAAAATGCACGGTCTCCCTGCAACCCTGCACCAACAGCGACCCTCGGAAGCACCGAGACCTGACATTTTCTTAGGAGAAGCTGTCAAACTTCTTCACAGCCACTACACATGCAAACACAACACACTTGGAAGAGGGAGAAAGCACCGCACCCCCGCAGCACGGCAGAGAATGTAATTAGCATTTATTATAGCAGCACGGTGACAAACCGTGGTTCACGAAGCTCCTCTCCCGCATGTGTTCTCCGCTTCAATTAAGCATCCCCATCTCATTTTTGCATTGCGTTACCCTGGAACCTGAGCTCCAGATCGACAGCCCGACGTCGTTATTAGGAACAAACGTGTCCATCACATTCCCATACACACCACTACCTTTTCTCGGCAGAGCATCGGCGCTCAAAAGGCCCAGACCCCAGGCAGAGGGCCTCTTGCCATCCACTGTTTCATCCCACCCTTAAGATCGCCCCAGAGGGTCTTGGCCTCTGGGAATAAGCAACGCAGATGAAGCCCGAAGGAGCATCAGGGCTGCTGGGAGCCACAGATCCCCTTCTGCAGCCAGGCCCAGGTGACCGTAATGGAAGCAACATGTCCTGTTTGGCCTGGGGAGGAAGCGTTTTTGCTGGGCATCCCTCACCCACCCCACTAGTACCTGTGGCAGCTGAAGACTCTCTTTCTGCATTTTCAGTGAGACTCTTAGACTCGTGTGCATACAAACATCCTCTCCTGCTGTACCATAGGTCATATGGAGCCCAGCTCACTCACGTAGAATTATGGCCTCATAATGGAGGAAGGTTCTGGAGGAAGGTTCCTCCAGAACCTTCCACAAGGCTCCCTGAGTGACAGGCCATAGATGTTTCTCACTATTTTGCTGTACCTGTTTTAGGTGAGCAGCCGAGTTTGCCAATAACTCCCCGTGCATATCAGCCCCACAGTAACCATTTCCCCTACCAGAGAAAGCAACAGGCCCGTCGCTGCACAGTGCGAATGGGGGACGGGCCAGCTCAAAGATGCTCACATTTCACCTGAAAAGTGTAGTGACGGCTTCAGCAGGCAACATCAGACAAACCCAGATTGAAGGCGGTCTACAGAACAAGCCGCCTGTGCTCTTCAACAGGGCAGTGTCAGGAGAGGCAGAGAAAGGCCCAGGAACTGTTCCAGACTAAAGGGGCATGAAAACCGAATCAGGGAGTGACCCGGAGAGCAGCCTGATGGGGGAGCCACAAAGAACATTACTGGGACAGCTGGCAAAATTGGAACATGGGCTGTAGATTAGAGTCTGGTATCACTGATAAATTTCCCAATCTGTAATTGTATTGCGGTTAGATAAGAGAATGTGCTTGTTCCTGGGAAATACCACTCAAGTACGTAGGGCTAACAGGTGTGATGCCTACAACGGATTCTCAGATAGTTCAGGAAGAATACTGTGTGCATGTCCAGATGGATGACAGATCAATATCTAGAAGATAGACGGATGAAAGACGGGCAGATAGACAACAGGTCAATATAGAGCAAGATGATAGAGCATAGATAGACAGGTAGATAGGCAACACAGCATGCACACACATGTGGGAAAATGTTAATAGGCGGTGAAACTGGGCTAAGAAAATAGGAAAATAAGAGTTTTTTGTACTCGTCTTGCAACTCCTCTCCAAGGTTGAAATTATTTCCAAATAGAGGTTAAACATGACGCTCATTAGTTGAGCTCACAACGCTAGGTGTTGATCTAAAGACTCCATGTCTCTCATCGTATTTGGTCGCCACAGACACTCCAGGAGGTAAGGGACAGGAGACCCGTTTCACAGGTGAGGGGACTGAGAAGCAGGGAGGTTCAGGGGCTCGCCCACAGCAGGACAAGTGGTGAAGCCCGGGTTTGCCCTGGGTCTCCGAGGCTCCAGGCTCATGACGCCCCTGCTGCCCCAATGACCATGCAACCCAGTCGTCCCTCGACTGGGTCAATGGTTTCAGGTTCATGCTTTCGTCTGTTGCATCTTCATGAGGGCCGACTATGTGCCAGGCCTGTCCTAGGCGCTGGAGATGCACCGTTCACGAAACAGATATCGTCAGCCTCTTCCATTCTAGTCGGGGAGAAAGCAAGGAACAGAACACCCAAGAGCAATACAGAGTTTGTGAGCTACATCAGCACTAGACAGAAGCAGAGCAGTCAAGGTAGACCCGAGTCTTGGGGGCAAGTGGGGTTCAAGTCCAAGAAAGGGGCTCAGGGAGGCCCCATTAGGAAGGCAATATCTGTGCCAAGACCCAAAGGAGCTGCAGGAGTGAGAAATGTGGGCAAGAGCATTCCCAGCAGAAGGAACAGCAAGTGCAAAGGCCCTGGGGCAGAGGCTGGCAGGAATGCCTGAAGACCAGCAAGAACACATGAGTTAGTTACAGTGTCCTCCAAAGATGTTGGAAAGAAGATGATCCTTGTGTCTGGCCATATCCACAACACTACATTCTAACAGGAAAGATTCTCTCATTTTAAAGGGGACTCTCATGGTCACTTCTGGATCTTTTTCTATTCTTAGGTTTCCATCAACAAGTATTAATTTACAAGTAACCATTAATTCTGTTGTTTCACTTCTCCTATGACTACATAAAAATTAAAGATTTGTACCTATTCTCGTATGGCTGAAGCCCACTTTCTCTCTGCCCTCCTCCCGGGGAAGGGACCTGGCACAGCTCACTGAAGTCTGCCGATGATCTCTCCACCGAGAAGAGCTCACACTCGGAGAAGGGCTGGCATGTGTTGTTGGCTTCTGTGGTTTTCTGTGTGTTTGGAACGCGCCACTTCAAGAGATACATGACAGCGATGTGGGGATGGCAGTGAGGTGGGATTTAGGGGACTGGTGGATCTAATCCTGGAGGATGCAGCACTCAGAAAAGAGCTTCTGTGGGTTCACGCCCTCCCCAAGGCAGGCAGAGCCCTCCTGGCCGGTAGCTGCAGGCTGAATGGCGGTGTGGTGTGGGTTGGCCCAGGAAGACACACAACCCATTCTACCCTTTATTGATGGGCTGCACGTTTTTAGCAGACTCATGGCAAACCACAAACTCCCTCAAATTTGGGCAGGCCAGAGAGCTAGCAAAAAGAGAGCTGTGTACCAGCCCTGATGGCCTAGTGGTTGAAGTTCTGTGCTCACCTCCTCAGCGGCCCAGGTTCGCTTCCCAGTCACGGAACCACACCACTCGCCAGCAGTAGCTATGCTGTGGCAGTGGCTCACAGAGAAGAAGAAGAAGGACTTACAGCCAGGATATGCAACTATGCACTGGGGCTTTGGGGAGGGGGAAAACAGGGAAGATTGACAACAGATGTTAGCTCAGGGCGAATCTTGAAAAAAAAAAAGAGGGCCATGAATTGGTCTCAGTGACCCTTTCTCTGAATAGCATTGGCCTCACTCACTTGTTCTTTGGGGTTTCAATCTCTCAGCTCTCAAGCAATGACCGGTCACTTAGAAAGTGACTGAGTGAGGGTTGGGTAGACATGTACCCCTGCTAACGTTTTATGCGTGTCTCTGACAGGTGCTCGGGGCCACATTTCTCGCCTGCAGTGTGCCGGGGCACGGCCGACCTCGCCCTGGAGAGACACGGAGCTCTTCCTCTCTCCACACGCTTGCACGGTGTCCCATTCCTCTCAGTGAAGGGTGCCCGGGAGGATGCGGGTAAAAGTAATAAAGTGTTGTGCACCGGGGTGGCCCAATTCTCTCGCTCTCGGTACATGGGTGGATATTTACTCGGCTGGCCTAGAGTCAGTTTTTAATCCAATTCTTCATCATCCGTGCAGAAGATGAAAAACAATCCCTGAGAAAATAAGACTGTTTTTCAATCTCTTTCGAAATCTTTGGAAGAACCAAAAATAACTGAAAGGCGAAATGCTAAATTCTATTTGCTTTCCCTCAAGAAGAGGTTCTCAGTCAAACATGGCGGGAAACATCGGGGGCAGCAGAGGTGTCCTGCCCGTGTCCCTCCGCGAGGGCGCAGAAGCCCAGTTTGGGGGGAAAGAAGCAAGCAGGTGGGATAAAGAAGGGAGCCTGCGGTGAGTCTGCACAGGGTGGAGAGACTCAACCATGACCATCATGACTCAACGTGAGTCACTAGGACAGGCAGGCGCTTGGGGCAGCCCTCAGGCTCAGACACTGCCACGCCCTCGACAGCCATGCTCTCCCCAGTGCCGTGAGCACCTCCAGATGGGCCCATCCTGCACAGGAGCAGACCTCAGCAGCCGAAAGCCCCTGGGAGGCAGAGCTCCCAGACTCACCCATCGTGGCATCCATCACCCAGGAGAGGGCTGGGGCCATCGTCGGTGACTTTCACCTGCTGGGCCAACAGGTGTGAGGCGAGGGTCCCCCAAACAGGTGGGAGGCCACAGCAGGGGACAGGAAGGATTCTGTGGGAACTGCTCAGGGAGAATCCAGGCTGAGCGCCCACCAGCGGGCCCTTTGTGAGAACTCACAGGCGGGGTGCAGACTGTGGCCTGCTGCCGTTGGGCAGCCCTCTGTAGGAAGAGCCGCACCTCCTGCCTAAGCACGTGGAGGCTTCACTCTGCCTGCATCTGCCAGAGCCTCTCCCTCTCGGTGCTGTCTTCTGTTCTGGGGGTGAGCAATCATCTTGGCCAGGGGTCTGCGGCCCCCAGCTGCTGGTTAGGGAGGTCCTGTGCTTATGTGCTGCCCAGTGACACGGTACCACTCGCCCATGGAATTTACCTGTGGCCACCTGACGTTAAGCCCTGTGCAAGACGGGACTCCATGGGCCAGGTGTGTGGGTGGGATGGCAGGGTGCCGGGTGGCCACAGGGAATGCCAGCTTGCAGCAGCACAGAGCAGGTGGCTGAGCTCCCCAAGGCCACGTTACGTGGATCGGCTCAGGCACAAGAGTGAACAGCAGTGACGCAAGGACATCAGGGGCAAATACAGCAGCTGCAGCAAATCTGGCGAAGGTGTGGCACAGCCTGCCATGAGCCGGGTGCCCACTCTCAGGTGCCCTCTCCCAGGTGCCCTCACTGAGGTGTCCTCTCTCAGGTGCCTGCTCCCAGGTTCCTGTTCTCAGGTGTTGGGTCTCGGGTGCCTGCTTTCAGATGTCCTCTCCCAGGTGGCCCTCTCCCGGGTGCCCCCTCTTTTACTCCATGACAACAGATGCTAACATATGTCTACATTTCAGAGGCTCGGCGTTAAACCCAATGGAGTAACCTGCAGATCTGCAACTTCCCACCATCCCCTTCGCCCCAGGGACTTCATCGTTCCGGGAAAGGCGGCTGTTTACTTCCCCAGGGGAGGGCTGCCTCTGCACTGAACCTGCCTTCGATGCCTTCCTGGATTCCAGCTCTGAGGTTCTCAAGGGTCGGTGTCCTCACGGGTTGCTGCACAGGGTTATACACATGGAAACACATACACTGTGCTTAATGGGTATAGGGGGTGAAAAGCGTCCCCAAAACGCATGCACATCTGGAACCTCAAAATGTGACTCTGTTTGGGATAAGGGTCCTTGCAGGTGGACTTGAGTTAAGAGTCTCAGGATGAAGTCATTCTGGACTGGGGTGGGCCCTAAACCCGATGCTGGCATCCTTAAGAGAGAAGGGAGAGGGGCATTTGGAGACAGACGTTGGCGCTCTCCTCTTAGGCCATCGAGGGTGGATGTCCACACGAGGAGAGGGGGAGGGGACGAGGAAGGTGAGGACAGAAGTCATCTCACTTTGGGTGGGTAGAGAGATGGAGGAAGGAGCTGGAGCTTTGCCCCAACAAGCCCGGCTGCAGTCAGGCCCGCAATGCCCTGCACAGCTGCTGAACCCGCCGGGCTGCAGTTTCACATCTGCCTGATGCTGAGGATGTGAGGCACCTTATGGGTCATTACGGGGCAAAATGAGATGATTCCACAGCGCCCGGGTGCCCGGCACAGAGCGGGGCTCAGCGAATGTGCACTGCGGTTGTGATCCACATGAGGGGGATTTCAGGAGGAAAACACTGCCTTTGCATTTGGCCAGGGCAGCCAGGTTGTGAGCATTAACTGCACGGCACCCCTAAGGCCCCAGAGCAGATCCGCCAGCCCACAGCCCTCGGTTAGTGTGAATGTGCTGACCCCAAAGGCAGAGAACAATCAGGAGCAAATGCTTC
Organism: Ceratotherium simum simum; assembly: GCF_057802395.1. Classification (NCBI taxonomy): domain Eukaryota; kingdom Metazoa; phylum Chordata; class Mammalia; order Perissodactyla; family Rhinocerotidae; genus Ceratotherium; species Ceratotherium simum. The sequence continues at coordinate 2,481,917 of NC_141920.1, forward strand.
CTAAAAGCTGACAGCAAGGTCTTGGACGAGTCGGGGAGAAGGCACGGAGACCTCAGGTGGTGCCTAGAGTCGGCAGACTTGCCCCAGCTTCGGCATTCTGGATCCACAGGGATCTTCTCCCCAGGGCACTTCAAGAGCAGAACTAGAAGCTAACTTGAAACACAGCGAATGTCTGCCTTTTAAATGGCTATTTCTACATTGCTTTCCTGGAGCTAGCGAGAGGAGGTCAGGAATAAAAACAGAGCTGGCACTATGCGACACCAAGCTTAGGTTCCAGAAGTTCACGCCCAGTTTCCCAGGTCAATAAAGGTTGTGTCTGAGGTGAGGTGGAAATAGCTCTGATCAGGGAGGATGGCGCCTGGCTTTCCGGGGAAGGGTCACCGCCCAGGAGCGAGGTCCCCATACAGGAGTTATCCCATTGGGTCCATTCGGACTCAGCAACTGGGTCCCATTGGGAGACGGATCTCACTTCGGGTGAGAACCTGCCTCTGTTACCTTGTGATAATTCACTCGGCCACAACTCACATATAAAGACAGCTTATTTAACTTTTTAAATTAAAGCTTAAAAGCCCTTAATTAAAATAATAAATCAGAGAACCATTCCTGTGGCAAGGTGAGAGTAGCCGGATGGATTCTGCATTCCTCTGTTCAACCACATAAGGTCTGAACAGCTGTGTTAACAGGGCGACTCTCCCCAATCTGCAGGCCTAGCTGCTGAGGACTGTTCTGTGCTCAGATCCTGCCCGGACTCTTCGGGTAGGGCTACACACAGCCAGCTCCCCCTGGACCCTCCAGTTTCCCCAACAGTGATTGGGCTGCGAACCAGAGAAGCTACAGACCCTCCCCCCACGCCGAGGCACAGACACGTTCTTCTCCCTCTGGCAGTGAGTGGGTCAACATTTCAAGAAATGGCATCGCCACCATCCTGGTCCCAGACGCTGCCCAGGAGCAGGGAGCCTCTGCAGACAGACCCTGGAGAAGGACGGATTCTTGAGCACAAGGAAGAAAGCACGCGTGGTGGTGGGGTTTTTGTTTGTTTCGTTCCCTCCTTGTGCCCACGTTCTTAGACCGGCGGCTGCAGACGTTTCCTGTAAATGTCCGGATAGTAAGTGTTTTTGGCTTGGTGGGCTGTGAGGACTCTATCACAACAATTCAACTCTGCGGGGTCACAGGAAAGCAGGTGCAGACAATATGTAACGAACGGGCACACTGTGTTCCAAGACAACTTTATAGAGACAGGCAGGAGGCCAGATCCGGCTCACGGGCCTCAGTCAATCCCTGTCAGCCCATCAGAACAGAGGCAGTGCACCCCCCACCCTGACTTTTTCATGAGAAATTCCTAAGGAACGGAATCCCTTTCGCAATTCTATTGGACACGTGCCGGCGGACACAGGGGGACGGGAGGGTGTGCAGGCCCTGGAGCCCGACGCCCTGGGTTTCTGTCCCGCCAGCGGAGTCGCCCGGAGCAATTGCTCACCTGCTTTAGCGTCTCATCTGTAAAATGCAGCTGACACTGTGGTTCCTCTTAGGGCTGCAGTGAGGACTAGAGTGAGCTACACCCAGCGGATTCCGGTCTTTTGGACATGGTTTATGTGTGGTCGCCGGGTCCAGGGGATGGGAACAGAATTGACACTGATTCCCTATATTTACCGTAATGCCGAAAAGAAATAACTATTCATTTGTAAGTCTGTACATGCCTAGGGTCTCGGGGTGGGGTGGGTGGAGGGGCAGTTGTGTCCAGAAGCAGAGGCAAAGCATTATTCTTGAAGTGCTCAGATACTTTGAGCAGCTTGTCCAGGTGGGGACGTGGGGGAGGGGACGTACAAGTTCCTACAAGTCCTACTGTCCTCAGAGTGGGTGGCACTGTCATCCTCATCTTCCAAATGAGAAAGCTGAACCTGGGAAGGGTTAAACGACCTGCCAGTGAGGGTGGGCCAGCAGCCTGGACCCAGGCAATGTGGCTGTCTCTCTTAACCACTTGGAAATACTGACATCCAGAAACATCTACGGAACGACTTTTACCACGACTGTCACATGCACTTATAAACTTTTAAAAATGCCTGACTCAATTAAGAGTTGTTCCCCAAACATCTTATGTTTTAAAAAGACACAGGCTCTAAATTTGTTATCTTGGCCTTGATAACAAGTAACCAGCACCCACAGGGAAGAAAACCGCTGTCTGTGGTGCTGATGTCACATCGGTTCCCAAGGCTGTTAGTCATACGGAGGTCTTCCTTGGTCTCAGTGACTAGACGATCAGAGCAAATGTCAGGTAAAGCGTGGTTCATCTTGTCTATGCAGAGACTGCCGGGGACTCGGGCTACCTAACATTTGATGGCAGCGAAGGTAGAGGAGCAGCTGTTTGGGAAACTGAATAAGTTGATGTCAATGGATGAAAAGTGCCGTGGTTCAAATGTGTGGTGTTTGAGGTTTGAAGTGTGTGCAGTTGAGGGTCTCAGCTCTTCCAGAGATGGCCAGTGTCCCACAAGCACTGCCTTGGCAAGTGAGAGGACCCCGGGAGCCAGCTACACGGCCTCCTGGTACACAGAAGAAGAAAAGAGAACCCATCCGGAGAACTATGGGTGATTTTTAGCTGCTGGATCAGACAGTGATGACACCACCTCTCCTCTCTCACCAGCATGCTAGCTCTTCCTGGTGACACACAAGTTCCTCCCTTCTCTCAGAACAGGCCATCGGTATTCCAATAAGCAATGATGTTTTGTTTCCCTGTTGAGTTTCTCCCAGGTCTGCCCAACAGGAAGAAAAGGAGTTAGTTTTAAAGCCACTTAGCATAGCTGGCAACTCATCATTGAGGAAAACATAAGGCTGGGGCCGGCTGGCAGCCAACAAACCCATCCAGAGGCCCCAGCAGCTTTCTCTACAGGGACCACTGCTCTCCATGGGAGCACCACTTTCCACAGGGAATGCTGCTCTCCAGCAACTCTGGAGGTAAGACCTCTGAGAACACTGCTGTACATGTCCTAGGGAACTTCTCCTAAGGGATGCAGGTCAGTATGAATTTCTATGGCCAACTTTACATGGTCAATACTGACTCCAACTTTCTTCATATTTTTACCCTCTTGGTGCCTCAGTTTCCCCATGTGTGAAATGGGAACAGTAATAGTATCCACCCCAGCGTTGGGGTCAGGATTTGATGAGCTAACGATACGTAGAATTGTAGAAGACATTCAATAAATGCTGGTAATGACTTATCATTATAACGAGTGTTGATATTTGATGAGGGAAGTGGGCAAAGGGAGAGGATGTGTCATACGTTGTTCATGACTCTTCTGGTACCTTGTTCTTGGTGCTCTCATCAGAGCGCCCTCAGGATTTCCCGGGTCATGAACGCTACAGCGACCTTCCTTCATATAACACACGGTTACTGAGCATCTACTGCTCTGGGCAAGGCATTGTGGGTGGAATGGAGGGCAGATACAGAGGTTACAGTTCAGGGTGGGGGACAGAGGACAGTCAACGACTGCAAAGAGTTGTAAATGCTCTTCCTCGTCCCTTTAGCCTTAGAACAAGAGAGAGAATTTAAGAGGAAATCGAGTTACCTACACATCTGCCCCTGAAATTAACTCTCCATGGGCACTGTTTGCACTGAACATGGGGAAAGAGAACAGAAATGGGGCTCTGGGAGCAAGGTGCAGCCAGTGGGAGGGTTTCAAAAGGACAGCCCTAGATTTGGGACAACTCTTCGCAGGGATAGGATTCTTGGTGTGAATTACTGAGTATTCCTCTTTATCCTGGACACTAGGGAGAATGGTGTAATCTTAGACTGAAAACTACCACCAGCTAAGCATGGTGAAAACAATACCATTTCATTATTAACCAATAATCACAGTTTGCCTAGTATGCTATTACCACATTGGTAAAAAATTTGTTCAGAATTTAATGAAAATGAGTAAGTAAAATTAGTCTACCAAATTTCCAACTTGAAAACATAACTGTTCTCATTCTAACCAGCAATTTCTGTACAAACCCCAACCTACTACCAGAGCTATTTTATTGTCACAGCTTGAAATTTGCTTTGAATTACCTTGATAATAATACAGCCATTCATTTAGCAACGGCGCACCACCCAGCTAATGGATCTCGCAGGCCTAATTTCTAAAATCCAGTGCTGCGTAGTTATCGTATAACTAGAATTAGTGATGCTCCACCGGAATGGAATGGCCGAGTTTGTCTTCGCGTGATTAAAAAGCAGGTAGTTGCACACTGATGTTGTTAACAAGACTTTGTGGATTCCTGCAAAGCCATCCACCCGAGAAGTCGACAAATAGTCCAGAGGAGCTCAATGTTTCCCTCCACCCCGGAAATCCAAGTGCAGCCAAAAGTGGGGTGATGTTGTTAAAACAAAGACTCGATTTGGAATAAGACTGTAAACGAGTGGCAATTTTGCTCATGAATTTTATTTCTTCTCATTCCTCTAAGCTATTGGATTAATAGCTATCACATTAAGAAACGCAATTAATATATAACAGAAGTCTGTTGTAAGCAGATCAAGGTCGTGGAGTACATAAAATTTACTTCCACTCGAAGGCAACCTTGGGATTGAATTTGCTTTTGCATGATCCGGTGTTGCCTTAGTCAAGTCACACAGAACTAAGAGTCTCCTAGACCAAAGGTCTGCAAACTGTGGCCCGAGAGCTGAATTGGACCCACCGCCTGGTTTTGTAAGTAGTTCTGTGGGAAGGTGGGCACCCTGTTTGTATACTTCTTATCTGTGGCTTCTTTTGTGCTACAAGCACAGAGCTGACATTGTGACAGAGGCTCCATGGCTGCAAAGCCTAGAATATTTGCCATCTGGCCCTTTACGGAAACCTTTCTTGACCCCTGTCTTAGACCACAGGACCCTCTAAACCAGAGTGAACTGCCTGGTGAGGAGGAGCTGGGACGCGCGAGGATGCCTTTGCTGTCCCCAGTCCTCCCGCCCTCGGCCTTCATGGGGCCGGTCCTGACCTTTAGAGTTATTAGCTCATGGCTCATAGGGCACCTGCTCACCCGTGAACAGAACACCCAGAGACATGCGACGGGAAGGTTAAAACTTAATAAAATTTTCACTAATTCATCAACGGATGACCTTACATTTGGAAAGACCCAGAAATAAATTTCTCTTTTGATTAAATGGAAAATCAATTTCCAGTGACATTTCTGTTCATCAGGCCCCAAACTGAGGCAGAGACCAGAGCCGTGTGAGGAGGACGGCGGTGCCCGGGTGTTCCGCACGAGGCTGCTGGGAGGACAGGCCGGCCACGGCTCCTGCTTGTGACAGCCACTGAGCAGAGCAGAGCCACTGCCCACCTGTCTCAGGGCAGATACCCCGGGAGTGTGTGACCACGAAGACTGGGGACCTGAACTGAGCGCACGGAAGCACATGGCCTGATGTGTGCGGCCTCTGTGGACAGCGGTGCTCTGATGAGCAGGCTGCAGACTGCACATTTTCAGAGGGGATGCTACCAAAAATGGGAAGTTTAGATCACAGCAGTGCTGTGTGATGGAGAAGAGGGCTCCCGTGGTCCATTTGTTCTCGATTGTGGCTCAGTTAAGAAAACATTCAGTTTACGTTCGGACTCCTCGCCTATTCAACAGAAGTCTGTGTGAAGAACACGGGCAGCTGTTATAACCCAGTCTCTGCACAGAGGACTGGAGGCCCCCACACCAAACCCCAGAGCCTCTCGTTCCGTGATTTCTCCCTTCGCAACCATAAAGAGGTTTGAGAGGTTCTCCATCCCTTTCTGGACCCCAGTGGCACATACCCTGGGAACTTACAAGAGCACAAAGCCTGCGTCTTCCCACATCATCTCGGATATATTTTCTAGGGAGATTCAAGCTTTATAAACACAGTGATGCCTAAACGTACATTCTTGTGGCCAAAGCTCAAGTCACCCCTGGCAAACTGCTGTGGTCACAAGCGCCTCCCACGGAAAGACGGAAGAATGTGTGTGTTTTCCTCAGAGGCAGGGGTGCCGAGGGCGAGCCCACCACGGGGAGGGCATCTGAACAAGGAGAGCGTGGGGCCACGCTCAGAGCCAGAGGCGGGAATACGCACCACGCTGTATCTTCCTTTAATACCATTTTTAATGTATAATCAATCTTTATAGGCTGTCGCCATAGGGAAGGCGTAATGCAATCAAGTTGTCACACAATTGCAAACCATGTGCATCCTGTTAAAAACAGAATTGTATCATATTTCCTGGAGCAATACTGCCGATTCCTTGAGGTGGGCGCAAATTGTTTCTAAAAACGAAATTCTGTGCGATTTAAATAAACTTAATATGATAAAGGATTGCGCTCTGCCACTCTAATGAGCCCGTAACTCATTGTATGGGTTCAATTCATCCCAAACGGAATTGCTGTTCGTGTGGAGTTTTTGAAAAAAGGGTGTGATTTTGTGATTCATCACATCAAATCCGTTTTAGTCTCTGCACAAATGGCTCCAGAGGCGAATACAATCAGAAAGACGAAAAGCAATGGCTGCCTCCCCTCCAGGTGTGGGGCACGGCCATCGCAGCAAAGACACAAGGCCAGATGGCAAGGGGCTGGAAGGGCCAGCCTGTGCTGTCAGAGCCTCCGCTCCTGGGCCGAGGCCAGAGAGCCCAGTGCATCCCGCCACAGGTCACCGGGTGGTCCACTCCTAGTCACCAGCACTAGGATCAGCCACGAGGAGGGGAGGCGAGGCTGATCCATGGTGCCCACAGTTCTGGTCCCTACTGAAGGTGGAGGGGACTTGGGGCCCGGAGGTCTTGATCTGCGTCCTCTCCATATGAGAAGATGAAGGAAGTTTCACTCACAAAATGGCTCTATACTCACTCCTGGGAGTTGCTCACCAGGGAGGCTACCTGGGTCCCAGGAAGGAGCCACTTACAACAGGTACTGTGAGAGCACTTCCCCCACTCATGGGCCCTGTGTACGCACACATGCACACACACGCACGCACACTCACCCTGGGAGGGCGCCCCCACAAGCATGTGCCCAACACACACACAGACGCATAGCTCTTACTGTAGGAGCACCCCCCATGCATGTGTCAGGTGCAGATGTGCACAGACTTCACACAGATATGCACACACACATACACACACGTCAGCACACACACATACACTCACAGTGCACACACGTGGATGTCCATATATCTGCACGTGAACACATACGCACATTTGCACACACAGCTCCTACTCGGAGAGCAGCCTGCATGCACGCATTTACACGTGGTTACACAACACATGCATACACGTGTGTACTCACTCACCCACACACACATGCATATCTACACATGGGCGCGCACGCACTCACACACACACACACAACAGGTCCACAGTGGTTCCTCTGCCCTGCTGGGTGCAGGCTGCAGTGACTGCCGCAGCTTCCAAGCCTGCAGCTTTCCAGGCAGCCACCCCAGGAGTCTGGTAGATCATCTCTTATCAGCCCAGGTGGGTCTCTGCAAGAACCCTGGTTTCTTTGGCCGAGGCCCTCTCCAGACAGCTGAGTCCCACAGAAAGGCTCCTTCCAGGTTCTCCTGGGACTTGGTGCACTCTGATATCCATTTGATTCTTGAAAAATTAACTTTAAGAGAAAATAAGGATTGGGATCCTGGAGCCCAGTCGACAGTGACTGGTGAATGTTGAGGTGTAGCTGCCATGCGGTTCTGAGCCTTCACCCCACCAGAGTCTGTGCCTCCACCACTGGCCTCCTCGCCACACCTGTGTCACCAAAATAGTTCATCTTGATCGGCTGCTACTGGAGGTGGGAGTCACACGAAGATGTGAATCAGGAGAAGATGATGATCAGGGCTTTGGTTATCTATTCATCCATCAGCTGATGGACATTTGGGTTGTTTCCACTTCTGGCTACTATGAATAATGAATGCTGCTAAGATCATCCACGTAAAAGTTTTTGTGTGGACATATGTTTTCAATCCTTTTGCGTACATCCCTAGGAGTGGAATTGCTGGGTCAAAGGTAACTCTATTTTTCACTGTTTGAGGAACTGTCAAACTTTTCCTACAGTGGCTGCACCATTTTACATTCTCATCATCAATGGGAGTTCCAGTTTCTCCACATCCTCACCAACACCTGTTATTTATGGTGTGTCTTTTTTATTAAAGCCATGATGGTGGGCGTGTAGAGATATCTCAGTGTTGTTCTGATTTTCATGTCCCTAATGACTAATGATGTTGAAAATCTTTTCATGTGCTTATTGGACATTTGCATATCTTCTTTGGAGAAATGTCTATTCAAATCTTTTGCCCATTTTAAACAGAGTTATTTGTCTTTTTATTGTTGAGTTCTTTATTGTAAGGAACAAAAACTTATAAAAAATGTAAGTTCTTTATTGTCTTTTATTGTGAGAGTTCTTTATATATTCTAGATACTGGACCTTTATCAGATACGTGATTCGCTTTCTTTTTCTTTTTTACTTTTTTTTGCTGAGGAAGATTCGCCCTGAGCTAACATCTGTGCCAATCTTCCTCTATTTTGTATGTGGGTCACTGCAGCAGCACGGCCACTGATGAATGGTGTGGGTCTGCGCCCGGGATCCAAACCTGGGCTGCTGACACAGAGCACTGAACTTAACCACTAGGCCACAGGGTCGGCCCCATGATTCGCTTTCTTGATGGTGTCTCTGAAGCATGAAGGTTTTCCGTTTGGAGGAAGTCCACTCTGCCGTCTTCTTTGCTTCTTATGCCTTTGGTGCCACAGAAAAGAAATCATTGCCTAATCCAAGGTCAGGGAGATTTTCCCTATGTTTTCTTCTGAGAGCTCTATAGTTTTAGCTCTCATATTTTGGTCTTTGATCCAGTTGAATTAATTATTTTAGACAGTATGAGGTAGGGGTCCGACTTCATTCTCCTGCATGGGGAGATCCAGCTGTCCTGGCACCTTTTGTTGAAGAGACTGTTCTTTCCCCATTGAATGGTCTCGGCACTCTTGTCAAAAGTCAAGTGACCGTAGATGTGTGGGTTTACTTCTGGACTCTCAATTCTCTTCTACTGATCTATGTGTCTGTCCTCATGCCAACTGTCTTGATTGCTCTAGCTTTGTAGTAAATTTTGAAATCGAGAGCTGGAAGATTCTTCACAGTAGGGTGGTATAATCTATAATAGGACCCTACCCCACAAAGAGAGTGAAGGGGCTACACCTACCCACAAGCACAGGGGTGAGTGGAGGGAGCCCAACACTACAGAGGACGCTGTGAGGTTCCGCTTACACGAGGTTCACAAACAGCACAGGTAATCCGTGCCGTGAGAGGTTGGGACAGCCCCCCATCCCAGGATGGGAGCCAGGGAATGATGAGGAGAGTATGAGGGGCTTCTGGGGATGGTGGAAACATCCCTTCCTTGACCCACTTGCTGGTTATACACTCACAAAATGTATAACTTGCTGGTTATACATTTTGTGAAAATCCATCAAGTGCACACTAGTGAGTTGTGAACTTCTCTGCATTGTTCTATACTCCAATAACATTTACCGGATACAATAAAAGAAAACAGCGGAGTTGATGCGACTGAGGCAGAGACAGTAGAGCGAGGAGAAGGCATCACTTCCCGCTTCAGCCCACGTTTATCTGCTCCTAGTACAGGCGGAGCACTGAAATACACACAATAATGATCAATTGTTCATCAGCCAATGATTATCGAATGTCTACAATGTTCCAAGCACAATTCTGTGTTTCACACACGTCCTTCCCTTAAACCTTCATCAATCCTTAGGAGGAGGGAACTACTATTGCCTGCATCTGGTACCTGAGGAAACCACATGTAAAGATTAAGCCATTTGTCCCACATCACACGGCTAGTGGTGGCAGAGCCGATTTCACTGTCCCGTCCGGCTGCAGTGTCTATGCCCTCCTCACGCCCCTGCCTGCCTCACAGTCCAAGAGGCGGCTCCGTGCCACCCGCCTGCTGGAAGCTGAGCCACGGGACTGCTCCCCGTCCGGTGATCATCGCCCTCCTGCTGGGCACGCACCAGGCCACTGGGCGCTGCAGGCACCTGGGAGCAGCCTTACTGGGTCTCTTCCATCGGGGAGGTCGAGGTGCAGGAGTGGTGCTCAGGACGGAATCAGAGGCGTGCCTGAGAAGGCACGTGACGCGGGAGGCACAGGCACCGTGGAGCACAGCGCAGGAGGAGTCCGGAGGGGAGAGGTGCTCAGAGCAGGGTTGGTGATGGTCCAGAAGGGCCACGGGGAGGGTGTGGGTGAAGAGTCAGCAAGGAGGAGAATGTCGAGTATTCCATAAGGGAGGATGGACACAAGGGTGGGGCTCATGCTGACGCAGATGGAGGCATGAACAGATGGGCAGGAAGATGGGGCTTGCCAGGTTACGGGGAGCCCTGGGAGCAGGCAGAGGTGCAGAGACTTCATATGGTACCTAGTGGAGAGTCAGGAAGGTCCGCAAAGAGAGTCTGAGAGGGGCAGTGAAGGAGGGAGGCAGCAGCAGGGAACAGAGGGCTGGGGCTGGGGAAGGCTGCAGGGGGGCGCCCAGGCCAGGCGCGGCAGCAGGCCAGGGTGGAAGAAGGGCTCTGCAGGGAGGGAGGCCTTCCCCAGGAAGGAAAGGCCAGGGCTCCACCACCAGCTGGTACCTCCACTGAGGGCTGGGTGTCCAGGGAAGGCCAACCCGCAAATCCAGGGCGGGTCCATCTTGGGGAGCAGACTTGCTGGCCTTAGTCTTGGGTGGGTCTCTGAATGTTTCCCATGTGCTAAGTGCTCACCATGTCTCAGATCCGTGTCCACGAAGGCAGAGACTCTCATGCTGTAAATCCAGCATCTTGGACACTGCCGGGACCCCAGGTGTGCCCAATAATGTCCCCTGTAGAATCTGGGCACATCACCTTATGAGGAAGGTGCTCTTGTTACAGATGAGGGGCAAAGGCTCAGAGAGGTTAAGCCATCGCCCAGAATCACACAGCGAATAAGTGTCAAAGCTGTGATTCAAACGCAGGTCAGCCTGTTGCCAAAGTCTATGCTTTGAGCTCCCACCCTGGGCGGCCTTCTCTTCCTGAAGACAACTCCCAGGTCCTGGGCAAGTCATGAGAGGCTGGTGCATGCCCTCCTCATCCCGGAGGCTTTGCTGTTTAGTCTCTCAGCATCATCAAGATGCTAGGGCTGTGGATGATGTCCTTTTAATGAAAAGGAGATGAGGAGGGGGAATCGAAAGGGATGAATATCCTTAAAATACACGATGAAAGTTCTGAACGTGTAAGTTCCTCCATGAAGAAAGCAAACTGTGGTCAGCCATCTCCCTCAGAGCCTGCCCCTCCCACCTTCCTTCAAAGCCTCGTGGTATTTTCTAAAGAGAAGCGCCCACGTTTGCATCGTTGAGTGGGATCTTGTTCTTGCACAGACACCAGGATGGTGCCTGTGGTTTTCTGAGCCTTTCTGACACTGCTGTTCAGCAAGGAATGCTCGACATCCCCGCACTGGGTCAGGCGTTTGTGACGAAATAGGTGGAAAGGGGAGACAGTGTCCCATTTGTCACCCTTTATCCTGCCCCCACGGAGCTCAGACGGCTCTAACCAGCGACTGGAACGGTATATTTTATATCAACTGCTGTTGGCTCAACCTTGGGGTCAGAAGCACTCTTCTTCAAGACTGCACAAAAATGACTTCTTGTTAAGAATCAGGGAGAGGTTGCTGTTCATCTCTTGGGTCAAGACGTGTTTTCAGAGTCGAGATTGGGCGTGACCAAGCGATGCTGCTTAAGGAACTGCTGTGGGCCTCAGTCTGGCGCCATCACCCCCATCCGGCCGTGTGGCTTCCATCCACCTCGCCCCTGAAAAGCCGAAGCCATCTGCAGTTTCACAGAACAAGATACACAGCCCGCGCTCTGACGGTGTCAGCTCCGTAATCGTCCTAATTCATCTCCCGGAACGAGCCGTCTTCACGTGATAGTTCCATGACAATACTCCAATCACCTGCCAATTCTTGTCATCTCCCCACTCCTTCCTCTGTTTCCTACTGTGACATTCCTCTTTAGAGAAGAAGCGTCGTGGTCTACCCGCTAAATGCTCTTAAAAATCTTCCAAGGTAGGGCTGTGCAATCAGAAGCTACTAATTTCTGACTTTTCTCTTTGAATTGCTTAAAAACGGGTGCTTTTAGAAGAACGTATTTGCTACACTCTGAGAATTTAAATTTCTGTAAACGTACTTTAATTTTTTGATAGACAATTTAAGCCACTAAAATGCAACCAATCTGAATAAAATGTTGCCCCAAGAACTTGGCTTGATAGTTTAAAAAATTAAATTTTAAAATATTCTAGAGCTGTAACGGGAGGGATTAATTTGAACATCTTAAACAAATACACTCCTCTCCTGTGTCTGCTCTCCATGTTTATACTCTTTCCACCTTCTCCTGTCAGGTTGACTCTGGCCTCTACTTCCAAGTAGAATGTGCGCGAGGCTGGCCCCTCTTCCCTCCTCCGTCGCCCCCATCCCGCCCGCCCCGATCCTCAGCCTGGAGCCCTCCCAGGACGCCTCCACCCCGGCTCTGAACTCCTGGAGTCTTCCAGTGAAACATCCCTTTGGCTGTTGATGATGGAGGTCCCCGGTTATCTCTCCCATTACACATCCATTGCACTGCACATCTCTCTCCTATCATTTTCTAACGTTAAAAGCGCATAGGGGACTGGACCCCATGCCCCCTGATGGAAGGTCTGGCGGCCTCAGCAAGTCTGACTCTTCCTCAGAACAAGTCGCCCATGAACCTGACGGGCCTCTGCGTGGGACTCCGACCACCAGGACACATGGAGGGAGCGGAGCCCATGAACCCACACCCAGGGTGCAAGATGCAAATCTAGAGTGGGGAGCTGTCAAGTCAGACCACCTCAAGGAGCTGAGAGGCCCCCACAACTCTCAGCCGAGGTGACTGTCCCGCGTCCACGGAAGCGCACGCCGCAGGACGCGCTTCTGTGAGCCCTCTGTCGTTCAGCAAGTAGGTGCTCTTACACCAACGCACGGTTTAGCGTTACTTTAAAAATAGAATTTCCTAAATATCTTGACGATGTCTGCCTTCTGTGAGAAGTGGGCGGTTTATGATCTAGCGGGTCACAACAGCACACACGGTGCCTCTGCGTTACGTCTCCAGCCATCGGGTCACATGGAGAAAAGAGAAGTTGGCTGAAGGTGCAGCCTGTCTGAGCTCTAGAGTTGATCTCCCAGGAGAGGAATGTGATTAGTAATAAAAGGTACATTTCCAGCCACCCCTTTGATCCTCTACAATGAGTGTTCAAAGAAATTCCTGAGCCAAACTGTGTCTGGCAGTCCTAAATGATGGGGCCCAAGTTCATCCCTTTCAGGTCAAAAGGTGGGAGGTACCGGGGCTGGAAGTTGTCCCCAGCCAGCTCTACTGCCCATTCTCCATTTTCGGGCCTCATCACTCTCAGAGCCTGGAGAAATATCGCCAGGTCCTTCCAGCAACAGAGAACTGTGTCCCTTGGACCCTGGTGCTATTGGAAAGGGATCTGAGCACACAACACCAGAAGCCCAGGCCTCCTGCCCTGGGGCTTGCCTGACTCCTCGCAGCCTGCTGGCTGTGGTGGGTCCACTGAGAACACAGACTCACTGGTTCTGGGGGTGAGCTCTGCCTGTTCATATGGACCTCAGATGGGCAGGTGGGGCTCACCCTGGTCTGAGGCCTGGCCAGTGCACTCCTCCTGCCTCTCAGTCACCCGCTGCGCTCCTGCTCCCCAGCTCGGGGGCTCCGGGTTCCCAACACAGACGAAGAGGCTTGCCTTGTGGAACTGATGGCCCAGCCAGGAGACAGGACACATTAGATGGCAGCAAGGCCTCCCTCCTCGTGAAGGCAAACAGCACATTATATTTAATTTTTTATTTATCTTACAAATATTTATACAAAGCTTACTGTATGCCAGGACACTGTTTAGAAGGCTTTTCAAATATTAACCCACTTAACAGGTGCCCTGGCACCTGGGTCACCCTGCAAACACTGTGCAGAGGCCTCTCTGCCCGGCTCTGAGCGTAAATGCTCGGCCTAAAAGGGCCAGCTTATAGGCAGGACCCTTCCCTGGGGACACTGCCCTGGGGACCTGCCCTGTGGGATACCCTGCCTTAGGACCTTGCTCTGGTTGAGCCCTGCCCTGGCGACCCTTCCCCGGAACCCATCATATTTTATCACTGGTGCCTCTCGTCCACCTCCCCTCTCCCTGCACTTGAGGGGATGACCCACCCCAGGTCACCCCTCCTCTTGCAACTACTAAGTAAGATAAGAGGGGTGGGGCTTAAACTGGCATCACTGAGCCTTGGCTCTCTGCTCAGTGCCAGGTCCTGGCTTGGCAGCACCAGCACGGAAGACAGCAGATCCCCCCTGAGCCCTCCCTTGCCACCAGGCACCTGTGCTCCAAAAGTCTGCACAAATATAAGGGATAAGCACACACACATTTGTGTAAGTGTACACACATGTACACTGTATATACGCATACTTATGCATAGATGTGCAGATATGAGCATGCACACATGAACGCACATGCATGTGTATAAAACACAAATATGTTATGTATGCATGTGCACACCTGTGCATCTGTGCATGTGTGTATGTGCAGACATGTATATGCGTGCAGGTGTACTTACAGGTGTGTAAGTATATGTGTAGACACACATTTTATGTATGTATGCATATGTATACACATATTTGCATGTGCATATATATGCATATATGTGTACATACACTAATTTAGTCCTTTTAACAACCCTGTGTGTTATCATCTTATGTGTGTAGGTGTATAGAGACACGCGTGTGTACATGTGTATATATGAAAGCTTATATATGTGTGTGCACCCCCACGCACACACACATCTAGTCATTTAACAACCCCACTAGGTACCACGTCACACGGGAGGAGACACAAGCACCGGGTCCATGAGAAGCTCCAAAGCTACCCTGCCCAGAAGTGGCCGAGCCTGGACTCAGACGTGGCCTCCTCACCATGATCCTGAACTGCCTCTCGAGGGCCCCGGCCTCTCTGAGACTCAGGCTCCTCATCTGTAAATGGGCTGGCAAGGATTTGATGTGATTAGACACTAAAGCAGCAGCACGGAACCAGGGAGAGGTTTTTTTTTTTGTCGTATTTTAGGTTCTGCACGCGGCCAGTATAGGAAAAATAAAAATGTTTACTGGTGATTTTCTCTCATTCAACTCAAGAAGAGCCTTTGTAACAGTGCTGGCATTCATGGGGCGCTTCCTGGGACGGAGCCAGGCCCTGTTCCAGCCCCTCACCCACATTAATCCTTGAACACTCACCGGCAGCTACCGTCACCCCATCAACAGCGTCGGGAGTGCAGGGGACGGCGGAGGAGTGAGGCTCCCTCGCAGCAGACCCCTTGCTCCACCAAGGAGAGGATTTCAATGAGAAACAGGCCCAGATGCCCCGGCCTGTGGGCCTGTGTGAGAGGGGATGCGGGGCTGTTCACCTTCACCGGGATCGGAGCCCACGTGGCAGGACTCGGGGACTGGGCCCTGAGCGCCAAGCCTCAGGTTCAGAACGAACGCCCCCCTGGCCTCCACGCAGAGACCTGCCCGTAGTGCCCACACGGGGCTGAGACGGAAGAGACCCAGAGGACTTCAAAGGGTATTCTGCTCCCGCCAACTCCTCTCCCAGTTCACCCTGTCGGGGAAGGTAGGGAGCGCTGCCCCACGCCCCTCTGGCCGGCCTCTCTGGTTTGGAATCCAGCCGAGCACTTTGCCCCCACCTTCTTCGTGGGGGTCGACAGGCCGCCCAGACCCCTGACCCTCGGAATGGACACTGTGCGATTTCCGCGGCACAGAAGATGGGCAGCGGTGTGGCGTCAGGAGACCCAAGGAGGAGGAGCACCCCCATTTCTGTCCTGGGACCCCCAGCCCACCCCACTGGCCTCCTGCAAACAGCCTGCCCTCCCAAGCCTGTGGGAAGCCCCTCAGCTGCCTGCGATGGTGACAGTGCTGGGGGCGTGGCAAGCGTCTCCATGGAGGCCACAGTGTGGATGCCATCAGCTCGGCGGGCCTCCAGGTCCCATCTTTGAGGGGCCGCAGTTGGCAGATCTCAGTGCTGGGCCCCTGGGCACGGAGTGCCACCTTCCCCTCCACACCCCTCCCCCGGCCCGGCAGTCAGCCACCATCTGGCTTCTTTCTCCCGGGTCTCTGGTCTCCAGCTGTAATCTGTCCACACAGGTGCAATCTCAGCCTCCTCTTGAATCCTGCGTGTTCCCCAGAGGGGCATGGAGATTCCTGCTCTCCCAGGGTTCACTGCACAGACAGGGGTGTTCTAGCACAGTCCATCAAGTCACCCTCCAAAGCGTTCCCACCACGACAACCACCCTGGCCCATGAAGCAGATCCAGCTGCTCACGTGAAAACCTCAGGGCCACGGGGCAAGTCCTCAGACGCAGACCTGATGACAAGGCCTTTGCTGCCCTCCTGTCTGCTGATGCACTAGCCCAGGAGAGCCCTCACTTCCAACAGTTCTTTAGACAGTCACTCACCAAAGGGTTTCAAAGCATTGGAGTTGGCAGCCTTGGATGCAGACATGGACACAGAGGGGGGTCCACACCGCCATACCCCACGATCTCACTGGGGTGAATCAAGCACGTGAGGGGTGACTAAACAAAGGCTTTTGCACTTGAGGATTTGTGGGTGCTGGGAGGTACCCCACCAGCCTGGGTGGGTCAGCTGACCCTCCCCCAGGAGAGCGAGTGGGTCTTCCTCCTGTGTCTTATGGCCAGGAGCCTCCAAGACACCCCGCAAGTGTTTCTGGAAGGAATCAGTGAATGGGCGAGTGGACCACTGGAGTAAATGATGACGTGGCCAACTTAGAACCGACATGGAAGGAAGGGGAGGTGAGGGGCAGAGATTGCTGGAGTCCCAAGTAACCTTTGTCAACAGCATCCTAACAGGTGCCAGTCCATCAGGGCTTCTCCATAAGGCCCCCGCTCGGGCTTTGGACGTGTGCCCTGAGCTGGGAGAGGAGAACGCCAGACTCCAGGCATCTCTGGGCTCCCACCAGCCGCTCACTGACAGACGCCCCTGGGACCACAGCTGTCCTGCCAGCACATCCCAGTCTGCATACCCAACCAGATTTGAGTCCTTCTGAAAGAAAAGTTGCCCTGGGTCCTGCTGGGGAATTTCTTTTCTGTATCTCAATCTTGCAGGCAGGCACCTCATCACGTTCAGGACGGGACCTCCGGGCAGCATGCAAATCACTTCCCGGCTCTGTTTTCACACATTTCATCTCTTTTTCACGGTTGTAGCTGCAAGGGAGACACACCCACACCTACCTACCTGGACGTTCAGGTAAAAAGCCATCTGAGAGGTGAGAGGACTTCCGAGCACCTTGGTTAACCGAGGGCTGGGAGGGAGATGTCCCCAACGTCACAGGTGGCCAGGCTTCACACAGGCCACGGCACCGCGAGTCCCTTGCTCACTAACAACGCAAGGTGTGTGCCTCTGAGGTTTGTACCGAATACACATATGTCCTGTGTGTAACACGCACACACCATGTTCCACACACCCACATTCACACACACCATGCTGCACACACACAGACACACACACACTCATCTTGGTGTGTAGGACAAAGCCCCTCTCTGGGCTGCCAGCACCAGCACGGATGGCACCAGTCTCCAGAGGCCTGTTCCTCTCTCTTCTTCTTTTGTTGAGGACGATTAGCCCTGAGCTAACATCTGTGCCAATCTTCCTCTATTTTGTAGGTGGGTCGCCACCACAGCATGGTCACCGACAAGTGGCGTAGGTCTGCGCCCAGGATCTGAACCCGTGAACCCAGGCTGCCAAAGCACAGCGTGCTGAACTTAACCACTACACCACAGGGCCAGCCCCTTGCTGCCCTCTTGAGGGCTCAGCCAAGGGTTCCAACAGCTGGACAATGAAGGATGACAAGAGAAATGAATTTGGACCATGACCATGGAACGGAAAGCCACATTGCCAGTTGGCCTTTACAAGAAAGTGGAGGACGTGTTGGGGGCCAGGAACACCTAGACGGATGACTCCATATCAGACGCCACGGCTTGGAGACAGCCCTGGCCCAGGAAGCTTGGGGTGGGAAGCCCGCATGGGTGGTTGGCGTCACTCCAGTGCCCGTGACAGAGCCACAGCCGTGACCCTAAGGGAAGCGGACACTTAACTCTGACAGGCCATCAGTTTTAGCACACTTCCAGCAGCATTTTGAAATGTCAATTGGTCTTTCATGGAATTGACCACCACTTCCCAAATGTACACTTGTTGGACATGGCCGTAATTTTGGCATTTCAAAGGCAATTTTTAACATGGTGGACTGCTTGGCCCTTTAGAAAAGCTGTGTTTGCTCCCATGTGGGAACAATAAACGCCACGCTGTCCCCGAGGTTGCTCAGCAAAGCACACTGCTCGCCTGGTGTCTTCTACTTACCATGACGGGCTCCGAAAGTGGCCCAGAGACGCTGCCTTCTGGGTCAGACTCTTTGAGACCAACAGCGTGCCTCTCTTCTAAGATGGCCCAAGGTCAGGGGTCAGGCTGTTCCGTGCCCCGAGAGCCCCACGTAGGGCCTGTCCAAGAATCATTTGCTAACTGATCCTTCTTATACATCTGCATATTTAATTCCTTCTTCACTTAAATTTGACTTTGCCCAGCATCTGTATTTGCCATATTCCAAGATCCCAGTAATATGTACCTTCTCTAAATGTAAAATTCAAGTTTAATAATTTATGAAAACTCCCCTTCCTCGGGAGCAAAGAGGCTGACCAGTTCTCACAAGCCACGCATGCTCCAATCCCCATTTATTCAGTCGTTCTCCAGCTTTCTCCTCCAAAATGATCCCACACTGGCTGGCATGCGGCCCTCGGGGAGGAAGTCAGAGTGAGGTCAGGTACTGGCAGTGGGAGGTGGGGGAGCACAACAGTTTGGGGTCAGGGTCCTGGCTTATCCCCCACCTTGTCCCGTCACCGACGTCAACACAGAGAGACACTGTGACTGCCATCACACGTGCTGTCTCAATTAATGGACACGCATCCCGTACAGCTTTCCTTCAAAGATTCCAGGATGCCCTCTTCCCCAGAACATCCCAGAATGTTCAGGGAGCTGACAGCAGAGGCTGCATTCCCACTTTTCTGGGAAGCTGTACAAAGCAGGGGTCTCAGGCTCGGCACCAGTGACAGTGGGGCTGGATATTCTTTGTGGTGGGCTGTCCCGGGCACTGTAGGAGTTTAGCAGCATCCCTGGCCTCTACCCACGAGCTGCCAGCAGCATCCACCTGGCAGTTGTGACAACCCAAGATGTCCCCAGATGTGGCCCATGTCCCCCTGCGGGGAGGGGCAGAGCCGCCCCTGGTTGAGAATTGCCCATCTAAAGAACCCACGTGGCCCCATGGGATCACGCACCCACCGGTCCATTCCCACCGAGGCCGGTTGTGGGTCTTGGAGGAAGAGCTGACCTTCCCGAGGTCCTCAACTGTGAGCGAGAGGAGGTCGCACCTCCGTGTTCATTTTAGTGGAAAGGACATCCTTGCTGACGGTGGAAAGGACCCAGGTCGGAATCTGAGCTGCTTCCAGAATCCCTAGAGGGAGTGAAGGTTACTGGGAAGCTCTTCCATTAGCAGCTGGAGCCTGGATATACGGATTTCCGTGTGCCTCCCTCATAGCAGCTTTAGGGCAAGGAAGGTACCAACTCTGTGAAATAAACATCACAAAAGGCCAATCTACACTTGCGCTTCCCTTGTAATCACGCGGTGTTTAGGGGGGCAGCATTTAAGCTGTTAGCTCTGTGTTTTCACAGTGGCCCTTCTGTGTGCGGTCACTCGGCCATACCCTTCTCCTTACTTAAATCTCATAGCCGTTGTCTCGGCACCAACACATCTCAGATGCGCCATCAGCTTTTTTGTTTTTTTAGGTTTTATATAACCCAACTTAGGAAGAAAATATTGCTTGGTTTGGCAATGTCGTAAGTGACAAACGGAACCTATTAAGGTTGTGAAATTAGCAGAGCTAAGTGACGTCCGTGAATTTAGCAACATTTTTATCGCTGAACCAAACACTGCCATCCAAACTTTTACTAACAAAGTAAACTGCCGCTTCCTCAAATCACGGGAACGTGAAACATCACTTATGGAGTCCAAAGGGCCGATGCCACAGTCCAGCTGTCATCTCGTGATGACAGCACACATGCTTAGCGATGACCCTTCTAATGCAAGAGTTATTTATTAGAAGGAACAGAAAAATCTCTTTAAGAGTGCTGCTTGTAAATATTCCCCATGTGTTACCAAAAGTTCACTCAGCTAGAAGGGCTTTTTTCCTTATGTTAACATAGAAAATTCCCCAATATTGTGCAAAATATGAACAAATTGTTTGTTCAAAGGGTTGTTACTTTCATTATCATGGAAAATTCTAATATTTCAGAGCCTTATAGCTTACACTACATCCATAAAGAGGGCATCTATTGCAAATTAAAGCAATGAAGTAAATAGCTTTACACCTCTCAATCTGGCAAACTTCAATGTCTAAAAAGTGCTGGGGGTAACACGGAGGTGAGGCCTCTCTTACCATGGGCGGGGTGTAAGCCGGGACAGCCTTTTTGGAGAGCAAGTTAGCCGCGCCAGGAAAGTCAAAAACACAGCCGCCCTTTGACCCAGCAAATCCAGGCAACCGCTTTAGTGAGACTTAAACACCTGGGCCAGGACACACACATGAGGCTCTGCCTTGCCACTCTGCTGACAATGACACAAAATCAGAACCAGCCTCTGCTAGTCAGGACGGGGCGGGTTCTGCTGCACCAACAACCAGCCCAAATCGCAGAAGCTGAACCCAGTGCGAGTTCGTTTGCAGCTCAGGTCCCTCTCCAGGCCGGCTGCCCTGTGGTGTGGCTCAGCCTGCCCGCTGCTCTGATTCGCTGGGTTTCCACAGAGAAGGGCCCGGAATCACCCCACAAGGGCAATGAGATGCTTCGCATTTGGTGACACACACCATTCCCACTCACATTTCACTGCCCAACGCAAGCTGCATGGCCATCCCTGACTCCGAGGGGCAATTTGGAGCAACTCTCAGGTGCCCTGAAGGAGAGCAGAGGGGGGCCCTGGGGGGAAGTAGCAATGGCCGCACCCCGACACCGTCAGGAGAGACGGGAACACCTTACGGCACAGTAACTGATGGCAACTGCTGAAATGGACTGGACTCTATGTGCCGACGAGGAGAGGTCTCAGAAAAAACACTGAGTGAAACAAGCCCATTCCAGAATGAAGTGGGATGATACCATGTGCACACATTTTACAGAAAACTACATAAAAATCTAGCATAATTTCTGTACACACACAACACAGCAAAAGCACCAAACCTAGATGGAGGGATGCCATCGGCCAAGTGTCGCTTCTGGGGAAGAAGGGATATGGAGTATGTCACCTTTTCCATCATGGTCTATTTCTGTAAAAAGTCTGTTAACATCTATTAATTCTGGATGGTGGGCACCCCAGTGTTTGCTGTGTTGTTTGCACTTTTCACTGCTTTATTGATTTTTTTAAAGATACAAAACTAACCAGTATGCTTCCTGAAAACAGAGAAACAGGCTCCGCATGGCGATACACAAATAAAGAAGCAGAGAGTGAGGACGGCCAGGCTAACCCTGACCCTTCGGATCCTGTGGAAGCTTCGTCTTCGTCACTGTTCGGAGGTGTGAACCCTCTGTGTGTTTTTTCTCCCAGTGTGTTCAACTTTACAAACGTCTTCTACACATGAACTCACAAAAATCAAGTATTGACCCCAGTGGTTGACAGCAAACGATCGAGGATTCTACATTTTGATTAATAACCTGAGCAAATACATATGGAATTAACGATGACTGGGGTATTTAATCATTTTCTGGAGAGGGGCGAAAAAGACATTAACAGTTTCCCTTCTGACACTTTCCGGGCACACGGGGAAAATGGTAGTTCATGAGCTATTTTGGGTAGTATCGGGAATTGTCAAATTTGTCCTCCCACCCATCCTTCCGTTTTTGACAGGCTGTGATGGAGCACGAGAGAGAGAAATTCCAGGGTGTACCGAGCTTCAGAGCCTGGAGAGGGGCTGGGGCCCCCTTGTTTGATTATGGTCTTGGCAGAACAATTCAGGATCAACTCAATCACCGGGAACCACTGAATTCCCACACATCGGACGCTGCCAAAGGGATCAGGATTCCCGATGCTGCCTCTGACTTTGAAGATACGGGAAATAAGCCAGCACCAGCTGTGCCTCTCGGCTTCCATCAAAGTCCGGGAAAACTGGATCCCAGAGTCAGATACTAGAAACGGAAAGATCTGCCGACAGCGAGGGTTCTCGAGTCGTCACCTCTCGTGTCTGGTGGCTTTGTAAGATCATCCTTGGGACAGGAGACTGCCCCCCACTATCCCTGTTGGCACCCGCGGCACCTAGAGTTGTATGGGGTGCACTGAACGCCCCTGCTAAGAGTTTATGAACCGAAGCCCCCAGACCAGAAGCTGAAATTACGCTGCGGAAACCACGCTGGCTTGTCTCCCTGATGACGGGGAAGTGAATTTGCCATGAATTAGACATCAAAATCTGGGGTATTGCTCTCCTGTATTCTGCAGTCTCCCATTTCAAACAGGCTCTAGGCGGCTTCATGAATATTTTTCCACCACTGTCCCAATTTCCAGAGCACAAGCACCATATTAATTGATTCGTTTTTGGCTGGATTTTATATGTCTTTTCAGGTAATTTTTTCTGTTTCAGTAAAGGCAAGTCTTTAAATGTGCTGCCATGTGCAAGACCTAAGTACAGCTTCTAAAGCTGGATAAATCTGTCGCTGTTCATTCACCACCCACCAAGCTGCATGGGTGCCTGCACAGCGCGCGTCAGCTCAGCATCTGAACTCCTGCCTGGCACCCCACAGAACGGGGCCACAGAGTCTGCTACTATCCTTCCTCTGCCCTTGCGTCCACACCTGACCACAAAGCAATCGTGACCTCCCTTGGCCAAGGCTGCTCAGGATTTGGGGGCAGGAGGGGAGGAGTGGGGAGCTGAGAAAAGTGCAGGGGGCAGGGGGGGCACTATGGCTGCTCAGTTCTCCTTGGTACCCGAGTGCACAATTGCCATCACAGCCCCTGCACCAAGGTGTGACCGTGGGACTAGCTCTGGCCAATGAGATGGATGCAAACGACAAGAGCTGCCCTGTTCTGCTCCCTCTCATCCTGTCCTGGCGATTATGGACGGATGTAGTATGGGGAACGGGAGCCACGGGATGGAAGCCACAGGAACTCCGAGCCAACACATGGCCAACAACTGCCCAGGAGACTCCCCCACAGTTATAGCCTGAACTGTGTCCCCCCCAAATTCATATGTTGAGGTCCTAACCCCCAGAACCGCAGAATGTGACTGTATTTGGAGACAGACTCTTTAAAAAGGTAATTAATTTAAAATGGGGTCATTAGGGTGGGCCCTAATCCAATCCGACTTGTGTCCTTACAAGAAGAGGAGATCAGGACACAGACACACAGAAGGACGACTACCTGAGGACACAGGGAGAAGACGGCGTCTACTCTCCAAGGAGAGAGGCCTCAGAGAAACCAGCCCTGCTGACACCTTGATCTCGGACGTCCAGCCTCCAGAATGTGAGAGAAGCCATTTCCGTCGTTTTAGCTGCCCCACCTTGTGGTCTTTTGTTACAGCGGCCCCAGGACAATGACAACCCACGTGAGAAGTAAGCTGTGGCTGGGCTAAGCCTGAATCTGGGAGGGAGGGCGAGGAGAAGACTCGGAGAAGCAGAAACAGAAGAGCGCCAGCTGGCACTGATCAGGGTTCATCCAGGGCCGGGGGCAGAGCCCACTGCACTGACCCCAGAGCCGGACCGCATCCCACGCTCTCTTCCCACCTCCTGCTTTACCGGTTGTGACGCTGACACCAGGACCCCTCTCTAGTCCTCCCCTCCCCTCAGCAGCGTATAGGATAGGAGCGTGTTCCACGATGGTGACAGCCAAGCCCCCTCACACCCAGGCAGGAAACCGCAGCACTGTGGGCACCCCCAGGCCCCCAGGCAGATTCGGGGCCTCCTGCATGCAGACCCCGTCTGTGTTCTAGTCTGGCCCAGGGCCGGGCCCAGAGCAGGGCATCAGCAAGTTCATGTGGAGAAATGAGAGTGGTGCATCTGGAGAGGCGCTGCCCCCACTCACCATCTGACCCAGGCCTGGGCGCAGCGAGCCACCCCCCTCGGAAATAAGGGGACGTGTGTCCCCCTCAGGCTTGCTGGTGGAGAGTGGAGAGCCTTTGGTGTCCTGCACACAAATGAGACAGGCGTCTCCTTCACCCTCCCAGAGACGGGGCTGGGCTGACCTGGTGTCACCCCCCCGCCCCTGGGAGGACAGAGGGGCAGGAGGAGCCAGGATGTCCTAGCTGGCCTGGGTGCACCACGCTCGGGGGTCCAGCCCATGGGGCAAGGGCACGGATGCACCTGGGAGTCTCACATTGCCCCCTGAACACTTAACACAGAAGCCTAGGCGGTGTGGGCGGGGAGGGGCTCACTTGGCTTCAACGAGCGGCACAGTCAGTCTTCACTGCAATGCGGGGAGGCTGTGCGACCCAGGCAGACCCCGTGGTGGTCACCAGGGCTGCAGACACTGGCTCAGCAGGACGGGGAGGAGCAGGCAGAACTTGTCTGACACGCACCGTCCCCTTCATGGCGCTGTGACGTCTCCGTCACTCAAGGGGACCATTCTCTCCGAATCTAAGTCCAGAGCTGCTCCGGCTTCCGCCTGGTGAGGCTCTTTTTCAACCTCTCTGTTGAAAAGCCCGCTCGCTACTTCCCACAGGCTCTGCCTTTTGAGGCTCCGCATGCACAGGGGCAGAGGGGCTTAAAGACACTGGAAACACTTCATGGAGCGGGAGGGGAGGGAGGGAGTGCAACTGTGCAAAGCTGCCCACCTCCCAGACCACTGCCAGCTCATGCAGCTGAACCCCGGGGCACGGTCATTCCTTCCAGGGAGAGTCTCACTTTTATCTTTAGAGTGAGACGCGCAGGCTGAGAGCTCTCACCAGGACATTTGCTTGTGGGGCCCACAGTCCCTGCTCCCTCCCTTCAGGGCAGGCTTGGCTCTCAGGTCTTCTACGGCCACTCCTGCAGGCCGCCAGCTCGGGCACGCAGCATCTTGCTGTCTCCCGGGGGCACGGGTGCCGCACAGTAATCTACCCAGCAATTATTTCGGAAAGATTGCAAGAAATGCAGAGTCAGCAAATACAGGATTCCTCAGCTTAGATCTCTAACGGGCCCTAAGAAACGTTATTTTAACAATCCCTCTTAACACGCCTCCACGTTAGTGAAGACCTGTCATGCATGTGACAAGGCGGGTGGGAGAAGGCCTTTGGGAAAAGAGAGCAAATACTCAAAAGTAATAGAAACACGGACCTCGGTGTAGGTGGGCAGTCCCAAGGGTTTCCTGAGCATGGACAGGAGGGACAACCCACAGGCGGCATTTCCAGAGAACTCGAGGCTCCAACCCAGGCCCCGTGGAGGATCTACAGCGAGGGAGGACGCTGGGTCTCTCAGAGGCTTCCGGGGCTGCTCAGAGCATCGTTCACTCATTCATTCATTCATTCATTCACGTCCACAGTCTTGAGAGCCTACTCCCTGGCACCAGGGCGCGTGCAGGACGGACCCGCAGTCACCGAGCTCTGTGGGCTCACCGGCCTCTTCCCCAGAGCGGGCTGCCCGCCTGGCACTGTCCACACTCGGGTGGGCGAATTCTCACGGTGCAAGCCTTCCTTCCTCGGGCCCGGGCGGTGCTTAGCAGCTTCCCCGACTTCCATCCACTAGGTGCCTCGTCTATACATATAATAACATGTTGATGCACAGAGAGTTTTGTAGTTAGATATTTTAATTAAAATCGTTATTTGTTTTATAATAGAATTCACCTGGGATTACGTTGCTGTTTCCTTTTAGGCACATGGCCTTAGGGAGGTAGGAGGGGGGTGCATTAGAAGGGGTGAGGGCCCAGTCTTGATTTTGTGGACTGTCAATCACAGGAGCCTGTCCTCCCTCCCTCCCTCCCAGCCACGCTGGGGGGAACCATTCCCTCAGTTAAGCTGCGTCCTTGCCCCCAGCCCTTGAGGAAGCTCCTGTGCAGTGGAAGGGAGCTGTGCTGCGGCGTCTGAGGACTTCAGTCCCTTGAGTGAATGAATGAAGAATGGCAGGAATGATGCTCTGAGCAGGACTCGCTGCTCTGACCAGCGCTGCAGTGGCCTGCGCCTGTGGGAGCCCCGGCCACTCAGCAGGATGTCACAGTGATCTTCCTGGCTCAGGGGGGATGGAGGGGTTGCTGTACCCTCTCTCGATGAACTAAGGTTAAAGTGGAAGCATACGTTGTGTGGTCCTCCAGGGCGGAAATACCCAGAGAGGAAGAGCGCCTGGTCTTTCAGGACGCTGCTGGAACTCCTGGTGAGATCAGCTCACTTCCCAGCATTCAACTTACAGGGTTTCTGTCTGAGAAGAGGGCGGGGGAAGGACCGCAGGTACAAGGGGACTTCAAACAGGCCAAGGGCAGGACATCCAGGATGTTCTTCCTTCACCAGGGCCGGGCTCACTGCAGCCTGGGTCTGCGCTCAGAAGGGCCTCGTGCTGCGTTTACTGCTCTGCTCTCACTGTCTTGAAATTCTTCATACTCTTTGGACAGGAGGCCCTGTGTTTTCATTTTCCAGTGGGCCCCACAAATTATGTCACTGGTTCTGACTTTCCCACATATAATTTATTTCTAAACACATTTTACTTAAAAGGTTTTCTGGACCACTGCAAATTGATGTTTCGCCTAAGCCTGGTATTATGACCATTATTTTCAATCCAGTTCTGTCTTCTCTGAATTAGCAGCCATTTTCAACAAACAGACCTGTGGACTTGTTTCATGGGCCTGTGGATGGGACCTGTACATGCAAGGTTGAGCCCCTCAGACCCCTCCAGGAGTGTCCCCATGGCCAGGGCCCCCATCTGGCTCAGCCCACCCTCCGTGGGGCCACTGGAGATGCAGGTGAGGCTACGGGACCCGTGTCTTGTCTACCTGCCACTGAAGTCCGTAAAGCATTAGATCATGCTTCTAAGCCTCAACGTCCTCATCTGTGAAACAGGGATAATGACAACCGCCCAGCTGGGTCACATGATTTCTGGGGGATCAACCATGGTGAGGGCTCAAGTAACGTAAGCTGTGGATGCCCCCCTGGAGGAAACGCTCGTTTTTAAGGGCAGAAGTTCTGTGTGTGCAAGGCTGTGATTGCTGACATCAATTAGGCAAATGGGATTCATGTATCCCATTGTCCCTGTAAATGGGGAGGACCAACTTCTGAATGAATCTGGGATGAATGTCGCTCTCCTGCCACGGCCACGCTGGAGGCTGCCACCAGGGGGCGGCATGCTGTCTCTACGGTATCCCAGCCAGAGAGGCCCTGGGAGACCAGAGAAGGCACAAGTTTAGGGGAAGACCCCAAAACGAGCAGGAGCAGAAGCTGATCACTGCAGAAGCAGAGGGACCGCTCCTGCAGCTCCGGACCCGGAAACCCAACCCAACAACAGCCTTCAGATCTCTCCTTGCTGGCTCACCCACAGCAGGTGCCTGCGGACGGCTGGCCTGGAGCGTGGCGGGGTGCCGGCCTTGGGTCAGGTCCACGAGATCCTGCTATTCGCTATTTACCAGCCTTAAACACTGTATTAAATACAGAATGCATACACCAAGGCACATGCATAGTCCTGGAAGCCAAGCAAACAAATACAACTGCTTTTCCTTTGTGTATTCCCCCAGACCACAGTCCAGTCCCACGCAGTTCATTCCAGCCCAGGTCCCCTCCCAGCTCTGCCGAGAAGTCACTCAGCGCCCCGTCTGCACAAGATGCGAGAACAAGTGGGAAATGAGAAAAAAATGGAACAATCTCAATAATATTTTAAACCACGAAGTAATATTTCTACAGTGGAGTGCAAATAGAATTTTACATAATGCACAGAATAAATGCCTCCGAAAATCAATATTTCCAGCTGGATGTACAAATTAAATGATGATATTCAAGTGAGAGATTAAAACAATGATTTAAGATAGAAATTGAGTTATATTAGCTCATGCCTGCCTACTGCTGAATACGTTAATAAAACCAATCTGTTAGCATTCAGTCGCTTTATCTCCCTAAACAGAAGGAGGTGGGGATTCCTCTCTAAAAAGCAAAAGGATGGCAAGGAACACCTCTCAAAATACATTTTGGATGGAAAGTTTGCATAGCCAGAAGCTTATTTGGGAATCAGGGAGGCCTGGATGTTGCCTGCTCTCTCCCTTCAAGGAGACGTGGGGTTAATTTTCCAGAAGCATCCTGGGTTGGGTCCCTGCGGGTCTGAATGCCTTCTGAGGCTCCTGCCTTCACCAATGCAGAGGGGTAATTAGGCTGAGCGCACGGGAGGTCCGCAGGGCCCAGCTCCCCACAATTAGCACCCACGGTCACGTCCTCCCCTATTTCTTCCCTTTGAAGAGTGGGAGGCCCGCTCCGGCCCCACGAGATGCCTGCTCAATAATGTAGCAGGAGGCGGGAGCGGCACTGGCCCTGCACACGGAGCATCTCTAATTGCAGAGAAGGCGGCCAGGAGAGACTCCAGCAGA
The DNA here is from genome assembly GCF_057802395.1 of Ceratotherium simum simum. Classification (NCBI taxonomy): domain Eukaryota; kingdom Metazoa; phylum Chordata; class Mammalia; order Perissodactyla; family Rhinocerotidae; genus Ceratotherium; species Ceratotherium simum. The sequence goes on from NC_141920.1 coordinate 2,510,496, forward strand.
GGAAGCGCGGAAGCGGCCCCCTGCATCCTGGCGCTGGACAGGGGCACTGGCAGGGAGCTGGCCCTCTCAGTCACTGGGTCTTCCCACGCCCAAAGGGGACAAGAGGGCACTCAGTCAGGGCACAGCTTGCTAAACGGCCCCTGCTGCAGGGTCTGCACACTCTTGGTGACAGTGCATCTTATTCACGGCCGGAAGCAGCAGACATACCCACTCAGCCCAGGGCCACCTGTGGACTGGCGGCCCAGGGTGTCTGCCCCAGCCTCGCTCACCCGTCAGCCCCAGACCTGTCCTGTGTTAGCCCTGCCCTCACGTTCTTCAGCTGCTTCGTAGTGTTCACTGCTATGGATCCCTCCTTTTCCTGAAAACTCACTTCCCCCTGAGCTCAGGGATGCTGAGCCCCCCAACTTGTCCCCTCCTCTCTGACCGTGCCTCCTCTGAGCGTCCTCCTCCTCGACATCCCCCCTCCACAATCTCCCAGGGTCCTCACCCTATAACTGTCTCTCGCTCGCCCCAGCTTGCCTGGGTGGCCTTCCTTGTGGAAGAACGATGTGGAAAGCACAAGAAGGAACTAGTTCTGCCGTAACTGGTGAGCCTGGGAGGAGACCCGAGCCCTGGATGAGGACAGAAGGGCAGCCCCAGCCAGCACCTTGCTTCTAGCCCGGTGAGACCCTGCGCAGAGCCGGGCTGCATGGACTTCTGACCTAAAGAACACTGACATAATCGATATCTCGTTTTAAGCTGCCATGTTTGTGGCAATTTGTTACACAGCAACAGAAAACAAACACATCTGCATCTATCGATACCAGCAAGCTGTGCCCAACATTCCTACGAGCAGGACCTGTGAAAGGACTCCGTTTCCCCAGAGCCTTCTCAACAATGGCACCAAACTTTTAGATTTTTGCTAATTAGATCTCCAAGTGTGGTACTTTGGTTTGCTTTTAACTGATTTCTAGGCAGGTGGAGCATTTCTATATGTTTATTTACCATTTTCTTTTGTGTTTTCTCCTTTATGTCTTCTGCCCACTTTTCCATTTTATTTGTGTTGAGTGGTCTTTTTCTTATTGATCTGTGTACGAAGCAGGTCTTTCTAAAGATGAGTTGCATTTGACACGAGGGGCGGGGAGCTCTGAGATTTGGGGATCCATTTTACGACCTGGCCCAGACTAAGTGTCTCCATTCTGATATCTGCCCCTCGTGTTTGTCAGGGCGCCAGGGTCCATCAGAGCGCCTTATGGAATGTCCTTGGCGTGCTAAGACCGGGCAAGAACAGAGAAACCAGCACATGATTTAACTTGGGCACCGGTCCTGCCTGGCGGTCGGGGACAGAGAGAAAAACCCACCACACACTGCGGGGGAACCGGTCGCCTCTTGTGTGGGGCCTTCTGTGGGGTCCGTCCTCTGCGAGTGACCCAGGATGGTGTAGAAGGTATTTCACAGCCTAGAAAATGGAGTCCAGCGGTTTGTTCTGGTTTTGCTCATACACGTTTTTATCAGCATCTCCTCCTAAAATGGCAGAAAGCCTCGGGGCCGGCAGCAGGTGTCACTCCTGCCAGACCGGCTGACGCTTTCCACAGCTGCAGATCCCGACCAGGGGCTGAAATCTCCTCAAGTTCCCCACTCGAGCAGCACAGAAGATAAGAACAAACTTTACAGTCCCGGATAATCCTCACTTTACTAATAAGCAGTTTTATCTAAATCCTGCTTTTAAAATTGTGCTTCGCCAACTGATGCTGGTAGAAGCAAGTTTCCACATCCAATTTCCAGTTCTCACTCAGAGAGCGTCGTCCCCTGGGCTCTGCACCAGGCCCAAGGCTTGTCTCCCTGCCTAGTCTCAAAACCCATCCTCTGTCCCCACGTACTGCCCCCACTTGGCCAGCGCTGCCTCCACTGTCCACACTGGGCACAGTGTAGACAGCCCAAAAGAACCAGGAGGTGTCTCGGTTTCTCGTGGATGGGACCGACTGACTCCCCATTCTCCATGACCCCACCCCCAAGGAAGGCCCATAAACCCTATTCAGAAAAATCTACTTAAATTAATTTAGTAAATATTTTTACAGCATGCATCATGTGCCAGGCACTCAGCACTTTAATATTAATTCATTCAGTCCCTATGACAACACTGAGGTAGATCCTTTTGCTATGCTCATTTTACAGATGGGGAAACTGAGGGAAGAGGAGAGCACCCAGCTGGTGAGTCCTGGAGCTGGAACTCACACAGAGCAGGCTGGGTCCAGGGTCTCCCTACTCAGAGAGCAGCCGTAGGTAGTGAATTCCAATGACGTGAAGATGGTTCAGTCCTATTTCTCCCTTGACCCACGTGGGTCAAGGGGCCCACGTGTGGGGGCCTGGAAATGAACTATAGCATGGATATTAATTGTCCTTACGTGATGTCAGAGCAGTTTGATCTTTCACACATGTATTCAGCACCCTTTCAGTGGATAGCACTGGGCTGGCAGATGGGGATACAAAAGATGAAAAAGGTTGCAAGATGCTTGTGATACTTGTCTCTGCCTGCTGGATCAAGCAGAAAGCAGGCCTCCTTTCCTGGTTCTTGGACCAGGTGCATGGGCCCCTGGGCCCTGCCTCTTGGATCTGGTGTCCACGATTTGGCAGAACGGATCCATCTATTTCATTATATTAAACACTTTGAATGTAGCCTCTTCCCAGCCAAGCATTCTCATTGCCTGTCTGTTTTCGGAGAAGCCCCACACCTTTCCCCTGATGATTCCTGCTGTCTTGAGCTGGATCTTGTCCAGCTCTCAAGGATCTCTGTGGAGGTGCCAGGGAAAGGGGCTGCTTTGCCAGTTCCCAGCTGTGTGGGTTCCAGTTAGGAAATCATTGGCCTCCATCACACGGATGGTATTCCCTCAGCTCGACTCTACCTGCCATGTGCAGCTTTAACTAACTCAGAGGACCCCAGATACTGTCAGAATAAGATTCTAAGAAAAGGGCCATCTGGGAGCAACATCCCCAACAGCTAAAGATGAAAAATGATGCTATGGATATATTCTACCCAGCAAACATGTCTTCCAATAAAAGAATCTAGAGTAAGAACAAGAAGTTCTGAAAGTAAGCTACAAATTCTCCAGGAATCATGCTATAGATTTCCTATAGATGAGTTCCATGTCATGTTACAACACATTTGTATGAAATTATAAAAGCCAATATTCACCCCAGGATTGTGCAATAAATAGAATTTATTAAAGTACTTGTGAAGAGCCTCCAGTGAGAAATTCGTCTTTGATCCAGATTTTAATAAGGATTATATAATCATAATGAGACTGTAATAAAACAGCATTACCTGAATAATCCATTTTATTACCAGTTTTATTATGAGTTCCCATTTATTACAATTCATTAGATATTTAAGGCATATGTAAATGATGCAATATAAAATATATGAGGAGCAAGAATTATGGTATATGTCTCTGTAAATTTACCTTTCTGATGTCTAAGATCTCCAGATTCCGAAGTTTACACAATCAGAGAGGATCTCAGTAGAAAGTCAAAAATGAGGCTTTGGGCCTCAGGAATTGGATATGAAAGGCTCACCGTGAAAACGGCCGTTCCCTTCCACAGACGTGAACTCCAAAGTCTGCGGGAATGTCTTTATTAGGAATAGAATACTCCAGCTCACTGAGACCTGAACATGTCACTGGAAGACTCTTTTTCCTTGGGACTCTGTTGGAAATCTTTCTAAAATGTCAAACTGCCTGCATTATTAAGGACAGTATGTGGACATATGTCATCTTTCATAATCAAGGATCAAAACCACGCATTTGTAAAAACAAAACAAAAGCAATGTCAACATCAATTCCCTTTCTAAAAACTACGACACGAGGAAGAGCAGACTGGACTTGCGCTGCCCCCGTCCAAGATCTGACGATGCTTCTCGCTTTGTTTTTAGATAATTTCTAGACTGTCTAAATAATCCGTCTTCCATCTCTCAGTTCCCATAGCTTTGGTCTTCCCTTCTTCCCTACATTTGGTACTCAGCATCTCCTGCCCTCTCCCTCTTCGCTGTTTTCGGATGTGCCCTGTTGTCCTGCTAATCAGTAAAATCCTTAAGAGAAGGGACTGCTCCAGCCTCTGCCATCTCTCAACCCCAGAATAGCGCTCTGTAGATTGTCCAACATGTCTGATGGCACTAATGACGTCCCATCACTCTCTCCAAAAGCCGCAAAACAAGATCAAAAGCAGAATGAGGGAAGGTAGGGGTTGTGAGTCAGTCTAGTTAACAGACGCCCTTCTGCCTAGTCTGTGACCACGAGAAGATGTCACGTCCCATTGATGCGGCACTCAAGCAGCTGGGACAAGGAACTAAATGCCTCTGTAAGGGCAGAAGCCGGGAACCACCACGACACCTCGTCCAAGCTCTCACTCTCTGGAGACATGGGGGCAGCACCCTCTCCCTGTTCTCTCACAGAGACACACAGAGCAGCACACGTGATGCGTGATTCCCAAACCACGAGGGACGCTGGACAGGAAGGGAGATTCGCAGGTGTCCCAGGTCCTCCGCCCTCACTGCACACATCAGCCTGTCCTCTGGGAAAGGAAGCACAGATCCCCACTTAAAAAGCACAGATTCGTCTCATGTGAGGATCTAAGATAGTCAAAGGTGTAGAATTAGGCAGCAGAATGAAGGGCGGTTACCAGGGGATGGGGGAGGCGGATAGTACACAGTTACAGTGTATACAGGGGGAGTAGGTTCCAGAAAGCTGCCCTGCAACATAGTGTCTATAGTTAATAGAAAGGTATCGCATACTTAAAACATGGTTGAGAAGGTGGAGCTCACATTAAGTGTTCTTACCACAAACAAACCAAAAACAACAGAAGGACACAGGGAAACTTCTGGAGGTGATGGACGTGTTTATTACCTGGAACGTGATGATGGTAACACGAGTGTACAGATGTCAGTATGTACCAAATTGCATACATTAATTATGCGCAGGGTTTTGCATACCAATTATACAATAAAGCTAGTGTGAGTGGGGGGCACAGATCTCATGCCTTCAAAAACAGCTCTTATTTTAAAAAAATCTTGGGGAGATAGTGACTTAGAAGGGGTACCAGGGAGGCGTCTGGGCTGCTGGCTATGTGGTTGTGATTCTCTGGTGCAAGTTCAGAGGGGTAAGCATAAAATTGTTCGCTTTTCTGTAGTTGTGTTGTAGTTTATGAAAAGTTTGAGAATGTTAGCAAGTAATCTCAAAGTTTGGGAAATACCATGAAGGGCAAAGAGCCCCCAGGAAGGCCCCGCTTGAGTCTCCCACACATTGTCACTGCTGCCTTGGTGGCAGAGTGCTTGACAATCAAACTTGAGTCAGTCTTCAAAGAGCTTTCCGGAAGAACATAATTAGATTAGAACGTTACATTTGTTAATTTTTCAGTTGCTCATTAAAATTGACATGTCATTTGATTTTGACAGAAACCTTTTCATCTTGATGTAAGGCTGTAGGCTTTTTTTTTTTTAATAAAGCTATATTTAGGAAGTTCTGAAATATGACAACTGCAATAATGAAATTGAAACCACTCTCTCCATCATTCATATCTAAGATTCATGAAATAAATCATCCTTCCCCATAACATTTAAAAAGAAAAACAACTGGGGCTGAGGTCTTTGTTTAAACTCTTAAAAAGATGACTCCATCATGGGAGGAGAATTCCTGATTCTGGTGAGGTGTTCAGAACACCAGTGGGCGAACCTGTTCCGTAGAGGAGCGCCAGGGAATTTGGACCATAGGACACGGGTTCTAGAAATGTCTTTGCTTCCTTCCTCATGACGTAAGCCTCACTAGGCCCCTGTCTAACACAGAAGCTAAGTGGGCCACGCTCATTCCTGCAAAGGGAAGAAAAGAATCCTCCTGCTTCTGACTGTGTCGTGTTCAGTGGGGGCTTTTGAAAAGTCAGAACAGAATCACCTGGGCGGCCACCATCAGACAAGAGGGGGTAGGCAGCAGGAGGCATGGAGACCTTGGTAGTGGAGAGCCTGGGTCAGACCACCCTCCCATATATTAGCCACCTGCTGTTGGGGAAGTTAGCTCAGTTCTTGGATCTTGCATTTCCTCATCTACAAAATGGAGGTAATAGAAGGACCAATTTTGTGGCACAGACAGAAAGCTCACCACCAAACACATGTGCCCCTCCATGGGAACAGCTGGTTGCCAAGGGGCATATGCCCATGCGAGGGTGGCTCCTTCCAGGTGGTGCCTTGAGACTGTTCCCCTTGCCTGTGTCATGCACAGATATGTCTTCCCTCAGTCTTTCTCAGCTCCAGCAGCTGGAAGGAGAGGCCTCCAAGGACTCAGAGAAATTGGAGACTTAAGGCAGAAGGAGTCTTCATCTCTGAATGAGGATGGGCAAGGAATACGTGCAGTGGTCTGTGACATGAGCAAGAGAGGGACTTGAAGAGCCCCTGGGAACTCAAGGTTTCTTGGTTATAGCAGCTAATCAGTAAGACCAGAGTGGCTACTGTGCAGAGAAGGTGGGACTCAGGTATGGCCATCTCATGGTGCCAAGCACATAGCAGATATTCCATAAATCTTTGTTTCCCTTGCTCTTTCTTAGCTTTAAGCAAGTCACTGGCTCCTGCATGTGGAGGTGGTTTAGCTGAAGTGGAATTTGGATGCAAAGGACATGCTTCCTGGGGTCACAGCCATTTCTGAGCAGCCTGCAGACACATCCCAATGCGTCCTCAGTATCTCACAGAGGTGCCTGCAGGAGGGGATCAGAGCCACGCTTCCCGGGGGGTGGGGGTGTGTGGGCCCCTGAGCGATGGAAACCATCTGGGGATGCACCACGCAAACCCAAGAATGGGGCACAAGAAACGAGCTCTCTAATCCTCAGTCCCAGTAATTTGCTAAAACTTCCGCGAAAGCACTTTCAAACCCGCAGCTGCAGCAGCTCATCTCCCCGTCCAAACCTCCGCTGTTCCAGCCTGGTCTCCAGTCACCAGAAACTTCCAACTGTGTAAAATTGTACAGGAGATGACTGAGCAAATGGGCATTAGGATGAAACCAGGGAATTCACCCCCTGCGAGGTCTGTCCAAGGTACCACTTGAGCTTCGTAACAGCAGAGCTGTCATTCAGAAAACGACACGTCCTCGTCATTCCTGACCTGGGAATAAGAAGCCGGCATGGAAACCAGCCTTGTGATTTCAATGCATATTTCAATGTTCACATCAGAAAGAAGGATTTTTTTTTTTTAATGGAAGATGTCGGGTGTGGGGAGGGTGAGGGGAGGCAAAGAGAAGCCACTTCGTGTGAGATTCTGGTTTCTTTTCATTAAAAGATAGAATGGAGAATTTGTTTATCGTTCAACCTAAGAAATCTGTCTACAATGGTATTACCTAATGACCGAGAACTAGATGCTATCAATATGGGTCGTTTAAATTTTAATTTTCAAGTAGTGTAAGACTCACAGAAGTTGCAAATTAGTGCAGAGAGTACCTGAGTACTCCTCCCCCATGCTTCCCCAGTGAGAACACCTTACACAATCGAGGTCCATGACCAAGAGCAGGAAGATGATGGTGGTGCAATACCGCTAACTCAGGAGCAGACCCAATTTGGATTTCAGCAGTTTTCACGTGCCCTCTTTTTAAATGGATGTATTTAATTGACTCTCTTCTGAATGTATTCCTCCAACAGGGAGGCATTCTAAGTGGAAATGTAGCTTTTTCATAATGATATTCTTTTAACTCCAGCAGCGTAAACAGAAAGTAGCAGAACTGACTACAACAGGCTGTTGAATTTTAATTTGTTTCACAGCTTTAATAAATGGCACTATGAATGATGGAAGTAAATGTTTAGATACAGATTGCTACACTGTTGCTGTGCTTTGGGGAGGTCCGAAGGTTCATAACTGGAGAGCACAGAATCCCCCACTCTGTCACTTAGTGGGGACAGAACAGCTAGGGAGCTCCTGCAGCATGGCAGAACCACAGAGCCCCCTCTGCCAGCCCCCAGCTGAGTGTCCCCCATGGAGATGAGTGGCCCAAATGGAGATGAGTGTCCCACAGGGAGATGAGTGTCCCACACGGTTATGAATGTCTTCCATGGAGATGAGTGTTTCACATGGTGATGAGTGTCATCCATGGAGATGAGTGTCCCCCATAGAGATGAGTGGCCCATATGGAGATGAGTGTCCCTCATGGATACGAATGTCCCGCCTGGAGATGAGTGTCCTCTATGGAGATGAGTGTCCCACATGGAGGTGAGTGTCCTCCATGGAGATGAGTGTCCTCCATGGAGATGAGTGTCCCACATGGAGATGAATGTCTCCCACGATATGAGTGTCCCACATGGAGATGAGTGTCCCCCATGGTGATGAGTGTCCTCCATGGAGATGAGTGGCCTCCATGGCAGGGCTGCAAGCACCCTTGAGGAGGGAGGCAGACAGCACCTTCTCCCCAGAACTGCAGAGCCCTTCCTGCTGCCCCACCCTGCCTCCGCAGAGCTTGGCCTTTTTAAGGTGAAGTGCTGATTTCTGGTAATTTTGCCCTACTCGGTGTGGAGAAGAGCTCTTCAAAAACATTGGTACTGGTTCTGGAAGACAAGCAGAATGGCATCATTTACCGCCTGTAACTAGGCATCACTCTACGCTTGTTTCCCCATGCCCAGTGGTCTTCACCTGGTCCCCTTCCCAGCCTTCAGGTGTCAGCAGCTTATCCGCCTGCTGGGGGGCCTCAGGGGTCTCCCTGGTCACTCAGCCAAAGCAGCTGGCCCCTCCCTGGGCTTTTCTCGCCCTCCAGCCTCTTATCACTCTTCACCATCTGAAATCAAATGAGGCCATACTCTGAAGGATTTACCAAAGTGTTGATGTGGAGAAAGAACTCTGTGTGTGTACCTGTGCACATGTGCGTGAGCACACTGTATGCATGAATACATGTACATGTATGTGCATGCAAGTGCACACACGCAAGCATTTATGTGTGCACATGTGTGAGCACACTGTATGTATGCATATGTGCATGCACGTGCATGTACATATGCATACGTACCCCAGTGTGCATGTGTGTGAGTGCACCATGTGCATGTGGGCACGCTTGTGTGCAAATGTGCGTGTGTCTGTGCATGTGTGTGTGCATATACACAACCCTTCCACACCAGGGCACTGGGGAAACTCTTAGCTGACCTGCTCTGTAATGTGGCCACTCAGGTGCAAGTGGAACCGATTGCCTCCTTCCCTCTGGTCCAGTCCTAGAGTCAGAATTCTCCGCCTCCCTGTGTGCAGTAGCTCAAAGTGCAGAATCAAAGGTAAAGAGTCTCGGTCAGCTGTACTTATGCTCCGACTATTCTGTTCCTGCTGCACTGAATCATATCTATGTGACTCCCCTGAGATGTGTGTGGAGAAACGCTCCCTCGCTCTGGGCCATAGCACGGGAGGGGGGCTCTTTCTTTCCTCGGGGATCCCCGTGAAAGGAGAACCCCGGCCTCAGCATCACCTAGGGCAGACCCTCTGGCCTCTCAGAAGCCATCTTATTTAAGTAGCATGATTAAAAGTCACCCTCTCCCCCCTCCCAGGCATAGACACCAGGAAGGAGGCTGGGCACCTGCTCGCTGGGCCTGATAGCTCCTCGTCTGGGGCACACATAGCATCTTCTTTAAAGGAGGCGAGGGGGTGGGGGAAGGTTTGGTAGACAAACCTCAGAGCACAATTCCATCTAAGAAGCAATTTCTAGATGTTTTCTCAGTTGTTGCTCCTCTGATATTCTGGTTTTCTTCCACAGATGCCACGAACTACTGAAAACACAGGCCTGCCTGAACGGGGGAGCCCAGCCTGGTTCTTCCACGTGGAAACAGAGGCGGTTATCAATGGTCATGAAGGGTAGGGGGTGAGAGTTGATGTGACAATCTAGGTGATCGCCCGTTGCTCTGACCCAAGGATGAGCCAATCCCGGCAGACACTGTGCCTGGTTCCCAGATCAAACGTGTGGAACTGAGTCCTGTGCAGGGTTCTTTCTTGGCGGATGGATCAAATGCTTCCCAGCGCCATCACCTCCTCATGAGCCTGTCTCAACTGGGGGCGATTTATCCACCCCACTCCCACCCCAGGGACACTGGGCAATGTCTGGTGACACTTTTGGATGTCACAACTGGAGGAGTGGTATTGGCATCTAGGGGGTGGGGCCAGGGATGCTGCTAAACACCCTACAACGCCCCACAGCAAAGAATGATCCAGCCCCAGTGTCATCAGTGCCTGCGCTGAGAATCCCTGGCTTATGTCCTACGTCCTTGACTCTCATACGTGAAGATTTCTTATCGTCATAGGTTCTTGAAAAAATTTCTTATTATAAAACTTTCAGAAATATATTTTTCGAGTAGTGGTGGTGGAAGGGTCAGAGGAGAGAATAGGAAAATGATGAACACGTATCTCACCTCAAGGATTTCATAACATTAATACGAATCCACTTTCTTTCCTGTTTTTTTCATTTGAATAATCTGAAGCAGGGAGGGGGGTAGATTTTGTTGTTCTTTTCCCCTTAGAAACACATTTTTAATAGCACTACAAACCACCTATAACACAGCTGTGTTTTTTGCCCCTACTGCCCCCCATAAAAGGACTGGATTTAATTAATTTATCAATGTTTTTCTTTGTTCCAGTTCAAGCTCAATAGGTTGGATTAAATGACATAATGGATTATGAAAAACTTTGAAAAGAGTTTAAAGGACTTCACACACATAAAGTGTCATCACCGAAACCATGGAAAACAATTCGTCCCAATTATGATTACGTGATATTTGCATGGGAAGTAACAATAGAGCCTGCGTTTGTATAATGCTTCAAAATTCACAAACCACTTACGCATGCATTACTGCCTTAAAAGAAACGGGAGCGTCCAGCAATATGCAGAATATCAGATCTATGTGGAGGCAGCCCGTCTAGAAGTCCAAGCCCAAAGTGGCTTCCTTTTCCTTCAATACATAGATATAGTTGGACTAATCAGACGCCGTCTCCCTTTACGTGAGAAAATCCAGGCAAAGTGGTTGGTTTTTCCCTGGCGCACACCCATCAATAGCTCTTAGCTATCAGAAGTAACTTTTCCTCCAGTATCAGCCATTTTCAGTTATACTTTTATAATAAAGCAAAACTTGGCATTGCAATTCCATATGGGAAATGGGTACAATCTTCCTAGTAATGGAAGGAACTCACTACCCACAGGTGACAAGAGCATTGGGGACATTGATGATCCAGGAGGCAGATGAATAGTGTCCCCTCCCCAAATGGATGGCAGGAACTTGCAGGTCCACTCCTGTCCCCCCAACATTTGTCCTAGAGGAAAGTGGCCCTGAAGATGCCCTGGGACCCACTGTCTGTTGCATGCCCCACATGACACCTGCAATCTGCCAAGGTGTTGTTTATAAAATGAATTTTAGTGAAAATTACAGCTCTTGACCTAGAGGCTCCTGGAGGGAGAGCTATTTCACCAAGGGGTGCTCCACACAAGACCATGGAAGAGACTCCTGTCCAGGGACGGACTGCAGATGGGCTCTGGATTAACCTTACAGTCTCCAGCCCTCCTCAACCTACCCAGGAATTCACCTGAGGACACAGCAGGCTGTGACCTTGCACAGGGCCTCCTGACAGAGACTCAAAGCTTCCAGCATGAATAGGGAAACTGAGGCACAGGCCTGGTGTGGAGCAGGCCCCACACATTTGTAGTTAGAGAGATGGATGGAGGATGCATGGAGAATGGACAGTGCCAGCCAGCTTCGGGAAGCTGGATTCGTCCATCTGTAAACTGGGGACCCATCAGCAGAGAATGGTCAGACAGAAGGCAAACCAGCCTGCTTCTTACGCAGCGTTGTGTTTGCAGGCACCAGCGGCTGATGGAGCGGGCCGACCTGACTGCAGCCCATACATTCTGAACGCAGTGCAGCTGCCCAGACGCGTCCAGGAGCCAATAGTTCTGTGTGGTTTTTTTCCATTCTGCTTGCAGCAGAAGGTTGGAAACAGCTCCAGCCCGTCTCAGCAGTAAGTTTCTGACTAATCAATTGGCCAGGATAACCTGAAAATAAAAGAGTGAAGGGAGAGGGAGGCGCTGGAGCAGATCATAAGACCACACGGGCTCCTGGGCAGTCAATTAAAGTTTCCACGGAAGACAGCAGCCTGCCACCAACAAGGGGAAGGGGCAGCGTGGGGGCTTGGCCGGAGCTGTTCTGCACGTGTGCCCACCCGGAGTCCGGCAGCTTGCCTGACCCAAGGGGGAAATGAATCAATTAATAAAAACAAATTACCTTTTACCAAGTTAAATAAAAGCTAATATAAATGAAGCACTGCGTGTACGGCAGATTTACACTCGCTATAACCATTCCATTCCACGACGGAATCGTTTTAATGTGATATTAAAAAAGATCAAATTAAACTTTAATGAAGGCGACATTCGGTGTCAGGAGCGGCACGGCACCTCTGTCACATTTTCACAGAGTCACAGACTACAGTTCCACCTGCGTCAACTTTCCCGCCGCAGGAGGGATCTCTGGGGGGGTCTGGCCCTGCCCCCCTGCTCCCCGGGCTCCTTCTTCTCCCCCAACCTGGAAGCACCGCCCTCAGGTCCTCCCACGCTTTTGCACGTTGCTGGTTTAGGAAGGCACCGCAGGGGAGCTGCTCAGGTGGGGACGGGAGATGGCAGCACGGCCGAGCTTGGCCCCAGCTTGCTGAGGACAACAGAGGACGGAGGTGGGCGGGTGGGGAGCACCTTTGCCACTAGAAGACCCCGGCTGGGCACTCAGGAGGAAAGGCTTATGACCCCCTCAGACCCATATGCTCCGGCACTTGGGTCAAATTCTCCCAGAGGCCTGAGGCAGCCCAACACTTACGACAAAACAAATGATTTAGCTCTCTCTTGGGAAAAGGATAAAAATTAATGAACTGACCTTAAACCAGCTACACCAAGATCTGTGCTCACCTTTCGCAGAAAGATAAACTCCACGTGATCCACTGAGGGGCCTAGAATGCGTGCAGGGCTCCAGTAAGAAATGCGTCTAGAAAAGGTGCTGGTCTGCTGTTCCACGTGGCTTTTTGGGAACAGAGCGGGGTCTACCCATTAAACCCGGGTCAAGTAGATAAAGATGTGGGTGAGAGCGGGCTCAGGAACTAGACGCTCCTGGGTTTGAATCCCGGTCACACCAAGACCTTGTTGGATTTGCTTTTCTGCGCCTTGGTGTCCCCCTCTGTGAAGTGGGAGGGCACTTGTTCTCCAAGATCCCCCGCAGATCGATGCGTGCACACACGCAGTGTGCTTACGGGCAGCTTACACAGTTATCAGTTTGTCTGGAATTCATAACACCGTCTAGTGAAGGAGAAACATGAGACTGATGTCTTCCCATCTTGTCACCATCCCTTTAGACTTGTTGTTTTTTCCTTCCAGAATGTGTTTCCTAAGAGATGCCTTTGATTGGGTTTCAGAGAATGATGTGTTGTTATGCTGTCGATTTATCTCCTTACTTAGAGGCTGTTTCGAGTCACTGTGCTCTACAAGGTGCCGAGAATGCAGGGAAAGGCCAGGCTGTCCTGGCCCTGCAGGAGCTCAGCGTCCAGTGGGAGGCACAGAAATACGCAGTGCTGCCCACGTCACCAGGAATCAGCGGTCGTCGCACATACTTCGCCGTACTGTAAGGAGGAACACGAGGAGACTTGTTTTCGTGGAGCGGAAGTCCTTCCTAATGGGAACTATCGTGAAAGAAACTAACCATCTTTCAAGTGTTCTTCAAATCAAAGCAGACCAAAGTGTTGGGGTTCACATTTAATTCTTGATAAGGGGTGCAGGGCCTCCTCTGGCCTGAAAGATCCTCCTTTGCTCCCACCACGATCTCGATTCTACTCGCCCTTCAAGGCCCTGTGGAAGCCATGCCCCCACACGCGTCGTTGACCTCCAGCACAGGTGGGGGTCCACTGCCCATTTGAACACTTAATTATCCCCGTCATTTTCTTGCCATAGTTTGAATGATTATAATCCTATTTTCCCAATGAGGCTGAAAGCTCTTTCAGGTTAATGACTTCCAATAAGCAGGGTGGGAGCATCGTTAAGCCTCAGGATCCGGGGCGAGGGGCCTGGGTGGGCATCTGTTCACAGCTCAGGAACTGAGCTGGAGAAGAAGGCAAAGTTCAGCATCCCCCCCACGGGGCTGCTCAGAAGATTAAAGAAGAAAACGCAGGCGGAATGCTGAGCTTGGGGCATGACGCACAGGAAGAGCCTGGCCAACTGGTCAACTTTACAAGGCACAGCAGTGACAGGCAGCTTGTAGACAGCACCCAATCTGTGCTAAGCGTTGTTCTGAGCACTTTACGGAGAGACTTCAATATAGAAGGCACCGTTATCTCCACTTGACAGCTGAGGACACTGAGCCCAGAGAGGCAAAACAACTTCCCGTGGCCACACAGCCATCGAGGGATGGGCCTGGGATCTGGAGTGGATTCCTAATCCTCACTCGGGCTGATTACTCCCAACCATCCTGCAGGCAGACACTACTATCACCCCCATTTTACAGATCAGAAGACTGAGGCCAGATGGCTCGTGTGGGTGTCTCTGTTTCTGTTTGCAACACCCACTCGCCAGCAGCTGGCAGAATAACACTCAAAGGTGATGCTTGGCAGAAATGTGTGCACAGCTCTGTGGACATGCATGCCTGTCCTGTTGTTCAGTAGTGTAAAAACTGTGCCACGCGGGGTCTTTGTGTTGCTAGGGTCTTGAGGAATCTTATAAAGTGTATCTGGGCCTCCCGCGGGAGGGGGTGGCAGTTGAGCAGGCGCTGCTACTGCATGTCGCCGTCCTCTAAAATGGGAACCGGGGGCCTTTGGACACACCCTCGTGTGGTCCTGACGGAGCCCACACTGCTCAGGAGTGTGGGCACAGCCGGAACCCACTGCACCTCACTTTTGTGGAAAAGGTACAGTGATGTTTAAGGAGCAAGCGCGAGGACAAGTGTAGCTCCGTGGTGGAAAGGCTCTTGCGGAGAACGACCAGCAGCACTCCCCGCTGTGACCCACACGTCTCCCAGCACCGGCTGCTGGACTGTTACCCCAGGGATGAAATCAAAGCCCTGGGGGATAGACATGGCGCTGAGTGCCAGCAGACATCTGCTCTATGTCCAGAACAGAGACACCAAACTCTCCAAAAGGTCATTAAGTGTTAATAAGAGTGAGCTGAAGTCAGCTTTCAAAGACAGAGGGACACACCATCGTGGGAAGGTGCCAAGTCATTATTAACCTTAGCCCTTTCAATTGAGGAATGTGAAACGAATTCCAAGAGCCCAGAATTTTGCAGTGGGGACCTCCAGGGAAGCAGCTCACTTTCACCACTTTGGTCCTTTGAGGGGTGATGCTCACACTCAGCCACTTACAGAAAGTCCAGCAGGAGGCAGTGTGAGCGGGCTCCATGACCACGTGTCCCATGGATGGATGGATGGATGGATGGATGGATGGATGGATGAATAGATAGATAGATAGACGGCCCCATTATAATGAACGGTTGGATGGATGGAAGGATAGAGAGATGGATGGATGGATGGATGGATGAATAGATGGATGGATGGATGGATGGATGGATGGATGGATGAATAGATGGATGGATGGATGGATGGATGGATGGATGGATGGATGAATAGATGGATGGATGGATGGATGGATGGATGGATGGATGGATGAATAGATGGATGGATGGATGGATGGATGGATGGATGGATGGATGAATAGATGGATGGATGGATGGATGGATGAGTGGATGGATGCCCCCATCATAACAGAGGATCTGGTTCTGTCCAGATTCCAGTCTGTCTTCCAAGGGTACTTTTCCTACTAGGGGAACAGTTAGTGTAGAGGTGGTTAGGAGCCCTTCTCTTTACTTCAGATTGCTCTGCTTTAAAATGGGAATAATAACCCCACCCATGCAGGCTGGCTGCAGAGATTCCACGGGCTTCCCGGGCCTGGGAGCAAGTGGCAATCAGTAAAGGGATGATGGCGGTATGAGCATCCACCCAGCACCTGGGACACACGAGTGAAGAACGAGCTTTAGACCCTTGCAGTAACAAGCATTATTTCTTGACAGTTCTTTAGGAGTCTGAAGGCCATATCTGGATGGGAAAATGAGCTGGTGCCCGAGAGTGATGAGGGGACTTGGGCCACACCTTCCCCAAGGGGCCATCACAAGGAGGCCTGTCCACAGGAACTCCCCCTTGAAGCTGCCCTGGCCATGACTGTGCATTCAGGAGCAAGAGACCCTGAAGGATGCCTGGGCTTTTGAATCAATCCGCACAAACCTGAACTGAGAACAAACGAAACAACAGGTAAGTTGCAGGTTAAAAGGATGAACCCTGGACCAATAAGACATTTCAGGATGAAACCATAGAGGGAGAGGAAGGAGGAGGAGAAGGAGGAGAGGTGGGGACAGAGTATGAGAAGGGACAGGGAGGGGAGGGGACGGGAGGCGGAGGAGAAGAATAAGAACAATTAGAACACCAGCGAGCTGCCCTGAGCACTACACTTCCACTATCTTGTCTAGTTCTCCCCACAATCCTGAGGGGGTGGCACTTTTATTATCCTCATTTTGCAGCACGAAAGAAGCTGTGAACCTACAGTCCAAAGTCAGGCAAAACTAATCTAGGGTATCTGAATTTGGGAATCTGGGCCTCGGGGAGGGGATGGTGATGGGAGGGAGCTTTCTGCGGCAGGTGGTGTGTGGTGAGCTGGTGCCGCCACACTGGCGTCCTGTTTGTGAAAATCCTTGCAGCTGTGTGCTTATCATTCGTCCATTTTTTAGTGTGTGTGTTACATCCCAATACATTTAAAAAGTGCTTGTTACAAAACAGGACTCCATGTAGGAGTTGAAAGGTGGTCCCCCCAGTGTCCTGGCCGGGAGGGGTGCTCTGGACGAGTGACAGGCAGCTGTGGGCAGTGATGCTAAGTTTCTAAACCAGACTGAGCGTGAGCACTGATCTTGCTTTCATTGACCTGAGAATAGCACCTGGCTATTTATAGTGACCGCTCGTGGCAAGACCGTGGTTTGATATTTCACCCCAAGCCAGCGTTGTGCCCCAAGTTATTACAATCATTCCGGCTCTCCATGATTCTGATATTTTGCTTTAAAGTAGCTTGGCCACTGAACTTTCTGCCAAATGACCTTGTAGATTGTTTTCCATGATGCAGTGACTTGGGGACGGGTTGGAGGCAGATGTAGTTTCCAGGGTGGCAAGAATGCAGGTCCTGCATTCGACCTGTGATGTTGCTTGGCCACTCTGCCTCGGTTTCTCCATCTGTAAAATGGAAGCAGTAATCGTATCTATCTCACAGGGTGGTAGAAGAGATGGGGGACATGACACTTATGCAGTGTCGGACGCAGCTCCATAGATGACAGCTGTTGTCACCGTGAACCTTCGCAGCAGCAGGGAAGGAGGCAGATGGAGACGGATACTAGGCTGTCTTCTCCGATTAGAATGGGGGTGTTGGGTCTGCCGGCCTCTCCCCATTGTACTGAGTCCCCAGGGCAAGAGGCCTCCAGCAGCTGTGGGGCGAGAGGAGGCCTGTGTCCACTTTCTAGTCTGTGGCCCCAGCAGGTTGGCTGAGGAGCTAGGCCTTCCAGTGTCTCCTGATGCCAGTGCCATGCATCCAGAGAAGTAAACATCTGTGTGACGGGAGGCTTGTGGAGGGAGGTGGGGGAGCCGGTGGATGAGGGGGAAAGGGATTCTGTCTAGCCCAGGAAAAGTTACAAGACAAGGTCAGATGGGAGATGGATGGGAGGACAGTCTGTACGAAAACTGGACAAGCGGTGAGGGTGGGGGGGACAGACAGAGACACAGAGAGAGGGAGGAGGCAGGAGGAGGGATCGAGGGAGGCCACAGATTAGCTTTCAGAGAACAAAAAAGTCAGGTGCATTATTTTGCCTTTATTTGTAATTGTGCATAACAGTCTTCGTTCCTGGTCATAGTCAGAAGAAAGGCAGTGCCCTACAGTGGGTGGACTGCAGAGAAGTGTGGAATCCGAGGGACAGCTGTGCATTTGTTCCTGGAATTTCCGTGCACAGTGACGCCTCGACCTGATGGAACTCACAGCTCACTTACATCCTCAGGAAGGACACCTGGGACGGAACAAGGGAAACCCAACTCCCAACAGACAGACAGCGTTTGCAGCTCACACGGGTAGGGAGATCTCCCCGTCGCCCTCTGCAGCCGTCACGATGAGGGTTCACTCTCTCCGTCTTCTGGAAAACCACAATCTCAGCTAATGAGCTGGCTTTGCGGTGAGCTCAGGGGGCCCCGTGGGCCTTTGTGGACTCAGCATCCTTCTGTGCCAACCTTGGACCTGCAGGCTACACTCTCCAGGGGTCCCCGGCCACATCACAGGGGTGACTCCCAGAACCAGGAGCTCAAAGAGAGGCGGACGGCGGGCCTGCAGGGTGTTGGGCCGCACTGAGATTTTAAAGCTTTTCCATTATTTGCCAAAAGGTAAAAGTGAGCAAATCCCACATTAAACAAAGAATTCCAGTTTCCTTTTCTCTCAACTCAACACATGACCATGAACCCTGGGCTGTGCCCGATGCTGCGATGGAAGCTTGGGGACAGCGGGAGTCTGGTCTCCAGGTGAAGGGTGGAGCCCCGGGGTGTCAACTAGCCCCTGGCCCCCAGGCCTGAGGCCATGCAATGGCGGACGCACACTGTCCTGAGGCCTGAGCGGACCTGCCCTTCCCACCACCCCCAGCCACTGCCCACACGCCTCTCATCACCACCCCTAGAAAACGTCATATTTACGACCGCCTAAGCGCTCCTGACCACAATTCCAGAGCTGTTCTCGAGATGATGAATATTTGGGCCAAAATTCCATCTGTATTTCCCAAGGCAAAATAAATCTATTGCTCTCAATTTAGCTCCACTGCCGAGGGTCATGTTAATATATTACCAGCCAACTTCTAGCCCAGTAAATATTTGGCTTCAGTAAAGATCTGGTCACTCAATTAATGCCCATGGCCTTTGCACAGACCAGTGATAACGAGTAAGGATGGAAGCCAGTAGTGACCGGAGGCCAGGCCTGCAGAGCCTGGGGGGGTGGTGCAGGGGTGAGCAGGATGGGGGCAGCTGTCCTCCTAAGGGCAGACGGCTGCTGCTCACCTGCAGCTGATTACGGCCACCTTGGGTTCGCAGGCCTTGGGTTGTTAGATTTTTTTTTTTTTAGTGTTTTTAAGATAAAAGAAAACTGGTTGAGTTTCAGGGATGAGGTCTGGTTCAAGCGAAAGGAGGCATGTTTGAAGGCGTCTATGAGAGTAGCCAGATGCTGAGAGAGCGTGTCGGGTAGAGAGACTATAAGCGAGTAGCCAATGGGGTTCCTAGCCGGGCTCTCCCGTTTGAGAGCATCACCGTGGTTACGGCCGTTTCCTTTCCTGTGCCTCAGTTTCCTCTCCACAGAATGGGGATGATAGCAAGTGCATGGGGCTGCTGTGGGTTGAAAGGGGATGATGCACAGAAGGCTCTGAGAACAGCGCCTGGCCCTTTGCAGGTGGAGTTGTGTAAAGTCAACGCAGAAACTGTAGAAGGAAGTTAATGCCACAGCCCTCCCGTGGGCCATGGGCCTGAGCCATGGGCGCCGGCCGCCGGCTGAGCCTCTTGCTGTTTCCTCCATCTCCCAGACCCTGTGGCATCACAGGTGATGGACCTTCTCCCAGGCAGGAATGACAGGCGGTCCGAGGGGCAGGAAGAAGACACACGGGGGCCAGCTCGGTGAGGACAGTGCTCCAGGCTCGGCAGAAGCGGCTCGTCAGCTGGACGTGCCTGGACGTGGAAGGAAGCCCACCACGTAGACGCAATCCCTGGACATTTCAGAGGCTGCTTTGTGAACTGACGGCGTGGCTGGCATCCTGGGCTTCTCAATAGGAGGGCACATACGCTTTAATGATGGAAAAAAAGAAAAACTCGACTGGTGCCCTGATCCTATTAACAAACAATCCAATTTTGATGCACTCAATCTATAATTTGCCAAAATAGACTAACGAACTAACAAAAAAAATCAACTTTGATTTCAAAGTCATCATTGCCCCCTGGATACTGAGTTCTCTTTCAGGGATTTGAACTTCCTGAGCTCACAGCAATGAGCTTACACGAAGAAGAGACGGCAGGCAGGTCCTGTTGTTTGCAGGCTCCGTGTCATCACACCTGCCTCCTCGGGCGTATCTCCTGCAGGTCGCCAGCGACCTCGAACCAAGGAGACGACGCATCTGGAAAACGCAGCACCAGTCCGTTTAGTTAATCTTCTGAAGCCAACACTGGAACATTTTAAGTGCCTGCTCATGAGACGATTTCCCCCTCACCCACTCCATCTCCCTCTGACGACCTACTTTTGGTCTTTGATAAGCCAGCACTGCGGAACTGGGTCATGATGGGCAGGAGGCGCAGGGATGCGTGTTTTCATAGACTTAGCCATTTAACCTCCCATTCTTCTAGGCCGGAGACAAGATGAAGCTTATTATTCAAACTGCGAACAGGCAACTCAGAGGAAAGAATGGTCAATTTAAATGATCAGGGCTCATTTTTCCCTATGTTCGAGAACCCCTTCTCAGGCCTGGCTGTGAAGACTCATGGGGTCCTTGGAGCTCACGTGCTCGCACACACGCCCACCCATTACCAGCAGGGGAACTGTCTCGAGAGGGACAATCTGGTGAGGCAAGAGGGGAGCCCGGGCGGCATAGAGAGAGCATCCCACATCTGCAGGCCAGACCATGGGCTGGCCCAGCTACCTGGTACAGGATGGGAGCCTGGCTCTGATTTATTACTTTGGCCATCCTCAAGAGCTGGCTACCTTCCCTATGTCTGGGTAAACACAACGGGCTTGATGACAAACTTTGCAGCAGGAGGAAACAAGAATAAATCAGTGCAGATGAAGGTGTTCTTTGTGAAATTTCAGTATCCCAGCAGGCAACCTCGCAGTTCTCAAGAGCAGATAAAGAGAACTCTTTCTCTGTGGGCGTCTTATCAAGAATGCAGGAATCTTCCAGACATTTACTCTACAGTATATCCACGAAAAAATGAGTTTCACAATTTAGTGTATCAATGTCTTCGGGGCAGGAAATCAATGCTGAGGGCTGAGATACGGGAACAGCGTCCAGGACGACTCAATCTCAGCAGAATGATCAGCTCTGTTTTTGATTACAGAGCTTGGAGCTCTCTTTAACGTCTGCCAGATACTTGCGAAACATTAACATCCTCTCTTTCCGCCTTTCTTTCTCTACCTATACAACAGTCACAGAGTCACTTAATACATAAACATATTTTATATCCACAAGCATATTTGTAAAGAGCTATAAATTGTCTTCAATAAATGTTTGGAAGTACTAAATGCTGGTTTAAATGAAGATGGGTTTCTTTCAGAATGTTTTTCTTGGTAGCTGGGGAGGGGCATGTTTCTGAGCCTATAGTCTAGTCTCAGCTAATTTGATTTAGTAGAAGAGATTTTTAAATAAATTCTCCATTTCAGTGAAATGTACAAGAGAATCACAGTACAAGCCATAGAATTAGAAGATGTTAGAAGTGTAAGAGAAAATTTACGATGTCTTTTAGGCCAATGGTGCCCAAATGTGGATTTCTGGGCTCTCCCTCTGAAAATCACTGTGCAGGGGTATGGAATGGGCCAGGGCTCTGACCCCAGGCAGTTCTGATGCACACACATCCACCAGCAGTAGCACAGGGAGGTGACAATCCCAGATGGCGGAACTTCCTACTTGATTGATAACATGTCCCGTCTGATTGGTGTAGCCTGCCTATGCACTTACAACCTGCCTCCCTAAAACAATTCAGCATGTACGTTTCTACCAAATCTACCCTTGTGTAATCCCCCAACAGTCCCACTATGGACGTCCAACCATGAAGCAGGAAGCAATGCCGGTGCAGCCAGTCACCTCCTGGCCCCCACAGCCCCTTCCTCCGGAGCCGACAGTGGTGAAGTTTTATGCAGGACACATCTCTCTCTTCGAGGAAGTCATCAGCATCTGGCCCATCAGGGTGATCAGATAATAAAGGTGCCAGCCACCCTTTAGATGCCAGCGAGAGGGGCCCGGTGAACTTCAGGTCCATGCAAACGCTCCTGCACCAGCCCTCTGCCCCGTGCTCCCTCGGTACTTGGCCTCGTGCCCTAAATCACCATCCTTGAGGACAAATCAGAACTCCACAGAATGAAAAGTCAAGGCCCATTCAACAACCCTGGCACGCACCATGTCTGTGGTTCTTAGAGACGTCCCTTCTCTCAGCATCACTCAGAAGGGGCACCCAAGAGGATAGACACTAGCGTATCTCAAATCACTAAATTTCTAGGTTGAAGATCTTTCTGATCAGATTTTCAAACAACTTTAAATGAATAACACTCGACTGAAAATCACACACAAAGCCACACAGCCTTTCAATGGGAAAACCTCAAATGCTGAATATAGATGCAGCTGATATTTATGATTTCCAAATGATGTTAACTCAGCCATTAGCAAAGTTTACAATTGATTTTAATGAGAACCTTCACCATATGGAAAAATCCCCCCGCCCCGTTTCTCTCTCTCCCTCCTTTTTTACCCCAAAACATGATGCTCCGCCCCCTAACATCCTGCCGTACCAGCTGCACGTTAGAAGGCTTGCCGCCCATCAGCATCTGTGGATGGTAATATGCTGTCTTTTCTCAGACTGAAGTGTCCTGGTTACCTTCTAACTGTGATATCTGATGCTGCCCGCGGCCAGTGAGGAACCTCTGGATTTCAGTCCCTTCTCCCCATTCCCCACCTTGGTTCCCGCCCTCCTGCCTCTGGCCTTGCTTGGCTTCAGGCCGGGCACAACAATTTCCCCGTGTGGCTCACACATCCTTCTCTCCCCGCCTCCTGCTTCCTACTCAGCCATCACCCATCACTCACATTCTTCTTCTTCTTCTTTTTTTTTTTTTTTGGTGAGGAAGATTAGCCCTGAGCTAACATCCTTTGCCATTCCTCCTCTTTTTGCTGAGGAAGATTGGCCTTGGGCTAACATCCATGCCCATCTTCCTCTACTTTATATGGGACGCCGCCACAGCATGGCTTGACAAGGGGTGCGTAGGTGCGTGCCCAGGATCTGAACCTCCGAACCCTGGGCCACTGCAGCGGAGCTCGCGTACTTAACTGCTACCCCACCGGGCCGGCCCCATCATCACTCACATTCCTATCCTTCAAGGCCCACCTCAAATGTCACCTCCTCCAGGAAGCCCAGGTTTATCCCCCCCATACACACACAGCTCAATCCTCAGAGTAGGTGGTGGTGCTGCCTTCACGGCTCCCATATCACTCACCACCTCGAATCTCTGTTACTGTTGTCCCATCCTGGTTCCCCTGCATTCGTCTTCCCTAGGGGAGGATGAGGGCTTCCTCCGTGGGTGGGAGGCGTGGTGGGGAACTGGGGGTGGGTGGTGATCTGAGAGCTGGCACCTGCTGGATGCTGTGCAGCGGGAAACTAGGCCCCTGTCTTGGCCCCCGAGTTCCACCCTCGGCCCTGCTTACACACTGGTGAGACTAGTCCATCAGGCACTGTGAATCCCTGCTCTTCCCAGA
This sequence comes from Ceratotherium simum simum, assembly GCF_057802395.1. Taxonomy (NCBI): domain Eukaryota; kingdom Metazoa; phylum Chordata; class Mammalia; order Perissodactyla; family Rhinocerotidae; genus Ceratotherium; species Ceratotherium simum. The sequence goes on from NC_141920.1 coordinate 2,534,027, forward strand.
GGGTCCCACGAAGACAGTCACTGGCCTGCCTTCTGCAGGAGACACCTTGGCATGTGTGCTGCACCCACCCCTCCCTCACTCCCCCACTGTCTGCGGTGGATGTGGGCTTGACTGGTCCAAAGCAGTCGTGGAGATCCCACCTCCCCCTCCAGAGACTGGCCCTGGAATCCCGGCTGGAGTCCGGCACTGGTCCAGGAGGGGAGCCCGTGGCCCCGACAGCGCCAGGGGTGGGGTGGGAGAGTGGCTCTTTCTGTGCAGTGATGTGAACGCAGAAGCTGACAGGTGCTGCGGAGGTAGCGGGGCACCGGGGGGGTCGCTGATCTCCCCACCCGCAGCTGCTGCAAATTGAGCCCGCCTTCCCCTCTGGGCGTCAAGCAATGAGTTAGAGCCATCTTTGTGCTGCCCTACATGCCGGCCGAGGTTTCTGTGCCAGCCAGGAGCTGCTTAACAGACACGCCTGCTCGAATCCCCCAGGCCACCCTTCTAATCCCTCACGTTAGATTCGGCAAAACCTGGCTCGGCTGCTCCTGAGGGCAGCCTGCGGCTCTTCTGTAACCCCACCGCCGTCTAGTGACCGACTCAGATGCCACGCAGAGCAGGCTCCAGCCTCCCTCACACCGGTCGCCCACTCTTATCAGCCCAATAGCACAGCCCTCTGCGGTCCAGCAGGACGGGACTTGGGATGTGCACACGCGTGACAACTGGCTGGACATCACCGAGGACCAGCTTCTAACAGGTGAAGCGGCTTCTCCTGGCCTCGGTCTCCAACTTGGAGCACTTAGACCAACACAGTGGGGCACACGGGCTGCTTCAGATTTGAAGTGTTTGCCGTCCAGAATCCATTTCTGAATTTACTTCCAGTCTCAGGAGGGTGCAATGTTCTCCGAGACTGCATTTATTTGTATATTGACTGACTGATCAATTGATCGACCACATCACTTTTAGTGACGCAAGGGCGATGCTTATGTTCCTATAACATTCAAGGGGAAGGGACTTGTGTGCCCAGCGTGGTTTCACTCTGTAAAACGCTGTGCACGGAGACTGCGGAATATGCCAAAATGTTGACAGTGATGTTTTTCCCAGTGGTAGAACAATGGGTGTTCTAAATTATCTTGTTTATACTTTTTTAAGACAGCCTTTTTATTTTAAAATACTTTTAGATTTGCAGAAGAGTTGCAAAGACGGCACAGAGAGCTCCCATATAGTCTGCACCCGCTTTCCCCATTGTTAATGGCTTACCTTAGTGTGGTCCATTTGTTATCACTAACCAACCGATATTGACATGTTATTAGAAACTAAAGACCACACTTGATTCAGATATCGTTGGGACCCACCCAGGAGCCCACACGACGTTTAGTCGTCACATCTCCTTAGGCTCCACTTGGCTCTGACGGTGTCTCAGACTTTCCTTGTTTTTGATGACCAGACAATTTGAGGATTACAGGTCAGGTATTTTAATGGACCTTTCATTCATTTATTTTTTATTTATTTATTTTTTGCTTAGGAAGATTGGCCCTGGGCTACCATCTGTGCTCATCTTCCTCTCCTTTATATCTGGGATGCCGCCACAGCATGGCTTGATGAGCAGTGCGTATGTCCACACCCAGGATCCGAACCCGAAAACCCTGGGCCACCAAAGCAGAGCATGCAAACTTAACCACTATGCCACCGGGCCGGCCCCTGGACCCTTTATTTTAAAGTGCACTGCCATTTGTTTTTCTCAGAGCAGAAGCTTGTCTCCGAGCCTCAGGGAACCCCGCCGGCACTGGTGGCTTCTCTTCAAACTTCCTTCCCAAAAGCGTGGCTCTTCTCGGAGGACCAGCCACGCCACGTGCCTCTGGCTGCCTTCTCTTGGTCTCCCGTGCTCATGGAAGCCCTTCCTCCCCATTTGGATTCCTGGCTTCAACTAAGAACTAAAAATAAACCAAATCCACTTAGAAAATAGATGTTGAGTGAGCTCATTTAACACGGCATTATCTGCAGACGGTTATTATAATCAAGATGGTTCTGCGTTGTTCTCCAACCTCCTAACTAGATGTGGCACCAAAAGCTATTCTGGCTTTTAGAAAAATTACCTCTGGAGAAAATGTATGTATTTATAAATGTCTGTGTATGTGTGTGGATATGTATTTATTTTTAGTTGTTGCATCTGACTCAAGAAACTACATTCTACTAAAAACTCACACAACATGTCGCAAACTCACTTAGGAAAACAAGAAAACCCCAAACTCTCAAAATGGGGCATATTTCACCAAAGCCAAGGAAATGGGTAGTTATGACCTCTGAGTCGGGTAGTTTTAATTCTTCCAGTGGCCTGGGGTGAGCATGGCCTGTGTCTGAGGGGTTGGACTGGGAAGCGTTCTGCGTATTCTGAAGCCTCCTGGCTGACACAGATGGTGGTCCCTCCTAAAGCATTTAAACCCCGCCCTGCGCCAGGCCACCCGTCCCCTCTCTGGTTCCCACCCAGAGCTGAAGAGCAGGCCCTGATCAACATTCCCCCTGGGCCTCCGAGAGCCTCTCCTGGATCGCTATTATCACCTCCCATAGGTCCTCGCTCGAGTCCCCAGAGCTTTCCTTTCCCAGCTCTTGCAGGCTGGCTCATGTCCACATCACTCAGAGCAAAATTTTCTGCGCCTAGTAGGTGCCATATAAATATTAATTAATTCTTTGATACAATCCGACCTAACTCATCGAGTTAGTAAAACGGAGGGTTTATCCTAAAGGGGAAAAGGAAAAAATAATGTAGATACAATTTAACGCTTCGGCAGCTTTTTCCCCTCATATTTCTTTTAGCAAATAAACCCCAGAAAGTCAGCTGCAAAGGAGATCCAGATCACCAACTGTAAGAAATGTGAACCGAAGAAATATCAGAGGCACCCGAACTGTTTAAACATTTATATTGCACCCATAATACTCCACGATTAAGGCTGAGCTATTGCTGTAATTGGATTTTAATAAGGACAGAGAATTGTCTAGAGTTTTGTTTCTTGCTTGCACCATACATGCAAATAAGATGCAGGGGCTTCTTCACTCTCCACCAAATGTGTAGGTTTCCTAACTCATAATCTTGGAAAAGACTCGTTTCTATCATAATGTGTCATATCCTCTATAATCTACGTAAATATTTAGCACTAGTAATAAAGTCACTTTATCTTTTGCAGTTATTTGCATTAGGAATTCTTATGGGAGAGTAAACGACTATAAATCCCCTACGGTGTGAGATTGATTTATGATGCTATCATCGCCTTGGTCTAACTCAACCTCCGCCTTTGGACACTGTCTCCACACGTCTCCTGGACCCGGCCGACTTCCTTGCACCTGAATTTCTTTCTCAACATACCAAGAGAATTTTTCCACTTTCGTCCATCGCAAGATTTAGCAAAAAATGGAAACGAAAGGACGGAAGCCGTCAACCCACCCCTCTGCGTGCAAGCACACAGACCCGCAACTTCTGGGGAGTGAAGACGCTCTCCTTTGCTCCTTCTTTCCGTCTTTTTTCCACCAACGTTTATCAGTGCCGTCTCACGCCAGGCATGACGTCACACGTCAGTGACACAACCACAACAGCCCCACCCGTGCCCCTGGTCCCTGGCACTGACCCTCGGAAACATGTGCTGTCTGACATGACAGGTGAGAGCAGGCATGTGTTCCGTGGCCCACGTGGCTGCGCTAATAAAGTCTGGGGCCGACTGCACAGCCCGAAGTCGGAGATCGGCCTCCTTCCCCCAGAGCGTGACCTTCTGTGCTTAGGATCACAGGAAGCAGAGGCAAAAGGAGAGCCACACGGAGTCCTCCACCCTCTGGACCTCACACCACGTCTCTGCTGCTCGGATCCCAAAGCGCGCCACCCTGCAGCGACAGCGTGCTCTGGGAGCCAGGACAGACACCGAAGCCCCTTCAGAGAGTTTAGGACTCCTTCTGAGCCACCCTCTGGGCAGCCCGGGAGCAGAGCGTCTCGGCCCTTTCCCGTTCTGATCCTCAGTGAGCTCTTTCAGCCCCTCCCCCGCTGTAAACTCTGAAACCGCCCTCGGAATCGTGTCTGCCCAACACACCTCACAGCGCAGGCCTTCCTCCCGAGGCGTGAAGGGGAGCAGACGCGAACTTAAACATAATCTCCACGAGAAAATAGCCACAAGCCCTACGTCTTCAGCAAAACGTTAAAACGTGGCACAGGGCAGGCTGAGCTGCGTAACGGAAGAGAAGCTCTCCCCACCTTCGGAGGGCGTTGAACGGCCGGCTTTTGTTGTTTCATCTTTTTTTCCGCATTAAATCAGACACTTCTTCTAAATCAAGCCCTCGGGGTGGACCTGGCACAGTGATGAGCATGTGCCACGTGGATATGGAAGGGGAGCGAGCGCTTCCCGACCGCCGGCGTGAGAGCGAGGGGAGCGTCATTGCCCACAGCAGCAGGAAAGAGTCAGTGTGGTTGTTTCTGGTACCAATTTAGGTGATTAGTCAGATGTACGCGTGGCGAGGGCACCAGGGCTGCATCAGCCGGATGGTGCCCAGCCCGCAGGTGAGGCCAGGTGGTAAACGGAGGGGCTGCAGCCTGGGACCCTGTGTCCCCTGGAAAGCAGCCCACAGGTGTGCACTTGGGCAGACGGGGGCCGCCTTTCACACCCTGTGGGGGTCCTACCAGCCCTACTCCAGCTTGGGTGAAAAAAGAAGCAAATCGATGCAGCCCTGGCCGTGCAGTTGGGAGGGAACGCCTCCGTCACCTCCATGCTGTGTGGTCTTGGGCAGCTACCTGACCTCTCTGGGCCTCAGTTTCCCCATCTGCAGAGAGAGGGTGAGAACCACATAGCCCTCACAGAGCTGAGATGTCCATGAGCTCATGAACAGGGGGTTTGCACATCATCAGTTTCAACTGGCAGTGTTAACATTCCTTACATTACTGCTTATGGAGTGTTAATATTAATACTTTTTAAAGTTTCTGCCGTCGGTTAGGGTGCCATCAGGGTCTCTCAACCTCGGCCCTATTGACACTTGGGGGGCGATGAGTCTTGCTGTGGGGCCATCTCGTGCACTGTAGGGTGTTTAGCAGCATCCCTGACCTGCACCTAGTAGATGCTACTGCCGTGCCTCCCCCAAGAACGGTGACAACCAAAAATGCCTCCAGACACCGCCAAACCTCCCCGGGGGCAGTCACCTGCGGGGGACAAGCACTGAGTTAAAGTAAGAAGGCCCAGAACTTGCACCTGGAGGGCCCGAGTTCAGATAGTGGTCAGTGCCTGGCGGGCCCACCCACTCCACTTAGAGCTCTGGACGGCACCCTTCACGGGGTCTGCTCTGAGCTGCCTCTTTTTCCTAAAGGGCCTCGGCCCGATTGTATCTGTGCTGTGTCTTCTAGCCAGTTCCTCCACTCACAACCTGCACCCAGGACACGTGCAGTCCAGTCTCACGACAGATGACACGATCGCCAGGTGTCTCAGGTCCAGATCTTAACAGAGTCTCACCGGGGAGGGTACTGTCCATGGTGCTCGCAGCTCATCTGTTTCTCCAGCTGCACTAGGTCCTCCCTGGATCCAACCAAGCCACTCAAAGAATATTCATTTGGGCCAAATCACCTTTACCTACAGAAGTGCTTTCAGTGGGCTGTATTTTAATGTTCTTCCCACAGTTTTATTAAATAAAATGGCCAAACATCCACATAGAACCCTCCACTGTGTTTTCTCCAGAAACACTAAGAATGTTGTCTGATAAATCACTCAGTGTCTCCAACATAGGAGACACACCCAGTACGGAATAATTCGTTTAGATGTTAGTTCTGGTAAGAGTTTTCTGCCAGGAACAAAAAAGAAGGAAAGAGAGAATGTTTCTCCTTCACGATGTCTGTAACTATTTTACCTGCTCCCATTTCCCTCTACTCTGTGGATGCCAGGGAGCTCACACAGCCACGTGTGAGGCTCGCCCATAGCACTTAGGAGGCCTTCACAGCACGTGGGGCTGGGTGGGCTCAGACAGTAACAACCGTCACCTCTGGCAAGTTTCTGCTTTACCCCTGGCCACCGAGCCCCTCTTGTTCTCCATTTTACTTTTTCATTCAAGGAACTCTTCCCACTACTAACGTCCCTTCCTGATGCAAGGTGAGGTGTGTATGAATGCACGTTATCACAGGCGTGGCAGTGCCAGTGCCCTGGCTTTGTTTTTTTTTTTTTTTTTACTGGGAATCTATCCAACGAACCTGAAATCAACAATCCAAAGAGGCTTATGTAATGTACCCCTACGTTCATTGCAGCATTATTCACCATAGCCAAGAAGGGGAAGCAACCCAAGTGTCCCTCCACTGATGATTGGATCAAGAAAATGTGGTATATATACACAATGGAATACTACTCAGCCATAAAAAAGACAAAATTGTCCCATTTTCAACAACATGGATGGGCCTAGAAGGTATTATGTTAAGTGAAATAAGCCAGAAGGAGAAAGACAAACACTGTCTGATCTCACTCATATGTGGAATATAAACCAACACATGGACAGAGAAAACTGTATTGTGGTTACCAGGGGCAGTGGGGGTGGGGGGTGGGCACAAGGGGTGAAGGGAGACACATACATGGTGATGGACAAAGAAAATGTACAACCCAAAATTTCACAATGTTATAAACTATTAAAACATCAATTAAAAAAAAAAACAGCCACACAAGTAAGTTTCCATGTTGCTCCGAGAGAGGAATAAATCACGCGACACAGGGTCAGAGGTAAGATTTTCACGTACGACTCAGGTGCAAAGACAGCCTTTCCTGAAGCTGTGCCCTAAAGCTGTCTTTCAATGAGCAGAAAAAAAATCTTTAGATATTTACTTTTAATGTTTTCTTTAACTGAAAACACCTTTGAACCAGTTGCCACAAACCAAAAACCAGCCTTAGTCTCCTCAGAACCAGCCCGAGGACAACTCGGGAGCGCAGAAAGCAAACTCCCAGAACAGGCTCAAGACTGAGACATGAGGCTTCCAGGTCAGACCAAGAAGAAGGACATACCAGCACCCCAGTCTGCTGAGACACGGCACTGCCTCATTGCGCGAGCAGCTTTCGAAGATGAGATTGAAACTCTGCGCTGTCTCATTTGGGCCTTGCAGATCGTGTCAGGGTGGAGTCTAATCCTTTTCTAGGCTGGTCTCTCAAGTTAGAGAGTCCACATCAGTGGCTTTTTTTCTGGTTCACTGCTTGGCTATCTCCTTTCCACCCCCTTCTCCATTTGCACAAGTTTGGCCAAGACTCGCCTCGTCACACACGGGCTAGAGGGGCAGACACGCTCACCAGGGTCCTCCCGGTTCCCATGGGACCTGCACTCGGCACCCTCGGAGGAACCAGGGAGCGGAGACGCGTTCTCGCCGCCGAGACGGGTGTGTACAAGGACACGCGTGTCCAGTTTAGCAGCGGGATCACTTACCTAGGAAGAAGAGAAGAGAAACGTCTCATTAGTTGAGGCTAGCTGTCTGTCCCATTTGGTTCCCTAAGGAATGTGGTGACGTCGGCAGCTGCACTGCGAGTTACAGTGACTAGTACCCTAGCACCTTCTTAATTTGCACGGCATGGCATGCTTTCCAGAACACGCTCCCCTGTGTGTTCTTTGCACCTCACAACAGCTCTGTTGGGCAACCAGGTCGGCGTCTCCAGGTCACGGAGACACGTGCTCAGTGGCATCGGGATTCAGCAGGCTGAGGGGGGCTCCAGAGCCTCAGCCAGACCTCTTCCCAACGGCATCACTCACCTCACAAAATCGTTCCTAACCGGACTCTCAATGTCCAAACAGGCAGCCAGGTCAGTACCAGTCACCTGCGGCTTTTCCTAAGGAGGCTGCCACTCCGTCTGTCTCACCCTCCACAGGCACTCCTTTTCAGTGAGAACTGTGCTTCCGCAGAGAAGCCAGATCCAACGATAATGTATCAGCAACACTATCTTAAGCTGCAGGCTTAAGGAACCCTTGACATTGAAACTATGAAGCTTGTACATCAGACACGGAGAAGCGCTTTGAACCAAGATGCTGGACTGCGGTACCCCCTCCCCGCCCCTGGTTCTGTTCTCGCCCAGAGCAGAAGCAGATACGGCCTGTTTAGGGCACTAGAAGAACACGATTCTGGTCCTGTCCAGAAAAGTCCTTGAAGACGATTAACTATCTACAGGAGAAGAAAGTTCTCTCTCCCCACATTGCCCCAGTGCCCCTCTCAGGGGTCTGACCGCTGCGGACGGAGGAGGAACACAGCCTCCTGGAGAGACACGCTCAGTGCACTGCTGCAAAGAGAGTTAAATGTTCCAGAACCTTCAAAATAATGCATTTGCATTGCCTGTCTCCACGCCAAGAGAGTTCACGTGGACACCTGCATGGCACGTATCGGGGGTCTGGAATTCCCAGTGCAGATTAAGCCCCGAGGCTCATTCGGGATTCTGGGCTGCGAGGTTGCAGGGCACGTACTCGATAGGCCAATGATTTTAAGACACCAGGCCTCATAAAGGTTAAATATCAATATTTATAGAGAATACCTTCACCCAACACGACAGAGATGCTGTCAGACAGTCAGACTTGTCACTACGACGCCGCTTGATGACGTGCGGCTGCGGGGCTCCCCCAGGTCCTTTCCTCTCCTCGCCTCCCGGGGGAAGAACACAAATTCCCAATGCAATCATTTCTTTCCTTCTGTGTTTCCCACCTTCACAGACATACATGGTCACGTAAGGCCCTGCGAGGGAGCTTTGTCGCAGCCTGAGACAGAACCCGAAGCCCAGACGGGGCCGACGCCAGCCGGATGAGGCAGTGTGCACGCACCTCTCTCCACTCTGACAATGCGGAATTTTAATGAGCAAGTACTGTGTGCGGGCTCTGCTCCCAAACAAGCATTTCGATTCACGCTGGGGGTTCCAAAGGCAAGTGTGAGTGATGACTTTATAATTTGTAATTATCGGCCAGAGCCCTCCTTAGCGCTCCTCCTTTCCTTATTACTACTGTATATCCTATTAAAAATTTAATTTCCATTTCCGAGCACAGCCTACAATATTTTCATTATTTGACAACACAACAGTAATGTAAATGAATTACTGACACACACTCCCACGCTGAAGCCAAAGGAGGCCTTGCTCAGCAGGGAGACCCCCTCCCAGACGCCCTGGTGGTTCCCGACAGGAAAGTGACCGTCCTCACACTGATGGCCGTCATTATGGCAACAAGAGCCCTCATAAAATTAATAATATTAGTTATAATGGCCCAGGCGACAACCCAGTGACACTTAAAATGGGCCTGGCGCTCGGGTAAGTGCCTTGTTTGGATTACTCCACTGACCCTCCCAACCACCCCTGGAGCAGACAGAATTATCGCCCACAACCTGGGGGTGAGCCCACGAGGTTCAGGGGTGCCTGTGGGGCCAGGATCAATCAGAGGTGTCTGTCTCAGGGCCAAGATGAATTCACAGCAGATCCTGCTCAGGGGGTCCAACACTGCCGCTAAAGTCGTGCTCAAAACTACTGTCCCCCTGGGGAGAGCAAGGAGAGGAGATTCAAACATGACACCCAGGGGCCCTGCACACGCAGCACGGCAGGAGGGCGCCGTGCCAGGTCTGTGAGATGGCATCTGTCACGTGGTCCATAGGCCAAGGTCTGAACACTGGCTTTGCCACTTCCCCGCTGGGTGACCTCAGAGACACTGCCTGAAGCATCAGGGCCCAGTTACATAGAGAGGTGGTCCCCCCCCCCACACCCCCCACCCAACGCTCCCCCTCTTTAAAGTAGGGTAGAAAGGAGGCTCTTTCTGAGAAAGAAGGTCACAACCAACATCCGTTTAATGTTTACTGTGTGCCAGGCACATCCATGGTTTCATGTGTCCCCAACATGTCCTTCCAGGTGGGGAAACTGAGGCTCAGAGGGGTGAAAGGACCTGGCTTGTGTCCCTGACAGAGACTGTCTCTACCTCCTGATGCTGATGGTTGCTGATGGTGAGCCGCAAAGATGCCCACTCGTCCAACCCACCGCAGCTTCAAGAACGGGGGCGAAACACAACCACGGCATCTTGGCCTCCTGACCATAGTCCAGGGTAGTTCCTGAGGGACTGGGGCATCTGAGGAGACAGCACCACCTGTAACTCCTTTCCCACGTGCGGTGTAGACCACTCAGGCCGCTCTCCAGCTGCGTTGGGTGAGCTGAGAAACCTTTCCTGTGCGGCCTAGAGACCTGGCTCCCCAAGTCACGGCCTCGCTCACCAGAGGCCCTGTCTCTTCCATTCTAGGCTCACGGCGCATGGGCTTCTGTCCACACCCTGGAGGAGGCTTGTCTAGAGGAGTAGAGAACCCTGGGAACTTAACCCCAGGTTGCCTCCCTTTTACAGGAGAGAGCCGGCATAGTAAGGACACCGAGGGTTATCACAAATCCTGCTTAAGAACCATGCTGGTTTGGGGGAGGTCCTCCTATGACTGTCCTTGACTTGCCTGCACAGTGGGGCAGGTGAGGAGGCTTGCTGTTGTCATTCCGTTCCTGGGGGTTTACCTTAACAGTCAATGCTTTTTATATTGAAAGGGGGATTTTAAACATTCAGCAGTTATTAGACTGAAGCATTTTCAAAGAGATAACTAAAAGCTGGAGCCGTGGTGGCCCCTAAGTTACCACTAACTATTAAAATGTCGATAAAGTTACAAGGTAGGGAGAGTTTGAGTGTATATTTTCAGTCATCTGAGCCAGAACATTCTGAATGTCCTCTTTCAGTTAACCGTAAAATCAATGGGCGACTTCACCTGACTCCTCACCACCTCCTTTATTTGTGTCACAGCTGTCCCTCCCAAGGCTGCTGCCTTGACTTTTTCTTCCACGAACCTTGAAGTAGACTGTGGTGTACATTTAATCCCTAGAGCAACCCCAAAAACATAAGGCAAAGAGGAGAACTCAGAATCCAACAGATAACCTTAAAAAAATTCTTAAAAAGTCAATTAAGATGAAAAAGAAGGAAAAGAGAAAAAGAGAAGTCACAAAGGGAGACAAACAAAAATGCAAATATCCAGTGATGGACCCAACCCCAACAGCATCAGCAACCAAACTGAAAGGGAGTGAGCCCTCCAATTACAAGGCAGAAGTTGTCAGAAAAGATAGAATAAAATCCAGATCCAGACACAGGCTGTCCACAGGAGATGCTCTCTAAACACAGGCAGAGAGGTGGAAAGTAAAGAGATGGAAAACTCTACACCATGCAAACAGCAGGTGTGCAGAGGCCAGGGTTGCTCTACTAACACCAGATAAAAGAGACTTTGAGGCCAAGGGCGTTCACCGAGGAAAAGCAAAGAATACCTGCCCACAGCAGGACTCATCCCGGTGTTCACAGCAGCTTTATTCAGAACAGCCCCAAGCTGGCAACAGCCTCGCGACTGGCAAAGGCAGAACCCAGACCAAACCCGACTACATCCCACAGGGACACCGCTGGGGACACAGCACTGGCAAACGAACCACCCTGACAATCAGAACAGTGACTTCTCGGGGGCTGGGTGGGGAGGACTGACTGGGAAGGGTGATGAGAGAACCTTCTGGAATGATGAGAATGTTCTATACCTTGATAGGAGTTTTGGTTACTCAGGGTATGCATTTGTCAAACTTAAAATGTGTGCATTTTTCTCTTTATAAAAGTTTGCCTCAAAAATGTAAGCAGTCATTGAACTCTATTTAACACAGTACGTGCTGAAGCGTTTAGGAGGAGGTGTGTCGACATCTGTGATTCATTTTGAAACACACGAAAAGTCAGATGGACGGATGGAGGGGTGGGGGCTGGACACGTGATGAAGCAAACCCGGTAGGTAACAGGCTAAGTGGAGGATGTACATGGTGGCACACAGGTGTTCACCGCTCAGTTTACCCAGCTTTTCCGTAAGTTTGGGAAATGTCATAATAAAATATTGGGGGACATCCTGGAGTAGCTTTCCCTTGTAAGTAAGACACCTGGAACATTCTCCTCTCTCCTTCTTGCTCTCTGTCCCCGGGACCCTGCAGGTCCCCCTGACCTTCTTTCAGTTTGTTAATGTCCATTCCCACCTGAGAGCCTTCGCCCAGCTGTGTCTTTCTCCTGGGTCACACCCTCTGTCTCCTCCCACACTGGCCAACCCCTGACCACCTGTCAGCCCAAAAGCTGTGTTATCAAGGAAGCTTGGTGCCCTCCCAGGAGGAGGCTGGGTCGCCATGGTCCACGGTTCCAGACTCCCTCACATCGCCCTCCTCGCGTTCTCATTATGTTTCGTCATTAACAGTAGGCTGTGGTTTGTCAGTCTCCCCCTTCAGTGCCCGAGCTCTGGACGCCTGGGGCCATGTGCCCCTGCTCACAGCTCTAGTGCCAGAACCATGCCTGACACAGACAAGATGCAACAATCAGTTTTGAATGAAACGAATAGACAAATTACCCTCTCTTTCCATATCTCACTCCTAAATGACTGGGATTTGGTCCTCCAGGATCTCATGTTAATTTATTAAACCAGCAAGTATACCACTGCCCCAGGCCTCCTCACCCAACTCTGGGCCCCTACGCGTAGCTTTATGAATTCACGTCTCTGCCTGTTGTTCCCACCGTTCAAGGTAGGGTCCCCATGGACAGTCGTCTTCGTCCCTGGGCTTCCCCAGCGCACACACTGCACCTGGCAGACGGCACACGTCCAGAGAAGGCGGGTTATGGGAATGAATGTCAGCTCCTCATTTGTGGTGAATCATGTCAGACTTGCACAGAATGCTGCACGCGCACACAGTCTACAGCCTCAAGCTTCCACCTTCTAGAACAAAATGATAGCTGGAGAACAGATAAAGAATGCACCAAGTAGGGAAGAACGCCAGTTTTTGATGAGTTCCTTTCTCTCCCGTGCTTTGTTACCCAAAATTGATGCCTTTGACTAGATGTCTTTTAGAAAAATTCTTAACTGCTATGTAATAAAATCTATTAGAGAATAATTCGAGTTCTCCCACATATAGATTTTTGTAGATACAGAATGTTTTAGAAGAGTTACTCTTTCACACATATTTTATTAAAAAGCCTCATGCTAAACATCACTCTTCTTAAAACAAAATTATTACCTACAAGGAAATAGCTGTTTTTTGAAAGAAAGAAAGGGGAAAAAAGCCCTTCCCATCACGCCCTTCTGCGTTTCATTATGAGCTGTTTGTTAAGTGCTGAAGGGGTAATGGATAACGACGCATCGGCTAAATGACAAAACCTCGAATATAAAGATTCATTTATGGGTTTCTTTCATAGCAGCCTATGATTTTCTAAATCTATTCAAGGCTTATAGATTTTAGCGATTTGCACACAGCATGTGAGAGCAGAGATGGAGATTTCGTTATCAAGTTTAGAAAAAATAAGGACGATGAAGGCAGTGTTTTATGCAAAACTTCTCTAAACTCTCAGGATGGACAGAGGGACAATTTATAAAAGAATCAGAAGCTGGGATGTAACCTCCAGGAGTTATGGGGCCTCAGGCGCAGCGTCAGCGGGGATCGGCCACACGGCAGGCTCCCAGGGAACGCTGCTGTCTCTAGCAGGCTCCTGGACACAGTTAACATGTAATGAGTGGCAATCAAATGGCCATTTTCTTTCCGCCCCTGTGCTTTGTCTGGGCAATTTAGCTGGCGAACTATCTCAGCAACCCAAACCTGGAGAGTCTCACTTCACTGGTTTTTTAGGTCTTGCTTCAGGGGCAGACTCCATGGGCCACAGAGGACCGCAGAGCAGGAGCTGAGGGGCTGCCTCTTGCCTCCACTGCCCGTTGTCTGGACGGCCCTGTTCTCCTGGGACTGGAGTGAGGCTGCACTTACAGGAATGCAGAGTGGATCTGCTCTCTTTTTTGGGAAGGGACTCAACCTCATGGGGTAGGAGGGGGAGGTTATCATGACTCTGGCCTGCATGTCGTCAGCTCAGAAGACTGGGCAAGGAGACAGGCTTACTAGGAGAGGGAGAGGAGAGGGGAGGAGAAGGCAGCGAAGGGGATGGAGGGGAAGGGGTGGGGGGAAGAAAGACCCCACCAGACCAGACCACGAGGCTCTCTGTTACCCAGCTCCATGGATGGAGTGGGAATCCATCTTCTGTGCTGCAGCAGGACCGTCGCGTGCAGGGAGGCACAAATGGGCTCCATGCTATTTCACCCTCCTCAGCTGCCTCTGCCATCACAAACCACAAGAGAAGAGATGCAACGGTGCACGGGGTTTCGGCCACTGAGGCATTTCCTATGGCAACTCATCAGCACTCAATTTCTAGCTTGTTTCCCAAAAATATTTTTAGGAGGCAACAGAGACAATGACCCATGGAAGGGAAGATTACTCTGTAAGAAGCAAAAATTCAGAGCACCAAAATGTGACTTCTGAGTATTATCCAGGAGTAGGGAAACCAGATCTATAAACTGAGCCAGGTGCAGCTCGCCTTGTCATGACGGGCTCTGGAAGGGTCCACGTGGAGTGTACACTGCTGGCTGGAGTGCGTTTGCATTTGGCTTCTCCTCCACAAAGGTCAAGAGATGGAAAAATCCATCCTGGTGAATTTCCAGGGAGTTTCCTGAGCTAAAACTAAATAGGTTTGAAGATTGGCCCGAGTCTCAGCATAAATGTACATACTTCATTCAGTCCTGTGGGGCTCTGTCATGTTCATCTCCCCAGTCAGGGCAGAAGTCCAAGCTCTGGATAACTATCCCAGGCTGGCAACCACTGGTGCTCAAAGCCGGAAATGATGCTCCATTTCCATCCATCAGACCCTCTCGGATGCTCTCCTGCCCCGCCAGACCCTTTCCTGCCCCACCCAAACTGGCCACAATTCTCAGGTGTCAGTCTGTCCCCACACAGCCTCCAGATGCTTCACCTGGTTTCTGTGCTTCTGATTACCACCCCAGCTTTGGCGGAAGTGTGGTCTCACAAAGAGGCCTTCCCTGCCGCTCAATTTAAAGTAGCCCCTCCACCAACTCTTTAGCAATCTACTAATACTTAATATTTTCATTGTGTACATAGCACATCTTGCTTTCTGATATTGTCATTGTATGTTGACTTGTTCATCATATGCCTGCCCCCCTCAGACTGTGAGTGAGCTGCACAAAGATAGGCATCTCATCTGACCTTTTCACCATGGTATCTCCAGTCACAATGGTGCCTAGTCATCTACCCGAAAGGGTCTTCCACCAGGCAAACAAAAACTCAAAAAGAAGCCCACCAACAGCAAGACTACCAACGCCAACACTACTGCCATCAACACTAACAACACCAACACCGCTAACATCAACACCGCTAACCATCAACATCACCAACATCATCACTGCCACTGACATCAACATGACCCATATCAACACCAACATTATCGCCCCCAACACTAACAGCACCAACACCACCAACATCAACTCCAACACCACCACCACCACTGCCAGCAACACCACCACCACTGCCAGCAACACCACCACCACTGTCAGCAACACCACCACCATTCCCACCAACACCACCACCACCAACATCAACACCACCAACAACATCAACACCACTGACATCAACACTACCAGTATCATACCACCAACACCAACATCTCAGTCACCAACACTAATGACACCACCACCAACAACACTACCAACACCACTGTCACCAACACTAACACCACCACCACCACCAACCCCACTGCCAGCAACATTAACACTACCAACGTCAACACCAGCAACATCAACGCCACCAATACCACCACAACAACACTGACACCAACAACATCAACACAACCAGCAAAACAGAGGACATACGTGCACATGCGGTCAAAACAATGGAGAGAAAAATGGCAGTATTGTCTTAAAATACCCCCAAAGGGAGTTTTGTCTCCATTCTTCAAGACTGAGTCACAGTTTTTGTGCATCTTTAACATGCCATCCACTATATAAACTCCACATGACACACAATCACAAATATCATTCTGATTGCCCTCTTTTTTTCATTTTCTGCTTTTCACCAGCCCTTGATGGTGGTTTACCAGCATCGCAAGTCACACACATGCTTCTCAGAACACCCGTCCTGCAGGAGGTTTGGGGCAGGAGCTCTGGATGGTCCACCTTCGTGTGCAACTGATGAGCATCAGAACCACATTTATGGCCCAACAGTCCCCCATACAGGGCTGAGCATGCTGGACCTGAGCTGCCATGGTCCAACTTGTCACATGGAAAACTTTTCTGAAAACCCACGTGCTACCTCTGGGCTTATCCATAAGATGCACACACTCGTGACTGGAAAACGCAGTGTAAAAACGCTTTGAGGGAACATGCAGTTGGTTATATCATGCACCATATGTTGTGCTGCAATGGAGTCAGCAATTAAATGATATGTTATTCTTCTAAAGGCACCTCATCTCCAAGGATCTGAGGCAGCAGAAGTTTGGCAAACAGTTACCCAGTGCAGGTAAGGATTTCTGATTAGTCAAATATATCTTGAGTGTGACCACATAAATCTTACATGAATTGTCAGGTAATTAAATTCCATCAACCATCCTTGTTAGCACTTGGATTCTCCTGAATCTCATTGAATGTTTCTTTAACAATTCAGGGGGTATTTAAGATCCTTGCATTAGATTTGTCACATGACAATTATGTAGCCATGTGCTGTAGGCATGAAGGGGCTCATTTAGTCAAGGAGCAGCCGAGAGTGTGCTGTCAATACTACAAATGTCAATATATGTAGATTCATGTAAATAGGTATAGTAACAATATCAAAAAAGTTATTGAAAATGAATATACCAGCGTTTTCACCGTGCTTATCTCTGGGTGATGATGACATCCAGCCCAAATTGCTCCTTCTAGAACTGACAGCGCAGTGTCTGACAGCCCTGTGTTCTTCCTCTGACAAGCCAAGCACTTCCCCCTAAAGACCTGTCTTCCAGAACACACTGTCCTCTGATGTCCCCTGGCATGGTGCTCCTGAGGTGTCATCATAAGTTAACTTACATTAGATACACCTCGTACATGACAGGGACACGGAAGTAAAGGGTGACAGCAAGTCTGGCACTCTTTATGAGAATCAGGCACAGGAGAGTCACCTAAGCCCAAGTTAACTGGGCATTGGGCCTATGCCACCTGGCTGCAAGCATGGCGTACAAGCTCGGGCACCAAGTCCTGTGTACAGTGTGACAGGAAAAGGAACATTTATAGGATAAGCACAGAGAATCTGCTACTGTAACTTCTACTTTAATGACCTATTAACATGAAACCCCAGTTATCCTTGTTCTTTGTTAAAATTGCTACAATTACAAAATGGCAGCTGCTCTCAACAGGGCAGCAGCACTTGAGAACTTCATGGACCTAAAATGTGCTCACGGGAGTTGCTGTCTGGAACCAAGGAACTTGAGCCCTGTGCTGATTGCCTCACCCCTCCTGCCGTGTTTTCTTTTTCTGTTAAACAGTTGTATTCATGCCTCAGATATACACCTCAGTGAAGTCCAATTTACAGCCAGGCTTTGTGGGACCATCTATGAGACTTCCCTCCACTCCCGGGAAGAGGTCATTTTGGAGACACTTCTGTGGCAGGAACTGATGCTGAACTGCTCCTCCTAACAGGAGGACTCAATTGGGACAGGAGGAAGAGAGGGCTGTCCACTGGGCTGTGTTGCCTGGGTCAGGTCACTGCATTGAACCAACTAGACGTCGTCGTCCCAAGTCTCCCAGCACTGAGCTCCTCTGTCTCTGGCGCCTGCCACTTGGGTCAAGGAGAATACCAGAGCGATCCCACCATCTTTCAGCTTCCTGCCTGTACCAGAGTCTAGACTCCAAGGGGAAGACAGGTGGTCTTGTTTTCCAACCCAGCCTCACGGGTGACGAAGTGGTTACTCTGATCCCCACTAGGCTCCTGTATCTTAGCAATGGCTGGAAACTACAGAAGATGACCCCTCGGTACTCTAGCATCCCTCAGACTTCAACAAGCAGCTAATCATACATGACCATTCTGCATCTCAGAGCAGCTCCTTGAGATGGAAGATCCCTTCGCCCCTGCACCCAGGACACTCAGATGTCACCCAAGTCACAGCCTATATTTGCTTTATCACATGTCTATCCATCCCTCTCTTCCTCCATTGAACCATCTCATTTGGGGATACATCAAAGTAAGCTACAGACATCAGACAATTCACCACTAGACATGTCATCATGCATGTCATTAACAAGAGTTCACTATTCATTTATGGTTTTTTCCTTTTGATGTAAAATGTACATAGAATGAAATGAAAAAGTCTTAGGTGTGACAAAGGCAGACTCCTGTAAGGCAGCCCCTATCCAGACGGTGAACATTGCCACTACCCCAGAAAGTCCCCTCGCCTCCCACTCCGACTCCAATCACTGCCAGAGGCAAACACTATGACTATTTTTTCAAACCATCAATTAGTTTGGCTTATTCTAGAATGTCACATAAATGGAATGGTACGCTAAGAACTGTATTGTGTGAGTCTTCTTTCACTTTGCACGCTTTCAGGATTCACCTATGTTGCTGTGTCAGCAGTGTGCTCCTTCTCATTTCTGAACAGAATCCCACTGCATGCACACGCCTGACAGATCCCACCGTACGTACACGCCTGACAGATCCCACTGCACGGACACACCTGACGGATCCCACTGCACGGACATGCCTGACAGATCCCACTGCACGGACACACTTGACAGATACCACTGCACAAACACACTGATGGATCCCACTGCAGGGACACACCTGACAGATCCCACTGCAGGGACATGCCTGACAGATCCCACTGCAGGGACACACCTCACAGATCCCACTGCAGGGACACGCCTGACAGATCCCACCGCAGGGACACGCCTGACAGATCCCACCGCAGGGACACACCTGACAGATCCCACTGCACGGACACACTGATGGATCCCACTGCAGGGACACGCCTGACAGATCCCACCGCAGGGACACGCCTGACAGATCACACCGCAGGGACACACCTGACAGATCCCACTGCACGGACACACTGATGGATCCCACCGCAGGGACACGCCTGACAGACCCCACTGCAGGGACACGCCTGACAGATCCCACTGCACGGACACACTGATGGATCCCACCGCAGGGACACGCCTGACAGATCCCACTGCAGGGACACGCCTGACAGATCCCACCGCAGGGACACGCCTGACAGATCCCACTGCACGGACATATCTACTTCTTGGTCACCTGGGCTGTTTCCGGTTTTGGCCTGCTGTGAATAAAGCCGCTGTGAACACGCTGGTACCAGCCTCTCATTTCTCTTCAATAATACCTTGGAGGGGAAACACTCAGCCATAGGGTGGGTTTAGGTTTGATTTTCCTTTTTGAAAACAAATGATGTGACCGTTGTCAATCAGGAATTTGTGAGCTAAAACTTGGTCAATCATCATAATCTGAAGAGATTTTTTTAACTATACTGATTCCTGGGCCCTCAACCTACTGACTTGGAATCTACCTGGGAGGGGCCCAAGGAGCTGTATTTTTCAGAAGGGTCCCCAAATAACGCTGATGGGGAGCCATGTTTGGAGACCACTGGCCATCTATCCAGGACTGGGTTCTGATCTGAGACCAGCCGGATTGGGTTTTGAAAGCTACTCACTTCCCCACTCTGCTTCAGTAAGTATTTTAATCTCTAAGTTGAGAGTCACAGCAGAAACCAGGGGTTGCTGGGAAGATGAAATAGTTTAACATGTGCACAGCCCGTAGAACCTGACGCATGAAGCACAGAACACACGTTAGCCATTATTACCAAAACCAGCTGATCGGCTGAATGAACCCTGGTCGAGAGGTCATCTCCACCTTGGCTGTGACGGTCAGGAATCGGCACTCAGCCCTTGGGGAACGGGGAGGGACAAGTCAAGTTTAGTTCCAAGTTTAATGATACTTTGTCACATCTTTATTTATTAAACAAGTAGTCACTCTGCTGTGCCTGGATCCTACTGTGGGCCTATCTACACTCACGGGAGATGCTGGGAGCTCCACGGAGTAATGGCCATCAAGCAATGGATACCCGCAAAGGGGCAGATCTACAGCACGCAAAAAACTTTCCTCAACGCTCCTGATAACAGGCGGCCCATGATAATGAGGCTGGGAAGAGAGAGGCAAGAAATGGATGCCCAGAGCATCCAATGAATCTTCATCCTAAGATTCATTGACGTCTTCGAGATATCAATGGATGAGTCTCAAGGTAACACATCAAGGCATGAAGTGAAGAAAGGCATTTTTTTTCCAAACTGATGGATGAATTAACACAATAAACTTGACAGGGATAAAACAGTTAGACATACTGATTTGTCTTTGCGTCCTTAAACATGACAAACGCGTCCAGGTCACGCTGGTCCGAGGACACCTCGAAAAGCAAGACACACAGTAAACACTTAGTGATCACCCGCAGATTCTCACCGTCTTTTAGAGAACGCTCCAGGGACAGAGCACAGCCTGCAGGAGAATGGTCTCTAATGTCTAGAGATGTTACCAAAATCACTTTCGTCCTTACGACTCGGGAGACTGAGTGACAAGGTCATCAAACCTTGACTGTGCCGCAACCTGACTTGTCTTATTTTGTCCTCTCCTCGCTCAGCCCTCTAGCCATGAGTCAGGCCCCATGACACTTTTTGTAGAGTACATACTCCTTGTACTTTAGAACTTATCCTGCAATTTAAAATAAATCCACCCAGTACAAATTCTACCCAAGTGTAAGTCACTCCAGCGGAAACGATCATAAAGCAGTCACCACTGTGGGACATCTTTCAGCCAGAGCCACTTAGAAGGATCAGTCCACAGGGGACCCTGTGAACTCCACGCATTTGTTGATAGAGGCACTCAACAAATGAGTTAATTCAGAATGCTCTTTTAAGAAATTAAAAACAGCTCTGTTCCATTAAAAAAGCATGAGTCTGTGATGGCTGCTTGTTACACTCACACCCCTGCTCTTTGCAGAAGGCCAGAGGGGTGAACTAGGGGGAAGGGAGCAGGTGTCCATCCAATTCTCAAAAAAGCCAAATCTCTCTCGCCAAGGCTGGGTGAAGCCTAGTGGCGATCATGTGTGAAATCTGGAAGAGAAAGCAGCTCTGGATGATTGCCTTTGCTGAAATTCTCACACCCTTCTCTGCCCACAGAAGCGTTAATTGAATCGCTTCCTTTTGACTCTGGCTGTAGAGAACAGATGTAGAGACACCCGTGGGCACTTGAAGACTTACGGATACTCAGATCCTCCTCCTAGGAAAAGCTGACCTCTGCTCATAATTTTTAAGCCCACTCAGAGCTGTGGGTACATATGCAGACCGTTTCCGTGGACGAGGCTCTGCCATTTTGAATTGCCCTCAATTACAAAGCACACGGGTGTGTTGACAAGTCCTTGGGGGCTGAGCTTGGCAGCTGGGAGACCCAGATGTTGGGCTTTGATGGATGCTGTTTGAGGAACAGCGTTTCAAGTTAGATTTCTGGCTGCAAAATCGAGGGGCCGGTACAGATTAACCTGCTGAAGGGCTGCCTCGTCAGCTTGCATTTCCTTTCCCTCTGAGGCTTGTCTGGGTGGAACAGTCCAAGAGCAGAGAATCAGAAAACACTGCAACACACGTGGTTTAAGGGGCACGTTAAGATACACTCTCTTTGTGGCTGTTTCCCTAAACTTTGCTCCCATTCATTCAGAGTCTCCCACCCCACCCACTTGCCCTGACCCTAGCGGTGGGCACTGACCCATCACATCTTGGTCCTCCCAAACCCGGGCCGCGGGGATGCTGAGCAAATATGCCTGTATATATGGCTAGGCAAGTTTCTCGGTGTATTAACTTCACAGCATGACGGGGGGTGGAAGGACGGAGGAAAAAAACACACAGCAGAGTTAGACATTTTGCCTTTAGTTGAGTTTCTTTTGTGTGTTTTATGGATTTTTCTGGTTCATAATATCTCAGAAATTTAAAAAAGCATTGCTCATCCATAGATGCAAATACTATGCACTTCTCTCCTCATTTGTGAGATGGTGCATCCTGGCTTTCTCGCACCCCAGATCTCCAAAGATAATGATTGCAGTGAGTGAGCTGGTGTGTCCATTGCTTGTAGGTCTTGACTCAGAGGAGCAGTGTAGGGAGAGGAAAGTGGGTTGATTTACTGTGGTGATTCCCCCTGATCAAGGTGGACCCGAGAGGAACAGGGGGCCCAGAACTGAGACTGAAGCAATTCAGCCGCTGCTCCCAGTAGCCACGGCCTCAGGTGGCCGGATGTCGACGGAAACCTACACCTGGTACGTGGTAGGAGAAACGGGATCCAGCCCTGGCAACTGAGGCACCCACTGCTGTCTGGCCACCAGATGGGTGCTAATTCATTCTATGGTCGCCCTGTCCTTTGCAAGAGGCAGGAGCATCCTTGATCATTGCCACGAAGAAGCTTCACCGAGGCCGTGGAAGCGGCCGATGAGCCCTCCCCTTGGCACCTTGCACATCCCTGCTCACACTGGGGCCGTGGTTGGCCGCCTGTCACGGAGATCTGTCCCCCAGCTGTGGTCGCTCCTTGAAGCCTGAGGTCAGTCTCCTCTAGCTGCACATGCCCCAGACCTAACACCATCCCTGGCAGAGGGGACGGGCTCAGTGCACACTGAGATCCATAAATGACTGGGTCTATAAATCTACAGTAGCATTGGTGCGCTAACCTGCAATATCCTTTGCAAAGATGCATTCATAACATAGAATATTCTGGGAGAGGATGTCGTGCTGTGGTCCACGAGAGCCACTCAAAATCCAGCCAAAGAGAAAAAGTGTTGGAGAACGAGGTAAAAAAAGGTGGGCAGGTCTCCCCATCACCCTATAATTATATTTAAAAAGTAAATTGAATACAATTCTCTATCTGGGAGATCTTCAGAAGCTCATGGTTGCCAGTTGCATCCCACAATGAGACAGGGGTGCTGACTCAAATTTTGAGGAACCCCAGTCCTTTGCCAAAATCATCAAAATGAAGTGCAGTGTGCCAACTCAGTCATGAAATGAAATTGCCCGCTGGAAAGGGATGAAATTCTTATTTCTTAGCAGAGAACTGGTCTACCATATTAATTTTTTCATACTGATTTCATAGGTGCAGCCCAACAGTCTTTTCTTCTTCGCCCCAGGAGAAAGCATTGACAGCTTTATGCTCTGATCCTGTCAGATCTGCTCTAAAAATAGATGAGATAAAACATGCACAAGGGGACAGTGTAGGGTAGTGGTGAGGAGCTGGCTCTACACTGTGATGACACGGGTTCAAATCCTGGCTGTGTTACTCGGCAAGTCACTTAACCTCTCTGTGCTTCAGCTGAACGAGGTCATATAGTTCCTTCCCCACTGGCTGGTCTTAAGGGCCTGATGAGAATAGACAAGACACCTTCCCAGGGTGCCCACCAGGGCAGGAGGACTCAGCAAATGCAGGCCATCTGAAGGACAGCGATTCAAGTTATTATGGACCAACTAGTGCAAAGTCAGCTCTGGTCCTCAGGGAGCTTATCACTTGGTTGCGGTGATAAAGGGAACAAAGTCAGAGGCTGCTAAGCATCTGAGGTGGCAAATTCGCAGAGGATACCTGGTGATGAAGAGGTGAGCAGGTGGGACAAATGACGACAGAACTTGCGCCCAGTGTGGACACTCACAATGTGAGAGCCCAGAGGAGCACAATACGCCCAACAACGTGGTCTTCCGAGGCCTGTGGAGGCGGCAGGAGTTGAAGTGGGTCTCTCAGAACCGGCAGAATCTCAGGCAAGATGAGAGCAATTCACGAGGGGAATATTAGGGCCAAAGACTAAAATGTGGGAATGTACATGGCATGGTGGCGACTTTTGTATTCAGGGGGAGGATGCAAGTGGGGGCATGTTGCACGGTGAGTCTGGAGAGGCCAGTCAAGATTGGACTTTGGGACCCCAGATCTGGTCCAGACTTTTGACCCTGAGTCCCAGAGGCCAGGAGGGTCTGCTGGAACCTGGCCAACAGGGTAGGGCATAATGTAGGTGGTGTTTTAGGAAGATGTGTCTACAGCGCAGAAGGAGAAAAGGCCAGAGCGGGTCTGGAATGAGGAGGAGGCCAGGAGAGGGAAGTATCTGAAAGTGGCCAGCCAGCACCAGGGCATCGAAAAGAGGGGCAAGGAACTACTAAGGAAAGAAAAAACCAGGGCAAGATGCAACTAGGATATGGACATCTCAATTAGCTCAGGCCGCTCAAACAGAAACCCATAAATCTGCAGGTCAGCAATCTGGACTGAGCTCATCTGGAGGATTCTTCAGCAAGTCTTGCCCGGGGTCACTCGAGAAGCCACCAGGCTTCTGTTGCTCGGTGGTATGTCTCATCAGCAGGCCGTTGGCGGGGCGCCCCTGTTCTCCTTCATGAGGCCTCTCCCCCAGCTCGAGCCCCTTCACCTCCCGGTCTCAGGTTCCAACCACGGTCAACGGGGGCCAGCCCAGTGCCCAAGCGCAGCCCATGCCTCGGCTCATGGCATGTTTGCTACATCCCATTGGCCAAAGCCGGTCACCTGCCCAAGCCCATCCTTTGGAGGGAGCAGCGCCGATGTCACACTCAAGGGTGTGCATGGGGTAGGGAGAGTTCTTATGGCATCTCTGTAAGCAATCAGCAAGATGCAGGCAGAGGTAATCAGAGGCATTGACTCCCACAGCTTTGAGCCTGGGTGATCTGACTAGAACAGTTTGGTGTGAAAGTCACAAATTTGTTTCAAATTGGCTTCAGCTAAAATGTTGAAGGGGTGTAGCTATGTCTGGGGGTACTCCTCTCTTCAGATACAGCTGGATCCAGGGGGTCAAACTATTTAATCAGAGATCAAGCTGTCGCTCCTCCCCTTTTGGCTCTGCCTTCCTCTGTCTTAGCTTTGTTTCCAGTAGCCTCATGGACCTGGCTGGCCCCCAGCAGCTCTGGGCTCAGCAGGTCCAGAGGAAAGAAAACTTCTCTCTCCCAAAGTTTGCACATGGTGGAAGGACGGAATGTTTTGGACCAGCACAGTGAGGTGGCGAAAAGCACAGATCTGGAGACTGACCGATTGGCTGCAGATCCTGGCTCCACCATTCCCTAGCTGTCTAAGCCCTGTGCCTCAGCTTCCTCATCTGTAAAATGGGGATGATGATGGCATGGTGTACCTCACGGGGTGGCCACAGGAAGGTGCCTGGCATGGGGTAAGGGCTGTATTGGTGGCTGCTACTGCTGGTGGTGTCTCACATGAACCACATGGGCCACAGCCCATCTCTACGTGGACGGAGACCTGTGGCTAGGGCGATGAGCACACTGATTGCCTGGCTCTGGGTCACGTGACACGCCTCCCCACCCCAGCATCCAACCACGGCAGGTGGGGGATCAGCTAAGCAACATCTAGGCCCTGTTAGCAGAAGAGGGGCGGGACCTGGGGGGGGGCAAAAACAAGTTGTGCCCACTAAGCTGGTTGTGGACAGAGCTGGGGGACCCTGGAAAGAAACCAGCCATATCACCCCTCCCGCCCCCAGAATGCACTAAAGCTGCTCTGACTGCGATCTGTGCAGTTAAATGGACCCACAGTTTTCATAAGCATCTCCTTATGAATAAAAGAAATGCAAACTGGGACAGACATATACAAATATTTTGAAAAGCGTTGGTATGCGTGCATTTCAGCATCATTCTGCTGCAGATCTCCGATAACACCTGCATTTCCAGGGCCCTACAGAATCATTCCTCGGTTAATCTGCATTTTGCAGAAAAGGTGGCAAGCACAGAGAACTTAAGCAACTGGAATAGGCAGGAGTGACGAGACCAAAGGAAAGCAGAATTCCAGAGTCACAGCTCTCAAAAGCAACGGGGCACATTTTCCCGGAAAAAGAAGCTACAGACTTCTGCTTGGGACCGGCTGGCCGGGTCTCGAGAGGGAGAAGAGAGAGAGAGACAAAATCATTGTAGAAGAGAAACAGAAAGTCGTGGATATGTAGGGAACTCAAAAAAAATCATATGGGAACGTTTCATAAGTAAAAATTTATGAGCATTTTACTGTATCTGAAAACCATTTGCTAAAGCAGTTTGGTTCCTGGAAAAAAAAAAACCTCATATATTTTGATGCTCTGTTTTATACATAATAAGGCAGAAAGAGCTAGCATGAGAGCCAAACTATGACTTCTTTTACATTGTTATTGCATTTTTAACACCAAATTCGTCCTCTACGCTGTGTATGTGCTGCAGCCAGCACATTTCAGCTTAGACTTGTGCTTCAGGAAGGAGATGCGCTCTGTGGAATGAAGTAATTTTTGCTTACTCAAGCCTTGCACACCCTCTAAAGAAATTTCTACTGTATGTATCTGGAACAAATGGCTGAAAAGAACATAATCACAAATTCACCTATATAAGTGCACAGATGACAGAAAGTATTTAAGGACATGCATTCTTCAGACATGACGAGAGAAATAAACCCGGGAAAATGACGACAGAACCATGCTGCAATAGTGAGATTTTATTTGTATGGCCCTTCATAGTTTTCACAGCACTTATACGGAAAGCGTAGACTAAGGGTTTTCAACCTTGACCCTATTCCTTGGGCCAGGGTCATTCTTTGCTGTTGGGGGGCCATCCTGGGCACTGTAGGATTCTCAGCAGCATCCCTGGCCTCTACCCACCAGATTCCAGTAGCATCCTTTCCCCCAGCTGTGACAACCAAAAACGTCTCCTGACCTTGCCAAATGTTCCCTAGGGGGCAAGATTTCAATTGAGAACGACTGGTGTAGAGGAAAAGGCACTCAACTTGCCATCGAGAGACTTGAGCTGTAGACCAAGGATGGCCATGGCCTAGTTGTATGATCTACAGCAAATTTATTACATTGTGTGCACCTCAGTTTGTTCATCTGTAGAACAGACATGAAGCTACCTGCCCCCTGCCTCTCACAGACATCACCTGAGGACCAAGACGCAACGTCAGCGTGAACACACGTCACATGAACTGTGGCATCTGCGTTGCGTTATCTTTGTTATACGAATCCATGTGTGGACAGAGCACGTAGGATTAGCCCCAATGTGCAGCCAAACAAACTGAGGTTCAGAGAAAGGGCCTGGCCTCCCTGAATTCAAATGATGAGTAGGTGCAGCAACTAGACAACGGAGTCACAATTCTAGTTTTATGAACTTGAGGAGGAATGAAAAGCCAGGCAGTCAGATACGGACACTCTTCTTCATTCCTGCAGCACAACCCCAATGCCCAGCAGAACGCTCCAGGGGATATCAACACGGAGCAGCTCCCTGCCTGCCCCTGCAAGGCTCTGGCCTCCCCATGTCTCCGCCTCAGCTGCTTCACCTTCGTCACCCTGGTACCCAGTCCACCACCAAGATCCATCATTACAAGGATTTCCTGTTCCCAGGAAGAGTGGGGAGTGGCCCCTTTGAGGATCTTTAGCAGATCATCACTAATTCTACATTTGCTTCTTAGGGGCATGTTACTTGTAGGCACCTTAGTAGGACCCAGAGTAAGAGTGGAGACGGAGGTGAGATGGGGTAACGGGGCCTGGACTGACCCACCACCCACCATGGATCAAAAACGCTAAACAAAATATATGCTCCGTGGCGTTCAGACATTGGACACTAGGGAGCACAGGACAGTGATCCACGAGGACAGCAAACACACAGGGTGAGCCTGAGGACTGCCTGGGTTCACTGCCTGGGGAGTTTCCAGGCTGGGACACAGGAAGGGGGACCAGGCAGAGCCCAGGAGGTGGGGGTGAGGGTCTGGGAGGGGGAAGGTTTGGAGACAATAAGGCAGAATATGTGTGAGAGGGAGAGAGCCGCAGAGGTCTCCCTTCAGTCTTTAGCTGAATGCGGTCAGAGGATGCACGTGAGGAGCTGCCTGGTCGGGAAGAACACCTGAAAGCGTTAGAGAGAACGACGCTTGGAGCGTACACGGGGCTGGAAATGGCTGTGCTCCCGCCAGCCTATGTGGACAGGCTTCCCCTTTCACTGGACACTAAGCAGATAACTCAGAAAAAAATTGTCCTCGTTGTGGGACAAACTTAGCCCTGGGTAGATGCTGCTCTAGTCCTGCCTAATGAAGCTAAAATGCAAGATCCAAAAGGATCAAACTGTTTCCAAGTAACTTACTGCGTCCTAGAACAAAGATGGAGAAATTCACAGGAACATAAAACACCCACACCCGCCAAGGAAAATTCACAACATCTGGCATCCGGTAAAAAGTACTGGACCTACAAAGAAGCAGGAAAATATGACCCACACAGAGGAGAAAAGCAATTAATAAAAAAGATGAGAGTGGAGAATTAGTAGTTAAGGGCATTAAAAAGTTATTACAGCCGTATTCCACATGTTTAAGAAGGCAGGAGAAAGCAGAATCACGTAGTGTCCCACATCAAGCTTCTACAGAGGGAACTACAGCATTGGGATGAAAAACACATTGGAGGGGACTAACAGTAGATTAGATACTTCCGAAGAAAAGAAAATATTGAACTTGAAGATATACCAATAGACAGGACCCAAAATGAAATATACATAAAAAGAGAATTGAAAAGAACAAAGAATGAGTGAGCTATGGGATGACTTCGTGCAGCCTGTTAACAAGCAATTAGAATCCCAAAGGAGACATGGGGCAGGGGAACAAAAATATTTGAAGAAATAATGACAAAGTTATCCAAATCTGATGAAAAGTATAAATCCAAAGATTCAAGAAGCTCAACAAAACCCAAACAAAAGAAACATCAAGAAAACTAGACCAAGGCAGTTTATGATCAAATTGCTTAAAAGCAGTGATAAAGAGAAAATCTTAAAAGCAGCCAGAGTGGGGGGAAAGACACGTACAGAAGGACTAAGATAAGAATGACAACAGATTCCTTGTCAGAAATGATGCAAGCCAGAAAACCCTGAGGCATATTTTTAATGTATTGATTAAAAAAACCCTTCAACCTAGAGTTCTATATCCAGCAAAAATATCTTTCAAAATTGGCAAAATAAAGACTTTCTCAGTCATACAAAAGTTGAAAGATTCATCACCAGCAGATCTGAACTCTAAGGAATGTTAAAGGAGATCCTCCAGGCAGAAAGAAAATGCCCCCAGATGGAAGTCTGGATCTACGCAAAGGAATGACAAGCCCCAGAAATGGTAAACAGAAGAGACAGCTTTTCTTACTTTATCTCTGTAAAGGTAAAAGAAACATAGTTTATCTCTATCATGCATTTATCACATCACAATGGTTTCTTGCTTCCATGTCTGCTACATTCTGGTCTTTGACCCCTTGAGAGAGGAGAGTAATGCATATTTATTTTATATCCTTAGCACAAACATGGTGCCTACGCACATCAGGAACTTTAATAATAAATACCTGATGAATTAACATGCACTTATTGTAGCCACATGCACATCTGATGGACAATAATATTTTATAAGTGTGCCACACCTGGGTCATCTGCTGGATGGCAACAAGATCGAGCCCTGGGTCCTCACCAATCATATTGTTATGGACTGAATGTGTGTGTCCCCCAAATTCCCATGTTGAAGCCCTAACCCCAATGTGACAGTATTGGGAGGCAGGTCTTTGGGATTGTAATTAGGGTTAGATGAGGTCATGAGCAGGGAGCCCCCATGGTGGGATTAGTGCCCTCATAAGAAGAGGAAGAGACTTCAGAGCTTCCTCTCTCTGCCATGTGAGGACACAGCCAGAATGTGGACACAGCTCTCACCAGGACCCGAATCTGCTGGCACCTTGATCCTGGACTTCCAGCCTCCAGAACTGTGAGAAATACATGTCTGTTGTTTAAGCCCCCAGTCTATGGTATTTTGTTCCAGCAGCCTGAACAGACTAAGACACATCTGAAACAAGTCTTCTGTTGTGGATCCAAATTAGGTCACACTTAAAATACAGTGGAATCCCCATTGCTCCAATGTGTGCACAAGTGTCCCCAAACCAGGGGCCACTTGGTAACGAGTTTTGAGGATAAACACCCCTCCTGGGCCTGGTCGCCTGGATCTTCCCGTCCTGGCGTAGACACAGCTCCCAGTGCCCGACTGCCTTCTCAGGTGCACTTCTGTGGCCCAGCAGGGCACGTGGCGTCTGGAAGCTGTGCACTCGGGGCGAGTCTCCTCTGTTGTCTGGGATGCCAGTTCCAGCTCTCAATTTAGAGGCGTATTTTGGCACTCTGAGCAGCTACGATCCCTGCCAATAGACTGAAAGAAATGTCACTCCTCATACAATTACAGACAGCTCCAGCTTCTCATCTTACAGGAGTTATATTTACATCTCATAAACCATGTTGGTGTCTTATTTTAAACAACCGAAGCTCTATGTTTGTGCATAAGATCAGGAGAAAGGAATTATTTCCCAGCCCACGAAACCTTCTACAGAATTGAAAGGTTCTGCTTGAGAATACTACCTCTTAAAGCATTCACCCAGCCCCTGGGTCATAAACTGCTCCAAGAGGGGGCCATTCTCCCTCGGGGCAGAAACATGCAGTCTTTTATAGGAGCAACAGGCTGGGAGGAGGGATCGCTGCTCCTGGGAGGGTGGATCTGCTGTAGAACCATGTTTCCCTCCAAGATTTTTTTATAAGTAGTTTGCTGCATGTTAAATGCAGGATAACACGGGGACCCCCAAGAAATGACTGACAGCTAAATTAAAGAGGCCCAGCACGAACATGCCAACCCATGCCCCTCTCTCTCCTAAATTTCACCCCAAAATTCTTAAACAGATTTTAAAAGACCAGGTGAGAGTCAATTAGGAAAAGTGCTGAACTTGAAATCCTTCTCTCTCTTTTTTTTTTAATAGACTATCTTTTAGAGCAGTTTTAGGTTATAGTAAAATTGAGGAGAAGGTACAGAGAGTTCCTGCAGACCTCCTGCCCCCACACATGCACAGCCTCCCTCACTATCCCATCCCCACCAGAGGGGACATTTGTTATAATCAATGAACCTACATGGACACGTTATCATCACCCAAAGCCCAGAGTTGACATTAGGGTTCACTCTCGGTGTTGTACATTCTGTGGGTTTGGACAAATGTATAATGACATGTATCCATCATTATGGTATCAACTGCCCTAAAAATCCTCTGTGCTTCTCCTATCCATCCCTCCCTCACAACCCCTGGCAACCACTGATGATTTTACTATCTTCATAGTTCTGCCTTTTCCAGAACATCATATAGTTGGAATTGTACAGTATGTAGCCCTTCAGTTTGGCTTCTTTCACTTAGCAATACGCATTTAAGGTTCCTCCATGTCTTTTCATGGTTTGACAGCTCATCTCTTTTTAGCGCTGAATAATATTGCACTATCTGGATATACCACAGTTTATTTATCCATCACTTACTGGAGGATGTGCAAATGCTGCTTTCAAGTTCTGGCGATTATGAATAAAGCCACTACGAACATCTGTGTCCAGGTTTTTGCGTGGACATAAGTTTTTAACTCCTTTGGGTAAATATCAATGTCTGTGGCTGCTGGAAACCCTGTTTTCATATTAGAAACTGTTTCCCAATTGAAGAACATCGAATGTAACTATCGTCCAGATGCATCCGTCCAGTGTCATTCCTTCTGAGGCCGGTGAGGAGTGAAAGAACATAGTCGACTGTCATGCTGCCCCACAGAACTTTCTGCGGTGATAGGAACGTTCTGTGTCTGCCCCTTCCATGATAGTAGCCACTACCACACGTGGGTATTAAGCACGTGAAATGTGGCTAATGGGACTAAGGAACTGACGCCTTCATGGTATTTAATTTTAGTTAACCTAAATTTACAGAGCCGCGTGTGGCTGGTGGCTATGTATTGGGCTGGCCAGGTCTGGGGACTGAGCTGAGCTCAGGTGGGTCAAGGCCTCGCCGCGGTGTAGGGTGTGGGTTCTCCCCAACTTGGTTCCTCCCTCCTGAGCACCTTGACCATCACCGCCTCCTCCACTTTCCACCAGCCTCAGGACACGGTGGATCTCTCCCACTCTGAGGCAGCGTCCGCATCTCATCCGTCTTCGAGGACTCTGTCCCTTGACCTGTGCTCACCCCTCCAGCGGCCCGGAGTCTTCATTTCTGCTGCTTCTCAGGCACAGGTCTCACCACCTTGCAAATGCCTGTCCCTAACACAGATGTCCCCAACCTCCATCCTATTTCCTCCTCCCCCTCACAAGTTTCGAGCACGTGCTTTCTCTCACTTCCCACTCTCAATCCCATGGAACCCGGCCCATGTCCCCGTCATCACGATGAAACTACCTTGACAAAATCTGGGCAGCGCTTCTTACTGACTCTTTGTACTGCATCCACCTGTTTGCCCTGTGGCCCCATCTCTGCTGTCTCTTGCCCTGGACAGTACTGCAAGGAGCTGACCCCTCCAAGCACTTCCCAGGCCTCCTGCCAACAAGGTCCGGCCAGCGGGCAGAGGTGCGGGAGGCAGTGGCCAGGGCACCTCTCCCTCACTCTGGCCCTGCCACATTTCCCACAGTGCCAGCTTGTCCCCGAGGCCCCTGCATGCTGCCCCACTCCGGGCCCTGTCCTCCAGCTGAGAACAGGAGCATCTTCCTGCCTTCACTCATCTCCGGTGGCCTCCCTGTTTTCCCTGGTGCTTCTCGGGGCTTCTAACACCTGAATCCAGATCCTGCATCAGACTCCTTCTAAGGAAGCCCCAGGGGAGGTTCCGGCCTCTGGACTGGACTCTGCCCATGACCCTGTCTTAGTGGCCCTGTCCATGACCCTGCCAGTGCCCCTGTGCGGTCCTGATCCTGTCTTCAATGAATCCCTTCAACCACATCCTGGAATATCGCTTTGTTTCACAAAAGCTTCCAAATACACACAATAGTTTGAAATTCATTGGTGGGTCTCCCCCAGCCTGACACTTAACTGCAGAGCCCCTTCCTGCACGGAGCTGAAAGGATAGCATCCAAGCAGAGCTGGTGCCGGGCAGGGGGCAAGCATCTCGCTCACCACCTGTGTCTCATTGGCCGAGTCACTTTACCTCCGAGCCTCAGTTTCCTCAGCCATGAAATGGGGATGACGGTAGAACCTACTCCACAGCATTGCCTTGAGGATTAAATCTGTATGTGCATTAATTTGTATATATGCAATATGTGTTGTGTGTCCATGTTTAGAAAAAAATACATGCACATGTGTACATTTAGAACATAAGTTCGAAACACACACACACTTCTAGATCAGTCTGGCATGCAGTGACTGTTCTGTGAATGTTGACCGACTTCCAGCTTCCTAAGGACGGGAACCAGGACTCACACCTCCCCATTTCCCCGGGACTTTTCCTATTTTGGGGCTCAATATAGAACTGAAATTAACAAAACATTTTCAGAATAAGAACTCAAAGAAATTCCAACAAAAATGTTAAAACCTGAGTCAAAATTATATCAAATGTGAAAATTGTGTGGTTGGTCTTTAATTCTGATTAATATTCCAGCAAAGACCCATCAAGTTTCCTCACTAACCAGAATTAAGCATGCACTTTCAGTGTGTTTAGCATGATTGTTCTAGTGGTGACAACGGGCAGATCTCTTCTGCCAGTTAAGGGCTCACTGTTGACTAGACTGTGTTCGGGTCCTGTGGCCAACTCTGGCGTTTTCTGGAAGTCTGTCTTTGGCAGGACATTCGTAGGCAGAAGCAAAATCATATTGCCAAAGGAAGATTTCTTGCAAAATTAGTACACCAACACATTGCAAATTTATCTCACAAGTGGTGTTCATTTGTCGTCCATGATAAAACAGCAATTGCCAAAACATTTGTAGACCGCCCTGAGAGCAGGAGCGAGGTCTGTCGTGAGGCTTGGAGCTCAGGCCCAGCCCTGCAGAGCCCCCAGCTGTGGAGGTAGGAGACAGAGAGAGACTCGCACACATCCTACAGGGATGAAAGTGAAGGAGGGAGGCTGGGGCAGGGCCTGTGAGGGCTCCAATTCAGAACACCGGAGTTTCCGGGCGAAGTTTTTGTTTGGTGGAACAGAATTTCAGATCTGGGCATTTGAAGGCAACCGAGTCTGCAGGAGGCTGGGGTGAGGCAGAAGGCACGTTAAGTCTCCTCCCCGTGGTTCGCTGAGTTTTCTCTCCAGGTATGAAGTCGGCAGACACACCACATTTTCACTAGTGCTTTTTAGCACTGTGTTCAGAGTAATTGGGCGAAGACAGTGGCTGTGCACTATCTGACTTCACAGCACACACATCCCCTTTGCGCAGGGATTTCACAGCAGTCCATACACTGCAGGCTTTTCCAATAAGGCACCTCATTAATTACCTGGGGATCACTCTCATCAAAAGTCATCACGAACCGAATGAACAGGAAGACACTGCTCGTGCATTACCTGCCTTGGGTATTTCAACGCTTTCAGACACACCGGAAATAAATGATATTAGGAAGCAGGCTTCTAAAATGGCCACGAAAAATCCTAAGTTTACAAGCAAACCCTGCAGCTTGCACTCTGAGATAAGGTTCTGAAGTGCTCAATAACGCTATAAAATCTCATCTAAGGCAGCAACAACAGACGGCTCTGGAGTATTTGCTGGTAGCATCTGCCACAGCAGGAATTTTCTTAATAGAACATATAAAAATGCCCCAGGAAGTATCAGAAAACGTAAAAAGAAAAAAAAAAAAAAAGAAAGGATGTTTCCAGAAACAAAGAATGTTGAAAGCAATCATAATTATGTCTTAAAGAGCAGGTTTGATTGCTTCGCCTAAGTCACCCAGGGCACAGTGATTATAAAACTCATCTCTCTTCCCATCTCGGGTAAGAGGAGCCTTCTTAATAATCTAAAAAATATTGCGGTGTCTCTCCCAACCTGTGTGAATCGATGATATTTACAACCCTGGAGGTACTGCGTTTCTTTTGTACCGGGAACACCAATAATAATGTATTATTCCATCACAAAAGAACATCTCACCCAGCGGGTGTGCTCTAAAGACCTGGAAAGTGGAGGAAGTTTAAAACTCATCCTCTGTGACCCTCAACAAAACAGCCTGATCTTCACCGAGAACCAGAGTGGTCAGTGCTCTGCGGTGATTTTTACAGCAGAACCCAGGAGAAGCACCACAAAAACATGAACCGGTGTGCAGTGAAAGAGACGAGAAAAAATGACAGCAGTCCGTAGTTATGAATTGAGGGATGATCACCAAAATCACTGCTCTCTCTTCCCTGACACGGATATAAAAGGAGGTGTGTACATGTGTGCGCAGGTGTGTGTGTGTGTGGGTATGTGTGGGTGTGTGTGTTAGCCAGTCCTCGCTCATTGCCTTATTAAGGTTGCTTTAACACAGCATACAGACACGGTGGACTCTTTTCCCCACAATGTATTTTACTACAAGTGTGCAGACCCGAGAACTATAAGCAATCTGCTAAATGAACCAGACCTTCAACTTTCTGCTTATGAGTTAAGTTATGGTGCCTATTGGTTAAAATGTGAGCTCCTAAAATAGTTTATTTCTGGAAATAAAGAACTTAGGTTGGAGAAAACAATATGCTGGCTGAGATAAGACACGGAGACATGTGGCTCTTCACAGGAGGGGCTCGCAAGCTCCCTGGCCACAGCCCTCATGGAGGGGGCGTGGCCAGCTGTGTGCAGCAGACTCCTAGAGACTCAATACAGCCCATTGTTAAATATCCAGAAAATCTGTCAGCCTGTTGTTAAACACAGCCACTATTAAAAATTAAATTGTATAAATTCATAATTAACACATTATATTGAAAACAGAGGCAATGAATACTCAAAATTTCTCACTTCCTAATTATTTTACTGCATTCTACTACTATCTATGCTATTGAGGTTATTTAGATCTATTATATCCAAAGGCAGAAATACCATATGATGATGTGCTATTTTTCGTCTCTCCTCAATTCCACCTTCAATGATGTCACATTGTAGCTTGAAATAGACCACAGGATTACATGCCAATAATCCCAAATGCTAGGAATCAGGACTCTGCTCTCTCCTCTCCTGTCCCCTGAGATCAGGGCCTGTTGTCAACCACGCATCAGCACACTGCTGGGGACAGCCCACAAATTTTATATCATACTTTTCAATTGTTAGAGCATTAAGCAAAAACAAAGTTTCACCACGTAACCTAATTTTATGGGGAACTAGTTAAGCCTCTTTTCTAGTAAAAGGGGAATAGATGATTCATATTTGAACACAAAGCAGACATGTATTCAATTCCGCTTACTGGAAAAATATAAGCCAATGGTATTATTTGCTGAAGAAATTCATCAGTAAATGTAAACTTCACAGAACAACCCACAACGAACTACTTGATGGACAACAGCTTCCCGGGAAGTGGCCAAAGTCATGACCACAAAGGATTCAAACTGAATCTGACGGTCAAGCTGTGTAGTGAGGAACTGACCTTACCCAAGGAGATATCTGGCCTGGGCCGAGGCTCCTGGGAGGTGGCCTCTAAGCCCTTGGGATGTCCTGCCTGATAGGAGCGTCTTTCTTTGCCTGGGGACCTTGGGCCAGCCAGAGAGGAACAATGGGATGTAGGGTGGGGTCTTTGGGTCACGTGCTATTGGTGGACCACCAGAGTGCTGGAGACTGAGGTCAGCCACGTGGGTGATCAATGGTGTCTGTGTGATGGAGCCCCCATAAACACTCTGGACAAGAGAGTAAGCTTCTCCAGTTGGCGATATTCCATGTGCATCGTCACCCATGGATGCTGGGAGAAGAGCATTGTCCCACCTCACGGGGCGAGGACAGTGGAGGCCACCCACTTGGTACCCTCCTGGGCTCCACCCATGAGTCTCCCATTGATTGACTTTAATCTGTATCCTTTCCCTGTAAGAAACGGTAACCATCAGTATAACAGGTGTTAGTGAGTTCCACGAGTCCTTCTAGCCAATTATTAAACCTGAGGGCAGTCCTGGGGACACCTAAACTCTGCAGTTGGTGTCTGAAGTGAGGGTGGTCTTGTGGACTGCCCTCTCTAATCTTGTAACCGTCTTACTCTGCACAAAACATAAATGTAACTGATATGGGACAGGCATTGCTGGAGGAGAACCACAGAATTCACACACACCATGAGGTTCTCTGTGGGGTTATGAAGCGGGGTACCTGAGGGTTACTGTAAATATTCAATAAGAACAGGATTACTCTTTGACCTTGTTCCCAACACAGACACAGATGAAGAGAAGTTAATCTTGTTAATTTGCTGTTTTCTTATTTAACCTGAGGGGTGACTCAAAGGTCACAAGGATTTATGAGCTTGTTTTACAGAAGAAAGAGAATGCCTTTAAGGAAGTTATGACCACCAGATAACCAGCCCCCAGCTGCCAGCTGACGCCCAGAAGTCTGGTTGCCCAAGAGATTAAGTGGATTGAAAGGAACAAGGACTTCCCCTTTGTTTCTCTGAAACTCCTCCTCCCAAGCCCCTTAGCTCTATAGAAAACCCCTGCTTTCTTCTTTTCTTAAGGTGGATTTGAGAGAACCTATCCTCCTGCCTTCTTGTTTTGGCCCATTTGAACAAAACTTTCTCCATCTCCAGGCACCGATGTCTCAGTGATTGGCTTATTGTGCATTGGGCACACATACTTGAGATTAAATGGTTTGGTGTCAGTTACAGTATGTAGAATTTGTCAATGGTGGCCCAGACAGTGAGGGCAAGGATGGGATTATAATCCCATTCCTATCACCTTCAAGACAGATGTTTTGGAATTGGCCACAGAGTCTTAAAAAGAATTAAAAATGTTGAGAATCAAGAGATTGTGATGTAAGATTTTAAAAAGAACGAATTGAAATGGAACCTCTAGTACTTAGTGGTGTTTAACATTTGTTAGCCTAGTGGGTTAAAACGTGTAAGAAGTTCTTAATTCTCTTTATTGATTTAATTTGGGCTTGATTTAGGTAAACTGGCAGTGGCTTTGAGAATCTGTAATTAAGAGAATGTGACCTTGGACTAGGCACCTCCTTTCCCTGAGGCCAGTCTTCTCCTCCATAAACTAGAGACCATTCCAACTTCCCTGTGGGCTGTTTACGGGAATGAGCTGAAGAGCCTGGCACATGGCAAGCCCTCACAGAATGGCAAATATTATTAAAACCACTGAGAACATCATTGCTTAGGTGGAAAAAAAGATGGGAATTTCTAACTGAATAAATGTTTTCAGCAACTATTAAGAAATGACAGCGTGAGTAGTTAGCCATCTGGGTCATACCTCTCAGGAAAGAATTAATTCTTAACATATCGTCACCATAATGAGGATGCCGCACTCTTTTATTTGTGAAACAATTTTTCCAGCCATGGATGGTAATTCTGAGATGGTAGTGAGTCATCTGGTGCAGGGTTCCTTTTAGTCACGTGATACACTTTGCTCTCACGTTACAATCGCGGTCTGGCCTGTTCCCCTTCTTAGCCATATTTTAAAAGAAAAAAAAGCAAGGAAGGAAGCGTTTTCTAATAGGACTACAGCAGAATCAACTATTTTGGTAAAGATAATCCAGCTGTGTTCACATATTGTTAAACATCTGGAGAGAAGCTTAAAAAAAACATTTGAACCAAACTGTCTGATGTTTGGGCCTCTATGAATAGAGACTCTGCTTGGTTCTTTGCAAATACCTGACTACGTCCTTACATTTTCAGTCGGCTGTTGCCGTGGTGTGGGGGCAGCCACAGAGAGAGATAAATGGAAATTCACATTTCTGCTGGTGACAGGAGCACATTATATGCGATCCACATGCTGAGTGAAATTTTGATGCACTCTCAGAAATAAGAATGTCCCAAGGGAAGACTTGATCCTATTTCCTTACCATTCTCAACAAGAGGTTTTCTTCACCAGTGAACTCATGCAGGCAAAGTAATTTGGAACCTGACCTATGGAGAACATTGGTCAAACTTTGTCCCCCCCAAAAAAGGGAGGGGCCCTATTTTATAACCTATAAACTAATACACCAGACATGACAATCTGTTTTTTTTGGATTATACTTTCTAATAATTCCCTAGGGTCAAAATTGGAAGTAACCTTTGCAAGCATGAGACTTGCCCACAAATGAAAATCAAGTTCAAAATTTGCAAGGATGGACAAAAACAAAAACTAGAGGATAAATATTCAAAATTAAAGTATAGCCATTTAACTTCATCACTGACAAAGCTTCAAAAAAATGTCCACCAAGATGCAATTCCTTTCCAATGCATTTAGCTGTCTCTGTAAAATCAATATGTAAATACAATGTATAGAGAGGTGCTACGTGTCATCTGTCATGCAGAGCATCACAAGGCCAAGCATAGCAATCTTTAAGATAATAAAAGCTTGACTTCATTACCATGGGCAAGTATATTTTGCTAGGAAATATTTAACATGCCTGTATAGAGAGGGAATATAGGAGGGTTTAAAAAAATCCCTGGTTTGATACACACTTTTCCCTCCCCCTTATTATATTTCCCTGGAAAGTTTTTTTTTAATGCATAATTCCAACAGAAACATTCTTCCCGGACGCTCTGATAAAAATTGGAAAACAGCAGGTTAGCTATTCTCACATAATCAAAACACAGACTCTCCAGCAAATTCTCTGATGGAACATTTCCTCGTTCCCAGAGGGACAATAAGTACACAATCCGATGCCCCTTCTAGCTTTCTAAACACCTCATCAAAGTCTCTGCTGATGGTCACCTGGGATGTTCAAACACATCTTTTAAATGTGGAGGCATATAAAACTCCCACACACTTTTGAAGGCCTATGTGCACTCTTAGGACCTGCTTAATAAAGGATCCAAATTCGACATTTTCAGACTTTTAGCTTATTAAACAGGGAAAATGTAAAATGCATGAGCTGGATAAAACGGCCATTCTTCTCACTGGGCTCCTGGTTTTGAAGCCGGCTTCTTTGTTCTCAGCAAAAATTAGTTTGGTAACAGCTCCAAGCCCGTGGCGACCAGCACGCCCCGTCCCTCCACCACTGGCGGATCCTGGCATGAGCAACCGCTCTTGCTCGGGAGGGGATGTGGGCTCAGCGAGCATGAAGACTGAATTGCTTCTCACCCCGAGGCCAGCAGATACATCCAAGTTAGTTATTGGACTGTTAATAAAGCTGGATCCGAGAGCCCGCGTGGTCCAGCTGGCTGCTCTAACATCGACTCTTAGATCCAGGGAAGCCGTTTGCGTCCAAAATTGCCCAAATCAATTAACCTTCTCCAGTATTATTCACCACTCAGGGACAAAATGCTGTGCGCAAAAGCACAATGATGTTTTGCCCATCACAAGGCCAGCCCTCAGAGGTAATAATAAACGAGGATATGCTGGTCAACAGCCCAATGTTGGATGGTCATTTCTCAACTAAATTACAGGGGCAGCATTAACTTCTCTTCTCCTACAACCCGAGAAGAGCCTAGAACATACTACAAACACTGACTCTTCAGATTCAATCTGGACTCTAGGTGGTTAGTAAGATCACATCCATAATCATTTACCTGAAAACCAACCTACTGGGACTTTTTAAAAAAAATGTAAAATTATGGCATTCATTGAATACTGCTCCTGTTTATCTGACTGCAGCAGGGCCTTATCCCATCTTTCTAGCACTTTCTTTCCAACGCCAATCAGAGCTTCAACACACCAAGTTTCCCAAGAAGTGATGTATCTTGAACCAATAAGTTTTACGAGAAGACGACGACCTAATCCCACTAATTCTAAGTTACCTTGACCATAGCTCACGGACAGGAGTGGCATTAGTATGGACAGGTGATTGCAAAGGAGAGGGCCACTTGCCATGGGCTTATATCAGAGAGGCTCAAGTGCAGACCCTTGCCTCATTACTGCCCTGTTGACCACAGCGGTGGTAACATTCCCCATAGCTTGACTCAGCTTGAGGTGGGTTTCTTCCTGACTATGGACCGCTTTGCTCCTTTTTCTTAGAGCATTTCCTTTAGAAAACTTGCAATTGTAAATCCTTTCTCTGCCCCTTTGAGAATGTAAATCTTCCACAGACCAGGAATGACTTTATTGAGGTCCTGGGAGTCATCCCTTTGAATGAACCACTGGAGGAGACAGGGCCCCTGTCTCTGTGGGAGGGCAGGAGTCTGACTTCAGGAAGTGACCATTAGCCAACACCCATGCCTAATCCTAGTGACCCCCTCCCCCTGACATCCCCCAGAACTTTTCCCCCAGCTCACCCCAGTGCTGAAAACCCTCCCACCCTTGTTTCAACAGAGTCAAGTTCAACCTCGCTCCCCTTCTGCATAGTCTTGAGTAAAGTCTTCCTTGCCTGTTTCACTCACCTGGCCCAAGTTTTCTTTTACAATTCTGTTGCCATGACTCAGATAGGATGGGATTCATCACTGGACCCTCAGACCCCTCACCCAGGACCTCAGGGTGCACCTTTGAAGCCTCTGTCTTCGCTCGTGACTGAGAGAGCGTGCTCCATTTGTGAGTCCGACTCCTGATCCAGAGCCCTGGACAACAGTCCACTTGAAGCATGGTTGGGACGGTTTGGATTCTTAGGATTGTGAGTATACTCTTGGGGCTGGGTGAGAGTCCCTGGCTTCTTTCTTTGCGAGGTAGGTTGGATTAGAACACGAGAAATTCTCACTGAGATCTCTCATTTGAGTGAACTTCCGGTTTTTGGTATTTAGCATCTTCTTTCTTTGCAAAGATCTCGTTCGGATTCTCTTTTTGTTGCTGTTACAGGAATTCTCACCCTTCCCACTCTCCTCCTCTGAAGACTCGTGCTACACCACCACGGGGCTGACTGTCATCTCCCCTCCTCACTGGCATGATTTCACTAAGGGTAATACGGA
This sequence comes from Ceratotherium simum simum, assembly GCF_057802395.1. Taxonomy (NCBI): domain Eukaryota; kingdom Metazoa; phylum Chordata; class Mammalia; order Perissodactyla; family Rhinocerotidae; genus Ceratotherium; species Ceratotherium simum. The sequence goes on from NC_141920.1 coordinate 2,575,607, forward strand.
ACTTCAACAGAGCAATGGGAGTATTCTGACGAAGAAGAGACTTGTTCCAGTCTCTTTGTGAAAGGTCAGCCCAACGACAGGGATGGAGGATGGAACCGAAGCAGTGGTCCTGGAGGGTATGAGGCTGACCTCAGGAGGTACAGTCAGCAAGACTCGGAGGCTGATGGGACAAGGGAGAGAGAGAGGGAGGAGCCACGACGTGCCAAGATGTGTGCGGCCAGATGATGGCGGAAGAGCCATAAGCGAGGAATAACCTTGGGCTCAGAAGGGAGAAGGCGGGGATGACACAGATTCTCAGGACCTAGATCTGCTTGGGTACCAGGTACTCAAGCACAAGCTTAACAGGTAGGAAATCTATACAGTGGTTTATTTAAAGTAATGTTATTACTTTCAGAATATAGAAGCAGAAAAAGATTAAGGAATCCTTAGTCATGACTGCCGGGCCCTCTGATTTAACAAACAGGTAAGAATCAATTTTACTCAGAATACTAATTGTTTGCATAAAAATGACTCTCCTCCACCTCTGAAGACTCATAACTACTTTGAGGAATCCTTCCCCACGGAGGATGCAAAGGAAACCCCAGGCAGGGAGGGGCCCATCACGTTTACATCAAGCAAAACCTTTTTTGTTACTTGGCAGGGAGCCAGAGATAGTGGTGTCTGAATTACTGAGTTCTTAGCGTGTTTCCATCTTCGAGAGGACTCTGGTGAAATGAAGGCAGAATTATAATAGAAAGTTCTAATGTGTAACAAGATTTCAGAAAGACCAAACGTGGAGAGGCTCAAACGCCCTTCCTATCACACGTTTCGTCTGCTGGTTTTGCACCGCGCAGTCTTCTCAGTCCTGGGTTAATTTTGGATTTGTTCGTTAATCCAGCTAACACCTCAGCCTTGACAACTTTCTCTTCAAAAAGCCTCACTGTCGCTTAATAATATTAAGTGCACGTCGGTGTCCCTCTGGAACCTGGACCGGGAGTATTAAAAGTGGCAATCCTTTTGTCAACTCCATTTTTAATGGGCGCCTTAATTTTTCATGGACTTCGCCACCTGGTTTCATGTCAACTCCTGGCCCCGGGAACTCACAGGGCCTTCCAGTGCTTTGGGCAGCAAAGTGCTGAATAAAACCTCTCTCATCACTTGCTAGTCAAGTGTAAAGAGACTCTGTGCTTGTTCAATAAGATTCCTCTGCAAACAGCATGCGTCTCCGGCGGGGACGATTCCAGGTCAGTGCACAGGTTAAGTGAACAACCTCACAAATGCAGAAATGACACAGGAGGACAAGACACCAATTCCAGAGAGCAGCAGCCTAGAAAAAAAGTAATCAAGCCCCCACCCCAGCGCAGGTGCCTCCCCTCCCACCTGGGTGCCTCCCCTCCCACCTGGGTGCCTCTGCATCTCTAGGGCATCTGCACCTGGCCTCACGAGCCAGTGTATTCCCTCGGCGTGGAGTCAGTGGCTTGCAAGAAACCCGTCTGGAAAGACGCCTCATCACTAGGCTTTCAGTCTCATCCTTCCAGAGGAAAGAAAGTCACTTTTAATTTCCTACAAAGATATTCTGCGGAGGCTCCTTCCCACTGCCGATGTGTCAAGTTCTGACAGTCAACATGTTACTTTTCAGTGAACTAATGTAGTTCATTAACCCTGCACAACTGACAATTACGAGATAGTTCCTGAAAAGCGTTGCCTTGCTTAATCCCCTTTTTAATTGCAGGGAAAGCGGAAGGGGCTACATGCCAGGCTGTCATCCTCCTGATGTGCCTGAAATTCCAGACTGATAGATTTTGCATTTTTTATCCATTTTGCTTATGAGATTGCCAATATTCCCTTTATCATAGTGTGTGTAAAATGGAGGGGGGGGGTGAAAAACATTCACAACATTCACTTTTTAAAGTTAGGATTTAGACAGGTGTGTCTACAAGTGCGGCCTGGTTCTGCGTTGGGAACCTCGTCCTCGGCAAATTCTCACTGGTAATGTCACTGGAAACAGCTGCAGACAGACTGCGGCAGGACACTGCTCTTCAGGGCTGCCCAGATGGAGGGGGGTCTCCCTGATGGGGTTGGGGTTGCTGAAGCAGAAAGTGTTAGCTGGCAAGAGGGCCACCAAAGAATAGCAATGATATTATTCGGTGACAGTAATAAGTGACCACTGCCATTTATTCAGCCAGGACGCCCACCAATGACCTCATCCATCTCCCCCAGCCGCCCGAGGCGTGATGTTGCCTCGGAGCCAAGTTCCCACCCGTTCCTCCCTTTCTCATGGTGAGACCCCTTTCTAGGAAAGTCAGTCAGCTCTGCCACCCTCAGGGGTCCCCAGGACACCCACTCAACACATCCCCCTCCTACAGTGGCCACCTTGCCATTCCGCACCTGGGGTCACCTCCGTTCATACTGGATAGGGGTCTCCTGGCCTCTGCAGTCCTAGCAGTTTCAGTCTCCGCACGCAGACAAGGTCACTCCCAAGGGCAGGTGAGCTCTGGGGTCACCTACTACACCCCTTCAGGGCAAAACTGGGACCCAAACCTCCCAGCCACTCCTATAGGGCCAGGCATCAACGAACCAGCTGGCTCTCGGGTCTCACCTCCCATCACCTGGGCACACCTGCATTCCTTGGAGGGACAGAGTCCCCTTTCTCTGCTACAGGACGATGATGGCAGGAGGAGGTGCGGTATTGATCACACGTTTCCCTGCCTTGTAGCAGAGCCGAGGTGCCAATAAACAGTGACAGTGCTTATAGCAGGGGCATGCAGTTACTCAGGGCTTATTACATGCCAGCTGTGGGTGAAGCGCCCCGACACCTCTTCTTCTTCAGTTCTACACCTTTGAACATTCATTTAGCAAACGTTGATTGATTTCCTAACGGAAGATATCGTCCGATTGGCAAAGTGTGGTCTTAGACCCCGGTGCCAGCCACCTGCCTGATACGCGGGCGGTTTTCTGGCCTCCACCTGCCCAGTGCTCTTCCCACCCTCTGTGAGGGGTGCCTGGCTGTGAGACCCCAGGGTGGAGGTCCCTGTGGGCCCTGGGCCAGCATGGGGTTGGCACCATGGTGTGACCTTTGGGAGGTCACTGAGGTTCTCTGTCCCCCTTTCCCCATCTCTGGTGATGTGAGGTTCAAGGAGGTGGTTTCTGACAAGCGCTCACCACGGTCTCCGAATGTACACACATGCGAGAGTCAGAAAATGTCATTGCTGCCTCAAAGACAGAGATGGAAAGGGACCTGGGGGAACCCTTGGTTCTTCAACAAAAAACAGGAAAAGATTGGAGAACACAGGGTGAAGACGGGGTCCCCATGCCCCAGGATGTCCCTCATCACCACACATCTGTCTGTCCTGCCACCAGTCCTGTCCCTCGACCCCAGCCCTCACTGTGAGCTCCCCTCACCCACTGGTTCTCGACCTCAGCTGATGGGAGAATCCTCTGGGGAGCTTGATGGACAGCTGACGCCTAGGTCTTGGGGGCCTGGGCTCCACGATAGCTCCAACATGCGCCTGATGAAGAATCACTGCTGTGATGAGATGGGGGCTCTGGAGGTGGGATCATCTGACTTTGGTCCACGGTGGCTATTTCTGGCTAAGGACCTAACAGCCATCCAAATCTTGACCCAGTCCCTCAAGTGCACAGAAAGGTCTGGGTCAGGGATGCTCAGTGGCGACTTCCTGTTGGACCCCCACAGACCGGGAACTGGGATACGGTGACACTCAGTGCAAGCCTGCTCTCATGAGACTGAACTTCCACAGAATGTGATAGCTGAACGTGCCAGAGAGAAGCTAAACCCATCCATCAGGTCACGCCAGCCCATGAAGATACTGAGACACTGATGGGACACTGGGGAGGGCCTCCTTCAGGGGACAGTTTGATTTGCAAACTGATTGACAAAAAGGAGTCAGCCAGAGGATGTCTGGTGAAAAACTCAGAGAGAACAGAAAATGCAAAGGCCCAGAGGCTGGGCCAAGCTTGCTGGGCCCCAGGAAGGATGAAGCATGGGAACGGCTGGAGCTCAGAGGCAGGACGTGCATGGGAGGAGCAGGAGGAGCTGAGGCCAAGAGGTGTGTGGGCAAAGGGTGCAAATCACTGAAGGGGCAAGCAGGACCAGAAGCCAGTTCTGCTGACCCCAGCAGAGCTTCACCCATCACTACCACCTCCGTCACATCAACACCACTGCCACTGTCACCACCATAGTCATCATCACCATCATTATCACCACCATCATCATCACCACCATCACCATCACTGCCTTCTCCATCATCACCACCATCACCATCATCATCTTCATCACTACCATCATCATTACTACCATCATCACCACCATCTTCATCTTCATCACTACCATCATCATCACTACCTTCATCACTAACATTATTATCATCACCAGCATCACCATCATAACCATCATCATCACCATCATCATCATCTTCATCACTACCACCATCATCATCACCAACATTATCACCATCACCATCATTATCATCACCACCCTAACCATCACTGCCATCTCCATCATCACCACCATCATCATCACCATCGTCATCATCTTCATCACTACCATCATCACCACCATCTTCATCTTCATCACTACCATCATCATCACTACCTTCATCACTAACATTATCATCATCACCACCATCACCATCATAACCATCATCACCACCATCATCATCATCTTCATCACTACCACCATCATCATCACCAACGTTATCACCATCACCATCATTATCATCACCACCATCACCATCAGTGCCACCACCAAATTTTGGCGGTTTTGCTGGTCAACTTTCTCAGAGTGGCTCTGTATCCTGCTAATGTCTCTGGCTCTCTCTACCTTCGTGATACCTTTAACAGAGTTCCTTGAAGGAGGATAAAACAAGCCACCCCTTCACTCCAGAGATGGCACAGGCAGATGTGAAGCTCCAGTGAGCAGAGACACTAATTGGAGATGTTGTCACCTCCACGGTATACGGAGAAGCCGGGCTGCTGCAGCCACATGGCAGATGTTGGTGACAACTAATGGTTTCCAGAAGGGCTTGTGTGGTTACTGCATCACGGCGGCTGGTCTGTGAACTCCATGTAAGTCTTCATTGTTTTCAAACGACTCTGTTTCGGCAGAGACAGGAAACAGGTTCACTCTCTTTTAAGGAAAATTCACACTCTGAAACGAGAGCTCTGGTACAAAGCGCCTCTTGCCAGTCAGTAATTTTCTGACAAATTAAAACACCGATTTTTCTTTGTGCAGCAAGTTCCCATTTATTGCCCGATTGTGAATCCAGGCTTCTTGTTCTCCATGTGTTAACTTGCTCACCCCCAGGAGAAGTTTTCCTATTATTCTCAGAAGCGTCGCTGCTGTTATAGAACAACTGTGTCTTCACATAAGTATATATAATCACACTAATGATACATCCAACATACAGGGCACACTCTGCTCCAAAGACGCCCGGAGAAACCTGCTCGCAGAGCTCATCTCTGGAGCTGCCTCCCCAGGCCTCTTGTCTTCTGTAGGTGCATGAGCTCTTTGTGCATCGATTTTGTTCAAGGCTGTCTTTAGTATTCCAAAGATCAGTTAATTAACATTACGATGGCTTTAAAAATAATATAGCCGATCATCTTCAGCAGAGTTTTTCAACCTGAGCACTTTTGACAATCTGCCTGGATCATTCTTTGTTGTGGGGGCTGTCCTGTGCATGTAGGATGTTTAGCAGCATCCCTGGTCTCTACCCACTAGATATCAGTAGCACACTCTTCCAAGCTGTGACAACCAAAAATGTTCCCGAGGGGCTGGCCCCGTGGCCTAGTGGTTAGGTTTGGCACGCTCCACTTCCGCAGCCTGGGTTCATGGGTTTGGATCCTGGGTGCAGATCTACACCACTCGTCAGCCATGCTGTGGTGGTGACCCACATGCAAAATAGAGGAAGACTGGCACAGATATTAGCTCAGGGTGAACCTTCATCAGCAGGAAAAAAAAAAAAAAACAGTGTTCCCAGGGTTTGCTAAACAATCTCTGGGGGGAAAAATCTGCAGTTGAGAACCACTCACCTAGAGTAAAATCTCAGATTCTTACATAGCTTAGTGTTCTTACAATAGCCAAATGATGATTTTCATCCACCAAGTTACCAACACATTCTACTTGGAGTGGGGAAGTCCGTTCTGCCTAACAGCCAGAGATGGTGAACTCAGCACATATGCTGAGTAGCAGGCTCCTGAGGGTTTTTCAGGCACAGTGATATTTAAGAGCCACCCATCTATCCATCCATGCACCCATCTGTCCATCCATCCATCCATCCATTCATCCTTCTCCATCCATCCACCCATGTATCCATTTGTCCATCCATCCATTCATCTAACCATCCACCCACTCATCTATCTATCCCTCTACTCATCTATCATTTATTCACCCACCCATTCACCCACATACCCATTCACCAATCCATCCATCCAACTATTCATGTTTGTTTGGCTACTTCACACTTGCCAGGGCCCATGTTGCAGATGTGACTGTAAGGACTAGATACATGGTCCTTGAGGAACTCATAGTGAAGCATAGTGGCTCTCATGGGGGTGGCACCACCCCAAGGGGCAGTTTTGGAAGTACGGGAGGTACATTTTGGCTATCAGAAAGTCTGGGTACCGTTAGCATCTTACGGGCAAGGGCCAGGGATGCCAAGGCATCCTGCAAAGCACGAGTTCCCTGTGCGCCCTCCTCAAAGGTCCACTGGCTTGTCCTGTAAGTTCAGAATTATTTGAGCCCAGACCTTAATTTTGTTTTACATATAAACGTCACCTGGTTTTTGCAGGATTTTAATCCACAATGAATTTTTTAGGAGTGAAATTGCCATATAAACAGAAGGAGAGCTTTCCTTCGTGTTGCTCGGAACTTTCCAAGAATTCTTCACCATTTCAGAGAATCTGTCTACCACCAGCAACGCCGACCAGAGGCACTCGAGTCAACAATCTAACCCACGTCCATCAGTGCCTGTGGCTGCTGCCTCCCCAGAGGTCCCAAGTACAAGCCACAGGCCCCTCGCCGGGACTTTCAGTGAAGTCCTGCCTGAGCGCTTGCGCACTGAAAATCCCTGTGCTTTCGTAAATGCTTTCCTTCTCATCTTCCTTTATATTGCGGGGACACTGTAGGTTGATTTGTTTTTAAGTATATGCCGAGGGAGATGGAACAATCCAGGATCTTGATTGTGGTGGTTAAACGAATCTACACATGAGATAAAATTATGTGGAACTTTTCGGGGTGATGAAAATGTTCTAAAATTAGATAGCAGTGATGGTGGCACAACTCTGTGAGTTAACCACTGAATTGAACCACTGAATTGCATTAAAGAGTGAATTTTATGGTATGCGAATTATATCTCAATAAAGCTGTTGAAAACAAACACTTACATGGTTCCCAGCTGCTCTCCCATCAAAGTCCAAGCTTCCTCCTCTGCTCACAGGCATTTCTGATGTGGACCCTGCCCATTCTCCAGCACCTTCCCGAGTCACTGCCCCTACTCACCGTAGGGATTGCTCAGCCAACCTTGTTCAGGTTCCTGACCCTGCCACAGACCTCTGACCCCCAGGCCACCATACATGCTGTTCTTACACCTAAAATGCCCCTCCCTCCACCTGCACCCGGCTAACCCCTGCTCTGCTTTAAGGGGTCTTCAGCAACACCCACCACCTCTGACCTGGGCGCCCCTCCTATATGCAGGTGGCATGTTCCCATCACAGCGTTCATCCGTTTCCTTGGCTGACCCCTCACACCCTTGACCATAAACTCCATGAGAACAGGAACCATCTCCACCTTGGTCACCTTTAGATCCTCAGTAGCCAGCACAGAGCCTGGAAAAAAGGATACTCAGGGAACACTTGTTGAAGGAATGTGTGAATGTATTCCTGATTGACAGGAGAAGGGCCCAGCACCTCCTTAGAGGGTGATGTGGAAACTACTAGAAGTTCAGTGAGGAAGATTGGTTGCAATAACTTATGGTAAATAAATTATCAAATATTTAAAAAATTGCATGGAACTACACACACACACACACACACACACACACACAAATGCAGGTCAAACTGGTGACGTGTGAGTCAGGTGTGTGCACTGTGTGGATGTCATTTTACCGGTTGTGATGCTGTACTGTGAGCAAGATGTCACCACCGGGGGAAACTGGGGAAGGGCAGATGGGATCTCTCTGTACACTGCTTTTTGCATCTTTCTGTGAATCTATGATAATTCCAAAATAGAGAGTTATAGAAGTGTCTGTCTAGGTAGGTTACACTATCTATGGATTTCATTTCAGGATGGCAAAGGGGTATTAACAAATATTTACTCTAAAGAGAGGCATTTTTCTTACAGGGTGAGATGCATCGGTGCAGCAGAAGATGGGTCTCGAGCAGGCACGGGCTGCTTCTCTCATTCTCTCTGCACTTGCCAAAAAGCTCTTGAGCACATACCACACACGTACCTGCCCTCACGGTGTCACAGTCTAGATACGTCGTAGAAAGAAAACATCTGGTAAACGTGTAATTTTTTATTGAGTGCGATCGAGAGAGACCTCCGTCCCGTCCAGACTCATCGAGGTGACTCAGGACCGCACCCCTGAGAGCGCAAGGGGCCCTCCCTGCAAGGTGGCCTGCGCACACCCCACAGCCACCACACTTGGCTCTTCTAAGCATCCGTCACGTCAGATTATAACATCGTTTTCACCAGACAAGACGTGTGCTCCCTGAAGATGGCCGACTTGCCTTCTCTCCTCCTGAGTGTCCGGCACACAGCTGTCATTCACTAGATGCTCTTTCATAAATGTTTGAATGAACGACGAGTGTTCTCACAGCCATGAGCATCATGTTACGGAGCATTAGAGAAGTTCGCGGAACCCTGGGGCCTCATGACTTGACATTGGCCAGACAGGGACAGGGACGAAGGGCTATCCTGCAGGCTGTGGGGCCCGGGCTGGGGGCTGGGGGCAGGGAGGGGGGTGGGACGCTCCAGGAAAGGTGAGGAGCTGCAGGTAGGCCCAGCTTCTCTCATGGAAAAGGTCTTGGGGGAAAAAGTTGGGAAAATCTACAATGTATATTCTGAGCCCATCACTGATCCGCCATTCCCAATTGTGTAATAAATGTCCCTAAAGATGATCAACGCTAAAAGAGCAGCTGCCTCCAGAGCTAAGCACGGTGTGTGGGCCTCCGGGCCACCCCCCCACCGTCTGCTCCATCTCCTCAGAGTGTCGGGGCCGGGCGGCCTGCAGCACAGAGAGCCACTCCGGGCCCAAGGACCATCCACGGTGAGGGGGAGGTGCTGCGGCCGGGGCTCCACAGAGCTCGCTTTCCCTCACAGCCAGATATTTTAGGTCCAAAGTCTTTAGCTAGAGATGTGGCTTAAACACAGGTGCCCCGGAGGGATATCATCGCTGATTTACATTTGGTGCACAGTTCTGAACGGCGGTCTGATTCCCAGGGGAGGGCGGGGGTCCTGATGGGCGGATGAAGAAGAAGGGAAGTGGAGGCCCTGAACACACACTCAGCCTGGACACCCAGCCACAGGCCAGGCCTGCAGACAGGGTCTGGTCGGGAAGATGGATTCTTTTCTGCAAAGGTAACTGGCCGGTTTGGGGATGGAAACCACGCGCTTGGCTTCATTAGCCCCACACTGTAAGCACGAGGCAGGGTCATTCTGGTGAATGTCAGGAGACCACACGCAGGCCATTTTAATGGACTTCTTGGTGTTTCAGACTGCATCTTATAATCCCGTTAAGAAAGATACGCAAAAGGTTTGTTTTAAATAAGCAAAACCAAATCTATAGCCCGTACCACTCTTTCTCCGAGGTGCTATTTGCTAGGGGTTGAGTGCTTCCCTGGGCACAGCCCCACATGAATCATATTCCACACTCCCTCCTCTGCTCCTGGTGAACTATGAAGTTGGTGCTGTTGGCGTCCTCCTCAGATCAGGGACAGGACACTGAGCAAGGCTAGGAGAGGTTCAGCCACTTGCCCAGGGCCTCCTGGCGAGCCAGGCTGGGACCTGTGTGAACCCAGAGACCACAGTCTGCCCCTCTGGGCACTCTCCCCACCAGACTCGCATCTCCACAGTGAACCTGAGTGCCTCCTTCACACACACGTGGATATACAATCCCCATCAATGCCACCGATGCACCTTGAAGGCTTCAACCTGACAGTTTCGAGAACTATAAATTGTTCCTCTTCCCAGATATCAAATGGTGACATTAAAATTACTTAATTTAATATCCTCAATATACTGTTTCATTGGCTTTTTTTCTTCCTTTCAAATTTCTTATGGCTTATAATAAACTGGTATAATTACTTCCCAGGAAGTTTGATTTTCGTTTCTTCATTTGCTTCTTAATAAAACCTTTTTCTATACAGTTAGCTGGGGAGGAGACATATCACTAGTCTAACTTTTGAGAAGTTCCAAGTTTAAATTAAATAGCAGCTGTGCTCCTTCTGAAGTGTGTTATTACAGGAGGCAGATCAGTTGGAACTCAGGGCTGTGGTGTGGATGGATGGGTGGGAAGAAAGGCAAGAAAGAGAAAAAATGTCACCTGTTTTTCTCTTTGTCACCCCCCCCATTCCACGTCTCCCTCATCTGCCAGTGGCTGCCTTCTCAAGGTTTTACCTCCTCAAGTGCTTATGCATCACGAAGCCTTTGCACGTATCAAAAGAATGTATCCTGAGGATTAATTGTGAAGAAAAAGAATCAAATAATGTATCTCTTGCTTTCCCTGCCTTACTTCCACACAAAATGTTGGAAAGCTCTTTAACAATCACAGAAATTTAATAACAAAACTCAAACAGCAAGCCCACCAGATAAGATGCTTCAACAACCATCTCTACCTTTGAAATTCATTAGCTAAGGCAATTTACCAAGCCTGCCCCAGAATGCGTTATTCACACAAGAAGAGCCACGCTTGATAAATATGGAAACCTTGACTATTCTGCAGGGTCTGAATGCTTTTACATAAATTCCCACTAGGATTAGCAATCTTTTCAGAAATCAAACGACACACACATAAAGCTACTTAAGGTTGGCTTTTCTTCTCCATCAGGCAGTGTAAGGTAATCTT